>NC_136071.1:942866561-943481395 GCF_964261635.1 Lissotriton helveticus
TGTTCCTTCTGCTCCGATATGGCAAGTCAAATCACAGACAAAACTCAGGCAACAATGGAAGACACGATCCTAGCAATGAGATACCGAGAATGGATTACTAAAGTCCTCGGCTTGGCTTGGCTGAGAGATCCTTAATACTACCTGGTTTCTTTCATTCAGACCAATCTGGCAAGATTGCATCTTACCTCTTCTACGATGCCTGCTTTGCGGTGAAGAATGCGTGTTGGACATCTGTCTCACACTCCCATCAGCAGTACCTATGGATATCGATACTTTGCTTGGTTCGGTAACGGCTCATGCAACGTGTTGTCCCCAGCGGCTACCTATTCTGATGACGGCATTCGTTGAGACCTCACCATTACGATTAGGTGGCGGTGAGGTACGAGATGAAAGTGGCACACAGGTACATTCTTCTGTAACCATTGCTGATCTAGACATCGATGATGGCAATGAATCTCACATTTGCACTATTTCTACTTTTTCAGACTTGGTCCAACTTTCACCTACTGTTGTAGACAAATTCTTTGCCGGCCTATCTGAATTAATGTTCTCCCCTAACAACGAGAATAACTTTTAAAAGAAAACATAAGCACACAGCGTTCCCTGAACTCTGAATTCGGCCTTCAGTTTTGATAAACAGAACTTCTGAAAACATTGGAACTATTTTTCTTCCCTGAAAGCGAAATTATTTTTTTTCCCGTTCCCAAAATATTTACTTTTTTGGCACATGATACTCTGCTTAAAAGTAGAACTATTCTTAGAGAACAGAACTTCTATTTTTAGAATCTCTAGAGACAATATTTTGACTTAGCCTCTAGCACATGTACAGTCTTGTATAAATATGTGATGGAATGGTCTCGACCTTCTCTTCTGTATTAAGAGCCATTTCATAAATGTAAAATTCGCAATTCATTCAGCCAATATTTCAACGTACTATATATGCATTATCTGAATGATACCACTGCTTGAAAACGTACAGTATAATACTCATTTTTCGTGTATATACCATTTCAAATGCATTTTTATGTATTTTGGGGTGGGCTGGAAAACACATGCATCGTTATATGTTTAATATTGCTTAGTATTTAGTAATGATAACTCCAGAGATGCTAGCTCAGGCATCTCTTGACCATCCTTACCCCCTTTCGGGGGACCTGGATCGGGATTTAGAGTCTCTGCAGGCGTGGCTGACGGACAGGCTGAATGATCTAGTCCCTGTGAGGGCCCCCCGGTTAACATCGAAGCGGGTTTCTGCCCCTTGGTTTACGGAAGCACTGTCTGCCTCTCGCCGGCAGTGCAAGGTGGCCGAGAGGGCGTAGCACTCACAGTATGACCCGGTGGCCAGGTTGGCCTACAGGACTGCAATTAAAGTATACCATCGTGATATCCTCCTTGAGAAAAAAGGTTACTTTGCCAGGAGGATAGAGGCTGCCTCCAATTCATGAAAGGAGATCTTCACCATTGTGAGGGAGTTCACGGCCCCACGGTCTAATTTAACCCAGGCCGCTCCTTCTGAGTCGTGGGTCTGTGCTCTTGCCAACTTTTTTACTGCCAAGATAAAGTTGATTCAGGACTCTTTTCCCTTGAGGATGGTCGAAGTTTGTCCTAGTTCTGGGGACGGGTCAGCTCCACTGGCCCCCCTGGATTTCGTCTTGGCAGACTTTCCGCCTATTTCTATCTCTTTGTCATTAGCTCTTTTGACCAACCTTAAATCTGGGTCGCCTCTTGCCCATGCCCGGCCAAATTCCTGGCGAAAATGGCGGCTGTTGTAAATCCGTTGGCAAACCCACTTTTGAATCACTTTTGTTTCTCTCCCTGAGTGAGGGGGTGGTCCCGCAGGCTTGGAAGCAGGCAATGGTGATCCCCCTTCTTAAGAAGCCTGGCCTAGATCCTGAGGCGTTGGCCAATTATAGGCCTATCTCTCTCCTTCCGGCATTGGCCAAGATCGTGGAGAAGCACGTGCATGTCGTGCTCTCCGATTTTTTGGAAACCAACAATCTGCTTCATCCCACTCAATCTGGCTTCCGCCCCAACTTAAGCACCGAGACGGCGCTTCTGGAGGTGTCTGAAGCCATTAAGGAGGTGCTGGATTCAGGAGGCAAAGCTATGCTTGTCATGCTTGATTTGTCGGTGGCTTTTGACACAGTCCCCCACGAGGGGCTCCTCGTCAGACTCCATGAGATCAGTCTGAGGGGGACGGTGTTCAGCTGGTTTAGATCATTTTTAGCTGACCGTTGACAAACGATCTGGGCCTCTCCTAGCTCTGCCGTGATGCCGCCTCTGGGAGTCGGAGTCCCGCAGGGCTCTGTGCTGAGTCCGACTCTCTTTAACATCTTTATGACTCCCTTGGCGGCACTGGTGGAGTCTTTTGGGGTCCAGATCGTATCCTATGCCGACGATACCCAGCTCCTCTTTACGTGTGGGAAAGGAGAGGATTTTGACAGAGAGAGTATTCGTGAGTGCCTTGGGGCTGTTTTTAAATGGTTCCAGCTGAACAGCCTCAAATGTAACTCAGACAAGTCTGAGCTACTCTTTTTTCGGCTGTACTTCTGACCCTGACTGGCAGGAATGGTGGCCGATTAACATGTTCCCTCCAGCGCACTCGTCCCAGCTGGCAAAAAACCTGGGAATCAAGATCGACAATGGTCTGATGTTCAGATCCTCGGTCTGACGGGATCATGTTTCGGCCTCCTTAAGATGCTCCGGAAGTTTCTTCCTCTGCTCTCAGAAGAGCACATGAGGATCACGGTGCAGGCCTTAATTGGCTCCAGATTGGACTACTCCAACGTCCTATATCTGGGCCTACTGGAGTATCTTTTACAACGGCTGCAGGTGGTGCAGAACTCAGCCGCACGTGCCATCTTTGGCCTTCACAGGCGAACCACAGCGTCAGGCCTTCTGCAGTCACTTCATTGGCTGCCTATCTGGAAGCGGATAGTCTTCAAGGCTTTGGCTTTGGCCCATAAGGCTCTCTATGCCTCGGGAGCAAAATACCTTCACCGTAGGCTTGCTTTTTATCACCCGGCTCGATCTCGGCGATCCGAATCTCTGTTCCTTGCGGTGGTCCCTCGAGAAAAGAGGGCCCGCATCGGGGGTCGCTCTTTTAGGCTGAAGGCACCGCAGCTCTGGAATGCTTTGCCATTGGCATTACGCAGAACCTCTAATTTGTTGACCTTTAGGAAGGGCCTTAAAACCTGGCTTTTCGCCCTCTAGCTTGCTTTCTTCTCTGTCTGCTGATGTCCTTTTATTTTACTGTGTTATGTTTTTCTTTTTATGAGCTGCCAATAAAAGCCCCGGGACACTCCAATGGAGTAGCCATGCGCTATAGAAATTAAAATTAACATAACATAACATGATGGACATTATACGTGGAGTGGGTGTTGTGAACGTATCTAAGACCCTATTTAAATATTCCCGATTTATGCCCTTATGTGGTTATAACAAATCATATCCTTATAAAGTCATTAGAATCATATCCATATTTAGTCATTGCCAATGCAGTCAAAATATGGCAAGGCTACTCCCATAGACTCCTAGAAAGTACAACGCGTTCTTAAAACAAACCAAGCCTCCAGCAGCCCGAGAATTCCCCCTGCTTCTGTTTTGATTTGTCCAATAACTCCTGGAGTCCTGAAAGAACTGCGAGTTCTTAGTGACGTCTTATGTCCAACCTTACGTCAAACCTGGCACCTTCCAGGTATAAATATACCAGCATCTGCCTTGGCAAAACACACGGTGGTTTGGAGCAGATCGGCTATCTACTTACCCGACGCCCTGCTGAAACGAGTGCTGAAGGAAGCTGACCCTCCCATTGACGCACTGAGAGAGACGCTGTCTTTTCTCCTGCCGATAAATCCAGCTCCAGTGTTTCCCTGTCACCCTCGCGGGTTGCTGGGAGATCGAGTCCTGAGAGAGAGATACAAGACCTCCTTCATTCATTAAACCAAGGTACGGAGCTGATTAGACCCGTACAGAATTCTTGATTCAGATTCTTGGCAAAAACTATCTTAACTTAAAGTACAAACTCATTTACTCCATCCCACATACTAGGCTTAGGTTAGGTACACCGGGGTAGGCGTATTTTAGAAACTCCAGTTGAGTACATTTAGTCAACTTTTATCATTTGTATGTATTTTATCCGTTTTAAGTATCTTATGGCTTAGAAAACATATAAATGCTTTTACAGTATTATTTTATAATATTCCTTTAACTGTACGCACTTTATTTTATGACAAGTATTGCAATTGCGGCAATTTACTTCTCTTGCATGAGAAAGAAGACTGCGCAATAAATAACTACTTTTATTGAAAACGCCTGTCTCTCTATTTCTCTGCATTCCTGGTGAAACTAAGCATGCACGATTGACTGAGTGAAATAGCCGTCTATTGTTTCCGCGACTCTGGAGGTATACTCCTTATTCTGGAGGGAGCAAAGTTGTTATGTTTATGCGGTTGTCAGAAACTAATCCCTTCTTGTCTATTCAGGAAAGTTAACTCCTTCCTGTTCACTCGAGAACGTTTCTAGTGACCTCTGAGCTAGCTGGCATTCCATAATTAAGTCTAACATATTCAATAGAGACCTAGTCGACCTCAGTCCTATGTCTAAACAATCGTTGTTGTTATTCCAATGCTCAAAGCCTATTGGGAATATAGGAACTACACTACAAAAGGTATTTGAAGATTTCCTCTTTGGAAAATGGTGTGGACTGTTAGAAGGTATCTTAAATGGGGGCTATTGTTTTTAGCTCTACAGAAAGCTTTGGCTGTCTGTCAGCGACCTGCTGTTTTCAGTACATTACCCATACATAGAATGGGTTTTTGCAAACCCCTTGCTCATGACTGGAGGCCTTTGATATCTGTCTGGGATCTCTGCTCATGATTTGATGACTTTCCTAAGTTTGTCCCACCCAGGAGCAGTTCAGTCTCACGGTTTTCTGTTTGGATGTGTTGCATTTCTCCACCGCTGTATGAGAAACTGATTTCATTTCCTTTCACAACTCTATGGGAGTGTGTATGTTTCCTTTTTTGGCCTCGCATCCCTGCCTACTGCTCTCTGTTTCTGCTTCCCACCCCACTTCCCCCTTGCTTTGTTGTTTAATTTTTTTCCATAGCCCCTGAGAGCTCTCTATTTTTTTACCGGCCTCTAGTAATCTGTCATTACTGAAGTGAGATGCATTTGAAGAAATGATCAATAATGTAAAGTATCACAGGTATAATTAGAGCAATTTAAACCTTATTTTATATTAGGAAGGCACACTTAAGGACATTAGGAAATAATGGATGAATTTTAAAGATGTATTTTTAAAATCAAAATCCATTCCTAGTGCAAACTATGGGCCTGATTCACAAGAGTAAACTTATACTTTTGTGTAAGTTCATTAATTTTTGGTATTAACAAATTATGATTTAATAGCAACTTTATGACTGGCCTATCATTTTATGTACAGACCCCTCCGCCCTGACAGCAGAGTCCCCGCAGTCGTAAACTTAGGGGCCCATTAGGATAGCGGGCGGAAAACCACCCCGCCCGCCATGGAGGCGGAAAACAACCGTCCGCCATGGAGGCGGTTAAACCGGCGGTCAAATTAGGATCGACCGCCACTACAGACCGACGGCGGCGGTAGCGGTGAAAATGAAACCGCCCGACGTGTGCGGTGATGCCAAAACTCCGACCGCGGCGGTCGGAAAAGCAGCGGAAAAGACAAAACCGTCCACAGGGAAAGCGGAGACACCGCACGGGAAATTACGATATCCCCGAGGGTGTCGCGGGTGGGACCGCCGACACCGACCGCCGCGGTCGCAGCCAGGAGTGAATGGGAGAAATGGCGGACAAGCAGCAGCAAAGCCACCGCAGCGGACGAACATGAAATACATGCCGGTGGAAGTGAAAGCACTGCAGTGATGCCAAATACTGCATAAACAAAGTAGCCCTGCACCCAAAATATACAACACACACACACACAGATACCTAAATTACTCTAACAAATATACAAAACTACAGAACCACACCCACAACACACCTGACAACCACAATCCAATTGGACACACCCACACAGCTGAGTACAAAGCCACCCCCTCCACTCACCACAATCCTTTGCATCTTTCCAGAACAGAAGGCCATACACCACATCTGAGAGGAGAGGCAAAATAGCACACCACACCCACCCACCACCACCATCAACACCACCATCACACCATCACAAACAAACACCCAGCACACAACACACCTCATCACCACACCCCTGCACCCACACTCCCCTGGACCCACAAACACCTCAACCCCCACACACCATGACATCACAAAAAATGCCAAAATTCACCGAGAGTGAGTTGACAGTCATGGTCAACGAGATTGTGAGAGTAGAGCCACAACTATTTGGTAACCTAGTCCAACAGACACCATTAGCCACCAGGACACAAATGTGGGAAAGGATAGTCCAAAGGGTGAATGCAGTTGGGGCCACCCCAAGATCCAAGAAGGAGATCATGAAGCGGTGGCATGATCTCAAGAGGGTTGTCAAGGAGAAGAGGAGCAAGAACTGGACTCTGGCAAACGCGACTGGCAGTGGCCCTCCCATCCCACAGAAGACATTCACACCATGGGAGGAGAAGGTGCTTGCCATCCTGCTACCTGAGAGTCTCACAGGAGTAGCCGGGGGAGCGGAGGCTGGTAAGTACAGACAAATGTTTAACACCACATTGAGATTTACCTCCTTGCAATACCCAACCACCAATACACTGTCCATCCCTACCCAACATGTAGCCAGCCAGTCTGCTGAGGAGGCCTGTATGGGGGAGGAAGGTCAGTACAACAACTCACACCATAACCCCTGGCCCACAGCCCAGCAGCAGGGAGGCCTCCCCCACCCAGGAGCAAGTGTCAGCCTTTGCACTGTTTAACAAACAAACCTACAGGTTGGTAGCCATCTTCACTGGGAGGGTGTGTGATGGGAGGCCTGTACCACTACTCCCAGCATGCCCCCTGGCCCACAGCCCAGCAGCAGGGAGGCCTCCCCCACCCAGGAGCAAGTGTCAGCCATTGCACAGTTTAACAAACAAACCTACAGGTAGGTAGCCATCTTCACTTGGAGGGTGTTTGTGGGTGGGAGGCCTGTACCACTACTCCCAGCATGCCCCCTGGCCCAGAGCCCAGCAGCAGGGAGGCCTCCCCCACCCAGGAGCAAGTGTCATCCATTGCACAGTTTAACAAACAAACCTACAGGTAGGTAGCCATCTTCACTTGGAGGGTGTTTGTGGGTGGGAGGCCTGTACCACTACTCCCAGCATGCCCCCTGGCCCACAGCCCAGCAGCAGGGAGGCCTCCCCCACCCAGGAGCAAGTGTCAGCAATTTCACTGTTTAACAAACAAACCTACAGGTTGGTAGCCATTTTCCCTGGGAGGGTGTGTGATGGGAGGCCTGTACCACTACTCCCAGCATGCCCCCTGGCCCACAGCCCAGCAGCAGGGAGGCCTCCCCCACCCAGGAGCAAGTGTCAGACATTGCACTGTTTAACAAACAAACCTACAAGTAGGTAGCCATCTTCACTTGGAGGGTGTTTGTGGGTGGGAGGCCTGTACCACTACTCCCAGCATGCCCCCTGGCCCACAGCCCAGCAGCAGGGAGGCCTCCCCCACCCAGGAGCAAGTGTCAGCCATTGCACAGTTTA
Source organism: Lissotriton helveticus (assembly GCF_964261635.1). Lineage (NCBI taxonomy): Eukaryota > Metazoa > Chordata > Amphibia > Caudata > Salamandridae > Lissotriton > Lissotriton helveticus. Next base: position 942,874,229 of record NC_136071.1, read on the forward strand.
ACAAACAAACCTACAGGTAGGTAGCCATCTTCACTTGGAGGGTGTTTGTGGGTGGGAGGCCTGTACCACTACTCCCAGCATGCCCCCTGGCCCACAGCCCAGCAGCAGGGAGGCCTCCCCCACCCAGGAGCAAGTGTCATCCATTGCACAGTTTAACAAACAAACCTACAGGTAGGTAGCCATCTTCACTTGGAGGGTGTTTGTGGGTGGGAGGCCTGTACCACTACTCCCAGCATGCCCCCTGGCCCACAGCCCAGCAGCAGGGAGGCCTCCCCCACCCAGGAGCAAGTGTCAGCCATTGCACTGTTTAACAAACCTACAGGTTGGTAGCCATCTTCACTGGGAGGGTGTGTGATGGGAGGCCTGTACCACTACTCCCAGCATGCCCCCTGGCCCACAGCCCAGCAGCAGGGAGGCCTCCCCCACCCAGGAGCAAGTGTCAGACATTGTACCCTGCACACTCACCTTACAGGTATGTAACAACCGTAATTCTTCATGAAGTGTGTGTGTGTAGAAATCAAATAACTATTGGACGCAATGCATTGACATTCCACCTGTATGACTCCATGATGTCACTGTGCACTATGAAATATAACACTGTGTTGCCATGAATTGTCCAACTGATGACAGCATATATAACAAGTGTACAGACAGATGATGATACGCAGATGACCGAAACACTGACCACTCCCCATCTACTCCACAGGTGATGAAGAACTCACTGCTGGGGACCACACCAACGACCAGCAGAGCCAGTCTCCACCTCCGGCACATGGACTCACAGATGCGGACTCCCAGGACAGTTTGGACGATGAGCTCCAGGCCGTCCCATCTGGTGTGCCCAGGCCCCCATCCTCGCCAACACCACCTCTGCTGCAACAACAACTCAGCAGACCCCTGCTGTCACGGCCTCTGCCTCCACCGCAACCACCACCGCCGCCACGGCCACCAACACCACCACTACCACCAGTACCACCTGCAGCACCCTCCCTGTCCCTAGGGATGACCAGCCCACAGCAACACCTGTGGAGGGCAGGGAGGCAGTGCGTGGCGCACCAGTGGCGAGGGAAGAGGTCCGTGGCAGCAGAGCAGGTGGGAGGGCCAGGGTAAACACCAGACCTCGGGAGGAGTGGATACCATCCCTGGACCACATCACCAGAGTTGTGGAGGCCTACCAAGAGGTCCAGGGACAAAGTGGCCGGTCGGATGAACTATTAAGGGAGCTCATCCTGCTGATGAGGTCCATCGATAACCGCCTGGGACAGATGGTGGACCTCATGGGCCAGCAAGTGGCGTTGCAGAGGGACAGGCCTGTGTCCCAACTACCACCTCCGTCCCCTCCTGTTGTGCAGCAGGATGACAGTCCACCATCCTCCCCTGCGCCAACAGAGAGGGACGAGTCCTCTGACGCCGCTGGCCATTCAGCAGGCCCCCCACCGCCAAAAAGATCTAGGGGGCGTCCAAAGAAGAGCCTGGGAGTCTCTGGAGGCAAAGCACCTGCCACCCGCCAGTCACGGAGCCAGCCGTGAAGACAACCCTCTCCCCAACTGCATTCACTGTTTGGACTGTCCTTCCCCACATTGCCTTGGCAATGGCACCTGTCTGTTGGACTTGGTCACCCCATCCATGTGGTGTCTACTCTTGCATCTCTACGACCATGACTGTCAACTCACTGCTCATTCCCCACCTTCCTGTAAATATTCCCGCACAATTCACATGTCCACTCCGAAAATAAAATACCTGACACTCCAGATTTTGTATAGTGAATTCTTTAGTGCAGTATTAACATTGTTGATAATGTCCATGATGTGTAAACATGATGTACAGTATGCAGGGCAGGAACACTCTGTAGCACCTAGGGAGACACAACAGAACTACAGTCACTGGTCTCATCGTGGCAACACACAGAGATCACTGCTCCAAAAATTTCCAAAATATCACAGGCATACTACACATTGTCTAGCAGATACGCACAAATATGGTCCTGCATACATCTCCGTACGTAACGTCAATTCCACCAATACCATACATAGGTGACAGAACATGTGGCTATCGGGAACATCTGCGCATATCCATTCACAACAAAAGCAACCACAACAGAGTATGTACACGTTGTAACTCATCACACACCTTCAAGTGAAGTAGCGTTGGATTAGCTGCTGGCGTAGGTCAACTCCTTCCTCCTCTCCACTGTCCTCATCACTGGATTCTGGTCCCTGAGCAGGTTGTGGCCTTTGGTTCCTCACCATCGTCCAGGAGCAGGGGGACCCCCTTGTGGATGGCCAGGTTGTGCAGCATACAGCATGCCACAACAATCTTGCACACCTTCCCAGGCGAGTATGCGAGTGCACCTCCGGTCCTGTAAAGGCACCGGAAACTTCAGCAGGCCGAAAGTCCATTCGATTACCCGTCGTGTCCTGCCATGGGCCTCATTGTAGCGGATGTCTGCTGGTGTCCGGGGATTCCGGAGTGGGCTCAACAGCCATGGCCTACTGGGATATGCAGAGTCACCTGTGAATGATAAACACCCATTGCAATGTTGTACGGCCACAGTAAAGCCAGTGACACACAGCACGTGATAGAAGTAGTGATACTCACCCACAATCCAGGCACGTTCGGGATGCAGATTCTCCATCATCCGTGGCACCATGCTGTTCCTCATAATGTACGAATCATGGGCCGAACCGGGATACTTTGCACACACATGTGACATTGTCATGTCCGCAAGGCACACCACCTGCACATTCATGGAGTGGTAGTGTTTGCGGTTCCGATAAATGTGCTTCGTCGCCTGCGGTGCCACCAGAGCTACATGGGTGCAATCTATGGCACCGACTACATGTGGGATGCGCCCAAGTGGATAGAAGTCCCCCTTAACAGCAGCCAATTCACGTCCCCTGGGGAAATGTATGTAGCGATGCGATATATCATCATGGCCTCAAGTACATCCCTCAGCACCATGCTGAACATGGGCTGCGACATCCCCCCAGCGTTAGCCACGGTCTTTTGGAAGGAACCAGTCGCAAAGAAGTGTAGTGCTGCCATCACCTTGTAGGTGGGTGTGAATGCCGTAGGATAGTGACGGCGAGGCTGCAGGTGGGGCTCCAATAGATCACACACGATCTTCAATGTTGGTCTGTCCAGCCTGAATTTCCTGATGATTGCCTCATTCTCCATGTCCTCAAGCACAGTCAACTGACGTAGGAGATTCGGCCTCCTCCTAGTTGAGGAGTAAAAAGAATAGGTCAGTGACAAGCATCATGAGATGGCCATAGCACAAAGCATCAATGATGTAATGGGAAAAGAACAAGGGCCAGAGAGATGCATGGCACATCTGGTTACATGGCTGGCCAATAGCTACACACAGAAGGCAGGCCTCTCCAGTGACAATACCCAAGTGACAGTAACACATCAGGGAATGTGAATGCGGATATCAACAACAACAACAATAAACTTTATTCGGTTGTTCGAATTGACAACCATAAAAGTATTTACATTACATTACAATTAATAGAACACATATTCATTAAAAGGAGAAAGTTCAATTCAATTCTAGTTAAAATCACATGAGCAATTAAAAATAGAATTTCTTTAACGAACAATATAAATAACAATTCAAGTATCCATATTTTTACCCTTCCATACTGTTTCTGAATTTGACTGCCAATTTTAAAAAGCTACATATAAACAAAGTGTATTCACAGTTTAACAGCTGAAGAAAATATTGTGCAGGACGAAATTGTGCAAAATGCAATTTTTTCAGACAGGGTTTCAAATAAAGCTTCCTGGGTATGATATAAAAAGGACAAAAGAACAGAAAGTGTGCCAGGTCTTGCAGAGACTTTTCGTCGCAGCCGCAAGCCGGCAACACTTGGCCTCGATGAGATCACCTAGGAACAGCCAACAAAAGATGAAACAGGTTAAACCTGAACCTTGTCAATAGGAAGCGGTCATAACTAGACATTTGCCATGTCAGGTAGGGTTCCATGAGCAAAGTGCTTTTGATTAGTATATGATTACGTACACTTTCTTTTTTTAGTTCACATGATTCCCTTTCCAGTTGTCTGGAGTCAATAAAGGCCTTCTTGACCGTGATAAGATCCATTTTGGTAATGGATTCCGGAGATAAGAAAAGTTCAGGACGACCCAGATCAGTAAAGCACTTATGTAAGTACTTTAGCCAGGGAACCTCCTTCCTGTTGTCCCATGTAAGTGCTTCTCTTAAGATTTGCTTGGTGAGTGGGATATTGTCGTTTAACCAACAATTCATCCAACATATCAGGGGATTCACTGCAATTTTGTCACATACATACGGAACCCCCAATTCTTCATGCACAATAAAATTTGCTGTACCTCTAGGAACCCTTAAAATCTTTTTTAAAAAGTTATTTTCAACTATCTGTAGTGCATCCAGGGGAACGTATCCCCATAATTCACTGCCATAACATACTGTGGTAACACTTTTGGCCTTATATAGTTGGAGTAGAGCGGCAACTGGGCTATTTCCCATTTTTCTGGAGAAATCCAATATAGCCGCATTAACCCTAGTAACATCTCCCCTTTTTTTTTGGATCACGGGTCCCCAGTTTAGTTGACTATCAAAGAGGACCCCAAGGTAGGAGAATATGTGGGTTACAGGGATTTCTACTCCAGCTACGTTTAAACGATTTGATTTTTTAAAGCCTTGGCCAACCTTCATTATATAGGATTTGTTATTGTTAATACTTAAATCTCTTGACTTCATGAAAGAGTAAAAGGAATCTAATAGGATTTGAAGTCAGTTGGCCGTTCTGGATAAAAGGACTGCGTCGTCCGCATATAGTAGGACCGGCAGACCTTTTCGGCCAATATACGGATAGTCTGTATTAGTACTTAAAAGGTGCTCTTCCAAATCATTAATGTAGAGGTTAAAAAGGAACGGGGCCAAGATGCACCCTTGTCGGACACCCCGGTACACTCCAAAATCTTTGGTCACTTTTAGGTCCTGGGTGTATCTGACGTTGGCTTTAGTATCAGAGTGCATGTCTTCTAAAAAATTAACTAAGTTTTTATCCACGCCCATTTTTTCCATGGCGCCCCAGAGCTTCTCCCGACTCAGGCAAACGAAAGCCGAGGAGAGGTCCATGAACGCCATGTGAATCGTACCTCTTCGAGCCTTAGTATACTTCCCGATGATAAGGTACAAATTTAGACATTGGGAAATAGTGGAGTGTCCAGGCCTAAATCCGTACTGGATTGGAGATATTATATTATTTTCCTCTGACCATCTGACCAATCTGTTTAAAATAACTCCTCCAACAACTTTTGCCACGGAGTTTATTAGTGATATTGGTCTATAGCAGGCAGGGCTGCTACGGTCTCCTTTCTTGAAAATAGGTACAATTGTAGATGCCCCCCATGATTGTGGGCAACCACATAACACAGCAGCATTGAGTACTGCTGTAAGGACCGGCGCCCATAGTGCTATACATGATTTAAAGAGGTCAGGCGGAAGTCCATCAGGTCCGGGTGCCTTATTGTTTGATAGACCCTTGATTCCCTTTACAATTTCATCAGTTGAGAAGCTTAGTGAAATTTCTCTACTTTTATTTGGACTATGTTCTGCCTGTGACTCATTGTTTTTAAAAATAGAACTGAAATGGTTTATCCATTCTTCCTCTGGGATATTAGTTCCCACACTTGAAGTACTAGGACAATCAAAAATTGGTTTATTGATAATCTCCCAGAACTTCGAGCTATTTTTTAGTGTCTCAGGGTCTAACAATGACTCCCATACGCTTTTTTTGACATCTCGCTTGCGGGCTGCAAGTGACTTCTTATATTCAGCCCGCAGGCACCTGATGGTCACTGGATCTCTTGGATTTGTTTTTAAGGCTTTCTTAAGCTCGCGGCTAGCCTTCGAACAATCACTATCAAACCATTTCGGGTTACTATTTGAATTGATTTTCCCCTTAATAGGTATCGTTAAAAACGACTCCACCTTCTTGGCAATCTCCTTAAAAGATGTCAAAATTTGCAAAGGTGCTGATACAGGAGATGTACATGCCATCAATTCATGACAACAGACTACATTAATAGAGGTATAAAATCGATCACAATCCACCATTGACCATTTTAGGCGACGCTTGCCATTAATGCATTTTATGAGGCCACGGTCCTCCCGAGAGTTGCGCTTTTCAAATAAACTCGTGCCCATTGTGATGCATAAAGGATTATGGTCGCTATAAATGCTCAAAAGGATCGAGAAATCCTCAATAATATCAACAAAGTCAGCTGAAAGAAGAATATGATCTATATAAGATCCTGTAGCATGGCCTTTAAAGGTAGGAGTTAAGAATACAGTTTGATCAGGTGCTGTCGACATTGCTGTGAATAGGTTGTTTTCATTCATTAGATCATTTAAACCAGTACCCCTCCGCGAGTGTTCAAAATGAATTCCTTCCATACTATTACAACCCATTTGTTCAACAGGTCTCACGCTAGGGTTCCCACATAAATGTGTGTTGAAGTCACCCACTAGAATCTTAAGGCGTGGCAGTAAACTATCATTTGCCCTTAGAAAATCACGCAAGGACTCTATGTTACAATCACCATTATAAAAATTAAACAATACAAAATTGGTTTTACCCCTCTTAAATTCTAGAATCTGAATATTATTGTTACCAGAGTAGTGTTCGGTTTTATGACATATGAGCGACAAGTTAACAAAAATAGCCATAGCCCCTTTAGCTCTTCCACTGGCAGATGGAGTTGCCGGAATTATAAAGCTCTGATATCCTTCAATATGAACATTTCTCCCTGTTACCCAAGTTTCTTGGAGACATATTATAGGATATTTTTTAACAAAGTACAACCAATCCTTGTCCTTCAGTTTGTCAAGGAGTCCAGCAATATTCCATGATAATAATATTAATAGCCCCTCCTTACACTTTTGTGATACACATTGTATTATGTCCACTTTCTCACGTGCAAGTGGGCTAATGGGTATTACAACAATGCTATGACATTCCTGAACTGACCCAGGATTTTCCATGATGTGAGCTGGGAAAAGATCTAAATTTATATCATTATGTGGGCCAGAATTATCATTTAGATGGTTCTCAGCACCCAATACCGCAACAATACTGCCTAGCGATATTAAATCTTGATTAACGTTCCCCGAACCAGTATCTTTTGATAGGTGATCATTGGGGGCAGTGTTGCATAGTGTATCAGGTAGTCATTCTATCCCGTCCAACCCTCCCTCGGCAGAGAAAACGTCATACCTATTGGAAATGGGAATATTAAAGCAGTTATTGAGGTGGTTAGGGTATTGATGATCTGTGTGGTATGAACGTTGTGGTTGATCATATCTGTCCCTACTATAGCCCCAGTTGTTAATTGGTGCGTCAAGGCCCCAACCGTTTGTTGTTTCTTGCCATAATGGCCTAGAGTAGGTGTGATTAGGCTTAGGATATGTCATGCTCCGTTGTTTTTTGCCAAAAAATTACAACGTCAGAGGAATGATGGTACCACTCCTTCGTTGCGGGGGTAGAATGTTGGGAAGGATATTTGGTAAGACTGCAGAGTTGACAAAATTTATAATTATGCAGTCACCTTTAAATTTTTTTGGATTTTGTCCTATCCATGGGACCCTTCTGGCTGATTTGATATCTCTAGCTAGCTGTTGTTTCCCCCATTGGACCAACCGCATATTACCCGATAGCCAGTGCAGGGCTTTACTTGTTAGTGCTGCGGGGGGTTCAGATTGGTCTGGTGCTAGTGGGGGAGCATTTGCTAATACCAGTACTAAAGGTGCCGCATCTTCAATAAAGTGTAGTGTATCTACTTCTACGCTTGGTCGGGTTATTTCAGTAGGATGTGTGGTATGGATCTCCCGTGGCAGTGGGTAGTTAGACGCAGTAGATGGGGTCTGTTCTAATTGATATACCTGTATGGTGTTTGAAGTTGTACCTTCATCTGGTCGGAGACCAAAGGCCTCTTTTACAGGTATATCCAGTTTTTTAACTATTTCTGATATGGTTGACACCTCTTCCATTATCTTCTTCTGATCTGCTCCTAGCTTTTTTACATCTGCAGATAGCTTATCCAGTTTGGTCACTACTGGTTTAATCAAGGCTTTAAATTTGGTGTCAATTAAGTCTGCTATCCTTGATATAAGCTCTTCATCCACATTTGACTTCTCATCGTCTTCAATTTTCCTTCTACCTTTTTCCCTACTTCTCATTGGTGACGCGGCCCTCTTCCTCCCAGAGCAGACTCCACCTCGGAATAATTGTGTTTTTCTGCACTTTCTAACAGCTCGGGGAGCTGGGGCATGAGCAGGAGGGTCAGCGTCATTATTTGTCTGCTCACTCTCTTGTACGGTTTGATTTTCTTCAAGATCAACTATCTGAGAGTCCGAAACATCAACCGTGGCTGTGTCTTGTCCCTGTGTTATATTAATACTCATGTTTGAGGGACCGTTGTCAAGTGTATCAGGATCTAAGATTACACTTCCCTCAGCCTGAGAAGGGATATCAATCCACAGTGAATCTGGTGATGGGCTCAAGGGGGATAGATTAGGGGAATGACTGAGACCTAAGGATTGTCTCCTATCGTTATTAATCTTTGAAACAACTTGTACCAAATAATTTTCTATGCTGTTACCCCCAACCGCTAGATTCTTTTTTGGCATTCTTATTTAGAACTGATAATGAATCTTAGACGTTAGACGTTAGCGGACTAAGAAACCAAGAGGGCACACAATAACACGATACTCAAGTGTTTGAGGTTGAACGTCAGTATCAAGGATTAATAGTCTTACTGCAACCATGTAGGTCTGGTTCGACAGGAGCAGGGTAATGCGTCCAGTCCAGTCTCTGCCTGTCTCGGACTGTCTAAGACTGTCCGCCCTTTGTCCGGGCTTCGTCCGGCGTCCCGCACACGCGTCCCGCTGTACGTCTGTTGCACGTTTTTGTAGGAGGAGTAGGGGGCGGGAAGAGACTCCAGGTGCGCTCCGATGCTCCTGCGCGGAACCCTGGGTCTCGCAGTCCCGTCCCCTGTAACAGCAGCCTTTCCGGTGATTTACAGGTGAAAGCCTCCTTCTCCTCGCTCCTTGCAGCAGCGGCTGGCGGAAAGAAAGAATCCTGCGTTCAAACTTGGTTTCTGTGACACAGCTGCGAGCAGCTCCCGCGAAGCGGGGGCTGCGAGCTGTTTTAAATACTCCAGGCAATCAGGGCACTCAGGGAGGAGCAGGGGGCGGGAAGAGACTCCAGGTGCGCTCCGATGCTCCTGCGCGGAACCCTGGGTCTCGCAGTCCCGTCCCCTGCAACAGCAGCCTTTCCGGTGATTTACAGGTGAAAGCCTCCTTCTCCTCGCTCCTTGCAGCAGCGGCTGGCGGAAAGAAAGAATCCTGCGTTCAAACTTGGTTTCTGTGACACAGCTTCGAGCAGCTCCCGCGAAGCGGGGGCTGCGAGCTGTTTTAAATACTCCAGGCAATCAGGGCACTCAGGGAGGAGCAGGGGGCGGGAAGAGACTCCAGGTGCGCTCCGATGCTCCTGCGCGGAACCCTGGGTCTCGCAGTCCCGTCCCCTGTAACAGCAGCCTTTCCGGTGATTTACAGGTGAAAGCCTCCTTCTCCTCGCTCCTTGCAGCAGCGGCTGGCGGAAAGAAAGAATCCTGCGTTCAAACTTGGTTTCTGTGACACAGCTGCGAGCAGCACCCCGGATATAATGGTTGAACATTTGACATGTGCAGACATGGTGCAACAAGACCCGCCAATGTAATGTGACTTAACATGTCTGTCATACCCATCTGCTGTACCTGCCACACCTCAATGCATCAGGTACATTCTGCAACCATTCATTAACACAATGATCACAGTAGCAGGGACACTTCCGGTTGTGTGCATGATCAGTTGTGAATGCACAAGTCAGGAACGATACAATGCAGTGACACCAGCCAGGTCAAGGTCTGCACTGACCAACAACACATTAAACGTCACGACATCAATGTAGAGCACCTGACGTCTGTCAATCATCATCAGCCATCAAAACCCTTACAAAAATGGCAGAAACACAGGCAAAAGTGGCTCACAATGAACATGCGCCCTCCTGTGGATGACATGGCTGTGTGGCATCGTGTGTGCCCTACACCATGTAGCTGCAGGGTGCTGATACAGTGTCCAGGATTGACATACACAGTAATGTGTACTAAAATGGTAGTACCTACCGCCGGTCCCCGGCGGTGTGACCCCAGCACCACCATCTACCCAGCCAAGGTAGCCATTGGCACATGGACTTGTGTACATGGCGGTGGGTATGCTCCGCCGCATGAGTCGCGGTACCTACCGCCGGGCCCCGGTGGTGTGACCCCAGCACCACCATCTACCCAGCCAAGGTAGCCATTGGCACATGGACTTGTGTACATGGCGGTGGGTATGCTCTGCCGCATGAGTCGCGGTACCTACTGCCGGTCCCCGGCGGTGTGACCCCAGCACCACCATCTACCCAGACAAGGTAGCCATTGGCACATGGACTTGTGTACATGGTGGTGGGTATGCTCCGCCGCATGAATCGCGGCACCTACCGCCGGGCCCCGGAGGTGTGACCCCAGCACCACCATCTACCCAGCCAAGGTAGCCATTGGCACATGGACTTGTGTACATGGCGGTGGGTATGCTCCGCCGCATGAGTCGCGGTACCTACCGCCGGTCCCCGGCGGTGTGACCCCAGCACCACCATCTACCCAGCCAAGGTAGCCATTGGCACATGGACTTGTGTATATGGCGGTGGGTTTGCTCCGCCGAATGAGTCGCGGTACCTACCGCCGGGCCCCGGCGGTGTGACCCCAGCACCACCATCTACCCAGCCAAGGTAGCCATTGGCACATGGACTTGTGTACATGGCGGTGGGTATGCTCCGCCGCATGAGTCGCGGTACCTACCGCCGGTCCCCGGCGGTGTGACCCCAGCACCACCATCTACCTAGCCAAGGTAGCCATTGGCACATGGACTTGTGTACACCCCCGCGCCGCACGGCCACCAGCTGCTGCGTGTGCCCCTTGCCTGCCCTCTGCCTCGCTGCTGCCTCGTTTGCCGGTTGCCGGCTGCCTCCGCTGCAGAGATTGTTTTTGCCTTGTTTTGTCGATAATTTGTGCCTGTTTTGTTTAATTTCATTTTCCCTTGTTTTGTCAATACTTTGTGCCTGTCGTGGTCAATTTCTTTTTGCCCGTGTTTTGGTTTTCCTTCCTTGTTGTCCGCCTACCTCGCCGCCCTCCGCCCTCCCTTCCCGCCACCGCCGCTTTTCCCCGCCCCTTTTTCTATTCTGTACCCTCCCCGCTCCCGCCTCCCAGCTGCTCCGCCCACCCGCGCACTTGGCCTTAAATGGCGACCGTGCGACGCAGGTGAGTGTGACCCACTTGTGGGACACCCCCGCGCCGCACGGCCACCAGCTGCTGTGTGTGCCCCTTGCCTGCCCTCTGCCTCGCTGCTGCCTCGTTTGCCGGTTGCCGGCTGCCTCCGCTGCAGAGATTGTTTTTGCCTTGTTTTGTCGATAATTTGTGCCTGTTTTGTTTAATTTCATTTTCCCTTGTTTTGTCAATACTTTGTGCCTGTCGTGGTCAATTTCTTTTTGCCCGTGTTTTGGTTTTCCTTCCTTGTTGTCCGCCTACCTCGCCGCCCTCCGCCCTCCCTTCCCGCCACCGCCGCTTTTCCCCGCCCCTTTTTCTATTCTGTACCCTCCCCGCTCCCGCCTCCCAGCTGCTCCGCCCACCCGCGCACTTGGCCTTAAATGGCGACCGTGCGATGCAGGTGAGTGTGACCCACTTGTGGGACACCCCCGCGCCGCACGGCCACCAGCTGCTGCGTGTGCCCCTTGCCTGCCCTCTGCCTCGCTGCTGCCTCGTTTGCCGGTTGCCGGCTGCCTCCGCTGCAGAGATTGTTTTTGCCTTGTTTTGTCGATAATTTGTGCCTGTTTTGTTTAATTTCATTTTCCCTTGTTTTGTCAATACTTTGTGCCTGTCGTGGTCAATTTCTTTTTGCCCGTGTTTTGGTTTTCCTTCCTTGTTGTCCGCCTACCTCGCCGCCCTCCGCCCTCCCTTCCCGCCACCGCCGCTTTTCCCCGCCCCTTTTTCTATTCTGTACCCTCCCCGCTCCCGCCTCCCAGCTGCTCCGCCCACCCGCGCACTTCGCCTTAAATGGCGACCGTGCGAACGCGCAGCGGGCGCGCCGATTGTGCGCCGAAGGCGCGCCAAAGGTAAGCCCGTCTGCGCCCGTCCGCGCCTGGACCGCGCCCAGTGCCAGGACCCCTGGCCCACGTAGACCCCGACCGACCCACCTGTCGTACTCCGCCGCCACCCTCACCGCTCTCAACACCGGCCGACTCCCAGAATGCCATCAAGCCACTCCACGACGTACCCACGGACCTTTCAGCTGCCACGCCTGCAAGTTCACCTGCATCCGGACCAGCCTCGCACCAGCACCCGCCAAGTCGAACACCAGCAGCACCCACCTCAAGTGCATCCTGCTCAACACCCGCTCCGTCCACAGACACGCCATCGAACTCTGGAACCTCCTAGACGCCACAGCCCCGGACGTTGCCTTCCTCACGGAGACCTGGATGAACGCCTCTTCAGCTCCCGACATCGCCATCGCTATCCCAGAGGGCTACAAGATCGTCCGGAGGGACCGAAACGCCAACCAGATGGGAGGAGGCATCGCCATCGTCCACAGGAGCACCATCCGTCTCACGACCAGCACCGACAACACCCTGACCAGCGCCGAACACCTGCATTTCCAGATCCACACCAACCCGAACACCACCCTCAGAGGCACCCTGATCTACCGACCCCCTGGACCACGCACGCAATTCAGCGAGGACATCGCCGACTTCGTCAGCCCGCATGCCCTCCCCTCCGCTGACTACATCCTCCTGGGAGACCTCAACTTCCATCTGGAGAACAACAGCGACCGCAACACCAGCACCCTGCTCGACAACCTCGCCAACCTGGGACTCAAGCAACTGGTGTCCACCCCCACCCACCTCGCCGGACACACACTCGACGCAGTCTTCTCCTCCAGCCCAGACATCGACTTCAGCCACGCCACAGAGCTTCAATGGACGGACCACAGCTGCGTCCACTTCACCTTCAAGAGAACGACGAGCCACCAACACCAGCAACAGGCCGCCCGCAGAAGCTGGAACAAGATCACAGGAGACCAGCTCGCCACCTCCCTGAGCCAGCACCCCCCTGCCAGCTCAGCGAACCCCAGCCAGGCCGCCGACAACCTCACGAAGTGGATCAGCAACTGCGCGGACGAACTCGCCCCACTGAGGACCCCGCCTAGCAGACCCGGCAGCAAGAAGGCCCCATGGTTCACCGACGAACTCAAGAGCTCCAAGAAGAATTGCCGAGCCCTCGAGAAAGTCTGGAGAAGGGAACCGACACCGGACAACAGGACCTCCTTCAAACTTGCCACCCGGAAACACCACCAGCTGATCCGCGCCGCCAAGAAAACAGCATTCAAGGACCGGCTGGACAACAACGCACACAACTGCAAGGAACTCTTCAACATCGTGAAAGAGCTCTCCAACCCCAGCGCAGGAAACAACGACATCACCCCATCGCAAGACCTCTGCAACTCCCTCGCTTCATACTTCCACAACAAGATCGCGGACATACACAACAGCTTCAACAACCAACCAACGCACACCATGACCGAGCAACCACCCCCCACCACCACCCTCCACGCCTGGACCCCGATCAGCACCGAAGACACCATCCGCACGATGAACTCCATCCACTCCGGATCACCAACCGACCCCTGCCCTCACCACGTCTTCAACAAGGCCGACGCTGTCATCGCACCCCACCTGCGAGACATCATCAACACATCCTTCGACACCACCATCTTCCCTGAGAGCTGGAAACACGCCGAACTCAGCGCTCTACTCAAGAAACCAACAGCGGACCCCACCGACCTCAAGAATTACCGCCCCATCTCGCTCCTCCCGTTTCCAGCCAAAGTCATCGAGAAGACCGTCAACAAGCAGATGGCCGCCTTCCTCGAGACGAACGGATCCCTCGACCCCTCACAGTCCGGCTACCGAGCCAACCACAGCACCGAGACCGCCCTCATTGCCGCCACCGATGACATCCGAGCCCTGATGGACAATGGAGAAACAGCGGCCCTCATCCTCCTAGACCTCTCCGCGGCATTCGACACGGTCTGCCACCGCACCCTAGTACGGCGCCTCAGCAACATCGGAATCCAGGACAAGGCGCTGGAATGGATCATCTCCTTCCTCGACGGAAGAACACAGAGAGTCCGCCTACCACCGTACAAGTCAGAGGCCTCCAAAGTCATCTGCGGCGTCCCCCAAGGATCATCTCTGAGCCCCACCCTCTTCAACGTCTACATGAGCCCCCTCGCGGCCATCGTACGCAAACACAACCTCAGCATAATCTCCTACGCCGACGACACCCAGCTGATCCTCTCCCTGACCAACGACCCCGCCGCCGCCAGAGCCAACCTACACGAAGGGATGAAAGAGGTAGCCGAGTGGATGACGACCAGCCGCCTGAAACTGAACTCGGACAAGACGGAGGTCCTCATCCTGGGCTCCTCACCCTCCGCCTGGGACGACTCCTGGTGGCCTCCCGCCCTGGGCACCGCACCCAAACCAACAGACCATGCACGCAACCTGGGCTTCATCCTGGACCCCTCCCTCTCCATGACCAGGCAAGTCAACAACGTCTCCTCGGCGTGCTTCAACATCCTACGCATGCTACGGAAGATCTTCTGGTGGATCCCCACCGAGACCAGGAAGACCGTCACCCAGGCCCTCGTCACCAGCCGACTGGACTACGGCAACGCCCTCTACGTCGGTACCACCGCCAAGCTCCAGAAGAGACTCCAGCGGATCCAGAACGCCTCAGCCAGACTCATCCTCGACATCCCGTGAACCAGCCACATCTCCGGACATCTGAGAGACCTTCACTGGCTCCCCGTCAACAAAAGAATCACCTTCCGCCTCCTCACCCACGCACACAAAGCCCTACACGACCAAGGCCCGAGCTACCTCAACAGCCGAGTCAACTTCTACGCTCCCAAACGCCACCTCCGATCAGCCAACCACGCCCCCGCATCCGAAAAACGACTACAGGAGGAAGGTCCTTCTCCTACCTGGCCGCCAAGACCTGGAACTCCCTCCCGACCGACCTGCGCCTGACCCAAGACCACCTCTCCTTCAGGAAGAAGCTGAAGACCTGGCTGTTCGAGCAGTAGCGGCACCCCCCCCCCCAGCGCCTTGAGACCCTACGGGTATGTAGCGCGCTTTATAAGTGTCACTGATTGATTGATTGATTGTACATGGCGGTGGGTATGCTCCGCCGCATGAGTCGCGGCACCTACCGCCGGGCCCCGGAGGTGTGACCCCAGCACCACCATCTACCCAGCCAAGGTAGCCATTGGCACATGGACTTGTGTACATGGCGGTGGGTATGCTCCGCCGCATGAGTCGCGGTACCTACCACCGGGCACCCGCGGTGCGTCACCGACGTGGAGCATTGCATACAGCCAATGGCATGGATGATCGCGGTGGCATGATGCAGATTTGAAAATCGCGGAAGCTGTGCTCCGCTGCCGCGGAGGCGGTCATTGGATGCTTTTGAATGATGCACCATCGCGGTAGCGCACCTCGGGCACCCGCGGTGCGTCACCGCCGTGGAGCATTGCAAACAGCCAATGGCATGGATGATCGCGGTGGCATGATGCAGATTTGAAAATCGCGGAAGCTGTGCTCCGCTGCCGCGGAGGCGGTCATTGGATGCTTTTGAATAAGGCAGACCCGGACAACCAATTGTAGCAGATTTTAAGCTTCCTAACGACCCCAGGGGGCTATAAATCTGTGGGAGTGAGCCTCACATTCCCACTGCTCACAGAGCCTGCTGCCTGGGACCATCTCCTGCTGCTGCTGCTGCTGCTTCAAGAGCCTGCTGCATGGGACCCTGTCCTGCTGCTTCAAGAGCCTGCTGCCTGGGACCCTGTCCTGCTGCCTGGGACCCTGTCCTGCTGCCTCAAGAGCCTGCTGCCTGGGACCCTGTCCTGCTGTCTGGGACCCTGTCCTGCTGCCTGGGACCCTGTCCTGCTGCCTGGGACCCTGTCCTGCTGCTTCAAGAGCCTGCTGCCTGGGACCCTGTCCTGCTGCTTCAAGAGCCTGCTGCCTGGGACCCCTCACAACTCACTTCCGCCACAGGTCTGCCATATCCACAGGGATGTCAAGAACATATAAGATCTGTGCCAGTCCATTCACGAGTGAGGAGCTGGATGTCCTTGTGAACGAGGTGCTGGCACAGTACCTACACCTGTTTGGTGGCCCCAATGTCGTGGTAAGTCACCATGAAGGGAGCAGTAGGGCAGGGTGGTGTCAGACGTGTAGTCATGATGCTGCAGTATGTGCTTTTGGATGTGGGCTGCTGACAAACACTGACAGACAAGCTGTTTCCAGGTCGTGGGAGTGTGTGTGTTGCATTGTGACTCTGTCCTAGGCCTGTACTTGTATGTGTGAGTGGGTTGTGCTACTTTTTCGGGCAGACATAACCAACGGTTGTTAGCCTTGTAGATGCCAGGACAGTGTATGCTTGTGATGACATTTTAGGGTGCCCCTGCAGTCATAGTCAGTGTGGCCCACAGAGTAGGTTCAGTGGCTGCACAGCCAAACATTGAACATCAGCCAACTTACATGCTACAGTTGCTTCACACTGATTAGTGGATATGCCACATCAGTGCCCTGTACAATTTCTGATTTACACAGTGCTGTTGATGCATTTGTGTTGAAGCATCATGCTTTAGTGTGATTATCATGGAGACTAGGAACCTCAATGTGTGCATGCATTCACTAATGTTCAGGCCATGCAGAGTGGCCTTGTGAGGGTTCCCCCCAGTTCTGGAGGGAGGGAGGTTACTGTAAGTCCCGAGACAGTGTCTGGCTGCTGTACTGATAGATGCGGACATATGACATTGTGTAATTGTACATTTGGCCTTCTTTACTCTCATACCTGCAGCTCAAGGTACACCAACGTAAAGCTGTCTGGAGGGCCATAGCAGCAAAGGTGCGAGCCCTGGGGGTATCAAACAGATGACACACACACTGTCACAAGAGGTGGGACGTCATCAGCCGGCTGGCTAAGCAAGTGGCAGAGATGACCTTGGGGATGGTACCACGCACAGGGCGTGTGGCCCGGCGCACCATGACTCCGCTGATGGGACGCATACTGGCAGTGACCAATCCAGACCTGGATGCACGTCTGAAGGGGCATCAGCAGCAAGACAGAGATGGTGAGTATCCGGGGAGGGAGAGTTTGTCTGGGAGTGGATGCATGTGTAGAGTGCCTGTGGCAGCGGTGACACATGTGATGTGCGTGTGCTGACATGCTGTGATATGTGATGTGAGTGGCAACTGTGATGTGTGTCTGTATGAGGCATTGGGCCACCATGGCCTTACTGTGCTGCTCCTGCCTGCAGTTTTCAGTCCTTGACAGATTTTTGGTGTCCACATGGTCACTCTTCTTTGTGATGGTGGGTGGAGTCGATATTCTGCCGTACTGCTGTGTCCACTTAATGAGTGTGACACCATGTCTGTCTACTTTGCATGCACCATGATGTTAGAGGCCCACACAACTGACGACAATGTGAACCCCGATTGGCACATGGTGATTGTAATGGCCTATTTGGCAATGTGGCATGTGTAGTCAATACAGGTGTGTGGTCCCCTCTGGTTCCCTTTTGGGCTGTGAGTGGTGATGTGTGTTGTGGCTACATCATGTCCATGGGGCAGGTCAATGTGGGCTGGGGGAACACCATCCATGGGCAGGGTGCAGTGCTGTGTGGCATCGACATTGCTCCATTCCTGGCTGTTTGTCCGCATGACAGGCACTGTTGTGGTCTATATAGTGTGTAGCTGCACAGTGATTGGAGGGTGTGGTGGTTACCATGTAGCTCTAGGCCTCTCATGTGCTGCATTGAGCTGATATCGTGTGACCAGATGATGACACTTACACAACCCTGTTTCTCTCACTAATGCAGATTCGCAAGACACCACGGCGGAACATGATCCAGAAAGTGGTGGCGAGACCAGCACGACAGCGGCAGCAGAGCAAAGTGAGACTGAGCCAAGTGACACTGACCACACCAGCGCTACTGAGGGTGACAGGAGTATGCATGAAGAATCTGTAGCTGAGACACAGAGTACCACTTCATCTGATGGCAGGGGGGGATGCGTCCCTGTTAGCAGCCACAGGGGATGGGGAGTCTGCTGCAGTATCTGACAACCAGCGGCCACTGCCCAGCCTCCCATCCACTTCCTCTGGTGCTGCCCGTATCCGTGTCACTAAGAGGGGACGTGTAACATTCACACATGGCACCGCTGCCCCTGCGCCTGTCCCCCCTGCTGCCCTCAGTGCAGAGTGCGTAGAGCTCCTGCGCCAACTTTGCGTGGGCCAGACCGCCCTGCTCAATGCCTTCAGTGCCCACGATAACAAATTAGGCCAGGTTCTGGCATTCATGGAGGGCATACATTCTGACGTGGGTGGGCTACATCGTACACTCCAGTCATTGTCAGCAACAGTCACGTCAGCCCTCCAACAGGCACATGCTCCCATTGCAGCTCAGGTGCCTGTGACGTCCACCCAGTCAGTGGCCACATCAGATGACAGTGACCACTTGGGACCTACATCAACTAAACGATACAACACTAGGAGCACAGGTCAGACCCAAAGCAAACAATCCCGTCCACAGACTCCATCCTCAAAGAAAAGCAGGGCCCCCCCAATATGCACAGACAAGGTGAAGTCACAGAAGAGCAAGGCCAGAAGATCATTGTGGCAGACATCTGGCTCACATGCTGCAGAGGCATCACCAGAAATTGACTCAGCTATGCCCACAGAGGATGCGTGGGATGTCATGGCTACACCTGGGGAGAGCACAGGGACACAACCACCCACCACATCAACCCCACAACAAAGTACATCGAGGCAGGTGGAGGAGAGCCCTGTTGTGACCAGCCCAGTCATTGTGGCAGAGGAGACCCCTGTTGTGAGCAGCCCAGTGATTAAGGCAAGGGAGGGCAGTGTTGTGTCCAGGCCATAGACTCAGGTAGAGGAGGTCAGTGTTGTGAGCAGCCCTGGCAAGAAGGGACAGGAGGGCACTGTAGACACCACCCCTGGGGGAAGTGGGAAGGTGGTCACTGTAGGGGGTACACCTTCCCGAGAGGGTAAGGTGGTCCGGAGGCGTAGCCAGCCCAAGCGTTCAGCAGGATCAAGCACTTCTCCAGAGGGAGTGCCAGTGTCTGCCCCTGATGTGAGACAGTTGAGGTGTGTGCCGGCGGTGTCAACGCCACTTCCCATCAACCCCATGACAGGGAAGCAATTTCATATTCCGAAAAAGTGGAAGGGCACCCCTCCAACCTCTCCCACCCACACTGTGTCAAGGGTGAGCATGACTCCACCTCCACGTGCCACGGTGCCACCTGGTCCGCACAGCCCTCCACCTTGCAGGCCCTCTGTTATTACCACATCACATGTCCCTCTGTCACACCAGTCAAGTGGACCTGCAGTCCCTGACACACAGCCAGGTCCCACTCCACATGACAGCCAGGAGTGAGTTGTGAACACCCTCATACGCCTGTGCCACACAGAGGTGTGCTAGTCAAGACTATTGTTTGCGATCTGGGTGTGTTGTTGGCCCTGTTGCTCTGATGTGCTGTACTCACGTCTGCCCTGCCAAGGACTCTGGGCCTGTTACTCGGATGTGCTGTACTCACCCCTGCCCTGCCAAGGACTCTGGGCCTGTTGCTCTGATGTGCTGTACTCTCCCCTGTGCAGCCTCTCATATACTTGCTGTGTCCCCTGCCAAGGACTCTGGGCCTGCTGCTCTGATGTGCTGTACTCACCCCTGCCCTGCCAAGGACTCTGTGCCTGTTGCTTTGATGTACTGTACTCACCCCTGCCCTGCCAAGGACTCTGGACCTGTTGCTCTGATGTGCTGTACTCTCCCCTGTGCAGCCTCTCATGTACTTGCTGTGTCCCCTGCCAAGGACTCTGGGCCTGTTGCTCTGATGTGCTGTACTCACCCCTGCCCTGCCAAGGACTCTGGGCCTGTTGCTCTGATGTACTGTACTCACCCCTGCCCTGCCAAGGACTCTGGGCCTGTTGCTCTGATGTACTGTACTCACCCCTGCCCTGCCAAGGACTCTGGGCCTGTTGCTCTGATGTGCTGTACTCTCCTCTGCCATGGACTCTGCCCTTCCTGTTTGTGTTTGACCTGTGCATAGTCTCTACCATTTGTACATGATTTTGTGGCTTGCTGTTGTCTAGTAATGTTGAATTGCTACATCTGTGCAATATGTGAATAAATACAGTTACTTCTGGTGTGTTTTCTCAGTCTCCTTGCTGATTAAAGTACTTTTCTTGTTTGCATTTGCTTGACTGAGTACCATGCTCTATTTTAACGGTCACCATTGCAAGGCTCTTTGTGGCCATCTGATTTTTAGACAGGGGTGACAGGGTCTTCAGTCCATTCTGGCCCTGCTGATGTCCTGCTGATGTTGTACTCTGTGATGGCTATTTTACAGCCCATGCAGTTTTCTTGTTGGTGATTTGCTTGTTCTGCATACACTGTTCACAGGTCACCTTGGGGGACACTGGCAGCACAGGGTGTGCAGCTGTTCAGTGGTTTTGTAGCTGTCTGTCATGTCATGAGGTATGTGTGTGTTTTCCTTTCTGTGTGCCCAGGCGTGTATGTGTATGGTCATCTTGTGTTGGCCCTTAGTCCTGGTGGCATTGCTTACATGGCATGTGTGGTGTTGGGTGTGGCAGAGGTGTGCAGTGTGAAGGGTGTTAGTTTGTAGTGTATGTATGTGTGCCCCTGTATGGTGTGAGACACACATGTGTCAGCCAGGAGTTGTATGCCTGTTGTTTCTTTTGTCTTGCCCTGTGTGGATGATTGTATGCAATTGTGTGGGCTGTGGGGAGTGCACTGGTGTTGTGTGTTCCTTGTCAGCCAATCCTGCAGTGCCTGTGTCCCCAGTTGTGTGTTGTGTGTTGCAGTGTGTGTGAAGTGTGCTTGTTGTTACAGTGCTTGTTGGTATGCATGGGGGTGCACCGGATAGGCACCTTGCCTGTGACTAGCTCGGGTGGGGTGCAGTGTTGTTTGGGGTGGTGTGTCCCTGTGATGTTTGTGCCATGCCCATGCCTTGGTGTGGCCCTGCCTTCTGCATAGTGCGCATGTGTTGACCGCGGCGGTGACGTGTCCGTGACCGTGGCGTTGCTGCAGGTTGGCGGACGTTGTGTGTTCTGGATGCCGTGGGGTGTCTTGTTGTGAGGTGGGTGATGTGTGGGTGCCCATGTGGATGTGTTGTGCCCCCCAGCAGGATGCCAGTGTTGTGCTTGGGTCCTGTGTCGGCATGTGTGTTGTGTGGTGCATATGTGTGGTGGCGTACCTGCGGCGGCATCCGCGGTGGCCCATCTGGCGATAGTGTTGCAGCAGGTACATGACCGGATGCATGTGGAGGGCTGGGTCCATGGGGTTCATGTCGGGTTTCGGCGTTCGTGCTCCGCTGTCGACTTTCCGCCTGCTTCAGCTGTGCGGTGTCTCCGCTGCGGTGCGTCTGCTTGTTTGGGCCATCCTAATTTGTCGAGCGGGGCGGACGTCATCGGGCACGGTGGAGGGTCTCGATTGGCTCCCGCCGCCACGGTGGCGGGCGCACCTTGATGGCGGGGCGCGGCGCTCCGCGGCGGACGGGAAATGACCTGTGTTTACCTATCCTAATGTGGCGGACATGAGTTGCGCTGCTCGCGGGCAGAAAAAGCTGTTTTCCGCCCCGCCACTACCGCGGTGGTGCCACCGCCCGACATCCTAATCGACCCCTTACTGTTAAATTTGTAGTTTGTGAATGCCGAAAACACTTAATCAGGCCCAATATGAACCATTGCAAAGACAAATATCATGCTAGCTGCAACATTTGAGAGTGATATGAATAGCAAAAAATATTGGAATATATTGGATGTTTAACTTTACATCAATGCCACCCTTATATCACTGTCTTAATCAGCTAGGCTCAGCACCAATAGAAAACCTGATTCAAGTTTCAAAGATGGTTCACACTTTCCTACCTGCTTCAAATAATGAAGGTAATGTTAAATATAATAGCACAATCTGCTAATCTCATCTGTGTTGGGAGCTGGGCTGATAAGCTCCAAGTAAGTGAAAGCTGAATACACCTACGGTTAGCTTACAGCAAAACTAGGTTGAACAATTCTGCATGGCCTGTCATTGCTCAGTTTCCTTACAGAAAGTTTCTCTTGTGATCTTCACACTCTGTTCCTAACTTAGATAACATTATCTGGTCATTGTTGAATATTTCTGAATAAACAATTTGACACAAAACAGGACTGATGCCCGTTTGCTTCTTTTTATTCTTTGAAATCTTGGTACTTGAATTATATCAATGGGAGAATATATATTGTATTGGGGCCTGGTCTATTTGCTAATTGACCAGCAACTTTTGAACAAAACCTGTTAATACACACTTCAGTATCTATTGGCCACAGGACAATTCCATCTGAATTGTATGCTGTCAAATTATACATACCATTTTGCACCATGTTATTTAGATGAGCATCAGTAATTTTTCCTTCCATTGGCAATCTAAAAATTGAATTAGATTAATTAAACACAAAGCCCATACATGTCATTTGCCTTCTTCAAAAACATAATTTCTCGGGGAATCATGCATGTTCTAAAAGGAGGTTCTGTACCTTTAATTTGATACCCACAATATTTTTTTTCATTTATATATTCTTTCTAATATGCATAAGAATGGAGTGCAAGTGAGGCATTCAACTGTGCAGAATAAACCAACTTGTGATTAGTGATCAGGATCTTTTTACGTTTTTCTAATTCTTGGAAACAATACAAATCAGCTGGGTCAGTCCTGTCTTGGCTATTGAAATAGGGGATCCTGTTCTGAAATCTTCTGGGACTGCTTTTGGGTGCAATGCTGCCACTGTGTTTACTTATATATTTCTCTGTGGCTGTTAGATTTCTGAATGTAATTGTGACCTTAAGGATGAAAACAAAACAACTCCTGGTGATTTTCTTCATTTAAATGTGGATCTTTATTATCTCATAAATCATGAGTTCAAATCATACATCAATTAATTAACAATGTTTATGTCCCATGAATTTACAAAGGGATCAGGAATATATGTCAAATAGGTATATTTTTAAAACATAGAGAATTTGAGTAATTTCTATTGGTCCATTGAACTGATAAGGAACCTTTCCCCCAAAAAAAAATCCAGCACAGTATATGCGGTGATGTTCACAGCAGTGAGAACGAATAATAATTAAGCTACAGTTTCTGAACCACAGGAAATGGCACTGTTTATATTATTTTGTTATGGTATGCAGATTTGTAGAGCACACTGCCAACCAGGTGGTTATTTAAGTGATGTGCAGGTGTCAGTCTAAGCACACCCAGGGCCTAGAGGGACTATTCTAGAAGCCAGGTCTTCAGCTTCTTGCGGAATTCAAGATGTGAGAAGGAGACTCATATGTGTAGAAGCAGGTTGCTCCACTCTTTAGGACGGATATCCGGATCTAGTTTTCCATATGCATGAGATTTGTTTACGTAGGATTCTTGATGATCGGAGGTGTATGGAATATTTGTGAAAGTAGATATGATTGTTGAGGTATGCTTGACCAGTGCCATATAGTGCTTTGAAATTGTCGGTAAAGAGTTTGAATTGTGCCAATTTGTGAATGGGGAGTCAGTGAAGCTCCTTTAGGTGTGGTGTGGTGCAATTGCGGCATGGGAGGTTGACAATGATTCTGGCTGCTGAGTTTTCAAGGGTCTGCTCCCTTCTGGTGAGCTTTTTTTGATCTGTGCATAGGGGTGTTCCTGTAGTCCAGCTTGCTTGTGACACCGGTGTTCATGGTGATTTTCTGGGTGATAATTACGAACCTTTTGCCATTGTTGTCGATGATGATCCGGAGGGTCTTGGTGTGGGTTGGGGTGTGGCTGTTGTCCTGAGTTCTGTTGGCACCAGGTAAAGTACCACGGTGATGTGGTCCTCCCAAAGATCAAGATTTTGACCTTATCGGTGTTCAGCTTTAGATAGCTGGTCTTCATCCAGGGACCATTGAACTTGATCTGGGTACTGGTTGACTTGTCTGTGAAGGAGAGTATGAGTTGCGTGTCATCGGCGTAGGGGAGGACATTGATATTGTGAGAGCAGATGATTCTGGCTAGAGGGTTTATGTATTCATTGAAGAAAATTTAGTTCCCATACACAAGAAGCTAAATTGTAATCAACATTATGATCCTCAATAAGAAGGGCACAACTTCAGCAGCTATCCAGATATATGCCCATGGTTTAGAAAGTTTCTGTCGCAAAACCAACAGCAAGCAAGAAGCCGTCTGTAATGTTGATTGACCGGATAAGGGATTATTATTTTTCTTTTTTTTCAAAATCCACATCTGAGTGAGTTTCACATAGACCAATTTCAGGTTATGGTATAATTTCAATCAGATTGTATTATGAATATTAAATGCAAAAATGTTGTCATATAAAAATATAATTGAAATAATATCAACGACCAAAATATCGAAACATGAGTACATATGGATTAAGTATAGATTTATTATTCCTAACTCCACATCTACATACCTTGAAGATGGAGGCCTGGAGATTGTGACTCTCCTTTTGCACGGATGTTTCCAAAGACTATGCCCAAATGAGGGTGGATTTATATAATAAATTTGCTCACAAACTAAAGCTGCATAAAATCCATACTTTGAAAAAAAACCCTGCCCAGGCACAAGTTTCTCCTATTAGGGAGACATTCAATATACTGATTGATGACATTGAAAGGTTGAACACTATGTATGATTTATGTAATTAAACTGATGTTGATGTACAAGTGATTTGTATGATCCCTTTGATCCTGCCCTTATAGTTGATTTAACCAAGGAATTTGGAATAAGTACAGAGCTAATAGTATGTTCTAATTTCAGACAACCATCTACATTTACCTATAGGTGACATTGACACTTTTTGCGATTTAGACTTCAAAGATATATTGCAACTATGCGGCGAAAGTGTCTAAATACGAAACTAGAGTAAAAGTCAGTGGGAGGCTGTGTCAGCACTACAGAAGGATGATAGTATAGTTATCAAACTTTCTAATAAGGCAGGGAATGTGGTTTTGTTGTCAAGGGGAATTATCTGAGCGAGGCATACAAACAGCTGAATTATGTGTCATATTATGCCAAAGTAGATAGTTGAACCTACAGAACAGGTTTTGAACCCCTCGAAGAATGGTAAAATAACTGACTTATTGAGTGGGATGAGATGCAATTTTTGAAAAGTGAAACACCTATTGTGCCCACATTTTACCTGTTACCTAAAATCAATAGGAGCAGTGCTGACCCCTCCAATCCCGGACAACTGATCGTGCCATCAAAGAACAGTCTTTTAGAACACACTTTTACTTATACTTTAGTTGGAGTATCCCATGTAGCAAATTCTTCCATGCAAAGCATAATTGTAGCGCAGAGGAGGACTTCCATGAGACCAAGGAGGATATGATCCAAAGATTCAGAATTTGAGGATACCCAGATTAGATGTTAGAACTTGCTAGTGTGAGAGCGGACAAGATAAATAGAGATGAGTCACTATACAGGTCCACAACAAGACCATTCAGCACAGAAAAGGCACCAGTCTGCTTTATTACTGAGTTCACATGATATGCATATACTTTGAGACAAATCTTACAGAAAATATGGGATATTCAATCACAAGACCCAAAGAAATATATTTTTAAAAGACCTGTTAGTGCAAAGCTTCCTTCCACCTCAACAAAAAAACCTGGCAGGCAGTTCACATGATGCAGACAGTGTAAAGCTTCTAAACATCGCACTAATGTACAGGAGGTCGTATTGGCCCGTGCCTGCAAAAAGTGGCACATTACAAAAAGTTTTTCAGATAAAAGTGATTTTGTTGTTTATGTCATTGTATGCGCTTGCGGCAAGTGTTATATTGATCCAACCATTTTCTCTGTTAAAAAGCGAGTTTTAGAGCACATGTGGGCAATAACCAATAACGATACAAGCTACAGCACTGCACACCACTTCAATGAATGTCATGAAGGAGGCTGGAGGAAAGTGTAATATTGTGACATTTACATGGTACCTAGGATCCGAAAAGGGGTAATAGGTTCTTATCTCTCTGAACTTTAGAATCCAGAAGCATTCATGAAGCCAGTTCTATTGCATCTATGGGAATGAATATGGATAAAGAATTATCTGTAAGCAACTGAGAATAACGGTTAGCTCCCTGGCCCCACAGTAAGTAAGGTTGACCTGTAGATAGTCTATTTAACTCTGTGGTTGTGAGAATATTTTTTTGTCAACTTTTTTCTTCAGGTACTCCTTTTTTTGTGATTTGATTTATGTCTATTTCTTTGCATGTGAGATAACTCAAGAAATTAATCTTTTTGGTGTAATGAATTTAGTCAGCAACTGAGTCCTGTAAAGTGATGGTATTATGAATTGAAAAGGATATTTAAGCCTCAAAATGATCAAACAGTTCTGAAAGAATAATGGACACATTGCATTTGAATTATGTTGAGTGTACTTATGTAGAATTTGCATCACAATGTGGTGATGAGTGTCACTTTAAAATGTGATAATATGTTTTCATCAGTGCACCGGTTTTGAGCGTTATATCCCTAGTGATGTAGATGAATAGATTTGGCTACTTAGCCTATGAATCATTGTTTATATTTTACTCCTAACCATTGTGAGGGAATGTTTGAAGAAAAATATACCCTGAAACTGCTCCAACAAGGTAATGAGTATTTCGGTGCACTGTGTTTGTATGGATCTATTCACGTCATTATGAAATCATAAGATTTAATGAGAGTAAGAGCCTAAAAAGGCTATGTTAGCCACAAAGTGATACACCCACATTTAAATGAGCTAAAACACAGTATTGAAATCCTGTTGACTATATTCATGTCTAAGTTTCCCAAAGAACGAGTCATTGACTGTCCCTTTAATTGAAATGTTAAGATTGTCTATTTAATGTAATTGCTGTTACTTTGCATTTGACTAATGTGGATACTTCCATTTTATTATGTTTATTTAGAGTATTTGTGTAGGAGAGTAGGATCTGCTTACTATGTTTACCCCCACTTTTTGCTGGTGCCTCACTGTTTTTCGACTTTAGTCTGGCTGGGGCCCTGCTACCCAGATCCGCAGGCTAGCTGCTCCCTCTCTAAATTGATTGTATGTACTTTAGGTACACACCAGTTTGGTTACTGAGGTACCCTTGTGAGTCCCTAGTATATGGTACACTAGGTACTAAGGGCATAGGTACCGCAGAGACCTACCAGGGGCTGAAGCATGTATTATGCCACCCCTGGGAAGTCTTCCAAAATGGCACCACAGGACTTAATGTAGGGGCAGACTTTTTACAAACTTTTTAATATTGGTTAGACGATGCCTATTATGAAAATGGCTATTGAGAACAACAGTCTGTGACCTGTAGCAAAACATAGAAACATATTTTTGAAGATATTTATCATGTTTCTTAAGACTCAAAGTTCATTATTCAATGACACTTGTACACACAATGAATGTCCCACTTTATATCACATTTCCAATATTGCGTTTATATTTACATTGCAAAAGTAAAGGTTCCAAAAATCGAATACTATATCAGTTATTCAACTACATTTAATAATGGCTGACGCACTAGATAGTCACATTAGGATGGCCGCTATTCGATACCTAAGTCCTCTTTCTATCTCCAAACGTCCTATAAAACGTCGAGTAAACCTCGGGCGGCTACATGCCAATTTCCCTGAAAGGCAGACAACGCGTCAAGCGATTTAAGAAAGAATTAAAGGTATGTAAGAAATTAATCCAACATAGCTTTAGTAACTGAAAGATTAGCATTTGAACTAAAAGTGGTCTTCGATTTTTTATCCTAGAATTAAAATTCTTCCAAATTAGAAACTCGTTCCCGTGCAGAGCTTAAAAAACTAGTCAAGGAAGCGATCCAGGTGTGCCTATACAAGAAAACTATCATCTTGTGCCCCTTCATATAACTGCATCAGGTAATAAAATGTTCAGAGCTTTGCTTAAGTTATTTCCACCTCTGACAAAGAATAGCGACATTTAAACTCCACTACTTTGTTCTTTAAGCTATGCAAGACAGAACTGTTTCGTCCATTTTTTGAGAGGCACGACACAGCCTGATAAAAAAAGAGGTAATTTTCACAATCTCGTTTTTTAAAATGAATCTTTTAGTTTAAAATGAGTTAATAGACAAATCGTTCGGCAATAAATTGTGTTGTAACCAGTTTATAATCAATTAAAAGACCTAACTAATTAGGGGCTCATTAGGATCACGGACGGACTCAAGAGTAGGAGGGAACGTCCGCATGGGCAGCGGCTTTCCCTCCGTGAAGATTAGGATGTGACCGCCAGGGTGGCGGTCACATTCGCTATCTTTAACATTGCGGCGGGTGCAGCTTCAAGCTACACCCGCCGCAATGTTAAAAATGCATACATTGCATTTGTATGCAGAAAGCGGCAGGCACCGCGCGGTGCCTGCCGATTTCTGCATACAAATGCAGGGGGGTACCATGGGTACCCCCCATGTGCACCCCCCCCCCCCTTCACCGCAACGGGCCCCCGAAGTCAAAGTCCGTATGCTTTTCCACGGCGGAAAAGCCGCCGTGGAAAAGCATCTCTCTTACACTATCCTAATATGGCTCCGCGGCGGAAAAGCGGCGGACTGAAACCAGGACGCACCAGCCATCCTAATGTGGCGGTGGGTCTTTGGTGGGTCCGCAGAGGATTTTCCGCATCCTCTGGGCCGGCGGTGGCTTACGCCGGCCCAGAGGATGCGGAAAATCCTCCATCCTAATGAGCCCCTAAACTTGTTACAATTAGATACCATTCTATCGATATAGGAAAGGACAATAGATTTCTTTTGCTTTGCCTATACGGTGTTGAGTGAAATCATTGAACTATTTATATATATAAATATTCGCTCTTTACATCGACAGATTTTTCTAAAATTAGATCTGCGGATACATAAAGATGGTGCCCTTCTCCTTACCTTGGTTGAACTCACTAACGCCTTCTAACTATACATCAAGGTAAAATCCAACTGATAAATGACCTTAATATACTTGAAAACAGGTTAAACCATAACCGGCATGTCACTATATGAATGTCCCGCAACTTGGGTTTAGAATAGTTTTTTTAAATTAAACTAATGTATGCTAATTTGGTCTCTGACTTGTTCCGTATTTACCTGAATTTCTGTAAGTGAATATATACGAATATAAGACAACTATATAATAAGAAAGCCGACTCAAAACTGGACAGATTCTAACAAGTTGTGTTACTATATAAATGTCCCTTTGATTCAGGTTTAGAACGATGATGTCTTACAAAATAAATGTACGTCAAACTGCCTTTTGATCCGTTCTGTATTTTTATGATAATCTAATAGGTATACGTGCATGAATATAAAAAAGTCAAATATTACACTAACAACCTTGATAATACAAATGACGAATTAGTAAATGATTGAATCCATACATGTCTCCTATGTTTGAGAAATGTGAATATGAAATTGTTAGTGGATAGATCAAATATGATTGAATGAATTTATGTATTTTCGGTATACAGGTCCAAAGACGATATTGACAAAAAAGTTTTTATTTCTGAAGATGGGTGTGATATATGTTCCAACTGTTTCTCATAAATAATCTACTTAATGTGAATGAGGAGTAATATTCTCTTTTTCTACATTACAATAGGGGTCAACTGTAACATTTATTTGCGTCCTGAAGATGGTCTCGTGTATGACAACGTAGAGACCGAAACGTCGACCTACACCTTCTCTTTTATGATTGATTCTTAACTAATAATTTGAAGAAAGGTGTCTTTTAATGTCACAGTGAGGTCACTCGATTAATAGTGTTACCTATCTGTTGCATTTGTATAATTTGTTTATATTTTTACCCTGTAATTCATTTGACCA
Source organism: Lissotriton helveticus (assembly GCF_964261635.1). Taxonomy (NCBI): domain Eukaryota; kingdom Metazoa; phylum Chordata; class Amphibia; order Caudata; family Salamandridae; genus Lissotriton; species Lissotriton helveticus. Next base: position 942,904,337 of record NC_136071.1, read on the forward strand.
AGATAAAATCATCTATTTTTCTATACACACCCTCTTAGTTTTTTCCTTTTCTGTATGACTACTGTGATAGCATGCGTAAGTTTACTTAATACACTGTAGGAGTAAACCAAATGACAGAAATCTAGACGTTACCATAGATTTAATGGTGTCAAATTGATTAAGAACAGGAATTATCTTCCAAAAAAGATAGGAGTCTATTCATTGGACCCTTATAAGTTGAAACTCTCTGGTAAAGAGACAAAATATTGTGAAATAAAATCCCTTGAAGGCATACATACCTGATTTGAATCTTGGCATATGGGTTACTCCTTCCCAACGGTGATAGATATCCAGTCCCCTGAAATATATATCCCATATGAAATAATGGGATCTATATTTCAGCGTACAGGATATCCATCACCACTGTGATGGAGTAGCCCATCGGCCAAGATTTAAATCAGGCCCTTAATCTCCCTGTGCCCGCATAGTCTTAGCCCTATAACTTGTGTTGCGTGACATGACCGCAGATGCGCACTCCCCATAGTGAACTTGGAAGGCACTTACAGTCACAGATGGTGTTGTTGGCTTGGACGTCTGTGCAAACAGGACTAGAGCCGAAAGTGATGAGGGACACTACATATGTTGTTAATATGCTTCTTTTGGGTGTGTTCAGTTGGACCATCAGTAGGGTAAAAATTCATGCCTGCGGTACACTAATAAGATGATAATACTTCAAGTAATGTGTGAAACAATGTAGTGATGTATACATAGACATTGGTATAATCTGGATAAGAGACGCTGCCTGCCCTTTGGAATGTTGGCCTTACAGCTGTGTGAAATGCTCTCTAATATATGCCACCAGCCCCTGGTTGTAGGCTTGAGGCTGTGTATAAATGAAGAAGTAATTTTTTTTTTCAATAAACAAACTAAAAAAAAAAAAAAATGTCGTCAGCATAGTACATAATGGACTCCTTGTGACCTTCCATGATAGTGGCAAGCGGACCCATGTACAAGTAAAACAATGTGGGGCTCAAGATTGAACCCTGGGGAACTCCCTGGAACAGGGGAAAGGTTTTGGACGTATGGGCGTCTTGTGTGACCTAGAAACCTAGCGACGACAGGAAGGACATCATCCATTGCAGAGCAATGCCTCTACCTCCACTTATCTCTAGTCTTTGGAGGAGGGGGCCATGGGATATGGTGTCCAACGCTGAGCTGAGGTCCAGCAAGATCAGAGCAGCTGTGTTGCCTTCATCCGCGTGCTGTCTTAGAGTTTCCGTAGCCAGGAGGAGGGCTGTCTCCGTAGAATGTGCAGCTCAAAAACCTGATTGTGAGGGGGGCAATAGGTTATTTCGGTCAAAGTGCTTGGTCAGCTGTATTTTCCCAGCTTTTTCTGCTGTTTGCGAAAAATGGTAGCAGTGAGATTGGGTGTACGTTCTCTAGTACTGAGTGGTCAATGTGCGTATTTAAAGGGCGGACCATAGCTTGTTTCCATTCATAGGGAACTTCTCTTGATTGGAAGGAGCAGAAAATTAGTTCAGATATGAAGGGTAAAATGCAATTCTCTCCCTGCATCAACAATTCTGGGTGAGCTGGGTTCCTTGGGGATCCAGATCCTATACCATTTGCTATATTATTTAACTCCTCTGATTCTGGCATCTTAAACTCCCCTATGGTTTCACCCTTAAATACCGTGTCCAGAGTGCAGTCGTTGCTTCTGCCCTGTTGTGCTTCCATAGGGATAGTGACATAGATCTTTGCTACTTTTGCAGTGAAAAATTCTGCGATTTTATTGCAGGACTACTCCGTGGAAATGTAAAGTTTTGTTAGATTTTCAGCTGACTGCAGGAATTTAAAAATGATATACATTTCTTTGGAAGAGTTTTTAGCCTTTTCTATCTTCCAGGTAGAGGACACACTGCGAACATCTTTAATTAATGTGTGGTATGATTTGAGTTCTGTTTTATACTCCTCCTTAGTTTTGGTGCAGTAGTTTTTACACCATCTGCATTTTATATGTTTGCATTTTTGTTTCGCTTTCCTTATTGTCTCATTAAACCAAGGTGCCGATGAATTTGCCCTCTTGGTATTAGTTGTGGTCCATGGTGCTACTTTGTTCAGAGCTTCTGTTATCCATGCTCCCACTTGTTCATTAGCTACATTTATATCCTTATCTGTACCCGGTAAATTTTTTTTTTATTGCCTGTGTGAACGTATCTGTGTTAAAATTGACCCATTTCCTACAGGTAACTATCTTTTTTGAGTTTCCAACTGTTGGACTCTGAGTCTGAATAAGGAAAGAGATTATGTGGTGGTGAGACCATAGGACTGGGAAAGGGTATGCCAACTTCGAGATCTGTTATATTGGGTTTAGGATGTGGCCAGCTTGCTGTGTTTGCGCACTTACCTTTTGCACTAATTTAAACATCCTGAGGTCTTTAAAAACGGTTAGCGCCTTAGGATTTTCTGTTTCATCAAAGTGTATTATCAGGTCACCTAAGACCAGAGGTTTGTTGTAGCGTATTGCTGTGTGTGTTACTCTTTCTCCCAGGCTCGCTGTGAACTGAGTAGTCGGGCCGGGTGGGCGATAGATCAGAAAGCCAGGTATAGTGTCCTTATCTGTTACTGAGAGAGAAAAGGAGAGCTCCTTGCAATGTTCAAGGTTAGCTTCGTTTATACATTTCATAGAAAATTTGTAAAGTATTCCTATTCCTCCCCCTCTTTGCCCTACTCGGTCCTGTCTTGCTATCTCGTAGCCCTCTGGAATTGCGTCCAGTATATCAGGGGTGAAGCTTTCATTGAGCCATGTTTCTGTGAGAAACATAGCATCAGGCCTTTTATCCTTCAGTACTTCAGCGATCTCAAATTATGTTTAGCTAGGGATCGGCAGTTCATCAGGATGAAAGACAGTTTTTCCGTCTGCTGTATATCAACATCTAGAAGTCTCAGATTCTAATGGCAGTTCTTGCACAACAACGTGCCTTTGTCAACATCTACCTTGTGTTCACATGCCTTCAAAATTGGCGTTGCCAGTTTTTTTATTTCTTCCGAAGTATATTTAGTCTGTTGACCGTGGTTCAAATCGACATGGGTTCTGGCCCCTGGACCTGGTCGGGCATGGACGGGTGCAGACGGCTTGCCTTTGACGAGCTTTCAGGATGCCGGTGGCGCACCCACTGCGTGCATCCACTGCTGCATGTGTAATTTATGGGGCTGGGAAGCCACTAGAGCCTCAAAGACCCCCAGAGGGGGGCGGTGCACTGGAAGTCAGGAAAAAATGGCTGGGTCCTGCTCCCGCTCAATTGGCAGAAAGCCACGGCGGACCAGGTCAGGGATGAAGCCAGGAGAATAGAGGTAGGAAAGTGCGTGCAAAGAAACAAATTTAAAAAGATTGTGATGGTCAGTAAAGTTCTAGGTAATAAAATCTAGAATTGAAACAATTTAAATAATTCCAGACTATAGACTGTGGTACTAAACACACATATCTGATAGTCATCAAAATTGGGCAGTGGAGTATAGGCTGCGCGCGGTTATGTGTTTATAGCTACAAAATTCTTCAGCTAGTGCTCAAAGAAAAAAGAATACGATGACCCTATGTTGTCACTCAATGTGAAACTACATCCACATTTATATAACTATATACAAAATATATTTCCTGAGCCACAATCGCGCCCGCTGCTGCATGTGTGATTTATGTAGCTGAGGATCCACTAGAGCACGGGGAGGGGGCGGTGCAGCGGAAGTCAGGAAAAAATGGCTGGGTCCCGCCCTCCACTCAATTGACAGGAAGCCGTCGCGGACCAGGGCAGGGAAGAAGCCAGGAGAAGAGAGGTAAGAAAGTGCGTGCAAAAAGCAAGTTTAAAAAGATTGTTCCGGTCGGTACAGTTCTATTAAAACAATTCCGGATTTTAGACTGCTACTAAAAAAACATGTCTGATAGCAATATAATCTCGACCTGTATAGGCTAGTAGCCCTTCAGCATCTTCTAGAGATCAGCCCAAGAATGATGGTTTGGATCCATCATCATTCTTTGGCACACTTTACCAACCCAGTTCAGACATAGCTATTTGCAAATCAGTCTAGACCCTGTGCCTCTTAGAATCAGTCCAGCCCAAACTGCCAAGCCACGCCTTCCCTGATCTTGAAATAAGCATCCTAGGACCAGTTTCGGGGTAACAACACACATCAGCCAGGCTAGCTTGAATCCAGTGGCAAAGTGAGCAAGGTACCCACGTCTGGGCATACCCTGCCAACTTAGGGTGAACAAAGCAAACACAAGGAGATGATGGATGGAGCGCTGAAACTTTTCAGACATTCACCCCCAGTCACAGTTCTGGATTGAACCCATCATCATTCTTTAGCTCACTTTGCCACCCCAGTTCAGACCCAGCTTTCTAAAAGTGGCATTTCAAACACACAATTTAAAAACCACCTTTACCAAAAGGTGTATTAGTAAATTCTGAGTTCAGAGAGCCTAAACACAATTTTTCCACTTGTCCATATTGAACGTACACATGTAAAATGTTACAGCGTAGCTCCAATGATAGCCTATGGGACAGACAGCTTTTCAACAGTGAATAAACGATACACAGTATTTCACTATCAGCACATGTCACACACACCAGTACATGTCCTACTTGTCACATACACTGCACCCTGCCCATTAGGGTTACCTTGGGCCTGCCTTAGGGGTACCTTACATGTAAGAAAAGGGAAGGTTAGCGCCTGGCAAGTGGGAGCACCTGCCAGTTTAACAAGGCAGTTAACAACTGCATGGATTCTCTTCACGATACCTGAACTGCTTTGCTGGACCTAGCTTGCTGCCTTTCTGCCCGTTGTGACCTCCACGGCTCGCCGGACCCGCAGCGCGGGTCCCGCAGCGCTTTTCCATCAGCGGGAGTCGCCGGGGGTCTTGAGTGGCAACGAGGACCTTCCAGGGCTGATTTGGCGTGGTGCAGGGCTGCGAGCGTTGAGACAGGGACTCCGTATCCCAGGAGTCCCAGTGCGCCCATCAGATTACATCTGGGCCGCTCTCCCTGCAGGACACGCCCCCCGCCCTCAGACTTAAAATCAGCTGCCTGCTTTCCCCCATTGGGATTCTCTTCACGATACCTGAACTGCTTTGCTGGACCTAGCTTGCTGCCTTTCTGCCCGTTGCACGTTGTCACCTCCACGGCTCGCCGGACCCGCAGCGCGGGTCCCGCAGCGCTTTTCCATCAGCGGGAGTCGCCGGGGGTCTTGAGTGGCAACGATGAACTTCCAGGGCTGATTTGGCGTGGTGCAGGGCTGCGAGCGTTGAGACAGGGACTCCGTATCCCAGGAGTCCCTGTGCGCCCATCAGATTACACCTGGGCCGCTCTCCCTGCAGGACACGCCCCCTGTTCACTTCCAATCCTATTTAAGGCTAACATTATCCCCGCTGCGCGGGAGCGTCGCCGGGAGAAGCCCGGGACAAGGGTGGGGCCGTTTTGTGGCAGTTTCTACTCATTGTATTTTACAAGTAAGCTTGTAACTTGTTTACGTTGGACTTACACTACTCATGTTGCGTGCTCATATCGCATCTATTTTAGCGGGATTGCTTACACTCAAAACTGATTTATATATATCGATTCCCTTAAACACTATGGCTGCTATGCATGGCAAAGTTTTGTCACCTGACGTTGGGGGAAATAACAAAGGCACTTTGGACAAGTATTTCAGAAAACGGGTTGGTGATACAGATAGGGATTGTGACTTGGCGGAACGAAGGGCGGAGCGCCGACGCTCCATTGAATCTATTAAAAATAGATCCTCCAGGGTTGTATCACCTCAAAATAACCAATTGGGAGTGGGATTGTTACAAGGAAACGAGGACCCGCTATCGACGCAGGGATATCCCACGCTCCTGCGAGAGTCGACCCCTTCATTGTCTGACATTAACAGTACGGAAGAAAGTAACATTGTGGGTACTAGTGACATCACCACTCAAATTGAAACCATACCTGATAATTTTTGAGTACCACTTGGGAAAAAGAAAGTTGGGAAGCAGGGGGTTGTTAAAATTGTCGGACCACCACCAAATAAGAGACAGAGGAAGGGAGGGGCTCAGCAAAGAGCTAAAATCAGTCACACCGATTTTGGAAAGGGTAAAACAGTTACTGCTATTCCTGCACCCACAAAAAAATGTTATTTTACCTCTTGACTTGGATCAGGTTGCCCCACACGAAATGTCATCCTCCCTAAACACCCCTACATCGATTGTAGTCGGACCCATTTTAACACCCAGCAGTATTTCTCCCCCTAACGATCACTTGTCTACACTCTCCCTCGACAACATTGAACACTTACTTAGGGCATTTACATCTCCCATATTAGAGAGGTTGAAGAGCTTAGAGGATCGATTGGGGGGTATAGAAACGGCTATTACTAATAAAGTAGGTCAGTTGGAAGCATCTGCGAAGCCAGCTTTATCCCTCGTAGCTGCAATCCCTACATCCACAGTCCCCACACAGAAGGCTTTAAAACCATCAAGCAACCTTGCGAGCTGTACTCACCAAGGGGCAAATCCATCTAAGGCAGTTCATCAACCGACCCAAATTAGTAAGAAGGATACTGATAAGGGGGTTAGCACAGTGGTCGCTGGAAATAAGCAGGGGGTAGGGGGGAGAGAACACCCAGTTAGAGTAGGAAACCAGAGGGGCCGCCAAGTCGAACTTCCACCAGAGGCAGTCCCCTATGTGGTTGTACTTACAGGGGTTCCCAGGTTGGCAGACAATAAGAGGGAAGGCTTCAGCCAATTAAAAAATAAAACTATACACTGGCTCGGCCAGCATAAACCGCTCCCATGTTCTATTAATAATGAGATTGTCCATGTAAGGCGACTCCCCTGGCTGGGGAGCAGAGTAAAGGATATAGAGGGGGATTTAATAATTATACATTTTAGAGATCCAGGGGCGGTGACACACATCCTTAATTGGATGCCAAGGATTACTGGTTCTCTTATTGTTCCTTGTGATCTAACCTACTTCTATCCTAGATCTCAGGTGTCTGCTATAACATCTGTTGGGGTACCTTTTGGCCCTATGAACAACCCTCCCGGAACGTCCAACAATCAATATATGTGGCAGGATCCAAATCCCAAAATGTCAAAAAATGTACTTGGATGGAATATTGTACCACATAGGGAGAACAGGAATAATTATAGAGGTATGGACCATTTGCAAAGTGCTAGGGGAATGAATCATTTGTTGCCATTCACCCCTTTTGAAACATCGAATAGATTTGAAGCATTCTTCGGTCTAGATGACTGTGAATGACGGTTGGGGTCCTCCTTTAACAGGTCTGAATGGAGGCGAGTCTCCAGTACCCGCTCTATTTCTCTAATTGCCCTCATAATCGGGCCTACGCAGGAGGAGGATACAGCCCTATGTAAATTCCTTAGTTTGAATATAGCTGGCCTAAGAGATAAAAGGGATGACCCGTTATGGATCAACTTTATTACTTCCTTTGACGTCATAGCTTTTCAAGAATCCTGGGAAACCTCAGAAAATGTCTGGCTGGATGGTTTTGTTACTTTCTTTGTTCCAGCGACACCCACCCAAGCGGGGAGAGCCAAGGGGGGTTTAATTTTTCTTTTTTCCCTTAATCTTGTGGGGTCTTTTAAGCAGTTAGATTCAGGTTCCCCTAATCTTTGGATTGTGGAATGGACTGTTTCCTCGATCTATTCCATTTTATTAATTAATGTTTATAACTCCTGGGAGAGGGCAATGGACACTGATCACATTGCACACCTAGAGAAATTTTTTATATAATTTCAGTCTTAACAAGCACACTGCATTTGAGCTTATCGTGTTAGGTGATTTTAATACTCATTTATGTAATCTTCCCTGTCACTTGGGTGAACAAGTGGGACCACCAGGGGCGTCTATACCTCATTTTGAACATACAAAACCTGGTGAAGCGTTGGAAGTTCTATTGGCTAGCTTTAACCTTTACGAATCCCTAAACACGGATGGGAGGGAAGGAGTCCCCACTTATAAAGGAACACCGCAAGGGTCTATAATTGACTATATATTTACCACTCCGGTGCTACAAACAAAGGTATCAATTTATAGAACAATCCAGTCACCTTACAGCGATCATAACCCTGTGTTATTGGAGATGCGTTGGGGGGACCTTAAACGTGAGGGCCTGGGCCGCCCACAGGCGCAGGCGGTACCTGTGCCCTCCGATCAGGGCAGAAGGCTCAAGTGGGGTAAGGTGATCCCAGATGATTTTATGGCAACTTTACTGCCTAAAATTAATGGAGACATAGAGTTATGTTTGGATCAAGAGGCCTCCAATAGCACAATTGTTCGGGCTTTTGAATCCATATGTGTCCAAATAACAAAGGATCTGACAGTTATGCCCACTAAGAGACTTCCTAGTATATCAAAGTGGTTTGATGCTGATTGCTCACGAATACATACCCGTTTAATGCATGTATTAAAAGCAATACCAAGGGATAGGCTGCTTATTGCCAATTTGAGGAGGGAATACAAAAGGACCTTAAAGGGGAGAAAAGATGAAATTAAAAGTGAAGCGTGGGATAGACTTCTCTCTGTTGATGTCTTGCGTGATAGCAAGAAATTTTGGGAGATTATAAATCACCCCTTCTTTGCAGGAGAACAAAATGTAGCCACTGACTGTGTCATCCCGGACGAGAAGTGGGTTGTTCACTTTAAAGACGTTTATGGCGATAAGAATGGTACAGCCCCGTTCCACCAATTGACAGCGCGGATCTCCCCACCGATAGTCTTTTTAGAGGAGGAGGTGCTAAAGGCTATCCTGGAGACCTAAAAAAATAAGGCCCCGGGGGCGGATGGTGTACCTGCGGACCTAGATAGACATTCCCCGAAAACCTGGTCCCAGGTACTAACTAAAGTCTTTAGGGCAGCGAATGATAAGGTGCTCCCTAATACCTGGGCAACCTCCATTATAGTGCCAATTTTTAAAAAAGGACAACGTGAGGATCCGGGGTGTTATAGACCCATTTCCCTCCTTGATTCGGCCATAAAAATCTTAGGCAGAGTTTTATTGGCCAAACTTAGGGAAAATTTGGAGGCTTGTGGAGGGCTTTCAAACATACAATATGGGTTCAGAGAGAAACGAGGCACTCTGGACCAATGTTTGAATTTGCACCTTTTAATTGCCAAATATGTGGTGGCCGGGGAGGGGTCCCTTTATTTGGCCTTCATGGACCTCTCCTCGGCCTTCGATTTGGTAAACAGGTCCAAACTGTGGTCAATCCTTCTTGAGATGGGGATAGACTCCTCCCTGGTTGCTTTTATAGCCTCCTTACACCAGGAGTTATTTGCCAAAGTAAGGGTTACAAATGAGGGGAGGTGCACGGGCACGTTTAGGTCAGAGAAAGGGGTCCGTCAAGGGTGTATCCTGGCCCCCCTCCTTTTCACCATTTATATAAATGGGTTGGAAAAACATCTTGAGGAGGGGGGGCAGATGTGCCGCGTGTGGGAGGGCAGCAGAACCCGGCCCTCCTATACGCGGATGGCGCGGTACTGATTGCCCGTACGGGCATCGGTCTACAGTCACTATTGGATTGTTTTGGCTCCTTCATGGAAAAACTTGACCTAAAGGTAAACGCGAAAAAAATCCCATTCTATGATAGTGGGTAAGCAGAGAGGAAAATTAAGATCCAAAACTTTTATATGTAAGGGTGAGGTGGTCTCCAGGGTCCCGGTCTTTCCCTATCTAGGGGTCCTTTTCGATGAAAGGGGGTCATGGGCCCCACAGTTAAAGGTGAAGAGTTTAGCTTTGGCCCGTTCAACAACTGCCCTGTTGGGTTTCACCAAAAGGCTGGGGGCTAGGCCAATGGAAGCACTTTTGAAGGTTTATAACACTAAGTGTATTCCCATTGCCACCTATGGGGCCGCCCTGTGGGGCTATGTTACTCAAGAGAAAATCCAAAGGGTAGAAAATAGGTTAATTAGACTATTGCTTTCAGTTCCAAACTCGACCCCTACGTTTTCCATCCATGAGGAAGTAGGTCTGGGTTACATTACAGATAAGCTGAATCTGGCACCTCTCTTACTTTGGGCAAGGACATGGCTGAATCCAGAATTAACCCTGAACCATCTTATTCTGGAGGACGTCATGTCTTTGGACCATGTCATGAAAATACCTTGGTTGAAGTATCTAAAAAATACATTTTCAGTCTTAGGTAGATTGGAACTTTTTTTATCTCCTCGTAATATTAAGAGAGAGGACCTAAAGTGGATTAAAGTCCATTTTACAGACAGGGTCCGCCTTAATAGAGAGGGGAAGGAAATAATGAAACCATCTGTAAGAGCACACTCTATGTTAATCACTACCCCAACCCTGGAACCATACCTGAATTTTGTTACAAGACCCCTTCATAGATTTTCATGAGCGAGATTCAGGTTTAATTTGATTCAATTTTCTTTAGGTTGCTATCCATCATGGAACCATTCGAAAGATGCCCCCCCTTGTGATTGTGATAATTTCTCTGAGCAAGATACCATGCAGTTTTGTGGGTTTTATTCTTCTGCTAGGAAAAAACACCTGTTACCTGTGCTGAGGGAGGCGGGCTTTATTCAAGTTAGACCTGCTTTAATTTACCTCCAGATGTTGGGCAATATTTCTATTACTTTTAGTGTCGCCAGTTTCCTAGCAGAAGCTTTTCGTATTAGAAACAAACGAGCACCAATGAATATTTTATTGTAAATAAGGTATATTTTAAAATTAGTGTTAGACACAATGTAGCTTAGTCAAACTTGGGCTTGCCTTGTTTTTGTATTAATTACGAAATGTGATTTTAATGCATATGTATCGTATGTGCTTTTTATGGTTTTTTAAATCGAATAAAGCGTGCTTTGACTGACTGAACTGCATGTGCAAACACTACAGTGGTAGTTCTGGAACACCGTTACAGGGCTACCCATGTGGGTGGTACAACCTGTGATGCAAGCCCACTAGTAGCATTTGATTTATAGACCCTGGCATACTCAGTGCTGAAAAAGCATTCGATAAAGTTGAATGGCCCTATCTTTTTCGTGTTCTCCGTTGGTTTGGTTTTGGCCCGAAGATCATCACTTTAATCTCTCTTCTATACTCTAATCCTAGAGCAGCTGTTTCAGCAAATGGAGACCTCTCCTCCTTTTTTCACTTACATAGAGGAGTAAGGCAAGGATGTCCACTCTCCCCTTTTCTTTTTAACCTTGCTTTGGAACCTTTTTTATTACGAAGTCGCCAAAATGCTAATATTCATGGTTTCACCTTTAAAGATATTAATGTTAAGATGGCAGAATACACTGACGATGTTCTTATGTTTTTATCCCGTCCACAAGATTCTCTTGCCGCCTTTTTTGCAGAAATTAAGTCCTTTGCATTTGTTGCTGGTTATAAATTAAATAAAGATAAACGTGAGATTTAACCTCTCACCAAGTTTACTCTTAGTGCTAATTTTGTTTCCTCAAGTTTCCCTTGGAGTCCCCAATACATTAAATATTTAGGCTTACATTTCTCCCCGACTATTTCTGAAACAATCTCTCTTTGTATGGACAACTGCCTTCAAAAATTGTCATCCTTAACGTCAAAATGGCATCCTCTTTATTTATCCTGTTGGGGCCGCTTGGATCCTATAGGATACTATTAAAATGATGCTCTCACCCATAGTCTTATATATAGTTTCTAATATTCCACTCACTATTCCTTCCAAATATTTCAAGAAGCTGACTTCCATTTTGTCATCTTTTTTGTGGAATGCTAAAAAAGCACGTGTTTCAAAACTGATTCATTCAAAATTAGAGGGAGGATTGAATTTTCCTGATCTACCTACTTATCACAAATCTTTTCTTTTACACCAAGCATCAAAGTGGCTTTCTGACCCTGCTACGTATCTTCCTAAATGGGCCTTACTTGAGAAATCTTTCCTTTCACCCTTCTCATTTCAAGAATTCATTTCCTTTACACGTAAACCACAATCCGTTTCTACTCCCATAATTAAGTATACTTCCAAGATAATACCTTCTGCTACTTTAACTTCTTTTTCTGCCTCACCTATTTGGCATAATAAGAACATTTTGATTAACAGTAAACCTGTTTTCTGGAAAGCCTGGAGGCAGAGAGGTATAATATGGGTCCATCAACTATATGATCAAGATCATCTAATATCCTTTGAAAAGGCCAGAGCTTTGTTCACTTTGCCCCCTTCTTTTAAATCAAAATTTCCCTCTTATCGGAAGCTATTCAAAGTGCTAGTGCAAACTTTACATTTGCTTTATCAACTGATCCACATGAATTCATGCATATGGATAAACTTAGGAGTCTTGTTCTTAGTGCTTCCATGGCATCCTCTCTCTATATGTTTTTACACACCTCCCCTCATCCAAGAGATAAAACTAAGATAGAATTAGCATGGGAAAGTGATTTAGGAACCTCCTGGTCGACAGATTTTTGGGGTAGACTCTGGATTAAAATCCGCAAATCTACAAGAGCGGCTAATACCACACAAACGCTCTTTTTAATTTACATCAGGCTCTTACTTTCCCCATTCATACTTCATACTAGACATGCACATATCCCAGATCTCTGTTGGTCCTGCTCGACACCACAGGCGGGCCTTTTTCATATGCTTTTCACATGTACTCCTGTTCAGGTTTTTTGGACTAGAGTGTGGGCTCAAATAAATTCCATTTTCAACACTAAGCAACCTTTTACTCCCTTACATATTTTCTTAGGTAGCTCATCCCCCATTTGAGAAAATTGTGAGTCTAATGTTAAATTCATAGATTTAGTGCTAGCAGTGGCTTTCCAGCAAATCACTACAAATTGGAAGGACTTTACTAAATTATCATTCCAGGCATGGTGGTATGCGGTTTGCTATAATCATCTTTTGTATACCCATTACATATGGCATCCAAGCGTATAAACTTGTGGTCACCTGTAACGCTCTTTATCGACATAAGCGCAAGTCGCTCTCTACGTTTGTCTCCTTCACAACAAGAATCCTCCATGACATTGATCTGTGTTTTTATTGCATATCTATTTTATCTTGTACTATGTTCTTCTCACTGTACTTATATATCATGAAGCAATTTTGTTTGTATATTGATACTTCTTTATTCCCGTATGCTCCTTGATAATGTTTTTTTTACCTTGAACCATATTCGTTTCAATGATTATACAATTGTTATATTACATACCATGTATTTATCTTATGATGTTTTCATTTTATCTGTATTGTTGATATATTTTTTCCAATAAAATCTCTTTTGAACTGAAAAGGGTGCATCGCTTGCATTTTGTGGTCAACGGCAGCATGTACATTACTCACCTACCATCCGATGACACCAGCACCGCTTCCTTATGGCATATGTCGCTGACTTGTTATAAAAGGCCATTTAAAGCAGAGTGTGTCCATGCGTCGAGAGCATGATGGAAATAACAAGTTATATTTGGGGACCAAACTAAAGGCTTAACTGAAAATTAAAATCAGGCATTTGCATATAAAAATAGTCTATTTATGACAACCAGAAAAATGATATTTCCTGGCAAAATAGTGTGTATTTTCAGAAAATACAAGACTGACGTCTTTCAAAATGTGTCTATTTATACAAAATGCACAACTGGCACTTGAGCACAAAACTGGAATACATTACAAGCTTGTGTTTTCAGCCATAATGAGACCACTTCCAAAATAATTCATGCTGAGTTGTGCATGCTCATTACTGACTTTATTCCCAGTTTTCCAGTTTTATATTATGACTAAAGACAATTTACAACAGCGGTGTCAAAAATCGACTAATGGTTGACTCATTAATTTTCCTGTCAAAAATCGACTAATGTTTGACTCATTAATTTTCTAATCAGAAAAACCTAAGCAGCTGGTGAAAAGTTGCAGCTTTCTGAAAGAGTGCTAATTTTTAAATACTCCTTCCTTTTAAATTAGTATAGTTTTTTGCTTTAAAATGTTAAACTTTAAAATATATTTGTAGATCTAGGTACCCCATCTATTGCGTGGCATCGTGAAGAGGAAGTGGTTTAGAGAATAGGGCGTCATGGGGATCAGAGAAAGGGTACCAGTAGGTAGAGATAGTGAAACTGCTGCCAAAGTCAAAGGAAGAACGATGTCTGTTCATAGTTTTATACCGAGATTTGATAGACCACTGGAAAAAAACAGTCTGATTAGCATGTACTGTATATTTCTTTAAGCATATTTATCAGAATGGTGGCGCAGGGCAGCACAGCAACTTACCGTGCTGTGCTGCCCTGCGTCACAGGTAAAGGGTAGGAATTCACCGCATTCATCCAACATGGTGCATTCCTTTCCTTTCCCCCTGCACTGGCGCTGTTTCGGTAGCCTAGCGCCAACACAGTCACTGTGTGCCTGCATTACAGGAAGGATTGTTTTTGTGCAGGAAGAGTCACCTTCCTGAACAAAAACAATCCATGGAGGCGTTTTCTATGTGTGCTGCAGAGGGCAGCACACATAGGAAGAGAAAAAACGAACGAGGACAAATAAACATATTTCTCCTCCTTATGTCTCGAAATCTTTATTCAGCATATAAAAATACCATAAAAGATACAATTCATATATAATAAAAAAACATAACATTTACAGTATACAGCTTTTAGGAAAATTCTTACAGCATACCATTTCTTCATAACCATCATATTTTGTTACTTTAATTTTTTGTAAAGAAACAGGAGCCCTACCTAGATTTTAAAACCAATAAACATGTATCATCCTGTAAATTCAGGCTTGGGAGCAAGGAAATAAAACATAAACGACACAATAAAATATAAAATACTATAAGATACTTTTTATGATATAACAAGGTGTGAGTGTCAAGATAGTAATTTATTAAGATCAACCGTCCCTTGAAACCCTTAATCTAAGAGCAGATCTTAAACAATTTGTAATACTAAAAAGGGTGAATGTATATGGTGCCAGTTTTTAAAAAGCCAAAGCAACAAGTGCCTGCCTGAATCTGGCTTTCTTTAAAAGGCCCTTCAGGAAATATTTTCTAGGGAATACATAATACGGACAAAGAAGAACAAAATGTAGGGTAATGTAATTGTAGACCTATTGTCGCAGCCGGAGGATCCTTTCTGTTCTGTGGTCGCTGTGAAGCCTGCCGGCACCACCAGTAGGTGGTTAAAAAGATTTAGCCTAAACCGTGTGATTAAAAAAATCTGTTGTGGGCCCTGCATATGTGATACAAGTGCGGATCAATGCCCTCGGTAGACTTAATTACTAAATATTCCCTCACCGAAGACTCTCTGTTCTCCCTCTCCCTCATGGAGTACTTACTAAGTCGTTCCTAGACAGTTATCTTTTCCCGAGTACTCATATTAGCTGGATTTGTGAATAAATCTGCATGCCCCATTTTAGAAAAGGACTTATTAACATACCCTAGCCAGGGAATTTTAAGCCCGTGTTCGAGAGAAAGACAGTCTTGAATCACCAGTCTGCTAAAGACCTCCTCCTCATTTGCCCAGATCTCTACCCAACATAGTAGTGGTCTAACCGCCATCAGGTCCGATGTATAGCTGGTTCCCAACTCTTCATGGATGACATATGCAGGAGTGCTCTGGGGAACTTTAGTAATCGTCTCGGAAACCTATTTTCTTCAATTTGCAATTTTTTGGCTTCCACAAATCCCCAGACTTCACTTCCATATAACACTTTGGAACAACACATTGAGCTATATAATTTTAAAACCACTTCTGGGGTCCATCGTCCTAGTCTATGTGCAAAATTCGAAATTGACCCTGTTTACCTTACCAGATCTAGGCACTTTTCCTCTATCGTTGTCTAAATTTAGGTGCCCAGGTAAGAAAAAGACTGTACTTTGACTAGGGTGTAGGAACCTATTGTGTAGTTGTAAGGTTTACGTGGCTTCTTTCCAATTTCCATAATCTATGATTTTGTGAGATTTGGAGCCAAATCAAGTTTCTCCGTAAAGGTCACAAATCCATCAATTAGGAGCTGCAAGCCTCTGGGAGTGCGAGCAAGGTGTGGTAAATAAATAAATAATACCCTATTTTTGACTAGACTTATAGCATAACAGATAGCTCAATAAAATAAGAGTCAAGATTCGAGGTAGTAGGAGTTTCTGCAGGTTTATTACAGCATAAGGACAGGATCAGGACAACCTGCATAGGAACAGAATGACAGGGCCCAGCAGGACAACTGGGGCCCAGCAGGGGAAAAGGGGCCCAGCAGAACAAAAAGGGTCCCAGCAGCTGCTGGGGCTGGGTCTGGGATGAGCGCGCTAACATTTAATAACATAACATTGACTTATATACATAGCGCAAACACATAGCATTACATTGCAGTAGGCGTAACAGTGGGTGGAGTAGAAGGCGTGACGTGTAGCAGTCGCGAGAGATAACAGTAATAAGAGGTGTAACTGGGAGTTTACTTAGACATGTGATGCAAAACGTAACAGAATATGTCATGAATGGGCGGAAACATTGGAGGGGGCTACCTAAGGAGCCGGGACCTCTAACCTAATGGTGCGCGAAAACTAGCAATGACGTGTTACTAGGAGAAGCTGGGGGCTACGAACTCTGTGCTAGGAGCAGAGACTAGAGTCTGGAAGGTCGGAGCGACATGTACCTAAACCCTATCTGGTATCTACTGTTTAGGGAACATGTTGATATAAACTAGAAGTCATGAGGGGAGAAGCTAACTTGATTCTAAGACTGGACCATGCATTATTCTTCATGTAGTGCGTGAAGAATATTAAATGACTATTAAATACAGTATTTCTCTAACGTGGAGACGAGAAGGCTAGTCAATGACGGAAACTATTGATGCAGTTCAGTAGCTTAGGAATGCAGAGGAGGAGGACTGAACTGATAGCAGGAACTATAACATACTTTTGGCAGACTCAGAGGCAGAGCCGGGGTGCACCGGGCACTGCGAGGCAGGAAGTAAGTGAAGGGTCGAGGATACAGGTGGGGGCTGTATCGCTCCTCAGCGAGGCTTTCAGGAGACAGGAGCTGAATCTGTGGTCCGGGCTCTTTTGAGGCCTGGAAACGGGGACTTTATAATTGAATAACGTGCACACTGAGAAACGTGGCAACATTATTTACATAGGCCTGATATTCGTAGTATTCACGAGGACTGGAAACTAACATACTAGAGGTGGACACAACTGTAATTGCGTCTTTAATCAGAAATGGGGAATAACATATGCATATTGGTCATGCACACATAACACATGATGGATGAGGCGTAGGGACACAGAACATGGCAAAATTTACTTTTCCACATTCCCTCCTTGTCACTACGTTTCCATCAGGAAACATCAATATTCATGATACCGTCTATCATTTCATACAGTACCATTTGCTCGTCTCGAATTGTCTTGGAACGGGATTTAGAACAGGGCTTGGGACTGGGAATACAAGAGGTAGCACACATGCTGCAAATCGCAGGGCCACATTGTATACAGAGGCAGCAGCTAAATATGATCGCTACTGCAATACCTAGAAAGGACAGGACTTTCCATCCCCATGCGGAAATTACATTCCAGAACCAACCGGACCATGTCCAGGTGCCTGGATTTTGGTGTAACAGATGGGCAATTTTATGAAGTCTGGTTATAGCTGAATAAACAGACGGCGCGTTATTTGGAATGAAAATGCAACAACTGGATCCGAGAATTCTACAGGCCCCGCCCCTATCGGCCAGTATGACGTCAAGGACGAGACGATTCTGTAAAACGACAATTCTCATAAAGGATTGCTCTTCAGTTAAATTACCTAGAGCGGAGGCAGTCTCATCTACTACTGCTTCAAGGGTTCTTGTTAACCTACGGATTAGCTTACTATTTACAACTGTACCTAAATAAGGGAAAACACCTTTATCTATATCAATGAATTGCTCTGCGGCGGTTTCAGTATAATCGACAATCGGGAGATTTCTCTTGTGTCTAGTGTGTACTAAGAAAGAATTCCTATGATAGTCAGGTGGGGCTAGAAAAACAGGTGGCAGTAGGAAGGCAATGTAACAGGTTCCCTCCCAATCGAGGGGCAGACGGACATATGCAGTTTGACCACAAATAAAATAAGAATGACGTGAAGCTTTGAAAATAGATTTCCTACTGTCACTATACTGGATAACAGTAGTACATTCACTATGACCTATATGTACAGAACCATAACTACGGACACATAATTCGCCTTTGACTGGTAGTACTGAAATAG
The DNA here is from genome assembly GCF_964261635.1 of Lissotriton helveticus. NCBI lineage: Eukaryota > Metazoa > Chordata > Amphibia > Caudata > Salamandridae > Lissotriton > Lissotriton helveticus. The sequence goes on from NC_136071.1 coordinate 942,922,535, forward strand.
CGGGTGAGTCTGGAGTAGTATCAGACTGAACATTCAGAACCATGAAATTCGACGAATAATTTCCTAAATTATATACTTCATTTTCTAAATCTAAACCTGTTCTGTGGGGGAAACCTTGCTTGTCTGGGAAACATGTACTGTTAAGAAAAGACATATCTGTTGAGGATGACGTTAACGTGGACCATGCTCCACACGAACCATTGTGTGAGAATGGATAAGGAAAAAGTGGCAGGACTCCCTTCGGTGTCTGGAAAGGGGGAAGTCGACCACACACCCAACAATTTGTGGCATTGCTGGTCTGGTGTGAATAATGTAACATACGGATAAATGTGTTATTACGCATTGCGAGGCGGTATGAATATTCGTGAGGAGGCAGATCACTAAACGTGTGCTCTACTGTAGCATGAGCAGACATATTTACATGAGGAACTGAAAAACACAGATAGAAAGCATAGCTGGTGCAGGAAATCATTATGCTGAGAAATAATACAAAACTCAGAAAAACGATATATTTGATTGAACTTTGACTGACTCTCTCACTATGGGGGTCTATTTTATACATGTCAGAAACAGTCTAACCGTTTCACCTAGGGGAGGACTTATACAATCAAACTGGCTGACTTATTAGACCTGAGCTTTAACTTATACTCCTGTTGCGGAGTTTTCTCTAACAAGGGAGGGGTTGTAATAATGTTTTGTGCGGGACAGTCCTTTAAAACAATGTTCTGGCAATCCTTCAAATCCTGGGAAATGTTCTTGGAAATGTTTTTAAAGACTGGTTTCGGTCCTTTGAAAAGTTTTACATGAGAAAGGTGGACCCACCCCTTCCTGCCTTCTAACTTGACGGCAGTCCGGGTGGTCAAGAGGACCTGACGTGGCTCTTTCCAACGTGGTTCCAGCGGACTTGATCTGTCGAAATTTCTGATCATCACCAAGGAACCTGGAACGATCTCGTGCGGTGCCACCTCGGTATTGTCTGGAAATGCGGCGGCAACCTGTGAACGACATGAGTTGAGGGCAGACATCAAGGAAGCTAGGTAATCTGTCAGCATATTACATGAAACATCGGTAATACTTCGGGGTCTAGGAGTACCCCACATGTTAGGGGGGCGGCCGAAAACGACCTCATACGGGGACAGACCTGATCTGGAATGTGCGACCATACGCATGTAAAACAGAGCGACTGGCAGAGCTACTAACCAGTCCACACCCTTGTCTTTACATATTTTAGCAATTCGAATTTTCAGAGTCTGATTATGCCTTTCGACTAGTCCAGCTGCTTCTGGATGGCGTACACAATGGAACTTCCACTGGTACCCTAACAAAAGGGAAACATGTTTCATGAGTTCGGATGAGAATGGCTGGCCGTTATCAGAATATACGACTCTAGGGAGTCCATATCTAGGGAAGAATTCACGAACCAACTGCTTGGCAGTGGTCGCGGCTGTATAATCTGGGACTGGATATGCTTCTGTCCACCTGGACAAGGCGCATACAACTACAAGGACATACTTGAAACCTCGACATCGCTCCATTTGAATATAATCCATCTGGAGGACCTCAAAAGGGTGGTCAGGGGGCTGGAAACCACCTTGTTCCACCGGGACACTTTTACCTGGATTAAACTGACAACATATCATACAGGTACGGACTTTCTGCTTGGCTGCAGCTCGTAAATGCTTGTTGAACCAAATGTTCTGGATACTGTCTAACATAGCTTTTTCTCCTAAATGTGCTGGACTATGTGCGGTATTGATAATGACTTGAACCATAGAATCGGGGAGAAACCATGTGGCTCTACCCTTCGTTAACCATCCTTGATCTGTCTGGACCCCTCCTTGTACAGACCATTTCTTGATTTCATCAGGAGTAGCATGTAACTGGATATCTATGACATCTTGTGTAGGGTCCTTAACTGTCATGCATGTAGTCAGATCTGGAATATGTGTCTGATTAACTGGAATGTCTGGAGTCTGTGCTGTAAGCTTGGCTGTGCGGTCTGCTAAATCATTACCTTGGGAAATAATGTCAGTGACTTTCGTATGTGCTTTGCACTTCATGATAGCAATAGATGTCGGTAAATGTATGGCATCTAACAGGGCTTGAATAAGGAGACCATTCTGAATCTTGGTTCCATGAGAAGTCATAAAACCTCTCTCCTGCCAGAGCACTCCGAAGTCGTGTACAACTCCGAATGCGTAACGTGAATCTGTGTAAACATTAACCTTCAGGTTCTTGGCATGTATACAGGCTTGTGTCAGAGCGACTAGCTCTGCTGCTTGAGCGGACAGAGTATCAATACGGTGTGTTTCAATAACTTCAGTGTCAGTAGTCACTGCATACGCGGCGACTAGTTCTCCTGTACTAGTTCTCATACATGAACCATCCACATAAAGTGTCAGGTCAGGATCTGGTAACGGAATATCTGTCAGGTCTTGTCTTGGCTTTGTCGTAATGTTAACTACTTCCACACAATTATGTGTGTCTGGATTTGAACTAACTGATGGTAACAGTGTAGCAGGATTCAGGACGTTGCAGCGTCTAATTTCTATGTGTGGCTGGAACAGTGTCAATTCATAACCTGTTAAACGTGCAATTGTCAAGTGCTGAGTTTGTGTTCGGTTTAAAAGAACTTCTACTGAATGTGGGACCTGTACTGTCAGGGAATGTCCTAAAACTATAGAATCACTTTGTCTGATAGCTAGTGCTGTGGCTGCAACTGACTTGAGGCACGCAGGCAACGCCTGGGCGACTGGATCTAATGTGCTCGAAAAATAAGCACAGGGCTTGTATTGACCTGCTTGATCTTGTGTGAGAACAGATAATGCTGTACCTTCGCGTTCAGTAACGAAAAGTGTAAAAGGCTTACTGTAGTTCGGTGTAGCTAGAACTGGAGCTTGACATAGGGCTTTCTTTAACTCGTTGAAACTAAGTGTATGGTCAGATGTCCAAGGGAGGACAGTCGATACGGCTGCCTCCTGTGTCGTTAACTGTATCAGTGGCTTGGCTAGAAATGCATACTGGGGAATCCATTGTCTACAATAAGAAGTAAGGCCGATAAAGGCACGTACCTCCTTCTGGGTTCTGGGCTGGGGAAGACTCGCTATTAACTGGATACGATCGGGTGTCAACTGCCTACCCCTCTTGGACAGCAAGTGTCCTAAGTATACCACTTGCTGGACACAGAATTGAAGCTTCGAAGGTGACACCTTGTGCCCCATCTCGGCTAGAAAATACAGAACTGTAAGTGATGCTCGCTCGCAGTCACGTTCAGAACGGGCTGTGATCAGCAGATCATCGACATACTGGAGCAGGGCAGTGTCAGTTGGCATGTGAATGTTGTCTAGTTGTCTCTTGAGTGCTTGACTGTAAATACTAGGGCTTTCTGTGAAACCTTGAGGAGCGCGTGTAAACATATAGCTCCTTCCATTTAAACAAAATCCGAAAAGAAACTGACTGTCTGGATGAATTGGAACACTAAAAAATGCATTCTTGAGGTCAATAACAGTGAAAAACATGGCTTCGGAATCAATGGCTGTTAACAGGGAAGAAATGTCTGGGACAACTGGGTACTGAGGAATAATACATTTATTAAGCTCTCGTAAATCAATCACTAATCGATATACTGGGGGTGCATTTGGATCAGTACGTTTCATGACTGGAATGATCGGGGAATTACATACATTGGAGTCAGTTTCTACAACTACTCCTTGAACCATGAGCTCGTCAATAATTTTGGATAAGGCTGCTACAGCCTCAGGTGGCAATCTATACTGCCTGATTCGTGGTAACACTACACCTGGTTTGAGAGTCACACGATAGGGTGTGATTTGCATGTAACCTACATCAGTTGGACCTTGCGCCCATAAATGCTGCGGAACATTAGACAATCTTGAATCAAAATCACGTAATACATAGTGACCCTTAAAGTCACGTAGGAACAGACGTATTCCCTCTGGGGAACAGCAAATAACTGCACCTAATTCTTTCAATGTCTTAATGCCTAATAGATTTTCTGGACATGACTTAGTAAGTAACAGATCAGTAGTACGGGACAAGGGACCTACTTCTAGAGTAACTGGCTTTGATATCTCATTAACTATGGGTTTTCCTGAAAATCCAAGGGAAACATTTCTTGAGCCTGAGAGCGGAGCCCCTGGAACTTCGGCGTGACTAATTGTGGTCCTACTTGCCCCTGTATCGATCAGAAACTTTCTGTCTTTCCCTAATACTTGACTATGAACATAGGGACCTTCTTGGTCTACAGGTATCTCGATGAGAGGCAAGCCTACCTCCCCCTCTAGGCTGTTTCATGAATATGACTGGTACTCTGGATACTCGGACTGTGCATACTGGTACATCTGCGATGTAACGTGCTGTGTTGCAGCAATAGGCTGCGGTACTGTAACTGTCTGCGGTGCATTCTGTGACTGAGGAGTCTGTGAAACTTGTTCTTGTCTCGGCGGACGTGGTCTTTCTTTAGTCTTACCGGTAGCTATGTTGTGTTTCAGGACTGCACACTCGTTTATAAAATGACCTGGCTGTTTACAATAATTGCAGTTCCCTTTAACGGGAGCCGCAGGATGACTGGCTTGATTCGGACCCCTCTTCTGACTGTCTTGAGGAATAGATTGTGCAACTAGCACTTTCATTTTCGTGTCTTTCATACGTTTTCTTTCGTGTTCTTGCTCTTCTCTAATTCTATTCTGGTGATACTGGAGCATCTGGAGCATCTGGGACGGAGTATTTGCTTGCCAGGTGCTTTCGACTTTCAAAACTCGATTTTTAATTTGTGGACTTGAATTCTCGACTAATTTGGTAACGAAAAGATGAGGGTATGACTCACTACTTGTCTTGAGACCACTATTAATACTGAAACATTTTTCGAATCTAGAATAAAAATCACTAATATCCTCTTCTTGTTTCTGTTTACAGGCTAAGATTGCATCCCAGTCTTCTTTCCTAGTTGTCAATAATCTAGGTAAAACTTGAATCAATAATTCTGGTAAATCTTTACATTTATCTCCAAGACCGGTACCTGGTACTCGTGCCTTGTCTTCAGCTTCTAGAGCTGCCCAATCGATCTTTTTCTCTCCCACCTCCCATTCTTTTTCCTTTAACTTTTCATACACCCCTGCGGGTAACAGGACCTTTAACATTTTAATGATATCTGGGTAAGTGTATTCTCCCATACGGAGCATGTCTTTTAATTCTCTATGGAACCCTGCTGGATCTTTGTCGTGACAGGGGATTAACTTCTTCATTTCAAGAAGTTCCATCTTTGATATCGGAGTGTATACAAACACTCGTTGCATTACGCCACCCGCCCCTTGGACTGGGTGGACTTCTCGTAGCGGATTCTGTCTGTCTATGTAGAATGGTTTACTTTCTGGGGGTGAGACATGAACAAAATGCGGGTTCAAAAACGTTCTATACTTGTGACGCTGTTCTAGAATGACACTTATTAAATCGGTACCTAGACCTCTCCATCTGTACTGGAGTAACTCGTTCAGGATATCATGTAACGGGCCTGGATCAGAATGTTGACCCTCATACAGGGTAATGAGGTGCTGGATCATATACATACCCACCAGTCGTTGCTCGGCTGGGGGCAGTTTCAGAAACATTTGTGCCACTACTTCGTCTGGAAAAGTGGTAGAATCAGTAATCCATCGGACTGCTGATCGGGCTAGTTCTTGTTCGTGCATGGTACTTAATTCGCTATAACCGACCCGTGATTTCAGAATGTGATCGGTAGCTTGAAATACTTGTTCTAGAGAACCTTGTTCTGGTGCTGGATGATGAAACATAGACTTAGGTTCTAGACGTAAATGGCGATCTGGAAATCTGGATTTTCCTACATACGCTATTCTGGCGGGATTCTCGTCTTCCTCTTCAGGATCAGAGATACTTTCTTTCTCGCTTACTTGTGCTGCTTTACGCTGTTCGTGTAACCTTATTACTTCTTTACGAATTTTCTTGTACATACTTTCCATGGCACTAATGGTCTTGTGCTTACCCTCGGCTATATTATCACTCCACCTTGTCAGGATTCTCATTTCGGCGGGATCTTTAGACGGGTAATCTTGTTCTCTTATTAGACAATTGATCAGGAACTTTAATATCATGAGCTGAATCTCGGCTTTCCTTTGAGACATAATCTCGCCAATACTTTCTGGATCATCCCCTGTACGGATGAAACGATATATTCTATCTAGATCTTCTTTCATATTTGGTAAGGTGACTAGATACTCGGTCACCCTTCTTACGCGTACGGAATATAAAACCATATTATACTCGCCTGGGACTGCGTCATAGACGCATTCGGCAAGGGCTTGTCTGATTTCTGTAACTGACTTATTACTTTTTGGAGTACGCTGTGATGCTTGAGCATGTAATTCGAGTGCTGATAAACGCTTGTGTGGCGGCGGGGTTTGAGGAGGACCTCCTCCTGCGGCCCCTATACTAGAATCGTCGACTGACATTCTTCGTGCTTGCAGGGTCGGTAATTGTAACGTGGGCTGAATTTGTATGGCAGGCTGACCCGGGGGTACCGTAACAGGTACTCCGGTGTCTGGAGAAACGGGAAGTGCCTGATTTACAGGGACAGGCGGAGCGCGAACAGGATTGGCATATTCTGGAACTGTGTCGTCCAAATAGGACGAAATAAAAATATCAGCTGCGGTCGGTTTGTGACGTAACTTGGTCGGAACTAATGGCGGCGGGAAATTACTGGGTGCCTCTGGGGTCGCTTTTGGCAAGCCTTCGGCAAGGAGAGGATACATACCCTTAATAAGGGCATGCCTCTGTCTGTCTGACTGTTCGGCTTTGACTTGTTCACCTATCTCGATTAATTCTCTTTCTTGGGCTCGTTCTTGGGATTCTCTACTTAACTCTGACTTTCTGACTTCCTTTTCCGTTCTTCTATGCGCTTCCTCACGCCATAACTCGATGGCATCTTTCTGTGACTGTCTGGCTTTCTTTTTCCATAATGCTTCTTCTATTCGCATGGTACATTCGGCATCCCATGTACCCGATACGGGCCATCTATACTTTTCTTCTAACTGTTTGGTATACTCTACCCATAAATCTAGATACAATATGGCGCTTATGCCATGTTTCTGATACATAAAGTGACCTGGACTGTCCCTAGGCGGAACAGGAACTGCTGCTTCCAGCAGACCCTTTCTAGTTTTTAACTGACGTAACTTGGAAAAGAGCGGCATTCTAAACTTGAATCGGAACACAATACAATACACGAAAAACAATAACAATTGGGAAAACAATTCAGGCATACCACGACATTGGAAATACATTAAACAACATTATAAATAACAGTTCGAACAGAATACTACCTGAAAATACTGAAAACAGAACAGAATTCTCGAGAACGGAACAGACTAGAGTTACTGGATGCACTGCTATAACAGTACGGAACATACCGGTCCCATAAAGGAACGCATCAAGACCCGTATCCACCTAGGTGAACACTTCGTTTGTGGGCTTGGGTACCACCAACCCACGGACCAGGAGTCAATTTAGACTGACCCTGTCTAGACACTACCCCAGCAATGGTACTCACCGGGCAGCACGGAACGGAAGGCCTCGAACGGGACTGGACTATGACGACGAACTTCGGACTTCGGACTTCAGTTACGGGTGGGCCTCCGGATACCTCGGACCTTGGACTCTCGGCTTGGGCTCTGGTCGGGACTCGCCGCGTTCCTCCACCGTCTCGTTCGGATGCTGGACCGCCTCCTCCGTCTCCTCCGTGGGCCTGAGGGATACTTGAAGCAGAAATATCTGCACTTGGCCAGTATGGTTCCGTCACGACTGCAGAGGGTCAGGGGGTCGGCGTGGCTTCACCGACGCGTGGGGAAAGGGCAAGTCCCTATTCGGGCGCCATTATGTGGTAAATAAATAAATAATACCCTATTTTTGACTAGACTTATAGCATAACAGATAGCTCAATAAAATAAGAGTCAAGATTCGAGGTAGTAGGAGTTTCTGCAGGTTTATTACAGCATAAGGACAGGATCAGGACAACCTGCATAGGAACAGAATGACAGGGCCCAGCAGGACAACTGGGGCCCAGCAGGGGAAAAGGGGCCCAGCAGAACAAAAAGGGTCCCAGCAGCTGCTGGGGCTGGGTCTGGGATGAGCGCGCTAACATTTAATAACATAACATTGACTTATATACATAGCGCAAACACATAGCATTACATTGCAGTAGGCGTAACAGTGGGTGGAGTAGAAGGCGTGACGTGTAGCAGTCGCGAGAGATAACAGTAATAAGAGGTGTAACTGGGAGTTTACTTAGACATGTGATGCAAAACGTAACAGAATATGTCATGAATGGGCGGAAACATTGGAGGGGGCTACCTAAGGAGCCGGGACCTCTAACCTAATGGTGCGCGAAAACTAGCAATGACGTGTTACTAGGAGAAGCTGGGGGCTACGAACTCTGTGCTAGGAGCAGAGACTAGAGTCTGGAAGGTCGGAGCGACATGTACCTAAACCCTATCTGGTATCTACTGTTTAGGGAACATGTTGATATAAACTAGAAGTCATGAGGGGAGAAGCTAACTTGATTCTAAGACTGGACCATGCATTATTCTTCATGTAGTGCGTGAAGAATATTAAATGACTATTAAATACAGTATTTCTCTAACGTGGAGACGAGAAGGCTAGTCAATGACGGAAACTATTGATGCAGTTCAGTAGCTTAGGAATGCAGAGGAGGAGGACTGAACTGATAGCAGGAACTATAACATACTTTTGGCAGACTCAGAGGCAGAGCCGGGGTGCACCGGGCACTGCGAGGCAGGAAGTAAGTGAAGGGTCGAGGATACAGGTGGGGGCTGTATCGCTCCTCAGCGAGGCTTTCAGGAGACAGGAGCTGAATCTGTGGTCCGGGCTCTTTTGAGGCCTGGAAACGGGGACTTTATAATTGAATAACGTGCACACTGAGAAACGTGGCAACATTATTTACATAGGCCTGATATTCGTAGTATTCACGAGGACTGGAAACTAACATACTAGAGGTGGACACAACTGTAATTGCGTCTTTAATCAGAAATGGGGAATAACATATGCATATTGGTCATGCACACATAACACATGATGGATGAGGCGTAGGGACACAGAACATGGCAAAATTTACTTTTCCACAAAGGAATACCGCATCATCTGCATACAGCAGATCCAAAACCACCCGATTACCTATCCTGGGGCTGTCTGCCTGTATCAAGCTAAGTGCGCAGTCAAGAGCATTAATATATAAGGTAAAAATAAGGGTGCTAGTATACAACCCTGTCTCACTCTGCTGGAGCACTTGAAAGGGCCTGTTACCTTCCCCTTCTGAGTATACCTAACCACCACTGAGGTATTAAAATGTAAGACCTTTAGAATATTGATTAAGGCCGGGTCCACCCCGAGCTCACTCATCGTCAACCACAGTTTCCCAGGATTTACTCTGTCATAAGCCGCAGTAAGGTCCATAAATGCTAGATACATTGTCCCTGATTTTGCGACCGTGTATTTAGCAGTAATAAGATAAAGGTTGAGACATTGGTCTGTGGTGGATTTCCCAGGTCGGAAACCATATTGCACATCCTTAATAACGTGGTTTGCCACCTCCCATTCCATCAACCGATTTAGAACCACCCGCCCCAAAACCTTCACCGGGACATCAATAAGGGATATCGGGCGGTAGCATTCTGGACAATCCCTATTGCCTTTCTTGAAAATAAGGACAATGATAGCGGTGGACCAGGATGCCAGCATTGCTGAGTCCACTGCTGCATTTAGGAGCCTTTTTAAAAGTGGCACCCACATCTCTATATTACTTAGGAAGAGATCTGGGGGAATCCCATCTGGGCCAGGCGCTTTGTTCCTAGTGAGACCCTGAATTCCCACTCTAACCTCCTCCAGGGAAAAGGGGATCAGGGACAGAGACTGCTCCAGATATGGCTCCTGTAACTGCTCCGGGCTAGAATGATGATTGTACAGCCCAGAGAAATGCTGCTGCTATTGCGCTGGGAGAATGTTGTTGCTGAGCCCGGGTCTATTAAAGTCTTTAAAGCAGGGATTATTTATAACTCTCCAAAAGCGAGTAGAATCCTTCGTCTCCAGTGCCTCTGCCAGTTCTTCCCAGGCTTCCTGCTGCAATTGTCCCTTGCGCCCCTTGACGGCTAGCTTGTATTTTTTCCGACAAGCCGACACCCATTCTCTATCCATCGCAGATTGCTTAAGGGCTGCTTTCAGCTCTCTTAGGGCTCGTGAGGAATGTTCGTCGAACCACCGATCTGGCTATGAAAGCAGGAGCTTTCAGCAAGCTATCAAATTGCTGCGCAACATTACCAAAGGCCTCCAGTAGTTCTGCCCTTGCACTTCCAGGACTAGGCAGTTCATAATTTCCTTCTTGCCTTTACTATAAAGAGAACCATTAAAAACCTTGCTATTAACCTGTGCCCAACGCAACCTCCTGCCTTGATCTGTTGCCACAATTACTCCTCCCACGAGACTACGAGGTACTGGGGGATGGCACTCACCAACAAGAGATAAGAGCACAGGATTATGATCGGTAAACACACTATACTGAATGTTCAGATAAGATACACAACATTTTAGTGTGGAGTATACAAAGATAAAATCAATAATCGAAAAACATCCTCTCCCTTTAAAAGTTGGGTGGACAGTTGATCCTAGCTTAGTGGAAATTAGATCCAACGTATGAGTTAGTCCATACATACTTAACAAGCCACTCAATTCCTTTCCTTCCTGCGTGTGCTCCAAATGTGGTCCATCCCTACATGTACAAGATGACCAGTCCCCCTGGTACACCCTCACATTTGGGCACACATGGCAGTTAAAATCTCCAGCTAAAATGAGATGTGACACTACCTGCCCTTGCTCATATATCCGATTAAGTCTGTTGTTCAATTCTTGTAAACTAGAGGAGCCCTGGGGGTGCATTGATGCATTGTAAAAGTTTATAAATACTAACTTATAGTTTTTATTAAAAAGATTAACCCTTGAGCAACCTTTGAGTCCCAAACCAAATCTATCCATCTGCCCTGTAATGTGAGATCTATAAACATTACCAGGCCTCCCCTCGCTCTCCCTGGGCCCACTTTTGTTGCTGGACAAAAAAATGTTTTGTATCCCTCTATAAAGAAATGATCATTTACCACTTCCCAGGTTTCTTGTAAACATATTAAATGGAATTTCTTCGTATAGAGTAACCATTGCTCACTTTTGAATTTGCTTGATAGGCCTGCTATATTCCATGAAATTATCTTGATTTCTGCCCTACTGTGTCCTTCCATAGGATCAGCTAGGTGGGGGCTACTAACCATGGTGACTACCTCATCTGGTTTTTCCCCTCTTACAATACTTGAATCCCTAATCTCCCCGGCGATTTGTATAGGGCAACCCAAGTTATACTCCTCTTCCCTCACCGGGCGTCTCCTTCAACCATGGAAATGAAACAGTTTCTGCCCACACCTACCCCCAGGCGTAGTCAGTCAATGTCATTTAGATCCCTTAATGGGGCAAATGTATTGTTTGTGACCGTTGGATTAGCCCACCTAACTGATTCCTCCTACTCAGGTACCTCGACCGTTGGTGATTAGAACCAACAGAGGATCTGTAGAGGAAACCCAAAGGCAGCAGTTTGATCCTTGACTCTACTAGAAATGAGTTCTTGCTGTCAAAAAAAATCTTGCGTGCAAGTTAAGGGTGTCTGAACATGACAATTACACATTCGCCTGAAAAAACTTTCATGCTTCTAACGATCCAGGACACCCTCCTTGCCATCAACATATGCTGATGATCTTTAATATTAAACCCTATGTGCCTACCCATCCAGTGTGCCACTTTGTTATTCAGTTGTACGGGGGATTCCTCACTTAAGGCAGTATGCATTGGGACACCAGTCAGGACCACTGTATAAGGACAACATGCTGGTGTAAGATCTGTGACAGCTAGATCTGGGGTATTCCTGGCAGCTATCAGAGGTCTCTCCTTCATTTGCTGTTGCCCCATGTTTTCCCTAAAAGTCCTTTCCGCCCTCTCTGCTGTGATGTGTGGTTACCCTCTGTCACTTTTTCAGCCTCCCCTGGTCCTAGGTTGCAATTGCGCTCCTCAGATAGAAATGTCTCCCGGCTTGGTGGGGGTTTATAGGCTGTGCCAGAGCCCCGATTCCCAACTCGTGAGTCACAAGGCCTTCCAGCGGGTTCCACCTCCACCAAGCCATTTGGCACCAGTATTTCAGGGGCCAGGAGAGCCACAGCTGTGACTCGATTTACACAATTACAATGACAAACCCCATGAGTAGATGGTATCATACTTGACTTCGCTATTTCCAGCAATTTACCCTCAATTAACATTAGCTTATTTAGGAGAGGGTTTAGAAGGACAGTCACCAGAGTCTCCTATCTTTTCCAATGGTCTGGATTATCTCCCACATCCGCTGCGAAAAAATTACAGTTTCTAGTCATGAGACTCAAGGCCAGCCCTTTGACGGGCTCCACACCCAGATTGGGGATTTTAGTCATTGGCTGTTTCATTTTGGGCTTTTGTTTTTGCTTCTGTCTTTGCAAAGCACTTCCCCTTGTGCGTTTAGCAGGCAGCAACAACTGCCTGCTACCAATGACCTTGCCGGGCTATCCATCCTGCCCCTCACTGCACCTTTAGATCTGATTACAACCTCTCTTGAGGCCAAGCTTGACGCGGTTGCCGTGGGGGTGGGAGTGGAAATTGCTGGGGGCACCACAAGCACAGTCATTTGTGGAGCAGGGGGCTCAGCACCCACTTCCTTGTTCTGGGTAGAATTGGTGCTATTTGACTCACCTATATCTACATTGCTCCGACTCACCGCTTTCTCTTCTTAACCACTCCCTTAAAACTGGCATTGTTCCTGACCCCTTTAAGTGTGCGGTGTAGTTCCGATACTGAAGAAACCTAACGCCGACCCCTCAGTACCCAGCAACTTCCGCCCTATCTCGCTGCTCCCTTACCTCAGTAATATTCTGGAAGCACATGTCACGACTTATCTCAGCTCGTTCATTGAGCAATCCAACTTCCTTGACCCCCAGCAGGCGGGGTTCAGGCTTGCCCACTCTACTGAATCAGTCATTCTGGCGGTCATGGATGAATTAGGAAGAGGTGCTGACCAGAACACCACACAGGCCCTGGTGCTCTTAGACTTATCGGTGGCCTTCGACACGGTCGATCATGAGCTTCTGATCGACCGTGTCACAAACGCTGGCATCGGGGGCGTAGCCCTTAAGTGGATTACTTATTTTTTATACAGCCGCTCCCAGGCCGTTAGATTAGACAATTTCGTGGCAAAAAATATGAAACTGACCTGTGGGGTCACTCATGGCTCGGCCCTATCACCCCTTCTTTTTAACTTGTATATGCAACCTCTGATGGTGTCCCTGCGGAACTACCCGGTTAGAGCTTTCAACTATGCCGACGACCTTCAGTTAATATTCAATGTAGATTCCTCCCCCACTGCCACCAGCAACTTCCAATCCACGATGATCGCCATCAGTAACTGGATGTATTCCAGTCAATTAAAACTCAATCCAGACAAGAGTGAGCTCATCCTCACAGGGGGACTCCTCAACCCCTGGAATCCCAGTTTTTGGCCTTCTTCATTGGGAACCTCTCCCCGCCCACTTAACCATGTAAAGAGCCTGGGTGTTACCATTAGTAATGACCTATCCCTGAAACCACAAATCAACGCGGTAGACTCTTCCTGTTTTTTCCATCTGTGAAGCATCCGAAAGATCTGCAGGTTTCTAACTAGAGAGGCTCTTATCCTCGTCATCCTTGCCATGATTACCTCTCACATTGATTATGCCAATGCCCTCTATGCTGGCATCCCAGCCTATCAACTTCACAGCCAGCAGTTAGTCCAAAATCAGGCAGCCAGGCTTATCTTCCGCCAACCAAAGTCTCAACATGTCAAACCTTTGATGAAGAACCGTCATTGGCTCCCAGTAGCCAAGCGTGTTGAATTCAAGATGGGCTGTACCACCTTCAAGGCCCTTATGGGCCAAGACCCTGCCTTTATTTCCAACAGGATCAAGCTTTATGCTCCCCCCCGGGACCTCCGGTCCTCCCACCAACACCTGCTTTCCATCCCCACCTATAAACAGAAAAGGCATGGTGGTCCGAGATTCTCTTTTCTTGCCCCTCGCCTCTGGAATTCCCTCCCCAAAAAGCTAAGAGCTACCAACCTCTATCCCTATTTCAGAACTCTCTTGAAAACACTCCTGTTCTCTCAAGCATATGTATAAACATCCATCTTCTGTTCCCTCCGTTCTTCTGTATTAGAGCCATGAAACCGCTTGGTGTTAGCGCGCTCTAGAAATTCTTTTAACATAACATAACATAACATTGATAGCCTCTACTGCACTTAATTATGGTAAAACAGCAGGGACCCCAGCTATATTTAGTCCTGCAGATTCGGGGTGGATAATCAGTGTTATGGTGTGACCCCAGTGGTGATTTAGCCATGTCAATACCACCACGCGACGATCTTTTTTGGGCTGCAAGAGAATCCAAGGAGAGTCTTTTCTCCGTTAGCTGAATTTGGTGGGTCAAAAGCGACTCGGCCCTGGTCAAGAAAGCATCCAGGGTCCCCACAACTCCCCCTCCGGATGATGTTCCTACAGCCTTACGTTTACTAATATTACTCATATTAGCCGATCTCCAGAGACACTCAGTTAACTTAGTGTGCCTCCGAGTATAACTAAATATAGCTGTGCCTCTTTGGTGGAAGTTTATACTCACAGCTAATCTTCAGATGAAAGGGTCCCGGCCCAGCCAGGCCTCCTCCGGTCACTGACGGGCAAGGATGGGCCCGGGCTTAGCCCAGGCGCTGCCCGTACGTGTCCCGCACCGCAGGGGGCCCTGGACACTCTTATGCACCTCCAGGCGCGTCCCTCGTGACGTCCCTGGCGCAAGGCTAGCCTGCAGGTGTAGTCACCTACCTCCCAGCAGCAGCGCGGACAATGCAGGGCAACGTTTCTAGTTGCAGGGGGCAAGCTCACGGGCTCGGTGGGCTCCCCTGATGTGCAGGCTCCCCTGTGGTGGCATCAGGGCAAGGTAAAAAAACAATTAGAACGGGCTCCTTATGCCTTACCTGGGGATTTGTACGTTTTTATGCATTCCCAGCTTTATATGTCCTTCTCAATCTGGGAATGCTTCAAAAACCATGGGAGTTGCGTGGGAACACCCACTGCATTGCCTATGGAACGCCTCCCTTGTGCAGAGTAAGGCAACGCAGTGATTTGCGCTATGTAGCATTACTCCATATTTGTGAAGCCATTTAAAGCCAAGCAAAGTGGCTTTGCATGGCTTCGTAAATATGACTCGGGGCTTTGCATCATGCATGTAATTAGTTGGTTGGTGCAAGCATGATGCTAGACTCTTGTACATATGCCCCTTAGTCTCTAAGAAGGTACCTTCCTTGAAAGTTGGTGATGTAGATGTGAAGGCATCATAGAAATGCATGGAGTTTCTAATTATGAATATAAAAGGCAACAATGCAATATGGAGCTCAACCTTTAACACATGTTCAAACATATTGCAGGTTTCTACAAGACCATGTCAACGCTTAGTATTGTAGCACCCCTTCCCTGGAAACTGGAATGCAATATTAAGATGTAAAGAGCAGATATTGAGATTAGTATTGGACAAGCATGCATCTACTCCCAATCACCTACCATTAAACTGAGTGGAGGGCCTTACAAGAGGACTATGTAAAACATTCAAGGGGAACTCCAGTAAACATTTCAAAAACAGGAATTCCACTTCGAAGAAACCTCACAGGGTTTTTATGTTCATGTATTGCATGGATTAAAATGCAATGTGAAAATTTTTAGTAAAGATGATGGCCTGCATGTTGTTAGTCTGTATAAAGCAACAATGACACTAAAACCACGGATGGCCCCATCTTTTCGTGATTCATCACATTATAGGTGATTCTGAGTAGGGTAGTGACCTCAGGCTTCATAGTCCTTAGACATCATTTATAAAAATCAAAGCTGCTGAACCTGATTCCAGAAGAATTTAAACACCACTGAGAGGGTGATGGTTGATGATCCCAGGATTGCGCACAGAGAACACGAGCACCCCCAGGCAGACGAACTAGGATTAGTGAGCTGGGCTGAGCTCTGGGATCCCAGGTCCTGCAATGGAGAGTGTGGCATGGTGAAAGAAAGGAAAACATGGCCACTTTGGCACTGCTGCAAGTGCTTGGTGGATACCTGCCACCTCTCTCCTAGTGGGTCCAAGTGGTTGGACTTTTGTGTGTATATATTGCTACTCACCTTCTCATGAGCTGCCCCCTTCAGCCCCCTCCTTCACTCCTCTTGAGGGCTCAAGGGGCCAGGCACCCATCCTCATTCCAACCCAGAATTCTCTACTGCGTCTCTGGCAGTGACCTGTTTCTCAGGAGTGATGATGGGCTATCATTAAAAGGCACGCTGTCAACAGATTGGGGCGATGTCCCTATGTTCACTTCATCCTCCAAATCTCCATCGCCACCTGCACGTGAATAGTCTTCAAACAATGAGTGAATGTGTAGCTGGGAACCTAGTCCTGGGAACCAGAGGGTTGGGCATGGTTGGATGATGTTGTTGTTCCATGAAGTCAATAACAAAGGAGCTTAAACAAGAACCAATGCAGGTAAGAAGAGCCCATGACCCAGTATTGAGAATCTATCAGGAAAATCCCTATCAATAATCCCCATTGATGGACAGTATTTGATCATTTGTATTTTAAGGTGTAATGTTGAAAAGTGGAGATAATGTTACCTTTGCATTTTTTTGGATCTTCAGCAATCACAATGGCACCTCTCTCTATCAATTGTCAGAGCTTTAATGCTTGTATATCACATCAACTGTTTCAGATCCTTCTGCTTTGGGAATCAAGCTTAGTCGAGCAAGAGCCATTGCTTACAAATGAAATACCAAAAGATGCTTTTGCACGGGCTTTGGTGAATCTTTATCTGTAGTTGAAATATTTATATACGAAATGTGGGCATTTGGGCAGTTACGTTTCCGATAGCAATGCTGAAGTCATTGTGAAATGTAATTAGCTTTGTGTGAAAACATCTTTTTTGCATTAACTCAAGCACTGAGAGAGGTAGCGGAATCCCCAAAACACAAATTAAAGCTTACCTCCCTACTGAAAACGTTCCAGTGCTCTGCGAAGAATAGTTACTATGGGGGTCATTAGGATGACGGGCAGACTTTGTCCGCCCGCCATCCTGTCGGTATTCGGGACCGCCCGCCATAAAGGCGGGGGTCCCGTGAGGGGTATTAGGATGTGCCCGCCACAGTGACGGGCACATCCTGTATTTTTAGCATTGTGGCGGGCGATGCTCTCTGCACCGCTCGCCTCAATGCTAAAAATGCATTTCAGCATTTGCATTTACAAAGCGGCAGGCACAACGCGGTGTCTGCCGCTTTGTAAATGCAAATGAAGGGGGGTACCACAGGTACCCCCCGTGTGCACCCCCCACTTCTCCTTCACTCTGGGGCCCGCCGCGGAAAGCCACCTTAAAACAACCATGATAATATGGCTGGCGGTGTCTGATAGACACCGCCATTATATTATTCCTTTTCTGCCCCGGCCGCAAGGCGACCGGGGCGGAAAAGCGGCGGACGGTCTTTCCTTCCACCGAGGTCCCCCTCGCCATACTAATATGGCGGGGAGGAGGGGAACGAGTGTGGATGTCGGGCGGATTGCCCCCACCAGGCTGGCGGTGGCTACAGCCAGACTGGTGAGGCAATCCGCCCGACATCCTAATGGGCCCCTATGTTTGGAGATGACTCAGTTTAGAACCGTTATGCCCCATCCGCATTCTGACCCCAAGCAAAATGGAGTTCATTTTGCGAAAATACATTAGAAAGAGCTATACAGTCTGATTGGACACCGTGGTTGTCACCAAATCTCATGTGAGCAACAGAAAAAGACCTTTAAGAAGTACTACTGAGAGAGGAGAGGCCTTTCTGCACTGGCATGTTAATCCAACTTTCTGTTCCATTTCATTGGGCAGAAGTTTCATGCGTCCATGTAAAAAGGGTGTTCCTTGCACTCCTGATGACTTTTTAAGAAATTTCTCCTCATCTAACATTGCCAAAGTGTTTAAAGTAATGACATAAAACATGCAAGGTGATCCCTTTGATACTGCAGTAATATAATTGGTTAGAGCAGAGACTGCAGAGATAAGTGTCAGTGATTTGAAAGGGGTGAAAGTCCGCTAAAAAGAAATGATGCAGCAGTATGGAAAGGGAAAGCTGCCCTAACCGGTGTGTTCTACCTGGGGACCAGGGCTCTTGCCCTTCTACTGCAGGTCACAGTCCTGAAGCTCCACCCCCCTGGACCTGCCTTGACCGGTGTGGTAATGTGTTCATGTAAAGTTGGTGTGTACCTTTAAAGTTATAGAACCTTTATTCTTGATGGTTCTGTTAGAACCGTTATATTGTACTGTGATTCTACTTAAGTCAGTTGATGTGTGGCTGGCAAGGGGAGGATCATGCTTCTTCAAGCTGTTGGAAAAAAATATATGCAGTCTCTGTGAGCGTTCTGGCTTTCATTCACTACATTTTCATTTAATTTGTCCAATCCGTCCCTGGCTGGACATGCATTTCAATATGCAGCCAATGACATTACTATGTCACACAGAGATCACGTTCATTAATAGTGGTTATAGTACAGGCCAAGACCGAGCGCTGTTTTATAATGTTGGGTTTTGGGATTAATGCATTTTCGAATATGTATTTATGTAGTATTGTTCGTATCAATTGATTTTACAGCCCTGAAGAAGTCAATTTCTATAGATGAAATGCGTTGGCTATCTTTGCTATAAACGGGTGACGTGTTTAGAAGAATAAGAAGGAGCAAATAAAGAGAAGAACAGAATATATTCTGGAATTTGTTTTTGAACTTCTTGCATATGATATTAATTGTGGTGCACCTCTATTTTGTTAAATTGGCCTGTCCTCTTTCTAAGTGCTGCATCCTGGCAGCAAATGCTCATAGTGAGTGCACACATATAGGATCTGATTTTTGATGCAGCAATTGCTTAAGGACACAGGATAGGTGTGGCAACTCTTGGTCTGCTGCCTTTTTTCTTGGTTGCAGTAATTTTCGACAGTCTGGATCCTTACTGGTATTGCGTTCTATACTACAGTCTGACACCTTGCATGCAGCTGCTTTAAGTACTTCCCGGTGCTAGAGTGATGCCTTTAACCATACTAGTACTAAATGGTATTGTCTAACTTTCTATTAATTAGGAAAATAATGGGAAAGAAGGAGAGGGGGGAAAAATAAGATACATTAGCCTAACTTGCT
The DNA here is from genome assembly GCF_964261635.1 of Lissotriton helveticus. Taxonomy (NCBI): domain Eukaryota; kingdom Metazoa; phylum Chordata; class Amphibia; order Caudata; family Salamandridae; genus Lissotriton; species Lissotriton helveticus. The sequence goes on from NC_136071.1 coordinate 942,941,915, forward strand.
ATGTTGTTAACCTGTTATTGGTGCTATATGTGTTTACAATTGACTAGGGCAATTTCCTTCTCTTCTGAATCTTGTTCTATAGTTTTGGGTCATTTGTCTTTCTGTATGAGAGCAATACAGAGGGTTGGGGTTCCTAGGGAATCCTCTCTGGCTGGCTGCCCCATAAGCGGCAGCAGAAGATAGGGGGATGCTTCCAGGTAGGTACAGGGGGGAGGGATCTAGGAGAGTGGAAGGGAGGGAAGGGGGATGGAGGAGGGGTGGGAGGAGCTTCGACTTGGGTGAAGCGGGGGTTGGTCAAGTAGGGGAAAATTCATTGCAAGAGGCGCAAGAGGTTGAAAAATGGAAAAAGAGTAAATTCGGCATTTTGAAGTATTTAAAAACACAGAGGAAATGTATTCATTTATGGTTTTTATATGACCCAGATTAGATGTCTTGCATGGAATGTGGCAGGTCTCAACAGTAAACAAAAGAGAAGATCGGTTCAGGAAGAACTTAATATGTACAAACCGCACCTAGCTATGATATCGGAAACTCACATCGGGTACAAAGATGGGAAATTATTGGGACAGATTGGATACAAACTTATTGTTTGCTCTACTTTGGGGGCCTCAATCAGAGGGGTGGCAATATTAAAACAGAAACATTTTTCTATTGAAATTACGAAGACGGCTGCTGATTCAAAAGGGCGATGGGCAATCGCTCAAGCACAATTTGAACATAGTAAATATGTATTTTGTGTTGTTTATGGGCCTAATATTGACGAACCAAAAATGTTTGATTTTTTAAATATTGAACTGTTGGAATGGGAAGGGGAGCTGTTGATTATGGGGGATTTTAATTGTGTTATGAATTATGCGGTGGACTCTACTAGACACGGTATATCACAACGTATGCGTAAAGTTAGAGCAGCAATATTGGAACTTAGTCGATTGCATAATTTGACAGATGAATGGCGATTTAAGTATCCTAATGTAGCAGGGTTTACTTATTACTCAGCCCCCCATAAATTATGTTCCCGAATAGACTTGGTATGGACAACGAATAGAATTCTGGAAGGATGTAGTATAGAATTATGTCCTAGAGTAACCTCTGACCATAATCCTCTACTACTGGAATTTAATAGTTATAATAAGAAACGAGAGGTATGGCAATTTACATTTCCCAGATTTCTTATTTCTGATCAAACATTCATCTCCCAATTGAAAGAACACATTAAGGAATTTATAGATATTAATTTAAACACTACAATAGTAACAACTGTCTGGGATGCATGCAAAGCAAGTATAAGAGGCCTTGCCCAACAATACGTGCTTAAAAAAACCGCTGAGGCCCGGAAGGAGATGGAGTCTATTATTTCTAATATTCTGGCTCTGGAACGAAATTTGGCAAATGATTTAATGGAGGGGAAGCTGAATAGTGATAGGATAAGAATGGACTTAGTGAAATTACAATCAGATACTAAGAGGACCCTGAGGGAGAAAAGCAGCGCCAGGCTTCATAAATACCATCTGACACAGTATGAAAGCAGGGATAGGATTGGAAAAGTGCTTGCTTACAAAGTGGCAGATAAAAGAACAAGGACTAATATTAAATCTATCAAAGGTAGCGATATGGTCACATATAATCAACCAGATCAGATACTAGAACAATTCGCTGATTATTATCATAAACTGTATACTCCAGAACAAGCACCTAGTAAGGAAGATATATTATCATACCTTAGTTCTTATATGAATATACAACAAAATAAAGAAGCAATTGACTCTCTAAACTCAGAGATTACACCAGATGAAATCAAGACAGCATTTTTATCTCTTCCCTCGGGTAAGGCAGCAGGACAAGATCTACTCCCCATGGAACTTTATAAAACCTGCTTGACGGAATTGCTTCCTTTATTTAAATTAGTTGTAGATTATATTGGAGAAACTCGGAGAGCTCCCTCTTCTTGGAGAACAGCCAAGATAGTATTTTTTCTAAAGAAACAAAAGGTAGCTGAGGAATGTGGGTCATACAGACCCATATCGCTGATTAACTCGGATGCTAAGGCCTTTGCCAAAATATTAGCAAACCGACTTGCACCCTTAATGCCTGGATTGGTGAATATGCAACAACATGGTTTTGTTACAGGACGAGACACTACTGCCCATATAAATACGGCTATTACGGCTTTTGATGTAGTGTCAACTAACTCCACCCCACTCGGTATGGTCATGCTAGATGCTGAAAAGGCATTTGACCGAGTGGGGTGGGAGTATTTATGGGCCGTATTGGAAGCATTCGGCATAGGGGGTAAATATCTAGGGTGGATTCAGGCATTATATCATCAACCAATCGCACAGCTTAGCTATGCAGGAAAGAATTCTCTCAGTTTTCCAATAGGAAGAGGAACACGGCAGGGGTGCCCCCCTCTCTCCCCTGTTATTTGCGCTATCATTAGAGCCATTTTTGAACGCACTTTCAACACAGCATGATATTATTCCATTACAACATAGGGGGAAGAAGCAAGATGGCGGCTGCTACTGCAGCCGTGTGAGGAGCTGTGGCGTTCTCCGCCTGAAGTCCGACCCGACCTGGACTCGACCTGGAGTTAACCGGTGTTTGCTCCGACGCTGCGGGCTAGAAATCTTATTCAAAGTATTCGGGATAAGCTGGGTTAAGCTGCGACACTGCGACGTTGTTTGCGGCTACCTGGCCGTTCTCTGACGACGAAATCTGGCGTTTCTGGAGAGTGAGACCCCGCGGTCGGCATTTCCACACTGCTGCCGCTTGGCTGCCGCTTGGCGGGTGCGGCGGTTGGACGCTGTTAATTCCCCCTTGTCACCGGTGAAGGCAGAGATCCGTGGCATTTCATTTGGGGATCATTGCTGCTGCGGAGGTTGGTGTGGTGCGGTGGCTGGAGTTTAGCTGTCCCGGGCGGAGACATGGAGACGCGATTCACGGCATTTCTGTAGGAGAGGTGGGGGCATCGGCAAGGACAGGCCCTGGGAGCTGAGCGGAGAGCTCTTTTGTCTATCAGCGCAACATTGTAGCAGTGTTCAAAGGACTGCTAAAATTGCCGAGTACTACGTCTGGGGTCTCATCCAACTCAAACGGTGAGCTGTTTCATTCAGTGTTGAGTCTGGATACACTGTGGTGTTTTTTTTTCAAGCTACAGGTGAGGGCTGCAATATTTGATAAAGGCTGGAGAGCAGAAAGAAAAAGGAAAAAAGAGAAAAAGGGGAGCCAAAGTAAAAGAAGAGTAAAGACTCTGTGTTTGACGGCTGACATTCTGAGTTTTTGTTTCGAAGGCTTTTTGAGGTTTTTTGAGATTCATAAACTATTATAAACTACTATAAACTGATACAGAGATTTCTCTAACTAGCTACAGAAGGGTTGAAACCTGTTAATATCAACATAATAACTGAAGGTTCAGTTATGGCCCCTAAAGGTAGAGGCACAAAATGCTACTAATGTAGGTAACCCTGTAAATATCACGCCAAGAGCTACAGAAAAAACGACAACACCAGCGATGACAATAACAGAGTCAGAAAATCGGAGTCTCCAAGCAAATGGGACTACTAAAGAGCCCATAATACCTGAACTATTTAGGAAAAAAAAACACCTAATCCCTCTAAAAACAACACTAATGCGCAGACCTCCTTCAAAGCTTTATCTGGTGCCATTCCGAAAAATCCTGATGCAACTCATTTAGCTAAATCTCCTGTAAATTTAGCAATGATAACATCTGAATTGGAAGCTGGAGCGGGAGCAGGAGTGAGTGATGATGTACTATCCGAACTTTCTCATGCTGTAGAGGAAGACAGAGCTTTGTCTAGGATGAATGAACAGCATGATGCAGACTCCATTGAATCAGGGGGGCAATTTTTTTCTATGTCCGATGTGTCGATAACATCTGAAGGAGACCTTGATGAGGAGCTACTTAGCGAGGGTAATTTGCTTGTAAAAGACTGGGCCGATGACTGTAATCAAGCTTCAGAAGGAGATTTGTTTGGATCTAATTTGGTTTTGAACGAAGGAGCCTCAAATACTGTCCGTAGGGTCATAGAGGCCAAAACAGGTGAAAATATAGGCTCTATAAGTCAACCGCAATGGGAAAGGCCTGGTATGAATGTAGAAACTGATCCCGAATCTCCAGAGTTATTGGAGGGAAATGAAGAGGTAACATTGAAGTCAATATATAAATTACAGACGTCAATGTACAGAATGATTATGACACACAGAGAAGAAACAAAAGCAGAGGGGCTTCGCACGCAAGGAGCTGTCCGCAAGCTTCAGAATGTTGTTCGCCGGTTGGCTAAGTCGAGTACAGATACTAATCTGAGAGTACAGGAGACTGAGATCCGCATATCTGCGGTAGAAGATGAATTAACTTTACAAAAAACCTCAATCAAAGATCTCGATAGTATTAGACAAGATGTCGATTGGAAATTAACCGATTTGGAAAATCGCGCACAGCGTAACAACCTACGTATATTGGGAGTAGCAGAAAAATCAGAAGGAAAGGATGTACGACGCTTTGTTGTAGAGATGCTTTCAGATGCCTTCCAGGATCTCAAAGGATGGGACTGGGATAAAGAAGTTATATGAGCTCATCGCTTCCCTTTCAATCAAAAACATGATAAGGAGGGGGGAAACAAAAATCCAAGAGCTATTCTTATAAGTTTGCAGAATTATTTACTTCGTGAGATTCTATATGATTTGGCAAGGCCATCTAAAACTAGAAAGGGTCTGGAGCATGAATTTTTTGTCCGACCAGATTTTTGCTCTGCAACGGTGCAACAACGCTGGAGACTTAAACAACTAATGGCACCAATACAATCTAAAGGGGGACAAGTCTTCCTTTTGAATCCAGCTAAGCTTAAAGTTGTGCATAAGGGGAAAACTATCTTCTTTGTATCAGAGATTAAAGCACAACAATTCTTAGAGACCATGTAATAATGAGTTATAGGACAAAGGTCAAGGATAAGATTTATTTGTGGATTGAGTGGGTGCCCCCTCTTTAGATGTGCTTTATCTTTATATCTTTTCTTTTCTCCTTTTCTCTCTCTGTGCCAGAGGTATATTATGTTTCAGTTCGGGATGGCACGGGCGGAACAAACAGCTCACACTCACTTACCATCAATGAGGGCACTAGTCCTTACGCTTCCGGTGGGGGGGTGTTGGGGAAAGGGTGGGTTGGGGGGGATGACTTGGGGGGGTTGTAGGTGGGAAAAAATTTTTTTGGGGTGCAAGGTCATACAGCTGAAAGATTTTTTCATTCTAAGTTCATTTTAAGTTCAGGATCCATTTACGGCAGGTGTCGATTGTTGGAACTCTCTGTTATTATGTTTAACTGTGCTAATTTACTAAAAGAATATAATGGCTAAACTGACGATATGCTCTATTAATGTTTGTGGTTTAAATGATAAGAGAAAAAGAGGCATAATGGCTCAGATGTTAAAAAACTATGCGGCTGGATGTAGTCTGTGTACAAGAGACTCATATTGCTTGGTCTAACAGAGGGTGGTTAAAAGAGCTCGGATTGGAAGTCGTAGGGTGCTCTCGTCAGAGCTCAACAATCAGAGGGGTTGCAATTTTAAAGAGATTTGGACTGGGGGAAACTAAAAAAGTGAAAGAAGATCCATTAGGACGATGGGTTATTGCTGAACTCAAATTTGGAGGACTGATTATTACTATATGTTCATTATATGCATCTATAATTGATGACCCCACTGCCCTTAATCACCTAAGTATGGAGTTAGCGCAATGGTCATTTAATATCATTTTATGTGGAGACTTTAATCTACATTTGGATGAAACATTTGATATTTATGGCAGTATTCCTTATAAAGGCAGGAAGAAGAAGGTGTTTCGGGCATTGAAAGAGATAATTCAAGATTACAGAATGCTAGATGTAGGGTATGAGAAAAGGGGAGGAATGTGTGGATACACTTTTTTCTCTACCCCGCATCAAAAACTTTTTAGACTGGACTACTTCTTTGTATCTAAGTGCTTATATAACGAACTTTCTCAAGTGGAATATGGGGTCCTACCAAAAATCATTTCAGATCATGGGGGCATATTATCAAGCCTGTGCGATAAAATTATCGCCGCTTTATCGGCCGAAAACGGACGATAAAGCGGCGATAATGGGCTTGATAATATGCTCTAAGGAATTCCAATCGAAGCCCATGTTAGATGTCTTCACATCTAACATGGGCTTCGATTGGAATTCCATAGAGCATATTATCAAGCCCATTATCGGCGCTTTATCGGCCGTTTTCGGCCGATAAATCGGCGATAATTTTATCGCACAGGCTTGATAATATGCCCCATAATCCCATAACTTTTAAGTTTGAATTAATTACTCCTTCTACATCTCGACCATGGTCATTTGACCGTAAATTATTGTATGACTCATTCTATGTTGACCATATGAGTATCTGGATTCCCGAATTTTTCTCTAATAACAAAGGCTCTGCATCTACAGAAATAGTCTGGGATGCTTTTAAATGTGGGGTCCGGGGAGAAACATTGAGCTATTCAATAAGAAAACAAAAGGAGGCTAGAATGTGAGAAGAATTAGAGATGAAAAAGTTAAGGTCGCTTGAGATTCAGCTTATGCAGGCGTGTAGTAAAGGTGCAGTTACTGAAAGCATTATAAAGGAACTTACGATTCTTAAAGTTAAAATTCACCAGGGCTTTGCTATAAAGTTTGCTGAACAAGTTTCTGCCTTTAGGACAGAGGTTTATGAAGTTGGAGAAAACTCTGGTAAACACTTGGCTAAGAGGGCCAGACAGAAAGCGACATTTGCTAGTATTGATAAAATAAATAATTTGACAGGGATGACTGTTAATAAAATAGAAGACATTCTTAAAGTATTTAGTGACTTCTACTCTAAATTGTATACTGAGGATGTTAGGTTAGATTGTTCAGATCAGATTACTCAATTTATGGATTCAGCTGTGAATATCACCTTATCTAGCGAAGAGAAGGAGAAATTAGATTTACCATTTACTTGGGAGGAAATTGAATTCTCATTAATGTCGTTAGCCTCAGGAAAAGCAGCGGGCCCGGACGCTATTCCTTTAGAGTTTTTTAAACAGTTTAGGAGGGTCTTAAAAAATGAACTAGTGGATTTATGTCTAAGAGCTCAACAAGGCAGTGCCCCTCAATCATGGCATGATTCTATAATTACTGTGTTTCTTAAAAAAGGCAAACCTCCGTTATTACCCTCATCTTTCCGTCCTATATCACTTATAAATGCTGACAGTAAAATGTTTTCTAAAATTCTAGCTTTACGATTGTCTAATATTATTTCTCCCTTGGTCTCTATTTACCAACATGGCTTTATCCCTGCTAGAGACACAGCTGACCATACTCGGCGAGTGATCTCGTTTTTGGATTGGTCCCAAGCAACTCGGTCTAATGTTGGACTTGTATTTCTGGATGCTGAAAAAGCTTTTGACCGAGTTGCCTGGGGCTACTTGTGGGATCTTCTATTTAGGAAGGGATTAGGCCCCGGTATTATAAAAGCTTTAAAAACTTTGTATATTGCTCCTAAAGCGTATATTCGGATTAATGGGAAAATCTCCGCTCCCTTCTCAATTACCAGGGGCACCCGACAAGGATGTCCCTGTTCCCCTTTACTTTTTGCTTTTTATATTGATCCTTTAATAAACCGTTTTTTTTTGGAGCAGAAAATTAAATCTATTCATCTAGCCAATGTTAATTATCAAGTTTTAGCCTATGCTGATGACATAGTGATAACTACTACTGATGTGCAGACAACCCTACCAGTGATTGACGACATTGCTAAGCAATTTGGGCTTTTTTCCGGTTACAAACTTAACCTGGAGAAAACACAGATTCTTTGTTCAGGAGATAACCCGCCTTCAAATATCACTACCACCTCAGAGGTCACATACTTAGGAATTAAGATCTCCCTGCCGATAGAGCAGATACCAGAACGCAATATAAACCCCATATTAACGCAAATTAATGTTTCGTTGCAGCGCTTAGACCACTTACATTTATCACTTTATGGTAGACTTAACAGTTTAAAAATGATGATTCTACTAAAAGTACTCTATTTGTATCGTACAATACCATTGGAATTTCAACCGATTTGCTTTAAAAATCTAGATAGAAGTACCTCTCGGTTTCTATGGGGTTATAAACGTCAAAGGAAAGCATCAAAGAAAATGATACTTAGTAATGAATGTGGTGGATGGAATGTGCCTTATTTCCTTTTTTATTACCTATCTGCCGCATTGCAATATATAAGCCCTTTAATTATGGGAGATAGAGTAGAAATGTTGAATTGTCAGACCCCGTCAATTTATGAAATGATTATGGGCGAGAAAGCCAAGGGCAGCTTTCTAAGGATTGTAGAGCCCAGCTATTACAAAAAACCAAAATATAAGATACTGAAGGCAGCTTTTGGAGTCTGGCAAAAAGTTCGAAAACACATAAAACTTTGTAAATTACATTTCTATACTCCCCTTATATCAAAGGGCCTCTTACCAGAATTGTTTTGTGATTTAACTATGTACAGATGGCAGCAGAAAGGAATACGGTATCTGGGAGATCTATTTAGCCATGATCAAATTGTTTCATTTCAGGACTTGACGAACAACTTTTCTGTGGGACGAAATGACTTTTTTAAATTTCTTCAACTTCGAAGCTTCCTACAGAACCATCCTTCAATTCTCCCAGCCAAAACTCCATTGCTAGAACTTTTGCAAAAAAAGCCCCGTATAGGAATTATTTACTCAAGTTTAATTCAGGAATATGGGGATGATCTAGGACAATGCCAACTGAAATGGGCTAATAGCCTAGGCATACCTGATGTTGATATTTTGCTATCGATTAAAATGGCTTCTGATTGTTTAATAACAGGGATGATGAAATCCCAACACTTTATGTGTATTCATAACCTTTATTATACCCCAAGTAAAGTTGCTAAGTGGAGTACGACAACAGGCACGAATTGTAGTCGCTGTGGGCTATTTGCAGCTGATGAATTGCATATGTTGTTTTTTTTTTGTCCTAAACTTTCTACGCTGTTTCAACATATTGAACATTTTTTGTCCTTGATTGTTAAATCTGAGATTAAGATAACTGCGGATTTGCTGCTGTTGGGTATTGATCACACTGTTATTAGGTCAAGACCAACTTCTTATTTTTTATTTCTTTGTATGGCCGCAGTTAGATCTTGTATAACTAAGGAATGGATTAGTTCGGACCCGCCTTCATTCTTTATGTGGCGTGAAAAATTATTGTATATGTATAACATTGAATCTGCTATATACAAACTAAAGGGGGCTAAAAAAAGAGTTTTGGGGGAGAAAATGTGGGCACCAATTGCCGAATGGATTTTATTTATTATACTGTTTAATTTATGTGTGTGTTGTAGTTTGTTACGTACTTTTCGAAGATATTGTGTTATTTTCTTAATTACGCTTTGCTGTATTTCCTTGCAATAAAACAATAAAACTTTAAAAAAAAAAAAAAAAAAAACAACATAGGGGGAACAATCTAAAAATTACCGCATATTCGGATGACGTAGCAATATTCACCACTGATGTAGCTAAGGCTATAACTGCAATAACAAAAGAAGCAAAAGATTTTGGCAATGTATCCTGGTACAAATTAAATATAAACAAAACGCAGGTCATCGCTAATTATAATCCTTCAACGACTGTATTGGGCCTATGTGCTAATGTTGTATATTTGGGGGTTAAAATATCAGCAAAGATTACTGAAATAATAGACCTCAACTATGATCCATTACTAAAAGAAGTTGCTAAATCTCTTAAAAAATGGCACAAGATACCGCTCAGCTTGATTGGGTGTATAAATCTAATAAAAATGAAAATCGCACCCAAGGTTCTTTATTTATTCAGATCAATCCCGCTACGTCTTACTAATTCTTTTTTTTTAAAAACTTGACGGAATTTGCTCTAGTTATATATGGGGTTACAAAAAAGCTAGGAGAGCAATAAATCTCCTAAAACTTCCGACTGAAAAGGGCGGTTGTGAACAGTAATTTAAACCCACTATAGCAGCCACTTCCTGATGATGAGTAAGATGCAGATGCAATACATATTGCACCCTAAGTAAGACAAACTTTTACAGTTAAACTACTGAAACATGTGTTACCACCCAGAGGAGGTGTAGTAATATTCGTGATAGAGGCACACGAAGACTTCAAAACAGAGGTATTCTACTTATGGGTTATATATATTCCCACAAGCAGATGCTGTAACAAAAACTTTTCATTATTACACGCATGAAGAAGTTCCAGCGGCTTACACTGCATTTGAGGAGACTAAGATTCTGCTTGCATTCCAGGAACATAATTTCTGGTTTAATGGCGCCCTACCCCACACAAGAACAAGAGCAAGGCTTGCTCCTCTAGGAAGACCAGGAGCAACATGGCCGATATTAGCGACCTATACACCACATCCAGACATTGACACAATGCCAGGTGATAAACTACTTGTTCAAATGCAAGAGTTGATAAAACTCTACAGAACATGACACACTTTGTCTTAAGGACACTAGTGGTCCAACCTACAGTAATTAAACCTACTGCAGCTCTTACACAGAGCACTAGTACTAAATTTACTCCACAAACATAACACGGGTAATGGGCAAAGTGCCCACAAAACGTGAACAAATTCCCTTCTGGGTAGCTCAGAAAATAACCCAGTTAGAAGCAGTATTCCCAAATACAACACCATTTGAAATACACAGAATGTTAACAATCTTTTTGCCCATGGGGATTATACCACAGTTAAAGAATTGCACCTCTTGGGATACAGTCTTTGCTGCCATATGTACCAGTACTCATGGTATTCCTTCACTAACAGTAATACCAGATGTATTAAGACAAATACAAAATTACTATGGAGCACAACCTACCCTAAACTTAGGGATGAAGTTATTAAACCACTATGACCAGGTATCAGCCATAATACTAGCTAATATTAGAGGTGATTCAAAAGGGGGTGGTGATGGACAGAGTGTCTGAATTAAGCAGAACACTCCTACCCAGTCAAAAGATCAGGGCTTGATCCATCACCGTTTTTTAGCTCACTGCACCATCCCAGTTCAGAACCTGGCTACATGCAAATTAGTCTGACCCTGGCCCAGTGCATCATGGGAACAGGGAAGACCAAACTACCAAGCCAATTCTTTACTGGAAAGGAAACAAGCTTCCGGGGACCGGTTTCTGGCATTACAGCCGTCTTCGGCCCGGCTTGCTTGAATCCTGATGGTGCAGTGAGCAAGGGACTCACATCTGAGCATACCCTTCCACACTTGTGGTGGCCAAAACGATTCAAAAGGGGGTGGTGATGGACAGAGTGTCTGAATTAAGCAGAACACTCCTACCCAGTCAAAAGATCAGGGCTTGATCCATCACCGTTTTTTAGCTCACTGCACCATCCCAGTTCAGAACCTGGCTACATGCAAATTAGTCTGACCCTGGCCCAGTGCATCATGGGAACAGGGCAAACCAAACTACCAAGTCAATTCTTTACTGGAAAGGAAACAAGCTTCCGGGGACCGGTTTCTGGCATTACAGCCGTCTTCGGCCCAGCTTGCTTGAATCCTGATGGTGCAGTGAGCAAGGGACTCACATCTGAGCATACCCTTCCACACTTGTGGTGGCCAAAACGATTCAAAAGGGGGTGGTGATGGACAGAGTGTCTGAATTAAGCAGAACACTCCTACCCAGTCAAAAGATCAGGGCTTGATCCATCACCGTTTTTAGCTCACTGCACCATCCCAGTTTAGAACCTGGCTACATGCAAATTAGTCTGACCCTGGCCCAGTGCATCATGGGAACAGGGCAGACCAAACTACCAAGCCAATTCTTTACTGGAAAGGAAACAAGCTTCCGGGGACCGGTTTCTGGCATTACAGCCGTCTTCGGCCCGGCTTGCTTGAATCCTGATGGTGCAGTGAGCAAGGGACTCACATCTGAGCATACCCTTCCACACTTGTGGTGGCCAAAACGATTCAAAAGGGGGTGGTGATGGACAGAGTGTCTGAATTAAGCAGAACACTCCTACCCAGTCAAAAGATCAGGGCTTGATCCATCACCGTTTTTTAGCTCACTGCACCATCCCAGTTCAGAACCTGGCTACATGCAAATTAGTCTGACCCTGGCCCAGTGCATCATGGGAACAGGGCAGACCAAACTACCAAGCCAATTCTTTACTGGAAAGGAAACAAGCTTCCGGGGACCGGTTTCTGGCATTACAGCCGTCTTCGGCCCAGCTTGCTTGAATCCTGATGGTGCAGTGAGCAAGGGACTCACATCTGAGCATACCCTTCCACACTTGTGGTGGCCAAAACGATTCAAAAGGGGGTGGTGATGGACAGAGTGTCTGAATTAAGCAGAACACTCCTACCCAGTCAAAAGATCAGGGCTTGATCCATCACCGTTTTTTAGCTCACTGCACCATCCCAGTTCAGAACCTGGCTACATGCAAATTAGTCTGACCCTGGCCCAGTGCATCATGGGAACAGGGCAGACCAAACTACCAAGCCAATTCTTTACTGGAAAGGAAACAAGCTTCCGGGGACCCGTTTCTGGCATTACAGCCGTCTTCGGCCCGGCTTGCTTGAATCCTGATGGTGCAGTGAGCAAGGGACTCACATCTGAGCATACCCTTCCACACTTGTGGTGGCCAAAACGATTCAAAAGGGGGTGGTGATGGACAGAGTGTCTGAATTAAGCAGAACACTCCTACCCAGTCAAAAGATCAGGGCTTGATCCATCACCGTTTTTTAGCTCACTGCACCATCCCAGTTCAGAACCTGGCTACATGCAAATTAGTCTGACCCTGGCCCAGTGCATCATGGGAACAGGGCAGACCAAACTACCAAGCCAATTCTTTACTGGAAAGGAAACAAGCTTCCGGGGACCGGTTTCTGGCATTACAGCCGTTTTCGGCCCGGCTTGCTTGAATCCTGATGGTGCAGTGAGCAAGGGACTCGCATCTGAGCATACCCTTCCACACTTGTGGTGGCCAAAACGATTCAAAAGGGGGTGGTGATGGACAGAGTGTCTGAATTAAGCAGAACACTCCTACCCAGTCAAAAGATCAGGGCTTGATCCATCACCGTTTTTTAGCTCACTGCACCATCCCAGTTCAGAACCTGGCTACATGCAAATTAGTCTGACCCTGGCCCAGTTCATCATGGGAACAGGGCAGACCAAACTACCAAGCCAATTCTTCACTGGAAAGGAAACAAGCTTCCGGGTACCGGTTTCTGGCATTACAGCCGTCTTCGTCCCGGCTTGCTTGAATCCTGATGGTGCAGTGAGCAAGGGACTCACATCTGAGCATACCCTTCCACACTTGTGGTGGCCAAAACGTTTCAAAAGGGGGTGGTGATGGACAGAGTGTCTGAATTAAGCAGAACACTCCTACTCAGTCAAAAGATCAGGGCTTGATCCATCACTGTTTTTTAGCTCACTGCACCATCCCAGTTCAGAACCTGGCTACATGCAAATTAGTCTGACCCTGGCCCAGTGCATCATGGGAACAGGGCAGACCAAACTACCAAGCCAATTCTTTACTGGAAAGGAAACAAGCTTCCGGGGACCGGTTTCTGGCATTACAGCCGTCTTCGGCCCGGCTTGCTTGAATCCTGATGGTGCAGTGAGCAAGGGACTCACATCTGAGCATACCCTTCCACACTTGTGGTGGCCAAAACGATTCAAAAGGGGGTGGTGATGGACAGAGTGTCTGAATTAAGCAGAACACTCCTACCCAGTCAAAAGATCAGGGCTTGATCCATCACCGTTTTTTAGCTCACTGCACCATCCCAGTTCAGAACCTGGCTACATGCAAATTAGTCTGACCCTGGCCCAGTGCATCATGGGAACAGGGCAGACCAAACTACCAAGCCAATTCTTTACTGGAAAGGAAACAAGCTTCCGGGGACCGGTTTCTGGCATTACAGCCGTCTTCGGCCCGGCTTGCTTGAATCCTGATGGTGCAGTGAGCAAGGGACTCACATCTGAGCATACCCTTCCACACTTGTGGTGGCCAAAACGATTCAAAAGGGGGTGGTGATGGACAGAGTGTCTGAATTAAGCAGAACACTCCTACCCAGTCAAAATATCAGGGCTTGATCCATCACCGTTTTTTAGCTCACTGCACCATCCCAGTTCAGAACCTGGCTACATGCAAATTAGTCTGACCCTGGCCCAGTGCATCATGGGAACAGGGCAGACCAAACTACCAAGCCAATTCTTTACTGGAAAGGAAACAAGCTTCCGGGACCGGTTTCTGGCATTACAGCCGTCTTCGGCCCAGCTTGCTTGAATCCTGATGGTGCAGTGAGCAAGGGACTCACATCTGAGCATACCCTTCCACACTTGTGGTGGCCAAAACGATTCAAAAGGGGGTGGTGATGGACAGAGTGTCTGAATTAAGCAGAACACTCCTACCCAGTCAAAAGATCAGGGCTTGATCCATCACCGTTTTTTAGCTCACTGCACCATCCCAGTTCAGAACCTGGCTACATGCAAATTAGTCTGACCCTGGCCCAGTGCATCATGGGAACAGGGCAGACCAAACTACCAAGCCAATTCTTTACTGGAAAGGAAACAAGCTTCCGGGGACCCGTTTCTGGCATTACAGCCGTCTTCGGCCCGGCTTGCTTGAATCCTGATGGTGCAGTGAGCAAGGGACTCACATCTGAGCATACCCTTCCACACTTGTGGTGGCCAAAACGATTCAAAAGGGGGTGGTGATGGACAGAGTGTCTGAATTAAGCAGAACACTCCTACCCAGTCAAAAGATCAGGGCTTGATCCATCACCGTTTTTTAGCTCACTGCACCATCCCAGTTCAGAACCTGGCTACATGCAAATTAGTCTGACCCTGGCCCAGTGCATCATGGGAACAGGGCAGACCAAACTACCAAGCCAATTCTTTACTGGAAAGGAAACAAGCTTCCGGGGACCGGTTTCTGGCATTACAGCCGTTTTCGGCCCGGCTTGCTTGAATCCTGATGGTGCAGTGAGCAAGGGACTCGCATCTGAGCATACCCTTCCACACTTGTGGTGGCCAAAACGATTCAAAAGGGGGTGGTGATGGACAGAGTGTCTGAATTAAGCAGAACACTCCTACCCAGTCAAAAGATCAGGGCTTGATCCATCACCGTTTTTTAGCTCACTGCACCATCCCAGTTCAGAACCTGGCTACATGCAAATTAGTCTGACCCTGGCCCAGTTCATCATGGGAACAGGGCAGACCAAACTACCAAGCCAATTCTTCACTGGAAAGGAAACAAGCTTCCGGGTACCGGTTTCTGGCATTACAGCCGTCTTCGGCCCGGCTTGCTTGAATCCTGATGGTGCAGTGAGCAAGGGACTCACATCTGAGCATACCCTTCCACACTTGTGGTGGCCAAAACGTTTCAAAAGGGGGTGGTGATGGACAGAGTGTCTGAATTAAGCAGAACACTCCTACTCAGTCAAAAGATCAGGGCTTGATCCATCACTGTTTTTTAGCTCACTGCACCATCCCAGTTCAGAACCTGGCTACATGCAAATTAGTCTGACCCTGGCCCAGTGCATCATGGGAACAGGGCAGACCAAACTACCAAGCCAATTCTTTACTGGAAAGGAAACAAGCTTCCGGGGACCGGTTTCTGGCATTACAGCCGTCTTCGGCCCGGCTTGCTTGAATCCTGATGGTGCAGTGAGCAAGGGACTCACATCTGAGCATACCCTTCCACACTTGTGGTGGCCAAAACGATTCAAAAGGGGGTGGTGATGGACAGAGTGTCTGAATTAAGCAGAACACTCCTACCCAGTCAAAAGATCAGGGCTTGATCCATCACCGTTTTTTAGCTCACTGCACCATCCCAGTTCAGAACCTGGCTACATGCAAATTAGTCTGACCCTGGCCCAGTGCATCATGGGAACAGGGCAGACCAAACTACCAAGCCAATTCTTTACTGGAAAGGAAACAAGCTTCCGGGGACCGGTTTCTGGCATTACAGCCGTCTTCGGCCCGGCTTGCTTGAATCCTGATGGTGCAGTGAGCAAGGGACTCACATCTGAGCATACCCTTCCACACTTGTGGTGGCCAAAACGATTCAAAAGGGGGTGGTGATGGACAGAGTGTCTGAATTAAGCAGAACACTCCTACCCAGTCAAAATATCAGGGCTTGATCCATCACCGTTTTTTAGCTCACTGCACCATCCCAGTTCAGAACCTGGCTACATGCAAATTAGTCTGACCCTGGCCCAGTGCATCATGGGAACAGGGCAGACCAAACTACCAAGCCAATTCTTTACTGGAAAGGAAACAAGCTTCCGGGGACCGGTTTCTGGCATTACAGCCGTCTTCGGCCCAGCTTGCTTGAATCCTGATGGTGCAGTGAGCAAGGGACTCACATCTGAGCATACCCTTCCACACTTGTGGTGGCCAAAACGATTCACAAGGGGGTGGTGATGGACAGAGTGTCTGAATTAAGCAGAACACTCCTACCCAGTCAAAAGATCAGGGCTTGATCCATCACCGTTTTTTAGCTCACTGCACCATCCCAGTTCAGAACCTGGCTACATGCAAATTAGTCTGACCCTGGCCCAGTGCATCATGGGAACAGGGCAGACCAAACTACCAAGCCAATTCTTTACTGGAAAGGAAACAAGCTTCCGGGGGCTGGTTTCTGGCATTACAGCCGTCTTCGGCCCGGCTTGCTTGAATCCTGATGGTGCAGTGAGCAAGGGACTCATATCTGAGCATACCCTTCCACACTTGTGGTGGCCAAAACGATTCAAAAGGGGGTGGTGATGGACAGAGTGTCTGAATTAAGCAGAACACTCCTACCCAGTCAAAAGATCAGGGCTTGATCCATCACCGTTTTTTAGCTCACTGCACCATCCCAGTTCAGAACCTGGCTACATGCAAATTAGTCTGACCCTGGCCCAGTGCATCATGGGAACAGGGCAGACCAAACTACCAATCCAATTCTTTACTGGAAAGGAAACAAGCTTCCGGGGGCCGGTTTCTGGCATTACAGCCGTCTTCGGCCCGGCTTGCTTGAATCCTGATGGTGCAGTGAGCAAGGGACTCACATCTGAGCATACCCTTCCACACTTGTGGTGGCCAAAACGATTCAAAAGGGGGTGGTGATGGACAGAGTGTCTGAATTAAGCAGAACACTCCTACCCAGTCAAAAGATCAGGGCTTGATCCATCACCGTTTTTAGCTCACTGCACCATCCCAGTTCAGAACCTGGCTACATGCAAATTAGTCTGACCCTGGCCCAGTGCATCATGGGAACAGGGCAGACCAAACTACCAAGCCAATTCTTTACTGGAAAGGAAACAAGCTTCCGGGGGCCGGTTTCTGGCATTACAGCCGTCTTCGGCCCGGCTTGCTTGAATCCTGATGGTGCAGTGAGCAAGGGACTCACATCTGAGCATACCCTTCCACACTTGTGGTGGCCAAAACGATTCAAAAGGGGGTGGTGATGGACAGAGTGTCTGAATTAAGCAGAACACTCCTACCCAGTCAAAAGATCAGGGCTTGATCCATCACCGTTTTTTAGCTCACTGCACCATCCCAGTTCAGAACCTGGCTACATGCAAATTAGTCTGACCCTGGCCCAGTGCATCATGGGAACAGGGCAGACCAAACTACCAAGCCAATTCTTTACTGGAAAGGAAACAAGCTTCCGGGGACCGGTTTCTGGCATTACAGCCGTCTTTGGCCCGGCTTGCTTGAATCCTGATGGTGCAGTGAGCAAGGGACTCACAAATGAGCATACCCTTCCACACTTGTGGTGGCCAAAACGATTCAAAAGGGGGTGGTGATGGACAGAGTGTCTGAATTAAGCAGAACACTCCTACCCAGTCAAAAGATCAAGGCTTGATCCATCACCGTTTTTTAGCTCACTGCACCATCCCAGTTCAGAACCTGGCTACATGCAAATTAGTCTGACCCTGGCCCAGTGCATCATGGAAACAGGGCAGACCAAACTACCAAGCCAATTCTTTACTGGAAAGGAAACAAGCTTCCGGGGACCGGTTTCTGGCATCACAGCCGTCTTCGGCCCGGCTTGCTTGAATCCTGATGGTGCAGTGAGCAAGGGACTCACAAATGAGCATACCCTTCCACACTTGTGGTGGCCAAAACTATTCAAAAGGGGGTGGTGATGGACAGAGTGTCTGAATTAAGCAGAACACTCCTACCCAGTCAAAAGATCAGGGCTTGATCCATCACCGTTTTTAGCTCACTGCACCATCCCAGTTCAGAACCTGGCTACATGCAAATTAGTCTGACCCTGGCCCAGTGCATCATGGGAACAGGGCAGACCAAACTACCAACCCAATTCTTTACTGGAAAGGAAACAAGCTTCCGGGGACCGGTTTCTGGCATTACAGCCGTCTTCGGCCCGGCTTGCTTGAATCCTGATGGTGCAGTGAGCAAGGGACTCACAAATGAGCATACCCTTCCACACTTGTGGTGGCCAAAACGATTCAAAAGGGGGTGGTGATGGACAGAGTGTCTGAATTAAGCAGAACACTCCTATCCAGTCAAAAGATCAGGGCTTGATCCATCACCGTTTTTAGCTCACTGCACCATCCCAGTTCAGAACCTGGCTACATGCAAATTAGTCTGACCCTGGCCCAGTGCATCATGGGAACAGGGCAGACCAAACTACCAAGCCAATTCTTTACTGGAAAGGAAACAAGCTTCCGGGGGCCGGTTTCTGGCATTACAGCCGTCTTCGGCCCGGCTACTTGAATCCTGATGGTGCAGTGAGCAAGGGACTCACATCTGAGCATACCCTTCCACACTTGTGGTGGCCAAAACGATTCAAAAGGGGGTGGTGATGGACAGAGTGTCTGAATTAAGCAGAACACTCCTACCCAGTCAAAAGATCAGGGCTTGATCCATCACCGTTTTTTAGCTCACTGCACCATCCCAGTTCAGAACCTGGCTACATGCAAATTAGTCTGACCCTGGCCCAGTGCATCATGGGAACAGGGCAGGCCAAACTACCAAGCCAATTCTTTACTGGAAAGGAAACAAGCTTCCGGGGACCGGTTTCTGGCATTACAGCCGTCTTCGGCCCGGCTTGCTTGAATCCTGATGGTGCAGTGAGCAAGGGACTCACATCTGAGCATACCCTTCCACACCTGTGGTGGCCAAAACGATTCAAAAGGCGGTGGTGATGGACAGAGTGTCTGAATTAAGCAGAACACTCCTACCCAGTCAAAAGATCAGGGCTTGAATGCCAGAAACCGGTCCCCGGAAGCTTGTTTCCTTTCCAGTGAAGAATTGGCTTGGTAGTTTGGTCTGCCCTGTTCCCATGATGCACTGGGCCAGGGACAGACTAATTTGCATATAGCCAGGTTCTGAACTGGGATGGTGCAGTGAGCTAAAAAACGGTGATGGATCAACCCCTGATCTGTTGACTGGGTAGGAGTGTTCTGATTAACTCAGATACTCTGTCCATCACCACCCCCTTTTGAAATTATTTTGGCCACCACGAGTGTGGAAGGGTATGCTCAGACATGAGTCCCTTGCTCATTGCACCATCAGGATTCAAGCAAGCCGGGCCGAAGACGGCTGTAATGACAGAAACCGGTCCCCGGAAGCTTGTTTCCTTTCCAGTGAAGAATTGGCTTGGTAGTTTGGTCTGCCCTGTTCCCATGATGCACTGGGCCAGGGACAGACTAATTTGCATATAGCCAGGTTCTGAACTGGGATGGCGCAGTGAGCTAAAAAACAGTGATGGATCAAGCCCTGATCTGTTGACTGGGTAGGAGTGTTCTGATTAACTCAGATACTCTGTCCATCACCACCCCCTTTTGAAATTATTTTGGCTACCACGAGTGTGGAAGGGTATGCTCAGACATGAGTCCCTTGCTCATTGCACCATCAGGATTCAAGCAAGCCGGGCCGAAGACTGCTGTAATGCCAGAAACCGGTCCCCGGAAGCTTGTTTCCTTTCCAGTGAAGAATTGGCTTGGTAGTTTGGTCTGCCCTGTTCCCATGATGCACTGGGCCAGGGACAGACTAATTTGCATATAGCCAGGTTCTGAACTGGGATGGTGCAGTGAGCTAAAAAACTGTGATGGATCAAGCCCTGATCTGTTGACTGGGTAGGAGTGTTCTGATTAACTCAGATACTCTGTCCATCACCACCCCCTTTATGAATCGTTTTGGCCACCACAAGTGTGGAAGGGTATGCTCAGATGTGAGTCCCTTGCTCACTGCACCATCAGGATTCAAGCAAGCCGGGCCGAAGACGGCTGTAATGCCAGAAACCGGTCCCCGGAAGCTTGTTTCCTTTCCAGTAAAGAATTGGCTTGGTAGTTTGGTCTGCCCTGTTCCCATGATGCACTGGGCCAGGGTCAGACTAATTTGCATGTAGCCAGGTTCTGAGCTGGGATGGTGCAGTGAGCTAAAAAACGGTGATGGATCAAGCCCTGATCTTTTGACTGGGTAGGAGTGTTCTGCTTAATTCAGATACTCTGTCCATCACCTCCCCCTTTATGAATCGTTTTGGCCACCACAAGTGTGGAAGGGTATGCTCAGATGTGAGTCCCTTGCTCACTGCACCATCAGGATTCAAGCAAGCCGGGCCGAAGACGGCTGTAATGCCAGAAACCGGTCCCCAGAAGCTTGTTTCCTTTCCAGTAAAGAATGGGCTTGGTAGTTTGGTCTGCCCTGTTCCCATGATGCACTGGGCCAGGGACAGACTAATTTGCATATAGCCAGGTTCTGAACTGGGATGGTGCAGTGAGCTAAAAAACGGTGATGGATCAAGCCCTGATCTGTTGAATGGGTAGGAGTTTTCTGATTAACTCAGATACCCTGTCCATCACCACCCCCTTTTGAAATTATTTTGGCCACCACGAGTGTGGAAGGGTATGCTCAGATGTGAGTCCCTTGCTCACTGCACCATCAGGATTCAAGCAAGCCGGGCCGAAGACGGCTGTAATGCCAGAAACCAGTCCCCGGAAGCTTGTTTCCTTTCCAGTAAAGAATGGGCTTGGTAGTTTGGTCTGCCCTGTTCCCATGATGCACTGGGCCAGGGACAGACTAATTTGCATATAGCCAGGTTCTGAACTGGGATGGTGCAGTGAACTAAAAAACGGTGATGGATCAAGCCCTGATCTGTTGAATGGGTAGGAGTTTTCTGATTAACTCAGATACTCTGTCCATCACCACCCCCTTTTGAAATTATTTTGGCCACCACAAGTGTGGAAGGGTATGCTCAGATGTGAGTCCCTTGCTCACTGCACCATCAGGATTCAAGCAAGCCGGGCCGAAGACGGCTGTAATGCCAGAAACCGGTCCCCAGAAGCTTGTTTCCTTTCCAGTAAAGAATGGGCTTGGTAGTTTGGTCTGCCCTGTTCCCATGATGCACTGGGCCAGGGTCAGACTAATTTGCATGTAGCCAGGTTCTGAACTGGGATGGTGCAGTGAGCTAAAAAACGGTGATGGATCAAGCCCTGATCTTTTGACTGGGTAGGAGTGTTCTGCTTAATTCAGACACTCTGTCCATCACCACCCCCTTTTGAATCGTTTTGGCCACCACAAGTGTGGAAGGGTATGCTCAGATGTGAGTCCCTTGCTCACTGCACCATCAGGATTCAAGCAAGCTGGGCCGAAGACGGCTGTAATGCCAGAAACCGGTCCCCGGAAGCTTGTTTCCTTTCCAGTAAAGAATTGGCTTGGTAGTTTGGTCTGCCCTGTTCCCATGATGCACTGGGCCAGGGTCAGACTAATTTGCATGTAGCCAGGTTCTGAACTGGGATGGTGCAGTGAGCTAAAAAACGGTGATGGATCAAGCCCTGATCTGTTGACTGGGTAGGAGTGTTCTGATTAACTCAGATACTCTGTCCATCACCACCCCCTTTTGAAAATATTAGAGGTGAAGCAGCATCAGTGGCAATCCGCCAACGACTAAGGGAGGTCGGCCCGTTAACTCAGGAGGCTCAACTACCCAAAATAATTGAAACTGCGTATGCAGAATTAGGCAGAGATAGCTTTGGGGGAAAAGCTTTAAAACCTCAACTACAGGGCAGTCCTGAAAAGGACACTTCAAAGCAGACATCTACTTCTTCTAAAAAGAAGTGGGATAACAAAAAAAAAAACTCTAAAGACAAGTGATCTCAGTCCCGAGGTAGGTCTCCTCAACAGGAGCTCTCTGAAAAGAGGTACAACCTTAGGAATAGGGATAATATTAGGAAACCTGACAGGTATCAGGATACTGGTACACATTCCTCTCATTCCTTTCAGGGCTCGAAGAAAGGCTCCAAAAGTGAAGGACGATCAGAAAAATAGAGAGGAGCGCACACAGTCCAGAGACAAGCAGTGCGCTCAAGACTTTACTTCTAAAAAAGAAGATAAGCAAAATCCAAAACTTCAATTTAAGAAACAGAAAGGTGCTGGTCTAAAAATCAGACATGCCCAGAATTCTATGGACACAATTTCTGAACAGGGAATTTGTTTTGACGATGCTAGACAGTGCGGCAGAAGTAACAATAGCTCGCCTGAACCTGAAGGAATTTCTGGTGACAGCGGAGTTGAATGATTACATCACAGTAGAAACATCAGACACCAGGATGAGCGTTCCCACATAAGTTATATGAAATAACACTCCGGCTGGAGGGGGACAAGCCCAGGAAATTAAAAGCTCTTTTTTGGAAGAACTTATCATCTGGTTATGACATCCTGTTAGCTGAACAAGATTGGCTGCCTGCGTTCATTATGGAGTAAGGGGAGAAAGTATAATTTTTCCTGCATTTTCCAACTACGTTCCTGTTCACCTTAAACATTCATATGCACGCACAGGAGTGGGCAGTAACCCAAGCTCCAGCATTGTACAAAAATCACGCAGGGTGGGATGAAAACTCAACCTACCGCGTGATCCTGTTAAAAGTTTCACCTAATACTCAGAGGCAATATCCAATGAAGCAAGAAGCTAAAAAACAGGTCAGGGGGAACTTGAATCAAATTAAATACCAGTGGATCATTGAAAAATGTACCTCTCCAATGAATAATCCTTTGTTTCCCGTCTCTAAACCCGACAATACATATCATCTAGTTTTAGATTACAGACATTTAAACTCATGCACAAAGACATTTGCCGTCCAAAATGCACATATTGTCGCATTAATGAATAACAATGTGAGCAAAAAATACAAAACCACTCTTGATATCTCAAATCGATTTTTCTGCCAAAATATAGCAACTGAAAGCAGGTATCTGACCGCATTCAGTGCGTTCGGGTTCCAGCGATAATTCTGTCATTTGGCACAAGGGTCTAAAAATAGCCCGGGAGTATTTTCAAAAAGAGTTTCTTCAAAATTTGTTGAAGAAGCGTTGTCCCATGTGGATGATATTTATCTGGCAGACAACAACTTAGAGAGGCACTTGACCAGGGTAAGCACCATTATTATGGGATTTGCCGCAGAGAGCTATGAATTCAACTTTACAAAAAAATAAAAAATAGCCCACATCAATGTCCTATTTTTAGGATATGAGCTGTCAAGTGAAGACAAAAGTCTGGCATCTAAATTTTTAGAAAAGTGTGCACTGCTCCAGCCACCAAAATCTTAAAAATATTTACAATCAATACTAGGATTCCTAAATTTCGTCAGGTCATACATTTTAGATTTCACACAAAGGGTAAAACTTTTCTATGACTTAATAAAACTTGACTTTTCAGTCAAAGATTGGACACTAGAACATACTAATATTCTTCTTTTACTCCAGGAAGACATGATTGCTTCCAACAACTTATAAACACGCGTAAACGTACGCCACCTAGTGATTTGAATAATCACGGGTCTATGCGGGTACAATTATTTAACCTTTAATGAAAGAGAAACTATACCAATCGCATACAAATCACACCTGTACACAAATGCAGAGGTGTGTTTCACTTCAACAGAAAAAATCCTGACACAAGAGAAAGAGCACTGGCTCAGGAGAAACGCATTATTGTCGTAACTCCGGTACCAGCTTTAGAAGCTGTTACAAAGGCCAGCATCCCAAATGCGAAAGCGTTACATCCAAGATGGATACAAGGGGATAATTTTCTTACTGCTACAGACGTTGAATACAGATTTGATCCAAGTTTAATTATACAAGCTTTCCTGCAGGATGAACAAGAATATCCTCTACCAAATTAAATCTTGCCTCTAGATCAGTATGAATATATGATTTATACTGATGAATCTGCGCAACCGGCTATAGGAAGTAAGCAGCAATATTTTTCGGCGTGTGCTATCGTTAAAGGTTGCATGCATGATCGCAAGTTCCATCCTAGTTGCACAAAAACGCAATCTTTAGGAGACTGCATGGCTCAGTTGGCAGAAATAAAAGCACTTATACTGGCACTTGTAAATAAGGATCGAGAATTCCCCACACTAATCATGTGTGATTCCTTTTACTGTGTACAGTCGTACAATGAATACTTACAACATTGGGAACAAAATGGGTTTAAAGATGCAAAAGGTGACACAATTAAGCATAAAACGCTATGGGAACAGGTAGCGGAATTGAAATCCGAGCTAGAGAGGACTCACGTGATCCATACACTGTGTCATAAACGTGATGGCGTGCACATTGAAGGGAATTCATTGGCTATTGAAGCCGCAAAGGGGGTTGTTCGCACGGCTTCCGTAGCTGTGCTGGCTTGTTCAAAAACGAGAATACACAGAGATATAATGATAGCTGTCATCGCATCACGCAAAGGCAGCACAGCAATACCTAAAAAATGGCCACTCAAATACTCCTACAAGTTAGATGCACAAAGCATCCCGTATGCTCAGATTCCTGAAGTGGGGGCTAGAGTAATACCAGATATGGATCGTAGGCAAGGTTTAATACTAGCTGCACACGAGAGTTTGGGCACAAAGGCGTTACAGCAACTATTTCTTTGCTGAAACAGTGCTATTGGTGGCCAGGGTTAACTAAGCAAACTAAAGACTATCTCTTGTAATGGGACATCTGCCAGCAGATGAAAGGCTCCACCGTTGCACGCTGAGCACAGACACCATTACTAAAGTCAGACAAACCTCTTGCATGTGTGTATTTGGACCACTGCAGCCCCTTGCAAACGGACAGGGCTTACAGGTATATCATGGTGGCAGTGGATTCATGCTCAAGATTCTAATGGGTATGTCTTCGGCGTTCTGCTGACGCTCGAACTGTTAAAAAAGATTTGCGAGTCTTTATCAGTACGTACGCAGTTAGCACGTTACACTCTGACTGCAGCCCTTCGTTTTGCTCTCGGGATTACAAAGAGGCCATGGAAGGAATGGGCATAGCAGTGCGGTTCTCATCTCCGTACCATCCCGAGGGAAATTCGGTTGTGGAGAGAAAAAACCGGGACTTAAAGCAATCTTTAACAGCTAGGGTATTAGGCAAGGACGGTAGTTGGGTCACACACCTTATGGGGTACAACAGGCATTAAATAACCAGCCAAGAAGCTCTCAAGGGAGAATCACTCAATATGAGGTCCTCTTTGGGACATGAATATGGCTACCTGATCTTGATTGTGAATGCGCAGTGGCAGATGAAAAAACAATTGCTATCCATGATCGTTTGGCAATTTTACAGGATCTAAAAGAATCCAGGACAAAACAAAGCAAAGTCCATCTAAAGCAGACCGCCACTGAGGAAGTCAAGGTAGTCACGGCAAGACCTGTCTGGATCCCAAAAGTTGGGGATCTGGTCAGAGATAAAATTCCAGACAAAAAGGAATTTGGACCTTCTTACAGAAAGCCTGTACCTGTCCTTGCAGTACACGGAACAAGAACTGTGCTGCTCCCTCCTCTTGCCAGAAAAAAGGAGAAAAGATTTGTCTCAATCGACTTAATCAAACCACACTATGTGGCCAAACTAAACAGTAGGCCTAGTGGACTCAGCTGTAGCAGACACCCTCCTCTGGCTACAATCCAAGAAGTTCAAACAGAAAGACTCATCACGTTTGAGGAGCAACCTGTAGGGAATGAAGGACTAAGCAACAATGCTATGGAATTGTTTCCACTTGAACCAGACATTCCAATGAAAATCAAATTAATTCACAAGTTGCAATTAAACCGAATACAGACGTCTACATCAACATGCCTCGTCGAGAGGAAAATGACATTTCAACTCATTCCGATGCAATTTCAACAATTGATCGAACAGCTTCTGGCTATTTCATGAACTTTGGTATGTTTTCTCTGGATCCAAGCGAAACAACGCCAGCCAAAACACCATTCAAGCAAGAATTAAAAAACTTTCTTCTCTTTCTTCAAAAGACATACCTGGTATCTCCTTGGATTGAACTCTGGGTAATTTCTGGGATAATGTTTTTTCTTTTCTGGCTAGGATTAGTATTGCCTTTTACTGTGCTTATCAATGGACACTATCTTCAACAAAGTTCCACAGCCTAAAAGGTCAACATCCTACTGAAGCCACATCCATCATCACATCATAAACAAAGAGACTTGTCATCAGTGAACATCACAGCTGTTCCTATACCGGAGGGTGTAGTATGGGACAAGGTTGATTTCAACATATTCGGACCGACAAAACTTTTAAAAATTAATTATGTATTTAAAATATCATTAAGTGATTTAATTACCTCCAGTACATTTTCTGATGATTGGGACACTGAAACAATAAATAACATGTTTTCTGATTTAGAGAAAACTGCTGTATTTTCTAACAATGAAATGTTAGAGTGTGACATTTTGTACTGTTACCAACATTTTGGTCATCATTTCCTGCACAAATCCATTTCAGTTAGGAATGTTTTTGAATACCATCAGTGGGAACATTGCCCAACACCACCAAAAAGTAGTTCACAAGCGTTTGCACTGAAATTAGCATACTTTTCAGGGTTTAACACCACTGACCCAGCCTCATCTATACTAATATAATAAAGAGAGAGCCCAAACCTTTGAGGCGGGTAATCTCAGGAACCACAGCACCAATCACAACACCCAATACAGCATTGGAAAGGGCAGTTGCAGCAGCAGTACATAGGCTATGCAGATGCCCACCATATACATGTAAAAGGTAAAAGAACCGTGCCAGCAAAGTAGTCCGTTGTGGGCGTGTCTGCGTTGTGCTGTGGGCGTGTGCTGGGGGCGTGACAAATGCTGGGGGCGTGTGGTACATTCCGCCCTTCATGCCATGTCTCATATCGTTTGCTAATCCCACCCTGCTCCCTTTAAATACCCCTGCACCCCATAATCATAACCCACCCTTACTCCTTAAAATACCCCAACACCCTTAAACACTAACCCATCTTAACCCTATAAATATACCCAGTACCCCAAAACCCAAACCTATCCCTAAACCCTAAAAATACCCCTGTACCCAAAACCCAAACCTAGCCCTGAACCCTATAAATACCCCTGTACCTCAAAACCCAAATCTACCCCTGAACCCTAAAAATACCCCTGTACCCCAAAACCCAAACCTAGCCCTGAACCCTATAAATACCCCTGTACCTAAAAACCCAAACCTCCCCTGAACCCTAAAAATACCCCTGTACCCCAAAACCCAAACCTAGCCCTGAACCCTAAAAATACCACTGTACCCCAAAACCACCCCTGAACCCTAAAATACCCCTGTACCCCAAAACCCAAACCTAGCCCTGAACCCTTAAAATACCTCTGTACCCCAAAACCCAAACCTACCTCTGAACCCTAAAAATACCCCTGTACCCCAAAACCCAAACCTAAGCCTGAACCCTAAAAATAACCCTGTACCCCAAAACCCAAGCCTACCCCTGAACCCTTAAAATACCCCTGTACACCAAAACCCAAACCTACCCCTGAAACCTAAAAATACCCCTATACCCCAAAACCCAAACCTAGCCCTGAACCCTAAAAATACCCCTGTACCCCAAAACCCATACCTATCCCTAAACCCTAAAACTACCCCTGTACCCCATAACCCAAAACTATATCTGAACCCTTAAAAAACCCAAACACCCCAAAACACATACCTCAGTACCCCAAACATATACCCCTATACCCATACTTACCTTATCCAAACATTTTAAAAAACCATGCTTTTACCATTCATACATTTACAACGAATTTAATTGTAAATGTATGCGTGGTAAAAGCATACAAAATGTGATGCCATGCATTATAATGGCATTGCGGAGTCATGGTTCTTTCGTAATGAAAGTATACGGAGTGATGGCATGCGTAAAGAAAGTTGCGGAATAATAGGTGTTTACCCTCCCCCGGTAAGTACATTGGTGGCACGGCGGCCCACATCTCCAGCAACATACTCATATTTTTTCACCACCCAATTGAAAAATGCACAGGTCACTCTCATTGATGGCCAGCATCGACATACACTTTTAGACACACCTCCCGCCACAAGTTCTAGAATTGCAAACTTTAGAGCTGGGGAGCTACGTTTGAATCTCGGCATCAGCTCAACATCCTGTGATTCCAGGCAAATCGCTTTGTCTCCCCGTGCCTACCACAAATGAATGTGTTCTTCTGTAATGTAAATTGTGCTCATGCCATGTTGTCGAGTTCGCGATATATAATATTGCAAAGAAAAATAAAGTAGGGAAACTCTAGTTCACACACTACTGAACGCGCACTCTTAAGTGCATCAGCAGTGCGCTGTGAATCAGAGCGTTTCACAGGCCTGTCACAGATAAGAAATGCTATCAAAACGAAATCCTACAAACCAATATACTACTGGCCGGCAGCAATTCATACCCTGACAACGTCGGGACGGGCTGCTAGTTTTATTATAAGGTTGCACCAACATCAGCACTGAAAATGATGTTGCAAACACTAAACAGATTTACTGTGCTTCTTTTTTGCCCAGCTGTCTGAACAGGGTTTCAACCTAAGGAAAGACGAAATTGACTCAAAATCGATTTGGGGTTCAAGGAACTGGCAAGTCCCGAATACAGAGGCGCTATTTAGAGCATGCCTTATTCCAAAGCAGATGATCTTTTTAAATGATACTGTGAAATAGACATCCTGTCTTGGAATAGCCAAGATTAAGGACCTGAACACTCCAAAATGTCCTACACCATCACAGGGGTAGGCAGAATTCTTCTACAAAGGAAGGGGCAACAGTTGATGACATACTAAAGTACAATAGATCAGACCCAAATTGGAAGGAGTGTGTGGTTTGGCTCTTAGACACAAACACATGCCATAAACTGTTCCTGCACATCACCAAGGGACTCAGTATGCATAGGTCAGATCCACGTTATGTACAGAAAGAACATCCAGGGGTATTGCAATTCCATAGTGTTAGGAAGTTGTGCCTAGAATGGCTAGAAACCTCAACACTTGCAGAAGTGAAACAACACTTATCTTTACTCTCACTTGACATGGATCATAGGGAATGTTTGCTAGGACCTAGGAAACAACGTCAAAAAAGTTTCATATATGCAGGCATTTATGCTGCATATAATGAAATCTGGAAGATTTCCAAACAAGAAGCCTCATAGAGAATACGGGAAATAGACCGTATAAACTTAGAAAAAGCTTTAGCTGTAGTGGATAATGGGTTAACAACTTTGACCTCCAGATTATATTCATTGGGCAACATTATATCTTCTGCTATTGACACACTGGAACAATATTTAGCCATATTATAACACGGCCAATCACAGTTACGTTCTATTATGTTATTGAACTGGACGCTATAATCTATGCATGCAGGCTTTGTGCCTGGGTGTTTTATAAACAGTACGTCTCTGTTTTCAGAATACAATCTAACTGATACACAGATAGAAGTGGCAGAAAGGGGAGCTAAATATACAGTGCTGCAAATTAAAAAAATTGGACAGGCTTCCATTTACAGAGCCTGAATTACCATCCACAGAGTGGCTAATCCATGGCCAAATCACTCTCCAGTCACTACCTTTCAGTTTCACTACTGTCTTGAGCAAAGGTAGGCAGGCAAATATGAAAAATTGGGTAAAGAATACATTAAGAAATCCTGGCATTTACCATATAGATTTTGATGCAGGAGTGGGGATCAAAAAGTGTTTCTTAGTGGTACTAACTGCAAGAGCACTTTAAGCGGTTCTCTCATGCGCCAAGATATTGTTTTGCATGGAGCCTGTAATGAATCAGTTTCTAATATGTATTGCCACATGAAAGGAACACCAGCTGCCGTGATAACGCCTGTGTTCAAGTTACTTTGCAATGGGAGTTACTTAATGCTAAACAATCAAGGTTGTTGTGGGATGCACCCGGGCATTGCCTATCTGGTCACCGTGAACACCAGAGTTACTTGCTTTATGCAAGTATTGTTTCCTCCGGCGAATACAGTCAGGGAGGCACCACTATGGCCTTCACTGAATGTTTATTTTATACAGTTTGATGCTTTAAGCTGAATGAAAGCCATGCTTTTGAGGAGCAACCTGTAGGGAATGAAGGACTAAGCAACAATGCTATGGAATTTTTTCCACTTGAACCAGACATTCCAATTCAAGATGAAAATCAAAATAATTCACAAGTTGCAATTAAACCGAATACAGACGTCTACATCAACATGCCTCGTCGAGAGGAAAATGACATTTCAACTCATCCCGATGCAATTCCAACAATTGATCGAACAGCTTCTGGCTATTTCATGAACTTTGATATGTTTTCTCTGGATCCAAGCGAAACAACGCCAGCCAAAACACCATTCAAGCAAGAATTAAAAAACTTTCTTCTCTTTCTTCAAAAGACATACCTGGTATCTCCTTAGATTGAACTCTGGGTAATTTCTGGGACAATGTTTTTTCTTTTCTGGCTAGGATTAGTATTGACTTTTACTGTGCTTATCAATGGACACTATCTTCAACAAAGTTCCACAGCCTAAAAGGTCAACATCCTACTGAAGCCACATCCATCATCACATCATAAACAAAGAGACTTGTCATCAGTGAACATCACAGCTGTTCCTATACCGGAGGGTGTAGTATGGGACAAGGTTGATTTCAACATATTCGGACCGACAAAACTTTTAAAAATTAATTATGCATTTAAAATATCATTAAGTGATTTCATTACCTCCAGTACATTTTCTGATGATTGGGACACTGAAACAATAAATAACATGTTTTCTGATTTAGAGAAAACTGCTGCATTTTCTAACAATGAAATGTTAGAGTGGGACATTTTGTACTGTTTCCAAAATTTTGGTCATCATTTCCTGCACAAATCCATTTCAGTTAGGAATGTTTTTGAATACCATCAGTGGGAACATTGCCCAACACCACCAAAAAGTAGTTCACAAGCGCTTGCACAGAAATTAGCATACTTTTCAGGGTTTAACACCACTGATCCAGCCTCATCTATATTAATATAATAAAGAGAGAGCCCAAACCTTTGAGGCGGGTAATCTCAGGAACCACAGCACCAATCACAACACCCAATACAGCGTTGGAAAGGGCAGTTGCAGCAGCAGGACATAGGCTATGCAGATGCCCACCATATACATTTAAAAGGTAAAAGAACCGTGCCAGCAAAGTAGTCTCTTGTGGGCGTGTCAGCGTTGTGCTGTGGGCGTGTGCTGGGGGCGTGACAAATGCTGGGGGCGTGTGGTACATTCCGCCCTTCATGCCATGTCTCATATCGTTTGCTAATCCCACCCTGCTCCCTTTAAATACCCCTGCACCCCATAATCATAACCCACCCTTACTCCTTAACCCCTTTCTTCGCTCATGACAAGGTCAGCTCGTCATGGGCGTAACCTGCGCTGCGCGGATGACGAGCTGACCTTGTCACGTAACGCGGGATTTTTGAAATCGCAGCGCGCAGCGGGAAAACCGCTAGCGCGCATGCGGTTAAAATACCCCAACACCCTTGAACAGTAACCCATCTTAACCCTATAAATATACCCTGTACCCCAAAACCCAAACCTATCCCTAAACCCTAAAAATACCCCTGCACCCAAAACCCAAACCTAGCCCTGAACCCTATAAATACCCCTGTACCTAAAAACCCAAACCTCCCCTGAACCCTAAAAATACCCCTGTACCCCAAAACCCAAACCTAGCCCTGAACCCTAAAAATACCACTGTACCCCAAAACCACCCCTGAACCCTAAAATACCCCTGTACCCCAAAACCCAAACCTAGCCCTGAACCCTTAAAATACCCCTGTACCCCAAAACCCAAACCTACCTCTGAACCCTAAAAATACCCCTGTACCCCAAAACCCAAACCTAACCCTGAACCCTAAAAATAACCCTGTACCCCAAAACCCAAACCTACCCCTGAACCCTTAAAATACCCCTGTACACCAAAACCCAAACCTACCCCTGAAACCTAAAAATACCCCTATACTCCAAAACCCAAACCTAGCCCTGAACCCTAAAAATACCCCTGTACCCCAAAACCCATACCTATCCCTAAACCTTATAACTACCCCTGTACCCCATAACCCAAAACTATATCTGAACCCTTAAAATACCCAAACACCCCAAAACACATACCTCAGTACCCCAAAACATATACCCCTATACCCATACTTACCTTATCCAAACATTTAAAAAAAACATGCTTTTACCATTCATTCATTTACAACGAATTTCATTGTAAATGTATGCGTGGTAAAAGCATACAAAATGTGATGCCATGCATTATAATGGCATTGCGGAGTCATGGTACTTTCGTAATGAAAGTATACGGAGTGATGGTATGCGTAAAGAAAGTTGCGGAATAATGGGTGTTTACCCTCCCCCGGTAAGTACATTGGTGGCACGGCGGCCCACATCTCCAGCAACATACTCATATTTTTTCACCACCCAATTGAAAAATGCACAGGTCTCTCTCATTGATGGCCAGCACCGACATACACTTTTAGACACACCTCCCGCCACAAGTTCTAGAATTGCGAACTTTAGAGCTGGGGAGCTACGTTCGAATCTCGGCATCAGATCAACATCCTGTGATTCCAGGCAAATTGCTTTGTCTCCCCGTGCCTACCACAAATGAATGTGTTCTTCTGTAATGTAAATTGTGCTCATGCCATGTTGTCGAGTTCGCGATATATAATATTGCAAAGAAAAATAAAGTAGAGAAACTCTAGTTCACACACTACTGAACGCGCACTCTTAAGTGCATCAGCAGTGCGCTGTGAATCGGAGCGTTTCACAGGCCTGTCACAGATAAGAAATGCTATCAAAACGAAATCCTACAAACCAATATACTACTGGCTGCAGCAATTCATACCCTGACAACGTCGGGACGGGCTGCTAGTCTTATTATAAGGTTGCACCAACATCAGCACTGAAAATGATGTTGCAAACACTAAACAGATTTACTGTGCTTCTTTTTTTGCCCAGCTGTCTGAACAGGGTTTCAACCTATGGAAAGACGAAATTGACTCAAAATTGATTTGGGGTTCAAGGAACTGGCAAGTCCCGAATACAGAGGCGCTAATTAGAGCATGCCTTATTCCAAAGCAGATGATCTTTTTAAATGATACTGTGCAATAGACATTCTGTCTTGGAATAGCCAAGATTAAGGACCTGAAAACTCCAAAATGTCCTACACCATCACAGGGGTAGGCAGAATTCTTCTACAAAGGAAGGGGCAATAGTTGATGACATACTAAAGTACAATAGATCAGACCCAAATTGGAAGGAGTGAGTGGTTTGGCTCTTAGACACAAACACATGCCATAAACTGTTCCTGCACATCACCAAGGGACTCAGTATGCATAGGTCAGATCCACGTTATGTACAGAAAGAACATCCAGGGGTATTGAAATTCCATAGTGTTAGGAAGTTGTGCCTAGAATGGCTAGAAACCTCAACACTTGCAGAAGTGAAACAACACTTATCTTTACTCTCACTTGACATGGATCATAGGGAATGTTTGCTAGGATCTAGGAAACAACGTCAAAAAAGGTTCATATATGCAGGCATTTATGCTTCATATAATGAAATCTGAAAGATTTCCAAACAAGAAGCCTCAGAGAGAATACGGAAAATAGACCGTATAAACTTAGAAAAAGCTTTAGCTGTAGTGGATAATGGGTTAACAACTTTTACCTCCAGAGTATATTCATTGGGCAACATTATATCTTCTGCTATTGACACACTGGAACAATATTTAGCCATATTATAACACGGCCAATCACAGTTACGTTCTATTATGTTATTGAACTGGACGCTATAATCTATGCATGCAGGCTTTGTGCCTGGGTGTTTTATAAACAGTACGTCTCTGTTTTCAGAATACAATCTAACTGATACACAGATAGAAATGGTAGAAAGGGGAGCTAAATATACAGTGCTGCAAATAAAAAAACTGGACAGGCTTCCATTTACAGTGCCTAAATTACCATCCACAGAGTGGCTAATCCATGGCCAAATCACTCTCCAGTCACCACCTTTCAGTTTCACTACTGTCTTGAGCAAAGGTAGGCAGGCAAATATGAAAAATTGGGTAAAGAATACATTAAGAAATCCTGGCATTTACCATATAGATTTTGATGCAGGAGTGGGGATCAAAAAGTGTTTCTTAGTGGTACTAACTGCAAGAGCACTTTAAGCGGTTCTCTCATGCGCCAAGATATCGTTTTGCACGGAGCCTGTAATGAATCAGTTTCGAATATGTCTTGCCACATGAAAGGAACACCAGCTGCCGTGATAACGCCAGTGTTCAAGTTACTTTCCAATGGGAGTTACTTAATGCTAAACAATCAAGGTTGTTGTGGGATGCACCCGGGCATTGCCTATCTGGTCACCGTGAACACCAGAGTTACTTGCTTTATGAAAGTATTGTTTCCTCCGGCGAATACAGTCAGGGAGGCACCACTATGGCCTTCACTGAATGTTTATTTTATACAGTTTGATGCTTTAAGCTGAATGAAAGCCATGCTTTTACAACAAACCGTGCCATTGACCTCTGCATGAGAAACCTTTGAACTTCAAGTTGTGAGGACCACGACAGAGATACAGGCGCAAATCTGTACAAACTGCCCCTGACATTTCGCAGAAATAATGGGTCATATTGTGAATATGTCAGATACAAGCAGTTTTGTACACCTATTTAAAACCATAAGGTCGGGATTCCTTAACACCTTCCCGACCATCCTCGGAGTTGTTCCTAACTTTATACACTCCGTACTTGGAAGCATTTTTGGGGGTCTACCTCAGATCCTTCTTCTCTTTCTGGAATCCTGATTGTTGTTTATCAGTTTCGCAATGGACGGACCATCCGTCAGCGATATTGCAAAAGCTCTCCTGGAAAGATATTACCGTGAGCGCATGGTACAACATCTGGGTGTGTCTCGCCTTCGAGAACTAAGTGCTTCTTGGTTCCTGTCATTCAGACCAGTCTACGACGACTACATCGTACCTGTGTTCCGATGCCTGTTCTGCGGAGGAGAAAGCGAGTTAGACATCTGTCTGACACCTCAACAGAAGACGCCAGCGGACTAAGACTCCAGACTGGAACTACTGCGGTCCCATGCTCGACTCTGTCCCCAGCGAATTCCCATCTTAACACATGCATTCCTCGAAGATCCGCAGGTGCCCTTGAGTGAGTTGGATTTCAGCTCCACCCTAGGCACTGAGGCATCGAATACTGCACCGGCTGCCAGACCAAAAACTGTTGGCAGCCCTGAGGAGTTTCATCTATGCACACTTGACATGCTATGCGAGGTACTACAATGTTTGTCCACTACGACAGGAGGCAACGACAATGTTATGTCTCCCAGCCAGGACATATAATCTGAATCTGGCTTACTGTGTGCTGGAACGAATTACGTTTTTCTTTTCTTTCCCCTTCCTTTTACTCGAAATTGACATAATCTATACCACAGCATGGCCTTCTGAGTACGCTTGTAGTAGCTCAACTTGTGTGATCGAACTCATTTAGAACTGTGATTTGTGGAACTTTACTACATATGTCATACTTTCAAAAAGAACATTTATTTCCTTATGTTTAAACTGTTTTTAAATGAAATTTTAACGTTTTTAGAAACATTTTAAATGACTGCTTGATAATTTTATGCACTGACACCATTATGAATGTGTATCTCAAATGTGTATTATCATTGTTAAGTGTAAGGTGGTGTGGGTGTTATATTTCATATCATACACTTTCCCTACATCATCTCCCTGTCATTTCATATGAACGAGCCTTATAAGGACATAACTCCAAATAAGGACGGACTGCCTTGTATGGACATAACGCCTTATGAGGACTGTAGCCTTTTGTAGACTAACCCTTTCACCTAGTTCCATGTCGAGGGTTGGTTTTTCCCAATCGATATTAGCACATATGAATAATTTATGAGAACACTCTCCAGGAGTTCCACTTCACCTCCCCCATCGACGCACAAGGTTTCATCCCCAACGTCATCCTCATACTGAACAATGGAGAACACACGCACATAGACTGTGTAAATCCAGCACCTCTTGCTAATAGACAGTGGGAGGAAACCGAGACTTCAAGGCCGACACACTGACCAGAGATGCTGCGGCTGTGGCATGCCATCGCTCCAGCTGACAGTGGTCAGGTGACCCTGTGCGGGGTGTCCAGCTCAAGTCCAGGATGAAGTCCCACACTCTCACTTTTCAGGTATGGAGGTTCGACTAAAGCCTAATGGGATTCTTGGCTCTTAGGCTTAGGCTCTATAGCACCTTCTCACATGCTAGGTACACCTAGGTACATCTAGACAGGCATCTTAGGAGTACGAACTTTATCTTATAAATGCATTTCATATTAATGTATGTGTTCATGACTATTGCAAAATGGTAGAACAATACTATTCCTTTTTATTCACTGTACTGCTGGTTCTATATCTCTGCTACGGTGTTATAGTTGTAGCAGCGCACTAATTTCATATGAGAAGAACTACGGTACAATAAATTCTTTTTGTAAACACGCTCAACTGTTTCTTCTGTGTATCTCTTTGAGAGCAAACAAGCAAGCACTAGTGACTGGGTGAAAAGTAGCATATTGTTTCCACACGTATGAGGTTCTTATGTTCTGAAGATGTAAAACTAATCTCTCTAATAACAGGAGATTCTAGTAGCACTGCGAGCTAGCTAATGCGAAAACATAGGCTGACATATTTGGAGGGGATTTATAGACTCAGTTTGCCACCAAGCCCACAGTATATGTTATCTGTATATAGCGTAGGTCCTGCATGAAAGGGTACTATTGGAATTACACTACAATAGCTGGACATATAAATTAAAGAGAGCTGCAGAGAAGTAGTAACCCGGAGGAACACTACTGGTCACCTGTAACTAGGCAGAGATTTACTTGCTCACGCATGCTCTTGTTATTGTCTAAGGATTGGTCAAATAGGTCTTAACTCAATCACCGAAAACTTACAGCTTGGATCCTCGAAATCCAGTGATGCTTCATCGGATCAACAGACCTTTGTCACCATTTGCAAATGGAGTTAACACTGAAGTACAGACCATGTATCTCATCCACTGTCAGGTTCTTAATTTTCAGTCAATGATGAGAAAGGAGTTTCTGAAACCTTTATTTATCTCAATGAGATAGTATGTTTTTGTCACTTTTATTCAGAATAATCTAATCACAGTAATATTGAGAAAAAGTTGATTAGTGACAGTATAAATCAACAGAGTGTTTCGTGAAAGAATCAGCCGTATTCTATCTAAGAGCCTAACCTAGCCAATAGAGATCCCATGAGTGGCTCTTTTGTAAAAGGACAAGATTTTCGGAGCATAGATAAAGTCTTGAACTTCCCACAAAGGGTCATTCTGTAATCTCAGCCGAGTTCCCCACAGCTGCAGTAGCAATCACTAAAATAAATCAGTGACAGAGGAATGATCACAGCAGTAGCATTGATCAAAAAGAGTAAGGATAAAAGAGGGTAACGTCACTGTGGCAGTAGCTTTCAGTAACGAAGGAAGAACGCCTGAAGCATTAAGCATTGTGTAAGGTAAAAGTTCTTCTTTGTCTAGCTAGGAACACTCAATTGTAATATGAAATGCACAATAATGTACTGAAAATTTGTAGGTGTACGTCATCTTCAGCCAATGGAACTGATGGTGTTGTTGATATTCGCTGCTTCTTTTCTTGATTTCCCACATTAAACATTCACACCGGTACCTAGTTGACTACTGTTTCAATGTTTGGATACATGGGGAAAAGTTCTCATGATAACTTTCAGACCTAAGCATTAGCTGCTTTCAATGTCCCGTTGTGAACACAAAGGGCTAGTCAAACTGTAATGAAACAAATCTATCGACAATGTCCTGGTTAAGCATAAAGATGATATATCCAATTTGTTCTTTATTCTAACAGTCTATTCATTATAAATCCACAGCAATTTTTTGTTAAAGCAGGGTGAGCTAATGTGGTGTGTTGAAGCAAAATAACACAATCTTAAAGTCAGCACATTATTTAGTAGGATGCTGGTGCTGGGGAAATTATTCTAAATAAATGGCTGGGAGCATGTGTCAAAAGAAAACGCTTTGGGCCTAGTTACAGAAGCACATTGAAAATGGTAGCCTACTGCATTTTTTCACTTCACGTTAGATTTTCTTCACGTTTAAAGCAAGCACATTTCTCCTACGTGTGATTTACTCAGGCAGTTCTTTAGCAGAGTTTTAAATGCATTCTAAAGTGTAATTTTAATTCATATGCAAGTCTATTTTTTATTCTAAAATGTATTTCTAACTCTCTCAACGATCTATTAGTGAAAAGAAAGAACAGCAAAGGCAGACATGGTTTAAAATGATGGTCACCTCCTTCGAGATGAAGTGTTGGTAGTTGGCAGTTTTAAAAATCTACGCGAGATCCAATAACGTAAAAGTTGTAACTGAGCCCTCTGAGTGGAACTCTGTCTGAATTCAATCTCAGACATGCCTATTAGTTTAACAAATCACCTTGATCTGATATTGGGGGGTGTTTGGGAGGCACTCATTCTCTAATTCAGATTCAATCTGGGTAATGGGTAATATTTCTCATCATGTTTCTCCATAAATAGAACTGCCCTCCGGTTTTGCTTCTGTTTTTGAGGGAAACAGTCTGGACGAGTTTGAGTTTCTTCCTCAACCTTCAGCTGTTGTAAACCTGCCACGTTTCTATTATAAATGAACACTGCATCGTTTAAGTGCTATTGTAACCATTCTTCTGGAATCAGTAGTGCTCAGCGGTGTCCAACAGTAAAGATAATATCGAGTGATCTTACCTTCTCTCCACTCTGTCAGTGAAAGTGGACTCTGCCTTGTGAGTCTATAGCGCCTCGTTTTTTTTCCACATTCCTTATCTAGTGGCTATGAATGCTGTTGGGCACATTTTCAGTAATAGCACTATTGCTTTGCCATCCATCAGCTTGGGCTACTTTCGCTTTTCATGAGAGCACATTTCTTTGAAGATAGGCAAAATGGTCTAATACCCTTGCATTTATGCTTGTTGTGCCCCCACCATCCTTTTGCCTTAGAGTGTGACAGCTGCATGCCCCTATCTTCATGGAGGTCTTGCCCCACCGTGCCATCCACCTTGGATACTGCCCTGCAGGGAGAAAGGCCACACCAAGGGCTTAACACAGGGGACAACCGTTCAGGAACCCAGAAACCCTCAAGAGGGACCCCAATAAATTAAATGATAATGGTTATTTGTGGGATATGGGAGACTCAGGGCTCCACCTCACATTCTGTAGGGGGGTCCCACCATTTTATATTAAGCCCCGGGCCACGCCCTTTAAAATGAACTCCCTCCATATAGAATAGACTAGATGCAGATTCCACAGAGTAAATATCCCACAATACCTCCTGTAACCAAAACAGAGAACAGATAACAAATAACGCCACTTGGATGGAGGCACACTGCAGGCATTGAAAAACATCAGACTATGTGGTGACAGACTAGTACTAAGAAAACCCAGAGACAAATGTACTTGACTTGGAATGGTTAACCAATAAGTAAGGCCTCATACAAGTAGGGGTTGGACATAACTCGTGTAGTTCCCTGTAGGTTAATCATGTGCCATTACCAAAGGATTCTACCAGATTACTCAGAATTCTGAGAGAGGATTAATTCAGCATTTAGCACTGTTTCTTGGTGCACAAATGCCCTCTAGTGTCCAAAATAGACATGAGGATGCATTTATGTGCTAAGAAATAACGCTAATTGCAGCAGACCATGATTAGTGAGTGTCAACAGCCGCCCATGCAGGCTAAATATGCTGTTGGGGTAGAATATTTCCCCAATTTACTACCAGAATTTAGCGCTATTTTCCTAATGTAAAATGCACCTTTGTGTCCAAAATGGAAGCATGGATGCATTTTCGAACTAAGAAACAGCGCTAAAGGAGGCAGAACACAATTATTTTAATAATAATGCGTGTTCATTTTTCGGCAATACATTTTAACAACGCTCTACGATCAGAAATATTTTTTTTCCGATAATGCAGAAAGTGGTGTGGCCATTGACTGTCATCCAACGAAGGAAAATTAACCCACTGACCTCTAGCTGTGCATTAAACGGTGTTGTAATTTGTATGCTATGGGCCTCACACCCTAGTCTTATTATGTCCCGGTGCCACTGCACCTGCTACACTTATGATCGATTACACCCACGATAATGTCTAGCAATCATTCTGGTGTTCTTTTTTCATGTTAATAACTTCCTTACTAACATTAAGTTACAGAATACTACTGTACATATCAGAAGTTAACAAAGTGCTATTAAGATTGCCGTTTACCTAGGTCTCTGATTGATCAATTCAATGTGCAAGTGCTATTGACGTGTGAGAAGAGGCCCTTCTAACCGATACAGCAGGCTCGAAATGTGCGTTTTAGAGTGAGATGAGTAAACAAGAGAAAATATACGCTTTTAGCAACAGCTGAACACTTTAACAAGAACAAAATGTCGTATTGAAGGTATTGATAAAGAATTATAGTTCATATAGAACACAATATGAAGGAGCATTAGGGGCCTATTTACACAAGGGCGCCAAAAATGGATGCCACATGGTGACAAATGACAGAAAGTCAATTAAAAGCATTGAGCTTTTATGTTTTTGACGTGATGAAACACGTCAGAGCATATATAATAAGCCTACATTTAGGAAAGGAAAATGGTTTGAAATGTGTAAGTGACTTCTAGATTCACCTTGCGAAAAGGCGGACAATTATCTGGAATGCTGTTTTTCTGAAGAAAGAAAATATATCTAAACACGTTGAACGGAAGTGGAATCTTGGAATTACCAACCATAATAGACAACGTTTTGCATCTCCAATCTTGATGCAAGAAAGCATACATGAAAGTCGTTTGTGTTTTATTCAGGCGGCAGCTTGTTTCCTCATTTGGCCACTGATGGATCTATCTATCTAGTTCAGAGTACCCTGTACTCTGCGGGGAAATGCTGCACCAATATGGGCCACGCATGAGTATTTCATCATTATAAATTACTGCACTAGCTTTACCAACACAAATTGGATGAATGCATGTAAAATATAGTAATATGCCTCAAATTCGATTAAAACAATACAAATTAGACTACCCACTATGCGTATTTAAAATAGGATAACACTGTACATTTCATAATAAAATGAAAACACAATTTAGATATTTAAATTACAAACATTTTTTTTAAAGAATTAAAAACACATCTGTTAGAAAATGGGTTTCTAGTTGGCAGAGTATACACCTTGCCCAATCAGGAACAACAATTTTAACCAGGGTATGTCAGATACACAGCAAAAAGGAACCTGTGCTCAAACTCTGGTAGTTTGGCACAGAGCAGGCAGGTTTAACCTAAGTGTCAATGTGTAAAGTATGTGTGCACACGACACACAATAATAGGGTAAAAACACCATAAAAATACTCCACACCAGTCTAGAAAAATAGATCATTATATTCTGAAGAATACAAGACCAAAATGACAAAAATCTGATAAGAAGTCAAGATATGAATAAGGAATAAGTGTCAAAATAGTGCTTAGAAGCAAATAGTGCGTAAAGGGGTAAAGTGGTTGTGCTGGACTGGGACAAAGTCAAGTGTTCAGGCAGACCACAATGGAGCTTAGGCCAGACACAAGACCCATGCAGAGCCTGCTGAGGAAAGTACCTTAATCCTGGTCGCAACAAAAACTATAGTAGTGGCCATTTGTCTGTTCAGTGGAACAATGGTTGACTCCGGAGTGCTGTAGTTCCAAAGGCTCTGTGCCAGGTTAATCCATGCTGTCAGGCGATGAATTGATCTTCTCCACACATTGGCGGTGGTGCCTTGGTTCTGGTGCAGTGAGTCTGGAGGTGATGTGGCGGTTCCAAGTGTGATACGCTGGTCCCGGTCCCTGGAGAGGCATAAATGTCCAGGTTATCGGCAGATGCAGCACTTTAAATTCACTTCAAGGGCCCTGGGTTGGATTGGCACCACTTGGCAGAGCAAAACTTACAGCAAGCACAGTCCAGGTGCTGGGTTGAAGATGAAAGGTGAAGTCTTTGATATCCCTGACACTTCAGCAGAAGGAGGCAAGCCAACAAGCCCT
Source organism: Lissotriton helveticus (assembly GCF_964261635.1). Classification (NCBI taxonomy): domain Eukaryota; kingdom Metazoa; phylum Chordata; class Amphibia; order Caudata; family Salamandridae; genus Lissotriton; species Lissotriton helveticus. Next base: position 942,984,387 of record NC_136071.1, read on the forward strand.
TGGAGAAATTTAGGTTCAAGGATGTAGAGAGCAGGTCCAGTCCGTCTCACTTCCAGGCAACAGGAAACAGGTCAGCACAGCAAAGCAGTTTAGCAAAGTGACCTTCCCTGCTACAGTACGGCACTCAACATGAAACAGGCCAACACACCACAGTAGTTTAGCAGAGCGGCAGTATCTCCTACTGCGCAGCAGGACTTCTTTCTGGCAGAATGTGCTCAGTTCCAGCAGTGTTCCTCGATCTTGGTGTCAGAGATGTTAGAGGTGCAGTATCCAGTATGGCTTTTTGAAGTAGGGAAACTTAAAAGAGATGCTTTGAAGTGCACACAACCCTGACTTTCCTTTCCTGGTTCCAGACTCACCACGGGGGTATATAACCCTTTGTGTGGGGATAGGACCTAGCCCTTTTCAGGTGCAGAATGTCAGCTCCTCCCTCTCATTATGCTTCAGGATGACCCATCAATATGCAGATGCTGCTCAGTCACATCTACCCTTCCATTGTGTGTGGCTGTCTAGAGGGACTACAGGAAGCCAGTTGTCGCCAACCCCAGACGTGTATTCCAGGGATGTATGACATTACAACGCATGCTTTTACCACGCATGCCTTTACAACGCTGTTTTTACATCGCATGCCTTTACAATGCATAGTGCTTTGGGGTGCTGGATAGTGAATAGTTTAATTTACTATTCCAACTCCAGTCCCTGTGGATAGTAGGGAAGGTGTTGGATAATAAATTAAACCTATTTCCTATCCTAGAGCGCCCCCCAGCGCAATGCGTTGTAATGGTTTGCGTTGTAAAAGTTGCGTCGTAAAGGCACTGCGTGGTAAAAGTTGCGTTGTGAAGGATGCTTCCTGTATTCCAGAGAGACAGGCAGAGGCACCAAATTGTTTACGAAAGAAAATGCCTAATTCTTAAAAGTGGCATTTTCAGAACTGCAATTTAAAAATAAACTTCACTGTACATTGTGTTTTTAAAGTGTTAGACCAGAGACACCAAATTTGCTTTCCCTATATTTTCCCATTGTAACCTACACTTATAAGCTGTCATATGGCAGTACCAATGTTATCCTAAGGCAAAGATAGGCCTTGCCATAGTAGCAAACAAATTTAAGAGTATTTCATTATCAGGCCATGTAAAACTTAAAAGTACATGTTCTACTTTTTAAATACCCTGCCCATGGGCTGTCCAGGGCCTACCTTATGGGTGACCAATATGTTATAAAAGGATGGTTTGGGCCTGGCAAGTAGGTTAACTTGCTGGGTCAAAATGGCAGTTTAAAACTGCACACACAGGCTCTGCAGTGGCATGTCATAGCCCTGTTTATAGTGCTACTTCTGTGGGTGGCACAATCAGTGTTGCAGTGCAACTTAAATCCTGAAATACCCTTTATTTTGGACTTATAGGTAAATAAAATATGCCAATTGTGGAAAATCCAATTGTTATCATGTTTTTGGTAGAGAGCACATGCACTTTAGACCTTGTTAGCACTGGTGAGTGCCCAGATTCCTAAAGCTAGCAAAAATGAAGACAGTAAAAAATGTCAAATCAGGAGGTCAGAAGGTCAGAAGGTCAGGAGGCAAGAAGTTAGGAGAAAACACAACAAAAATGCCAGGTCTAACAAAATTTAATACTCATGTTAATTCTTGGATAAGGAAAGGAAGTTGCATTTAATTATTATCATGGTGTATTGTACTGAACTGTAGTGCTGTGTTAATTATTATTTGTAATTCACACAAGAATACCAGCCGCCTAGGCTTTAGGTGCAGTAAACAGTAAAACAAACATTAAAAAATAACTAACAAGATCTCAGCAATAACATGATGTGAATTACAGAGTAATACCAAACAATCAAAAGACAAAAACAGCAAGTCTAAGAATGAAGCTGCATGATAGCCATCAAAACCAAGAACAAGGCATTCCATAATATGTCGCTAGTAGAAAGAAGAGCATGAGCAGAACTTAAGTCCAACACTGAAATTATAATAAGACCAGCTGAGAGGGTTGATGGTATAGTCTTATAATTAACCTCAAACTACAGAAGGCAATGTAAGTGCTTTTTGGGCCATGAAAAAAATACTGCATCTTCAGAATGGATTCTACACCAGACCTGATGAGGGAAATCAGTAAAATGGTAGAAGAAGCAGAGGTTGAGGGTTGGAAATCCAAACAAGAAACAAAACTCCTAATGAATAAAGTGATACCTTACTTCCACACCCTACCTAAAATACTCAAAAGCAGAACCCCCCTCTGGGATACCCCATAGTTTCAGGGATAAGCTCAGACCTAGAATCATTATCACAGTTATGTGACTTTTGTTCGAGACCTTTGGGCCAGAGGACACCCCACATATCTAAAGGACTCAAAGGAATTGCTGGTCATTTCGAAAAATGTAGCGTTTAATCAAACAAGGCACTCCTCGGTAGGTCTCAACAGAGAGAAGTTAGGTACAAGTCTGTTGCAAGGAGAATCGTTGAGAGTGCTACAATAACTATTTTTCTCTGAAAACTGGTAATATTCAACCTCCCACCATTGTGTACTGGAATGTGCTAGATTGCCTTATCAAAAAAATTGTTTTTTCAAATTTGCAGAGACAAAATATCTCCAAATTCATGAGACCTCTTTGTGGAGCACATTTGCCGTTAATATAGCAGGGTTATACGTACATCACGCACCCCTTCAGATCTAAGGTACTAATCTGGAAAAGGTATATGGGAAGGTAACAGAGAATCAACAGAGTTGCTCTTTCCATGGATGAATAGTTGTGATGATCATCTGAAATTCACTCACACTATCAGCAATACAGAAGCAATCTTCGTTATATGTGGGAATGTTACCAGAAAAAAGGGGGACTAGACACAGATGCATGCCATACATAAAAAAGAGAATGCATTACAGTTAGACAGTTTCCATCGCGGTCCTTTAAGGGAAAATCTGCCTGATCGGCAGATTTTATGCTTGAAAAGGAATTGCAGCAAGATGGCAGACCATAAAAAACAAGTAAACTCTCTCACACTCAATCTAAGGAATAAAGGATATCCAGAACACATTATACAGAAGTGCATAAAGGGAGTAAAGAATCAGACAAGAGAGGCCCTGTTAAAACTTACACCTAAAGTATCCCAGACAACAGACTGATCTGCATAACCACCAAAAATATAGACTCAAACTAGATCAAGAAAATCATTATTAAATATTGCCGTATAGTGAATAAAAGGGTCATTTTCATTCGAAAAACAAATGTTCTTACACCGGAGGGAATGCAGTGTAAAGGACACCCTAGTACTCAGCAGTGATCGCCCATCAAGAGGAACACAGCTGGAACATCAGATTTCTAGGGCGTTCCAAAATTTACTGGACACCACCCGTGCAGTCATTCCAGTGTATGTAGGTTAACAACACAAATATAAATTCTTGATTTGTGGCTCAAAACATCTTGCACACATATCTATATGGTTACGTGCCGTTGCCATCTCACATAAAAATAAAAACCCATATGTGCGAACATCTCAGCAATTTGAGACGTAAACGGAATACAACAAAAATGGTGAACCTCTGCACTATACAAGTTCACTCAGCTGATGACCCTAGAGGGGTAGTCATTGAACAACTGAATTACAAGAGCACAAGTGTAGAATGCACACTGTTCCAATAAGGACAGCCGTGGAACCATGACTTGTCCATCTATAGAATGGGGCTGCATGATGATATTCCTTGGAGTCACTTGAATAAATAAATGACTCTGCTTTCATCAACAACCTAGCTGTGTTTTCTATTAACAGTAAAACCCATAAGACAGGCGTAATGAAGAGTACACCCAAAGGTATAAATTACTTTACAGTGAAGTGTTTATTTAAATGACATTTCCCAGCCAAAGCCAGTGACATTTGTATTTATTTTTTACTTTTATGAGACTTCCAACCCAAATGAAGCACATACATTTAAAGATAGAGAGCAATCCGAATTTTACACAGGCAAAATAATCTGTCTTCACATAAAAGTGACTGTCAGAGCCTTCGAGCGGTTTTCTCAAACATAATCATGTTGGGCGGCAAAGAAATGGATCGCTATGAAGTCAGGTTGTTGCGGCTACTATTGCGCAATGCGCATCATGTGACAGCCATCACCTGAGGCGGACGTACACCGCAAGGAGCTAAATCAGAGAGAGACCCATAGCTGTGGTAACATGCAGAGCTTAGAGGAAACAAAGAGGTACAAGACAGGTGTAATTCCTCGACGAAGTAAGTAGGTGGAGGGGCCACTTTATTCCGGATTTATGGGTACTCAAGTTCGGAAATTATATTCTTATCTAATTGAATTTTATTTACCTGCAATTTACCTGCAGTGTGTGACTGCAGGATCTGCCCGCCTCTAAGACCGTATGTGTCACAGAAAATCGCGAACAGAAGCAGGAATTAACAAAGTGTGCTTTGTTTGCATGAACCAATGCACAGCACTTTTACATATACCAAGGCATGCAGTAAGTACAGACCCGGCTGAGGAATACCCTGAGTGTATTATATCTGTGGATCAAAAAAAGAGGCAACAGTGAGACAAAATTACACTGGATCCTTACTCATTGTAAATATCCAGTATCTGTACAACACAGTTTATGTTCGATGCTGTGCAACGCATTGTGGATACTGCACACCGATGATGTTGACAAACACACGCCCATGAACTGTATCTAAAACGTCTTCGAAAGAACTATCTGTGTGTGTGAGTTGTCAAATTTGTACAAGCAATCTGTAATGTAATTCCTCTGAAGGCCCCTAGTGCATCAGGCAGTCAGAGGAAATTTTCTGTCATGGAGCCAACGGGGGCTCAGTCCACTGAAAACTTAAGGTTTGCCCATCTCTAAATGAGGAAGGCGGACCCGAGGAGTTTAGTGAACAGAGTACGCCATCATGCTGTAATGTAATAGACTATTGTTAGAAATGGGATCTCTGGTTGGATAACGCTTGCACCAAAGCCAGGCAGAGACCACCACTCTAGTCAGGGCAAGGGAGTTACACGCCAAAGATAACCCCTGCTCACCCCCTTGGTAGCTTGGCACGAGCAGTCAGGCTTATCCCGGAGGCAATGTGTAAAGCATTTGCGCACGCACACAGCAACAACATCCCAGGCACACCACAAAAGGAACTCCACACAAGGTTATATCAAAAATAGCCTTTGTATTCTCATAACACATTAGAATAGTAAACAAATAATATACATCGTGCCACCTGGCACTAGGTGATATTACCAAGGGATTATATACACCTGACAGGGCCAACTGGACCACTGTAAGAACCATCACAAAGTGAACTTAGTAAAAGTAAGACATATCATAAACGTGCAACCAGTAATCACTGGTAACCACTGTACTCAGCATCATCCTGTAACATAAACTACATTAGGCACAGTATAACATTAGGCGTGAATTACATTCTGCGCCAACCTCACCAGTATAACTACATTATGCATCATCTTATAAGTCTAAATGCATTAGTCCCTAACCTCCTAAGCATAACTCACATTAGGGGCACAAATCACAGTGGAGGATAACCTCCAAAGCATAAACTATATTATGCAAATAACCTCATACCTAAACCACAGTTAGAGGCATCAAACAGGGTGGGTAAATCATACTACATGAATCACATTTCCTAGCACCACATAAATCACATTTAGCACATAGTCTCCTAATAAAGACCATAGTAGAGGCATTTATCACATTGGGCCTGGCAACCTATTAACCTCACCGTCCCCCTGGCCAACTAGCCTTCTCAAAAAGGGCTCAAACGCCCTGTGTCCAGAATGTCAGGGCTGCTGCCTAGCAGCTAAATCCACTGTGCAAACCTAAACAGAGCAGCTGCCCACTACTTGCTGGGCAGCTGTGAATCTCATTGTGGGCCTGGCACATCTGTGCCACTTCTGTCCTCCTCAGGGACTCCTGAATCAATTATGACCAACGGTGCAGCTGCCCGCTATCAGGTGGGGCATCTGGGAAAGAAAGGTGGGCCCCAACAATGTGCTCCAATTAGGAAATGGCCAAACTGGTAGGAAAGTACAGGCACCACTGGCCCTCAGGACCCCACTGTGGCCCCTAAAAAAAAATAGCCCATTGCTGGAGCGCACTGGCTCTAAAAACAAAACATTCCCTCTCGTAGCAGCGGCCCGCTACCAGATGGGGCTGTTCCGGATGCAGGGATAGCCCTGTGCCTTGAATAGGCATTGACACTGGAGAGGCCCCACTCACCGGATCTCTGTGGGGGCTCCTCCGGTCTTCTGCAAAGCTCCCGGGTGCTCTGCACTTCGCCCGGTCCCTCTCCTGGGATCGGGACTTCAACAGGGAGCCAGCGTGGCTCCGGCGGTCCAGGCTGCACTCTGGAGCTCCCGCCTTCATCCTCTCTTCACCCGGGCCCCCTCCTGGGACCCAGGACTTCGCAATGGGAGCCAACAAGGCTCCTGGACTTCCTCTAGAGCTGCTTCTTCACCCGGTCCCTCTCCTGGGACCGAGACTTCATTATCGAGCCCACGATGCTCCTTCACTTCCATTTTGACCGCGCTGCAATTGGTCAGCCGGCCGCTGTGCCCTTCCCGCAGCCAGGCAACGTTGCATGTCTTCCGGGTCACGCTCAGTCGCAGCCCACGAGTTTCCTTTCGGCGGCAATGAGGGGTAGGAACCCGAGAATTACATAGCAAAAATGCGGGATGGGCACCTGCTTGACCACTGAGCAATCCCAACACCGGGGATTTCCTCTCACGGGAGGGCAGCTCAGCGCTTCAGAGCCCTCGTGCTCCTTTTCTGGGGAAAATCCAGAATAAAGCGCTCACAGGGCACTAGGATGCAGCCAAGGTCCTGGGGGATAAAAAGAAAAGCACTCCCAGGTCATACAGGCAGCCAGAAGTCCTTAGGGATCAAGGGCAATGCAGGGCATCAGAATATAGCGCTCCCAAGGCGCCTAAGTCCTGCAAGAGTCCCTGAGGCATTGCTGGGCCCAGGAAGGCCAGCACACAGGGCACTCCAGCAGGGAAGCAACCCCCATGGCGGTTCCTCCTGGGCCCAGCAGCAGCAAGCCCCCTCAGGTTTTGGATCAGGTACAGAACATTTTCATGGGGTCACAGCCCCTATATTTATATCACAAAATCCCTTTGTGTCACAGCACAGGGCCTAGGGATACCAGTCAGAACTAGTTTCGGGGGGCTTTGGAGCACTTTATTTTGCCAAGCTTCTCTTCCCCTTTGTCAGGTGGGGGCTCAGTGATCAGACACACCACAGGAGGTGGAGCCAGCATTGTACAAGCCTGGGCACAGTCCTATTCAGAGTCAGGGGATCTCAGCCCAGGTGTCCCCTTCAGCCTAGCTGACTCGCCCTGCCCCTCCTGGAGCCACCCACACCTCTCAGCTCCTGTCAATCACAAGCTAGACATGCAATTCACATCAGGCAGGCAGACACACTGCACACAGAAATGGCAACTTCTAAAAGTTTGAAAAACAAAGGGAGTTAGGCCCAAAGGGCGAGGATTAGGCAGGGCCGTTTTACTGAAAAGAACAACTGGGGGTACGCCTATACCTCGAATTTTTGAAAAGCGTAAATGATTTCAGCTTTATAGACACACACCTAAGCTTTTTGTTTATCCTGGTATTTTTATTTTCACCCTTTACTTATCTTTTTTTAGAATTTCATATGTTAGCACTTGGAGAATGAAAACATTATCTCTTCATAACCACATAACAAGAAATTTCATAAAACATTTCGAATTTACAAGTGATTAATTGTGCTCTACAAAAAACATCACAAAACTTTTGATTGACAATTGTGACAAAAACAATATACCACAAAACAAAACAAACATCAATTACTTATATCATATCTCACTAGGTCATCTAATTTTTACAAATATTCCTTAAAGTTTTTCAATAAAGTTTGAAAAAGGAATTTAGTCCTTAGTTGTGAAGTGGAATTTAACCACAACTCCTCTAAAATTTATAGGCATGTGCCAACGCGTTTTGAGTACTGGTATTTCTTTCACAGGACTCTCATCAGGGCTTTCTCATTTATATCTGAGTACTGTGGTTTCAATCTCCCACACTCCAGCTGGTTGTTAAACCAATGTATTCTTGGTTTGATGGCCTCTTGGTTTTCTTATATGTGGCTGCGCTTTGTTCTGTGGTCTCTTTACGAACAAATTGGCCCCTGGTTAAAAAGCCCTCTAGCCAGATGGTTGTGGTCTTTACTAGGTTTCCTGCTGATGCCTCGTGTATTTGGACTTGATTCACTCGGAGGGCGCCGCTTCCCAATCTTCGAGTTTCATTTGTCAAACTCGTGTTTGCCTTATAACAACGTCGTTTGCTATGTGTATCACAACTTCTAGGTACCTTTGACAGTGACAGCCATCAAGTGCGCATGTTGGGTTTAGGTCGGAGAATTTTCCGACCAGCCCAGTTGTGGGCACTAGTGTTTGCTCTGGCTGGTGGCCGCGTATTAGGAGAGCGAGGGTAGATCAACGCTGAAACCCTCAGTCTCCTAATGGGTGGGCGGGAGGTGAGTATCCCTGCTAATCTACTACTGGCGCTACTGGAGCAGCATCAGTATTGTCTGAGAGGGGTTGCCAGTGATGTGGTTGCTCCTGTTCAGAAGTTGAAGGCGCCAATGCGGGACCCCGGTCCAGGAGCAGAAGCGCTCGGATCAGGTCAGGTAAGTTTTCATTTTTAAATTTTTTTTATTTTAAGCTCCCCCGGCCCCCACCTACGCGCGACCCCCCCGCGCCTGTTTCCATGTAAGAAGACTTCCAACCCATGGTATGACGGAAGCCTCAATGAGGATAGACGGGCGATGCGAATGGCAGAGCGCACCTGGAGGTCAGCCCCCTCTGCAGTGCACCTAAAAAGTCTAAAGAAACAGAGAAACGCCTACTTCAGGAAAATAAAACGCTCAAAAAGAGACTTCTTCAGCCTCCAGCTCGCCCAAGCTAAAAACCGTCCAAGAAAACTGTTTGAGTTAGTCAGAACACAATCCAAAGAGCAACCCCAGACAATCAGCTCCATGGACGTTACTCCTTCCTGCGAAGACTTCTCTGCCTTCTTTATCCAAAAAACTGAGAGAATAAGAAGCGATCTCCTCAATGACGCTATCCTGTACTCCAACCCCCGTCACACAGCAGTGCCTCAACCTAAGAACAATGCTACTTGGTCATCCTTTGACACTTACTCCGTAGAAGAAATTGGCAGACTGCTCAGCGCCTTGAAACCTTCCAATCACCTCTCTGACCCCCTTCCTGCTAACGCTGTAAAAGACTTTTCCCCCTGGCTTCTCCCACTCTGGTCTAAGATTATCAATAGCTCTCTTCAACAAGGATCCATCCCCAACGCCCTCAAAGTAGGGCAAGTCACACCGCTACTAAAAAAACCAACAGCAGACCCCACTGATCTAAACAATTACCGACCTATTACAAACATTCCCACTCTCGCTAAACTGTTGGAAAAATGCGTACAACTACAATTGACTAAACACATAGATAAGTTTGATCTCCTAAACACTCATCAGTCAGGCTTCCGAGCAGGGCACAGTACCGAAACTGCCATGACTCACATAGTGGACGATGCCATCCAAATCCTAGACCAAAACGATACCTGTCTCCTCATCCTTCTGGATCTCTCCTCAGCATTCGATACAGTTAAACATGAGAACTTACTCGAACTGTTAAACACAAGAATGGGCATATCTGGGACTGTTCTAAAGTGGTTCACCTCATTTCTACACAACCGGACACAAAGAATCAAAAGCAACAACCTGCTGTCCTCTCCGGTACCTGTATCGCTAGGCGTCCCTCAAGGATCCTCCCTCTCCCCAACACTGTTCAACCTCGTTATGGAACCTCTCACTACGTTGTTACAGGCCTCTAATGTGCACTTTCACATGTATGCCGACGACACCCAACTTTATCTCAAAATACAATCTCCCAAGGACATCATGCTGCTGAACACCACGATCAGAAACACCCAATCCTGGCTTGCTGAGAATCACCTCAAACTCAATGCTCTGAAGACCGAGTTCCTCCTGATCTCACCTCCCGCTAAAATATCCACGGCTCAAACATGGCTTAAGCAATTAACGGCTCTAAATGTACAGCCCATCGTAGTAGACTCAGCAAAATCTTTAGGCATAACACTTGACACCAATCTCAACATGCAGCAGCACATCAGCAAGGCATCCAAAGGAGCGAACTTCCAAATCAATACCCTGAGAAAACTTAAACCTTTCCTTCCTGCCAAAGACTTCCAAACTGCAGTTCAATCTTTAGTCATCCCGCACATAGAATACGGTACCACCGCCCTCTGCGGGCTCCCCCTAACTACAACGGCACCCCTAAGAGCGTCCCTTAACGCCGCAGCGAGACTCGTCACAGGCTCAAAAAAACACTCGCATATCTCCCCGGACTTTAAATCACTGAACTGGCTACCTTTTGAAGCCAGAATTCAACTGAAAATCGCATGCATGACACACAAGGCTGTGCATCTGAATTCACCCGCCTACCTCACTCAAAAATTGACAATTTCGGGTGGCTCCCGAACTACTAGAAGCACAAACAATCTTTTGCTGAAACCTCGAAGATTTCGGAAGGAAAAAACGTATAAACGCTCCTTTTCAGGAATGGCACCCAGGATCTGGAACTCTCTCCCTCCTGAAACAAGGCTCATCTCCTCCAACACAATCTTTAAGAAAGAAGTTAAAGCGATCCTCATGGCAAAATACACATGACCTATCACTCCGTATCACTCATAAATCTGCTCTGTAAGGCCTGCCCGACCTTGGCCTATTGCACCACCCGTATTATCGAATTATGTAATTGTATACGCTCACTCTTTGTATTTTGTTATAATGTTCGATGCACCTGGCTGATTATGTATATTGTTATATTGTTGACGCACCTGGTTGACTTTGCACACTTTACCCTCTCCACCTCAACGATCTTTACATCCCTTCTACTGTCGCACCTGTGGGACTATACATCCTGCACACACCCACCTCAACTTGGCCCACCTTTAAACTCTAAATACTCTAAACACGCTTAAGCAAGTATATGCTCCTTGGTATCGCACTTTATGCTATTGACGCAATTGTTTGTCTACTCTCAGTGTACCTACACTACCACACCTGTAACCTACCTCATGTCCTTTGACCTACCTATGTAACTAGCACCTTGTACCTAACTACCTCATATATCACTTTGTATATACGCTTTATTACTTTGTATTTTTACTTTGTATTTGTATTTGTAAAGCGCTCTGATATCTGCAAAGATCTTGTTCGCGCTGTATAAAACTCTCAAAATAAAATAAATAAAAGACGTGTCTACATGTAGTAAATTTAAATTGAACATATTTAAATAGACCCTGGTTATCTGGAAATTCTAGCATTGTCCTGGCATTTCTTGGATATATTTTGCTCATGCCTGCCCAATAACAGCAAAGCATTCACTTAACGAATGTGGCTACTGATGTTGAAGAAATTACATTTTCCTAGATTTTCTGTTTCTTGATTTATGGAACTTTGTGAGGTCGTGTAAATCAGCCTCACATTACATGCCACACACTGTATTCGGCCAGGATAGCCTATGAACAAAACAGTAAAGGTTTGTCCTTTTATTTAATTTCCGTGCACTGTCTGCACTTTCCAGTTTTTTTGTGACACTGCTGAAGTCACATGGACTGTTGTCATTTGGCAGCAAACTGGGTTAGCAATTAGCTGAAGCCATCTTGGATTTGACAGCCATTTTGTATGCCATGTGTGTGCTACCTCATGCTCACCATGTGCTCTGTCCTACCTTTCTGTCGTCTGCTCTTGTATTCTGCCTAGTAACAAAGTATATTTAGCCTCCTCTGCTTTGCACATGCTTGGTTGAGCTTGCAGCTGTCTATGCAGCTGTTATAGTCTGTAAATGTCAGGATGCGTTCACTAGAATTAGCAACCTACTTGTTGATTGTACATTTTCTGTATGACCTTATATGTACCTAAAACCTTCTTCTTGTACTTGTACCGCCTTCTTTTGAACCCTGTTTGGGTATAAAAGGACCATGCTCCTTCAGTTCACTACCGAAGGGTGTTGTGTGAATGTAGTTCCACCTCATGAGGTCAATAAAATACTTTGTTTTATATTCCAGTTTCCGTGTCAACTGCTTTCCTATTGGTCTGAGGACTTTGTGCAGAGAAGGGTGAACCCCTAGAACTGGTAGGCCTTGCTGAGGCTCACCACGACAAATTGGCACCCAACGCGGGGCTTTCGAAGGGTGTTGTGTGAATGTAGTTCCACCTCATGAGGTCCAAAAAATACTTTGTTTTATATTCCAGTTTCTGTGTCAACTGCTTTCCTATTGATCTGAGGACTTTGTGCAGAGAAGGGCGAACCCCTAGCTTTGGTAGGCCTTGCTGAGGCTCACCACGACACGGATAGTGAGCAGAAGGCTGAGAGCTGATAAATAGCCAGCTTTAACTCAGGCTTGTTGATAAAGCCAGGTTACTAAGGGGGTGTCGAGTCAGCACCAGCAAACTGTTGTAAAAGCAGACAGACAGTGCAGTGATGGTTTTATGATATATATGAAACTATTTTAACAATAATGACTTCCGAGTTCAGACAGTGCCGTGATGGTTTTATGCACATGATGGTTTTATGATACAATTAAAACTATTTGAACACTATTGACTTCCGAGTTCGTGTTATCAGTCGCTAGTCTTGGCTGCAAACTAAGGACAAAGATTATTTTCCAGAATGGTGCAGTGAAAGAAAGTGAAATACCCTAAAATTGGTTGTTTCACTTAATTATCTTTGAGTTTATTAGTCTATATTTCGACCGCACTGATCATAAAAGACAATAAATATTTAACATCACCGAAGAGTACAAGTGTAAAATCCAGTTCTCAACAAGGAATATACATAAAAGTATGATAAAACATGTTAAAAAGACAAGCAATTTATGTAACAATTAAAAAACATATACAGGCTTTTTTTACGGTAAAAAAATAAAATCATTGCAGGCTAATAACAATTCATATAGTATTCTACGCCAGCAGATCCCAATACTGGTTTAGAAGTATAATAAATAACCGGGCTGGAGAGCTAAGCAGAAGACAGTGTCTAACTAAGCACTGTCGCAGTCTGCTTGCTTTCAATCTTGCATCTAATTCTCCACACCCAGCCTAAAGACTTCGCTATAGCAATCACAATTGCCTCTTGTGTGCTGGTCTTCAATATTCGCAGAACAGTAGCACTCGACCTAGTACCCAGGTTCAGACAAATTGGTTTGAGCCATTTTCTCCATGGAGAACTACATGCTGGGCATACAAATAATATGTGTGGGATTGTTTCATCCATACTCTGACAGGGTGGGCATTTACTATCTTGAGAATGGTGCCAGGTTTTGGTGAAGGCTTTGGTCTGTAACGTTCCTATCCGGAACTGGAAACAACGTTTCCAATCAGTGGGCTTGGTTATAAAGTTCCAAAAGTCTTCATACAGGGGTTCCGGCTTGTGGTCCAGAAAGGTACTGGTCAAGTATGATGAGTTAGAATGACACAGATTACCACAGTTCTAATCATAGCCCAGTAAGCTTCTTTAAATGCTTTCTTGGGAGGAAAAATACTAAGCACCGGATCTTCCCATAAATGCCTCATGCCCATAGTCACCAGGGAGCTTTTCATCTGTTGTAACCATCTGACCTTTTGAGAGGTATCAGCATCTCTGATGTCTTTGAGAGCTAGGGCATAGTGGGCTAATTGTCACTTCAGCTGGCTCATGATGCACTGCGCAGTGTTACTGTCCCTTCGACATAGCGAGGTGTTATATGTGGAGCGCCTTCAAATGCATCTGGAGTTGCTGTATGGTTGAGTTTGTTCTAGCATTGAGCACCTCTTCTAGATAACGAGAAACTTTGTAGTTGCATCTGTCTCTACATTGAGCTCCTCTCCTCGCTTAAGACATGCTGTTTGTTTGTGTCTGTCCCTGCAACGAGCTCCTCTCCTGGCTTAAGAGGTGCTGTATGTTCGTGTCTGTCCCTGCATTGAGCTGCTGTCCTGGCTTAAGGCATGCTATATGTTCGTGTCTGTCCGAAACTGAGCACCTGTCCTAGCTCAAGAGGTGCTGTATGTTTGTGTCTGTCCAAAACTGAGCACCTGTCCTGGCTCAAGAGGTGCTGTATGTTTCTGTCTTTGTTAGAGCAGATTTACAATTGCTTTATTAACCTAACTGCTTTCTCAAATGTGCTTGAAAATGCACCATTTGCCCAGTCTTCTTTCAAAATTTTCTTAGGGGGTGAACCCTCCAAACCCCCGCAGGTGGACAGGCGCGCTCGCTACAGTGCTGTACAACAATTGTTTTACGACTCACAACTTTCAAATGTCACCAGCCGCCACTGCTTTGTGTGTTACCAAATAATTTAAGATGAGGATGTTTTTTCTTTTAGCACATATAATGACATGCAGTATGTATTCCAGAAACGTAGCATTGGATAGAGCCCAAGTCATTGGCTGCTGCAAATTAATCTTCATATCAAGGAAAGCCTAAATGTTTTTAGGGCACTACGGTTTTAGAGATCTAGATACCCTCCCCCTTCAGTAAACAGTGGAAAAATGGCACAGCCCCACCAAATTGTTGGTTAATCTATAAATCATAGACTGGCAAAATGTAATGATTTTGGTTAATAAATGTGTAACTGTAAGGTGCAGATAAAAAATTATAGTGGAGCAACTTATTTAAATTCATAGCACTCTGAGAGAGCAGTATTTTTGCAACTGCTCTGGTAATTACTGACAACTTTTATTTCAACCTAACCCAGGGAACAGTGTAAGAAGATAGGATTTATTGGGAAAATATGTACAGGAAAATATGTATCAAAGGCTTGAAGCTAAATCATTGACACGATTGACTGGGAGATGTACGAGTTCATAAGCGGTGGTCTTGTAGTCACATCCCAATCTATTTTACGTACGATTCTGTGTACCGGGGTGTCGTTTTGGATTTATAATTTGTGTCTCTTGGATTATTCCTTAAGGCTGAAGATTTCGAGATACCTTAGAGGCCTTCAGAGGTGTACACAAGAGGTAAACAGACTCTACATAGAAATGGTGGAGGCGGAAGGTGTGAAAATGGTAAAGTGGGTGACAATGTCTCCCACTCATTTAGTTCAGTGGAAACACATTCCACTGGCAAAATTGCCTCAGCAAAAAAAAGGAACACTAATATGGCGAGGAATCAGGTTTGGAGCCGGACGGTTACTGGTTTGCAAATTATTTTATCCACAAGTGGTTCTTAGGGAACGGTACATATGACCTCCTTTCTCCCTGAGCGCAGAAACAAATAGTCTTTTTAAACCCAAAGAGCAGAAAATGGGAACACAAAAGCAAAAGATAGATACAACTGAATGACGCAGGCCAACCATAAAGAATAAGGGCCCTATGGCTAAATTTATGACCGTTTTGCGAATCCCAAATCGGTCGCAATCTGGTTTGCAAAGGCAAAAACAGCCCTACATAATGTACGACAATCATTCACAAATCTGAAATAGCAATGTAACCGATTAGCAACTCGAAAAAACCAAGTGGGCGTATTTTGCGAGTCGCAATTAGGGAATACATAACCTACCAACCTATAAAAACAGGCCCAGAATGCACCTGAGACTTTTAAAAAATGGCTGCCCTGTACATGATTGGAAGAAGGATGCAGATCCTGACTGCTTAGCAGAGTATTAAATATCAAATGGGAATGGATCACTTGACCTGATTAACCAGGGTTTTGCAAAATTTGTGCAGTGTGCCGATACAAATCCCTCATTCACATATACAAGTCGAAAAAGGTGGTATATCTTGATTCTCCACCCTGCTCTTAAAAACATGACAGCATCATCATAGGGTTAGATTTTGTATGCTTCCTCCATCCGGAGGTGAACCATTGATTATTGCAGCAGTGATCAAAGAAAGGTTGGGAGTGTTTTGTGAAGTGAATCTCCAAAAGTGATGTTAAAAACTTGTAGACCCAGATTTGTTTATTTAATCAGTCTGGGTTTGAGATTTACTAAAATCTATGTTGTGCGTAGGAAGACCGGTTAGTGGTCTATAAAAAAGGTCACCATGTTTCAGCCCTTGTGGTTGTCCTTGTGGGTCAAGTGGGCTTTCTTCAAGACCTAATAAGAAGTAGAAAAAAGTAGAAAAAAGTGGTGGAGACCATATTTATTTTAGGTCTCTATAAATCAGGGTGCGCTGACCCGATTCTCAAGTGGTCAAATTGTACCTCGAGTCCTAAGTTACGGACTCCAACGGGCGGCCAGGAAGCTGGTTACCTGCTATTCTGCAGTGTCATGCGACTTGTGCTGACGCTTCCACTGGTGGCAGAATTCTTCACTGATAAAGTGACAAAAATCTATGACACTTTCTCGGTAGAAGTGCAAAAGGGGACTAGCCTGACATATGGAAGTCAGACTAATTTTGCAGGGGTGACTCTGGATGAATTTAGGATCCAGGAATTAGAAGAACTCACAGTCACAGCAA
Source organism: Lissotriton helveticus (assembly GCF_964261635.1). NCBI lineage: Eukaryota > Metazoa > Chordata > Amphibia > Caudata > Salamandridae > Lissotriton > Lissotriton helveticus. The sequence continues at coordinate 943,000,908 of NC_136071.1, forward strand.
AAGGGATAAAACTGGGCTCCCCTTTAGACCCCGCACGACCAAAGATAGTAATGGAGAGAGCGGACCTGATTATGCCGTTTATCTCTGAGGTCCTCTCGCGTTCCTTTCAGAATGGTGTGGTCCTTACTAAATGAAAAAAGGCAATTGTTCGGCAACTCAAAAAGAAACCATCAGAGCAAACTTTATTCGAAAATTTACGCCCCATCTCACTATTACCATTTGTGGCCAAGATTGCAGAGAAAGTAACCAATAAACAACTGGTAGACCACATCAACAGGAACAATCTATTGCACCCTTCTCAATCAGGTTTTAGAATGGCCCACTCCACGGAGTCTGCACTACTCCTGGCCACAGAAACATTGAGAAAATAATCAAACGAAGGGCAGACAGCCGCCCTGATCCTGTTGGATCTCAGTGCGGCGTTTGACACCTTATCCCACAAGCTGCTCCTCCAACGATTAGAGGCCTGTGGCATCAGGCGAAGTGCTCTGAGTTGGATGACATTGTTTCTCTCCGCACAGAGCTTTTAAGTCGCACAACAGACATACTTATCCAAGAGTATCCCCCTGCCCCAGGGGGTCCCACTGGGATCAATTTTGAGCCCCACTCTATTTAACCTGTATGTGGGACATAAGGTATTTATTGTTTCCTATGCGGATGATATGCAGGTAATTGTGATGCTATCTCAAGATAGGAAACAGGTAGCAATCCGTTTCTCCAAATGTTCAAAAGAGGTGGCAGACTGGATGTCAAACAATTGACTCAAGCTAAACGGGAGTAAAATGGAGGTAATGGTTGTAGGCAAGACACCAACCATATGGTCGTCCGCATGGTGGCCTGAATCAGTAGGCCAACTACCTACCCCAAAAGCAGAAGTGAAAAACCTCGGAATTTGGTTTGATTCCGAACTGACATTTGACTGCCATATTCGGAAGGTAGCAGGCAAATGCTATGGGCCATGAAATTTCTGAGGAAAGTCCTTGATCTTTTGCCAGGAAAACCATAGTACACACAGTGATAACTTCCCAAATGGACTACATGAATGTACTATATCTAGGCGCTACTAAAAAAGGACTATCCAAACTACAGAGGGTGCAGAATGCGACAGAAAGCCTCCGAGAAGAGCTAACAAGAAGAAAGCCCTGATAGTACTGCACTGGCTGTCAGTGGAAAAGTGAGTTGTGTTTAAGGCAATGTGCCATTATCCCTGTCGCTGACTGGATGGAGAACAGTCGCCTGAAACCGAACTCAGACAAGACGGAGGTCCTCATCCTCGGCTCCTTCCCCTCCACCTGGGACGACTCCTGGTGGCCGGCCGTGCTGGGAGCCGCACCGACCCCCACTGACCACGCACGCAACCTGGGGTTCATCCTAGACTCTTCACTGTCAATTACCCAACAAGTCAATGCCATCTCCTCCTCCTGCTTCAACACCCTCCACAAGCTTTGCAAGATCTACAGATGGATCCCCACAGGAACCATAAAGACGGTCACCCACGCCCTCGTCAGCAGCAGACTGGACTAAGGCAACGCCCTCTACACCGGAACCACTGCCAAACTCCAGAAAAAACTTCATAGTGTAGAGAACGCCTCCGCACGCCTCGTCCTCGGCAACCCCCGCCACTCCCACATCACTGTCCACCTGAAAGACCTGCACTGGTTCCCCGTCAACAAGAGGATCACCTTCAAGCTCCTCACCCACGCTCACAAAGCACTCCACAACGCCGGACCAGCGTACCTCAACAAGCGTCTCACCTTCTAAATCCTGCATCGTCAGCTTCGCTCTGCCAACTTTGCCCTCGCCACCATCCCACGCATACACAGAACCACCACTGGTGGCAGATTCTTCTCCTACCTCGCCACCAAGACGTGGAACACCCTCCCCACCCATCTGTATCAGACCCAGGACCTTCTGACCTTCAGGAGACTTCTCAAGACCTGGCTGTTCGAGCAGTAGCTGCTACCCCCCCCACCCCTCAGCGCCTTGAGACCCTCACAGGTGAGTAGTGCGCTATACAAATGGATTGATTGATTGATTACTTGATATTTTATCAAAGAGTGGCCCAAGGTACCATCAACCACTGCTAACCCAATACACCCCAGGGCGGAGTTTAAGATCTATGGGGCAGGCACTGGTGACTGTAGCAAGAATATTTAGAGCAAGAAAGGGTGCACACTCATTTAGGTACCTCGCAGCAAAAACATGGAACACCCTACCGATGGCCCTAAGAACAGAATCATGCGAAAGTAGATTTCGTAAACAGCTAAAGACCTGGCTGTCGTAAAAACAGAATAAAGGCAATATCTCAGATAGTCTGTGCAACTCGGTGGGACATGCAGATTGCAGTCACATCCTTTTAGAGTGCCTGTCTTATCGCGGGGACACACCGGTGGTGTAACCATGCGCTCTACAAATGTATAAAATAAAATAAATCTGGCATCCTGAAATCGCAACTTTGGTGCCTTCACAAAAGCGGCGGAGCCTTACTGTATGCACCTCAGACTGCATTCAAAATTGTGGCAACATGTGCCGTACTCTACAGCATTGTTAGCAGAAGAGGCTTACCTATAGAAGTGTCTGGATCAGACTCAGAAGATGATGACCCAGCCCCACCTGCCCCACAGCAAACAAAAAAGAGCAGAGCAGCAGATGGAGAAGGCACAAGAACCTTATTGCCAGACATTTTGGAGGGTGCATTTACACTCTACCATACACAAATGACAAAACAACAGGTTGATTTCAAAATATAGGTAACCGTTTATTGTCAGGGCACTCCAAAACAATGCTGAACAACCTGTGCTATGTCCCGGGCGAGGACCATTTAGCGAACCTGCTCATTTCTTACATTGTCCTATTTTTCACAATAACATTTCTGCAGTGCCCTTTTGCACATATTTGCGTGTATGACAATGTTGGATTCGTTTCTCTGAAACTACCTTGTTTATACATCTAGCTTCGCACAAAATTATCATGATGCCTCAAACATCATGTACAAGGCCCTTTTATGCAGTATGTACAAATGTTGTTTCTATCTTAATCCACATGGTGACAGGGCAATCTACATATCCATAACATCACTAATCTACAAGCACATTGCAAGGCTGCATTCTGTTGTAAATAAAGAGCATCCCATAAGATTAGTAGAGGAGGCACTTCAGCTGACACCGAGGGTCTCTCCATGCTGAGACTTCACCACTCGGCAGTTCTGAAATCTCCGTAAGAGGGTGTCCAGTTTGTGACCAAGACAGGCTCCTACATTCTCTCCCGACAGGTAATGAGGTTAGATCATCCCTTGGGGGGTTTCTTGGCTTCACACCAACACACACTCTAGGTACACTTAGGGTAGGGTTTTGCATGGTATTAGTACGCCAGATTACTGCCTTGTGTATATGCCTGTATGTATACACTGTTTTAGCATCATTGTAGAACCATATCTACTGATTAATCTTTTGGTGCTTGTAATCACGTGTCTACTTCTTTCTACTGATTATCGCAGCACATGTATTCTATACAAGAATAATGTTGGTTTAATAAATACATTGAAAACATCGTACTGTATATTCTGCATATTTCTCTGAGCACGAGTAAGCACTAGTGACTGAGCGAAAAGGTCCTGATCTGTTGCCATGATCCCTGAGGTATCAGAGTTGTTATGTTCAGTGGTTGCTAGAAACTATTTGCTCCCTGGTAAAGTTAGGGGGGCTTACAGTGGCCCTATGAGCTAGCTGGCCTCTAGGCCAACATATACGGCGAGGTGGCTGGAACTAGTCTAGGCACCTCGCCCAAAGTTTTTGTTGTCCAAGAAATGCCATAGCCTACTGATTGGTAGGAACTGCACAACACCTGTCTATCATGAACAACATAACATGAATGTTGGTATGCTGTGCTACACCACCGCAAACATATCAGATAATGAGGGAAACTGCCTGGCACACTGTCACTGTGCAGTCCTTGCATCACTCTACCTCTGGGATAGGTGGATTTGGGAGTTGGAGATTTAGGTGGGCTGCTGCTGTTCCTACGCAGCATATGTGTGCTTGCTGCAGAGACACTGCTGCAGCTGGAGATCTCACTATCTGGAGCATCTACTATTGGCCCACTCTGGCGGTCTGTATGGCCTTGACAGTAGCCGTAATTTGTTGCAGGCTTTTGAAAACGTCACCACTGTAGTGGCCCATTTCAGCCTGCAGGGCCAGTGTGCGCCTTGACTAGGCCTGGGCGGTAAATTCCGTTCCACTCGCGGAATTTGGGTAATTTCATGTTCCGTGCAGAACGCAAAATTGACAAAAATTCTGTGATGCTTGTTCGCGCTTTCAAAATGCGTGTTCGTGAGCTATTTCCCCAAGTACGCAAACAGCATTCGCAAGCAGGAAAAAAGCATCGTGAACAGGCAGAACAAGCAATTCCGCGTGTTTGCGGAACTCTGCGTGCTTGCAGAGCTTTGCGTAGTGCGACTACGCAAATTCCTAGCCTTGAGTGTAGGGTAGTTGCCTGGACTAAGCTCCCTATTTCCCTTATCAATAACCCTATCCTGGTTTCCCACCTCTGTTCCGAACGCCTCTACCAGCTTCATACAAAGCTGCCCAATTGCCTCTGTAAGGGTATCAAATTAGGCATCCAGCTTGCTCTGTTTTTCAGCCAACTGGAGTAAAATGTTGTTGGAGCTCTAGGCCAGCTTGTTATTGATAAGCCTCATTTCTTTCACCTGCAGGCACTACGTATGCGGCATGGCCTGCTATAGCCCATCAAACATTGCCTGGTTGCAGGTTTCTGCCTGGGAGTGGGCATAAGGCCTTGTACAATAATGCCTCTAGGATCGCTGCATTGGATGCTGCTGCAGGACTCTGGCGACAGGACTGCATGTCAATATGGCTGGCTGGTGGAATGCTGGAGTCTGATCATCAGATGTTGAAGGCGAGTCTGGTGGCTCAGTGGACTACTGCATACATTACAGGGTCCTGTGTTTGGCCTGATGGTCACAGGTTCAAATCCTGGGGGGTTCACTCAGCCTTTCATCCATCTAAGCTCAATGAAATGAGTACCATTGAGTTGGGTAACAATAAACATCTGTTATTCAGCGGCAAGTTACCTAAGGGTGAATGTGCGCTATACAAATGCACATGTTGTGTTAAGGTGACATGGATGCAGCACTGGCCTGGTTATCTGCACAACCTGCCTTATCTCCGTCAGCCCAGCCTGCCCTTCCTCCATCTGGGCCTGGTCCTGGTTGTCGCCTGCATCTTCTTGGCTTTCCTGTCCTCACACAGGTGTATATATCTGGCAAATTGGGAGATGAATAAATACACATGTGAGATACTACCTCAGTGGTTGTACAATGTTATTCAGCTTATGTCTGACAGTAATTGCACTGCTTATGTACCTGACTAAGTTTCCATAATGCACCACCTGTTACTTTTAGTGCATGTAAATGGAGCTTCAGGTGTAACTGGGCAGGGTGTGTTGCATGCGTGTGGACTGCAGGATTATGGCAGGCATGTTGGAATAGTAGTAAGTTTGCACTTACCATGGTGTAGGAGGTGCAGATGTGTTGAGGCACACACTACCTCTGTCTCCTGTGTCACCTCCATCAGTGCCCTGTAGATGAGGGTGGAAAGTACTTCCTCCATTATTCTGGCCTTCTCCCAGTCATGCTACCACCCTCTTCTTTCCCAGGAGAGCAGATCATACCACCACTTTTCCAGCTCATCTATAGACCTATCACCAACATCCAGGGCATTTATTTGCTGCTGCATCTCTTGCCTTAATTTTGTCTTCTCAGACTGCGGGACCTATTGAGAATTACGCCATAAAAGCCTCGCATGTTTGTTGCTGCAAACATTTGTTAGTATTTCAAGTTTCCTTTCGGAAAACTTGATTTTGCGGTGGCACTCTCTTGCTCCCTTCTCAATCTGCTGGCTGGCCATTTCAGGGCTTAATTGGTACCTGAAGCAGTCTTGGACTGTGCTGCAGACTTCCCAATGTGCTATCGCTGCTGATCAGGATTCTCAAAGACCACAACTATCTGGTTTGGGGTCCTTCAGTATTTACAGGAAGTGGATGTGCTTTTTTTTAAACCACGGTGAATAATTGTGACTTCCTAAACGCTAATTGCGACCGCTAATCACTAAAGGCGACCGCAAAAGCTAAATGCAACCGTGCTCACAATTTGTGTGCAATTTTCGGCTTGCAATATTTGAGTTCGGTAATAGCAATGCGACTCAACTCTGTGTCGCAATTTGGGGGCCAGTTTGTTATGTACCTTAGATTTAGTGACTTGCAATTTGCAAGTCGCTATTTTTCACAAATTGCGAGCCACTAAATCTATCGGTCACACAGTTTGCCCCAGATGTACAAAGCATTTTTCTGTTCGCAAATGGCTATATTCCATTTGCGACTTGAAAAATGTTTTTTTTAAATGTAGAAAATGCAAAACGTCATTCACATTTTACATTTTGGTATTTGAAAGGGGTGTGATCAGGGAGCCCTTCCTAAAACTGAATTGGTGTGGTGGGCCACATGCACAACCATTTTAGGTGGTCGCAAATGGGAATTTGAGCCGTTTCTGGTCGTTAAAAAGGGTTGTAGTATGAATCAATGCTATTTTGTGATTCCGGCATTCCATCAGACCCTGAACTCTTGAATGTCAGTTCTGCTAATTCAAGAAAGCACAAAAATGAAAGCTATATTACAACTGAGCACAGAAAGTCTTAAATCAACACACAGGTTTTGGCTGGCTTCAAGTCAAGGAAAGCTTTATTCAGCTGCTATATGAAACAGTCATAAAAGCACAAAACTTAAAAACACAGCATATTATTTACATATATTACATAGTACTGTTAATTTTACATAGTGCAATTAATTTTACAATATTCTTCCAATAAAATACTTTTCCCTATATAAAATGCAGCTTTTAAGAACTGAGCTACCCTCCATGCTATATGCTCATTCTCTTATAGTTGGAGCAAAAGCATATCTTGGTGGCACTGCCTAAGCCCAAGTTTTCTTAACAATGGAATAATCCATGCTTTCCTTTGCTCATGATAAAATTTACAAAATAGGACTAGATGCATGGTCGATTGGGTTGAGATGTTGTCGCATGGGCGCAGTAAGAGAGTACAAGACCAATCATTCATTTTTGGGAATGTCATCATCCTATGCATAATACCCAATCTTAACCTGTTAAGAAGGAATCTATCAAACGTTCCTGGTACAAAAGATAAATAGGGCTCCATCCCTAGGGTGGTACGTAACAATTGATGGCTTCTCATGGTTGTTTTCATTACGGATTCTCCGTGTAACCTTTTGGCTTCTAAGAAATGTATGCCTTCATTCTTTAAAATCTTTCTTGAAAAATCCATCATTGAAGATGTGGTACAAAAATATTCAGGGTGACCCAGTTCATTCGTAAAGTCATGTACAAATTTAATCTAAGGGATTCTATGGGCCCCTTCTAGTCTTAGGGTATCTTTAAAAATCTCTCTGTTCAGCTCTGTCTGCTCCTTACACCAGACTCTATGCCACAGGAGAATAAGCTCTAGCTTTACTAGATCTGCTATATGATGAAGAGCTAACTGCTCATGGCAGATAAAAGTAGAAGTACTAGGATGAACAAAGAGAATGTACCTTGTAAAGACATTTTTGATCATTTGTTGGGAATTGATGTCTACAAAGCCCCACACCCCGGCTCCATAGGTTGCCATGGTGACGCACTTTGCTTTATATACATGCAGCTACTCTGTGGGCGGTTTCCTGCCTAACTTCTTAGCAAAGTTTGATGGTGCTGCAGTGGATCTAGCAAAGGCTATTTTGTTGGCAGATATGGCAGGGTGCCAGGAATCTTGATAGTTAAAAAATACACCTAGGTAAGAAAAGTTTTTTGTGGATGCTAACTTTTTCCCATCAATGAACATTCCAAGAGTCTTCTGCGTCCCTTGCTTACACCTTATAACGTACGTCTTGGTTATATTGGTTTGAAGACCAAGATCGCTCATAAATGTACTAAAAATATCCAGGGCTCTCTGGAGGCCGTTTTGAGTACGAGCCATCAATATGGCATTGTCCGCGTGTAGAAGTGTAGGAATGGATCGGCCACCAGCTTGAGGAAAGTCTTTGCCTCGGGAAAGCAGTGCATCTTCAAGTCCATTTATATAGAGGTTAAAAAGGAAGGGGGCCAGCACACAACCTTGTCTTACCCCTCTCCTGATTGGGAAGGCTTCAGTGCATTCTCCCTTCTGGCCAAAATGGACGCTAGCTGACGTGTCACTATACAGTCGGCGTAGAAGCATGATCATTTGTAAATCAACCCCCACCCCTTTCAAGACCTCCCACAGTCTGTTATGCTTGACTGAGTCAAAGGCCGCGGTGAGGTTGACAAAGGCCAGATAGAGGCTGACTTTTTTTGCTCTAGTGTACTTGCCTACCAATATTGTGAGGTTTAAGGACTGCTCTTCCATGATGGTTACCTCCACTGAGGGACCAATATTTGAGACTAAGAAGGGGGTTCGCAATACCTTCCAGAAGGCAGTACTGTCTTTGGCAGATATGGGGGGGGGTGCAGGAACCCTGATAGTTAAAAAATACACCTAGGTAAGAAAAGTTTTTTGGGGGATGCTAACTTGTTCCCATCAATGAACATTCCACGAGTCTTCTGCATCCTTTGCTTACACCTCATAACTTACATCTTGGTTATATTGGTTTGAAGACCAAGATCGCTCATAAATGTACTAAAAATATCCAGGGCTCTCTGGAGGCCGTTTTGAGTATGAGCCATCAATACAGCATCATCCGCGTAAAGAAGTGCGGGAAAGGATCGGCCACCAGCTTGAGGAAAGGCTTTGCCCTGGGAAAGCAGTGCATCTTCAAGTCCATTTATATAGAGGTTAAAAAGGAAGGGGGCCAGCACACAACCTTGTCTCCTGATTGGGAAGGCTTCAGTGCATTCTCCCTTCTGGCCAAAATGGACGCTAGCTGACGCATCACTATACAGTCGACTTAGGAGCGTGATAATTTGTAAATCAACCCCCACCCCTTCCAAGACCTCCCACAACCTGTTATGCTTGACTGAGTCAAAGGCCGTGGTGAGGTTGACAAAGGCCAGAAAGAGGCTCCCTTTTTTTGCTCTAGTGTACTTGCCTATGAATATTATGAAGTTTAAGGACTGCTCAATGGTGCCAAGGCCATCACGAAACCCATACTGCAGGTCAGATCAAATCTTTTTCCCCAGCCCAGTCTGATAAGCAATCCAATATAACCCTCCCTAGCACCTTAACCTAAAAGGATAATGTGTATATTTCCAGAGACATTGTAGTTACTTGACTACTGGATTCTGTAATTAAACAATCACCACTCGATCTGAATTGTGAACACTTCTGTCTGCAGTGTAGGCCAGAGAGAGTGGTCAGCAAGGACCCACAGCTACGTAACGTGGACTTGAGCTCCCCAGTTTGTCATAAGCAAAGCAATAAAAAGCGTGTGCGGAGCCTGTAATGATACATATGCATGGTGCAGACAGAGCGCACTGGAGCAATGCCTTTTCCTACAGCACTGCGTCATCTACAATAACAACTCGATCTGAATTCTGAACACTGCTGTCTGCAGTGTTAATTGAAGGCAGTACTCACACAGACAACCATGAATACTTTTTCTCACTTCCTCTTCACAAAATACAACAACACAAATTACAGAAAACTCTACAATAAATAAATGAAAACAATTCGAATATCGATTTCTGCTGTCCACAGTGTAGACTAGTCAGTGTTCCTTTGGACTTGCAAGATGAACTTGGTCATTGTAGTAAACCTAAAAGTTATCTAAAAAAATGTCTTCAAGCAAGTATACTAAAAGGATATTTTGTATATTTCAATAGACATTCTAGTTACTTGACTATTGGATTATTTATTTAAACAAGCACCACTGGATCTAAATTGTGAACCCTGCTGACCGCAGTGTGGACCAGAGGCACTATTCATTAACGCCTCACAGCAACGTACCGTTGAATTCGAAAGCAAGGAGTTGGTTGCACTAGATCGGATGGGGTACACAGAAATAATCACAGACTTGAACTTCTAACATCCTCAATTATAGAATGAACACCCCGTTTCACTGTTCGGATCTGCTGTACCACAGTGTACTCCACCGACTGGTGTCAACCAAGCACAATAATCATATGCAACAGGTAGCTACGCAAGCACAGAATCTGATGCACCTCAACGGAGGAAGTTCTATGAAAACAAAGCAACAAGTAATATCGGACATCTTCCATTGTGGGATCAAGACACCATTCCACTGTTGTGACCTAGAGTAGGTTGCACCTTGTCGAAGGGAGTACCTTCATCTCCACTCTCAGATTAAGTTCTAACATCATCCATTCTGGGTTCAAGACACCGTTCCACCGTTGAGACCTACAGTTGGTCGCACCTGGTCAGAGGGGGCACACAAAAAGTATCACAGACTTTACCTTCTGACATCCTCAATCATAGAATAAAGACCCTGTTTCACTGTTCGGACCTGCTGTACCGCGATCTAGTCCAGCGACTGCCATCAGCCAAGCCCAATAATCATGTGCAGCAGTTAACTACCGAAGCACAGAGTGTGATGCACCTCAATGGAGGGAGTTCTGTGAAAAGCAAGCAGGAGGTAATATCGGACATCGTCCATTGTGGGATCAAGACACCAGTCCACTGTTGGGACCTAGAGTTGGATGCACCTGGTCAAAGGAAGTACCTTCATCTCCACTCTCAGATGCAGTTCTAACATCGTCCATTGTGGAATCAAGACACCGTTCCACTGTTGGGACCTAGAGTTGGCTGCACCAGGTGGAAGGGAGTACCTACGTCTCCACCATCAGATGCAGTTCCAACACCGTCCATTGTGGGATCAAGACACAGTTCCACTGTTGGGACCTTGAGTTGGTTGCACCTGGTCGAAGGGAGTACCTTCATCTCCACTATCAGAAACAGTTTTAACATCGTCCACTATGGTATCAAAACACCGTTCCACTGTTGGTACCTGTTGGACTACTGTGTTAGTAGTATACAGAGCATTCCACGGTGCTGGGCTTCAGGCTGGGCACTGTGAGCCTGTGTCGCGTTAGCCAGTGTTGATCTCAGGATCCTTCTGACCTCGCAGACCTCGGCCCAGGAGTTTCCGCCGGCACGTGGTGGGCCCTCTTTCACATAATGCGGTAGCGAAAGGTGAACTGTGGAGCATATGTGCGTTGCAGCGGCCATGACGATTTTTGGAAACCAGCAGGCTGAGAGCATCATTCACGCAGCCACCTTCGCTCACGGGTTCAACCTCATGGTGGAGTAAGCTGCGCAAACCGGACAGACACGTTCGCCATTCCTGAGCAAAACCACACCCACACAAACGTGCCTTTTGTTCATACCCCTACGCTAGCCTTGCATACGCAAAGTCAGCCCACTACGCTAAAGATTTGGGGGAGAGAGGACACGTACACGCTATGTTTTCATAATCTTCCCTACTGACTGTACCATCATGGTTGCGTCCACTGTCTACTTCACTCAATAGACCAAAAGAGTATGTTCACAGCTACATGTCTGTGCTCTGTATACTCAAGTCTGTCCGGCACATCCCCTCAACACTTTGCATTGTATAATTTCATAATAGAGAATCACTTCCCATCTTTGCACATACTTTGCTCCCATCTCTCCCCGCATTCTGCATTGTGTGGCAGAGGTGCCATGCCATGTTTGTTTTGCATACATGGCTAGCCACGGTTCCCACAGTATGTACTGTCGTTGTGTCTACTAGGTGTACATGTTGTTCGTCATGTTGCATGTCATTATATAAGGTACCACATTTATTCACGTTCAGTGGTTTCTCCCATTTACATATCGCTGTCATCTTAAAGAGGATACAGAACTTTTTCTCACAGGTGAATAGTGCGACTACAATGGCACTCATTCATTACTATCCAAGAATGTCCAACTGCACAACACTTTGAAGTTTACAGCCCCCAACCTTGCGTGCTTTCTTCAAACCACGCCAACTCCCACAATCTGCCTTACATTCACACAGCCTTCTAACAGCACTTATCTGCTTCTCAATAACATGCACTCCTACAGAATATGAGCTGGCATATCGTCTGTCCTTACTGTGTCAAACTGAGTAACATCCTGTGGCAATGTCTATTCCCACCCACACAAAACAACTCCAAAACTTCAACTTGACCTTCAAAATCTACTCTGAAAACAGATTTCATTAAACTAACCAAACTGAAACAGCTTTTGTTCAGAACAGAAGTGTCCCTCACTTCTGCAAAAGAAATGTATTGACTGCAGATAACACAAACTTCAAGTAAGATACAGTCCCTTTTAAATACGAACCTCCCATTACACTTTGTAAATTGTTACACAATTTTCAACACATCTCACGCTCAAGGTCTAGCACACTTTTTTTAACACATCTCCCCGGCCTTCTCACACTCTTTTAAAACTTTTTGGGTATAATACCAGACTTAATTTCTTCAATTATCTATAGAATAACAGGAACAGTGCCCATAATTCTCGCTCTCCCTGCGGCCATCCTACTACTATTTTTGCTTCTAAAGAATGGCTGCGCTCCCTGTGCTAACAACAATGTCCGACAGAATATGCCTCTACGCGAAGCTACAACAATACTGTCAAAAAATGGGACAACTTTTCGGCTGCCTGCCTTGATCTATTATCGGAGCCAGCTACAACATGACATTTATGTACATATATGCAATTTGCGTACAACCATCTTTTTATTGCAAAACTTGCCCATTCGACTGGTGAATGGATCTATGCCTTGCCAACATCCCAACAATAGCTCCTGATATCCAGCAAGTAATCGAGTATCTTGAAAACCATGAAGTTGATTGTTCAGGCAGTGGAGCTATGGCGAATGCAACTCAAAAAAGTATCGTGGCGGAATGGGATTTTTGCGCAGCCGCAAAAGATCTCCTGCAACGTGCGACCTTTGACAACATCGTAGATTGCCTGCCAATTCGAATTGCTGCTCCAACATTCGAGGAACATTACTGTCCCTTCGAGGATATGAATTGAACCGCTTCACTTTTCTCACACTATGGCAACAATGACCTCTTTGAACATTACGCATCTCAAGCCGCTGTAGAACTTCTGGACTGCAATCTCCAAGACTTGTAAGAAATTCACATTATTCTTGGATTGATTTTTTCGATTACATTTTTTTAATACACTTTAATTGAATTATTTTCCTATAATAACTTTCTAAGTATGCTCACACATTTGAACTCTGTTTTCATTATTGCCCTTACGTCTCCACTCTAACCAGGGATCGGTGAAGTATGGCCTATGCAAATACGCTATTTACTTGCTAAATTAGCCTAAACCCGACATCCATTTCGAAACCATATCTATTCTGTGTGCATAACTCTCTCTCTGCCTGCCTGTTATCCACAAAGCCCTTTCACACAAATTTACTCTTCTTCAGCCTGTACTCACAAGCTGGCGATTTTGATAAAAAAACACAACATTGTTTAGGAACTGGTTGGCAAACTGTGCTAATCGTATCCTACCTTTATTTTCATTATACAATTTAGTAATTCATGTCTAATAGCTATTATTCATGTCACATGCAACTGTAACATGTAATGTGGAATTCACTGATGCAGAAGCTTCGGTTTCAATACAGCAGAAGCGGTTGGATTTTGCCTCGCCTTAGCTCTCTGCACAATAATTTTTTTTTAAAAGAGCTGCGGACAATAATGTATGGTTTAACCAGAAGGGTATCAAATGTGCTTCTCAGAAGTGCAATGTTTGTGTTCCTCCTCAAAGTTCCAATGTGGGTAGAACTATTACCAATTCCGACACGCACCAGATAGAACTACTGTACAACAGATTCCTGACTGTTCCACTGTTGATAATTTTGTGTTACAAACAAGCAGTACCAGGGTCCCTAAAAAGTGTGATGATTACATTTTGCAAATTGTTTTTTTTCTTAGTTTTCTTAAACGATATATGTGGTAATCATATCTTACCTTTATTTTCCTTATAGAATTTAGAGTCATTGTATTCTAATAGGTATTGTTGATGTCAAATGGAACTGTAACATGTAATGTGGAATTCACTGATACAGGAGCTTACGTTTGAATCCAGCAAAACAGCTTACAGTTTGCCTCAGCTGGATGCCTTAGCTATTGCACCAGTGGGTCCATTTATGACACTTAAATAAAGAAACTTTTTATATAACTTTCAAACTCCATTGCTTTATTACACGCAGGCAATTTCTTACACACACCTGATTTCACCATTTATCTTCTGTGGCGTTGCAACATTCTGCATTATATTCTTCACGTTTTTTTCTTTATTCTTGCTTGCTAAAACACTGCATTCGAGTCTTCAGACCGGTAGGGGAGAGTAGTTGGCTTCACACTCCCTGTATAGTATAAATGCATACTAACACTACTTACACAGGTATGTTACTGTGGCCAGTGTCCTACAGCGCCCACAGCACATCAGTTTACACCACTCAGCTCACGGTTTATTCGTACGCTTTCATCCATGAGTTTACCGACACCTCACCTCACCACCATCTCACTGTGGGCAAAACACTGCATTCACACTGGTAAAGGTAAATACTTCACTTCACACTCCCTCTATAGCATACCCTATCCACCCTACAGAGCTCAAAGCGCTCCTACCCTCCTCTTTCCTACTCTTTTTGCCCTTTTTTCCCCTTACTCGCTTCAACAAAATCACAAAATGGCGGCCAACACTTCCTAGTTGCAACCGCTCGCAGCCAATAAGCAGCAAGCTCTGCTCGTAACGCCTCAACCAATCAGTTGACAGAATTCCCAAATATCGATATCTGTAAATTTCGATATTTCTCCAAAACTACTGAATGAATTTATACCAAATAAACAAAAGCGTGCTTTCTAGACCAAGACCCTTCTCCCTGCCAAATCTGGGGTAATTCCGTTCACCCGTTCGACCTGTAGCCTTGTCTAAAGTTTCCTAAGGACATTAACATGGAGAAACATGTTTTGGGACCCCCATTTCTTCTCGGTCCCCCCTTGACAAATAACCCTCAAACTTTCACCATAGGCGCTGATATAAACAAAGAATTAGTTTTGAAAAATTCATGAAGATTCATCAAACGACACCAAAGTTATAAGCAAAACAAAAAATGCTCTTCCTATGGAAACTAGGTCCTAACTATAACTACCTATTGGCAACCGCCAGTAGGTAATATATAAATTATAATTAAGAGATTTAAAAAATATGAACACATACTGGGTGAAAGTTCTCTAGAGTTTCAAGTTTATTTTCCATTTGCAATTTGATAAACTGTTTGTTGATGGCCATGTTAATCTTTTTTGTTGGCATTATCCACGATTTTCTGGTGGTTAGAACTAATCTTAGCCTCTTGTCTTCTTTCTCTCAGCAGATGGCCCATTTTGACTTTTGGCTGAGAGTGAAATGCTCTGCCCAAGCTTTGTCTACTAAGTTTTCTTCTGCCACTTTTTAATATTTTTGATATTTGAGTTTAATTGGAGCAATTTGAAATCCACCCTGTATAGGAATGCAGCTTATGCCTAAATCCAGAGCAGTCGGAAAACGTCTTGGTAGCATCAGCAATGACCTCCAGATTTTTTTTTCATGACACCCTATTTTTAGGTCTCGCCTGTCGATGCGCATGCGCATCGAGCAAGCGAGACTATAGGGGCTCATCGACTCTTTATCTAACTTGCAAGGAATCGTGGCGATTCCTTGCAGTGCCCGTGACTTTTAAGCTCAATGCGCATGTGCATTGAGCTTAAAAGCGCGTGCACAGCCGCCCGCATTCCTCCGACACCTTTGAAGTGAAGCTTAGCTTCACTTCAAAGGCCCGGCTTCTTCACACCCACATGCCGCTCTGCCCCGCTCCGCCCCCTCCCCTGAGTCATCCTGCCTGCCCAGACTTCTCCTCCCCCCTACTTACATCCCGCTTTCACTTGTTTTTTTGACTCGACGTTCCCCCCGCCCCCTCCCGCCACGCAATGCCGAGAGCTTGTTGACAATGAAAACAGTTTTAGTGATAGTCCCGTGGCATTGTCGTGTGTAATCTGACACTGAACTTTACCGGACCAGAAAGTATGCTTGTCTTTCATTGCAGCTTTGCTTTTTCTGACTGCCTCGGCAAGCTCCCATCCTATCGTGGCTCCTATCTTTCTAACATGATTTGGCCATGCCAATCTGCCTCATTTGTTTGTAATAGGAAGGAGGGGTTTGGTGTATATACTGTGATATATAACGAAGGCATTTCTCTTCCCGGCCGTACTTTTTTTTCTACTCCCCCCTAATTATTCACGGCCGCGTTGCCCAGAGCTGCCACTTCTCTTTTTTTGTGCACACCTTTTTTCTTTTTTTTTTCTTCTTTTTGCTTGCATTTTTTATCACCTCTCTCTTTCCACTCACCATCTACCTCCCTCCGCGATCTTTCTCGCTCTCTCCCTCCCTGTCTCACCCCCTCTCTTCTTCTCCACCGAGTCCTCCCCTGCCCCCCCTGCCCTCCCCACTGCCTCTTTTCACGCCGCTCTCTCTTCTCTTTCTCCCCTCCGTTATGTCACAGGTTGTTACCCGCGGAGTGAGACCGGCCGGGTGAGACCCGGTTGAATCAGCGTCTCTCGCCTGTCAGCCTCTCACCCCATCCCTCCCACCCCTCCGGTCCCTTCCCAGCTTCTCCCCGTCTCTCCCTTTCATCGTCCCCGCAGCATCTTCCCCATGGACCCCACACTTCCGGTCCGATTCCGCTCCACATCTACCTTTCCTCCCCTTCCTGCCCCCCTATTCCCTTTCAGTATTTCTCTTTTCATCCCCTCTCTTGCGTTCCCTCGTGCCGCCCTTCCACCCCCTCTCTCTCTCCCCACCTCTCCAATTATGCTTCTGCCACTGTTCTCCCTTCCTGTCTCGTCTTCTCTCCCTTCGCTTCTTCCCAGTCTTTCCCACCCTCTTTCCCTCCAGCTCCCATTTTACCATTATCTTTCTTCCTATCTTCCCCTCTCGCTCTCTTTCACTGCCCTTCCACTCTCTCTCATTTTCCTCTCTTACCATCTCTCTCTTCTCCGTTCCCGTGGACTCTTTATTTTTCCCCCCTCTTTATTCACTTTCCTTTTCCCATCCACCCCTGCTCTCTGCCACTCCTCTCTCCCATGCCACCAGCCTTGTGGAGTGCTGGTACGCTCCCATTCAATGTAATATTACACCTCTACTGAGAAATTAAGGTACTCTCCCTCATGAGTTCTAGAGTCGCAGGCACTGAGTACCGGACAGTACCTGTCCACTCATGTCACTATGCTCAACCGGAAGCTATATGGAAATGCACGTGCGTGTGTTCTTTCACATATGAAGAAGAGCTTTGGTGACTGTAGCGCCTCGCCTTCTTCTCGGTATCAACTTTAAAATGGGTGCAATATTGTGATTTCGCCTCTCTCTCTCCCCACCTCTCCACTGACGCTGCTTCTGCCACTGTTCTCCCTCCCTGTCTCGTCTTCTCTCCCTTCGCTTCTTCCCAGTCTTTCCCGCCCTCTTTCCCTCCAGCTCCAATTTTACCATTATCTTTCTTCCTATCTTCCCCTCTCGCTCTCTTTCACTGCCCTTCCACTCTCTCTCATTTTCCTCTCTTACCATCTCTCTCTTCTCCGTTCCCGTGCACTCTTTATTTTTCCCCCTCTTTATTCACTTTCCTTTTCCCATCCACCCCTGCATTCTGCCACTCCTCTCTCCCATGCCACCAGCCATGTTGAGTGCTGGTAAGCTTCCATTCAAAGTATTATTACACCTCTACTGAGAAATTAAGGTACTCTCCCTTATGAGTTCTAGAGTCGCAGGCACTGAGTACCGGACAGTACCTGTCCACTCATGTCACTATGCTCAACCGGAAGCTATATGGAAATGCACGTGCGTGTGTTCTTTCACATATGAAGCAGAGCTTTGGTGACTGTAGCGCCTCGCCTTCTTCTCGGTATCAACTTTAAAATGGGTGCAATATTGTGATTTCGTTATTTTGTGTTTAATGGCTGAAACAGAAATGTCGAAAACGGCAATGGATTAATGTGTACTACAGCGCACTTCGCCAACATAGTGGCATATATATTTTTTCGGTTTACACATTGTCATGTCCGTTGACAAGAATTTGACCGAAATTACAAAAACATACAGAGGGATTTGCATGCAGACCGCTTTCAAATTAACTCTTTCAACAGAGTGTTTATGATTTTCTACACATTTTTTTTAGCGTGAACTTGACCCGAATGCACTGGAGCAGTGTACAGGAGCACCAGTTACATTACACAAGGGCACACATTCATGTGTTTTTTTTGTTAAGTATCGAGACTTTAAGTGATTTGCCCAGAATCACAGGATGTTGAGCTGCGGAGAATCGAGCCTATCTCACCACTTCTAAAATCAGCACCGCTGGCCGTAAGCCCACATTTTCTGGCCATTTTCTACAAACTTTTTTTTGGGCCAGTGCACTATATCGAAATATTCCATTTCAGCAGACTTTGCACTTATCCTCCCATAGTAATCAAAAACGTAAATAAGTGTGATTAAAAACTCACTTCTACACTTTATATCAATGGTTTCCAGCCACCATAAATGATTGTCAATAAATGGCCGACATTGAGAATACAAAGATATTGTGTCTGGTGAACAAAGGGACTTTTTTGCCCCGTTTTTTCTAGGTGCCCTCACTCTATCTATCTATCTATCTATCTATCTATCTATCTATCTATCTATCTATCTATCTATCTATCTATCTATCTATCTATCTATCTATCTATCTATCTATCTATCTATCTATCTATCTATCTATCTATCTATCTATCTATCTATCTATCTATCTATCTATCTATCTATCTATCTCCCTCACTCTATCTCTCTATCGCCCTCACTCTATCTATCTATCGCCCTCACTCACCCTCACTCACCCTCACTCACCCTCACTCACCCTCACTCACCCTCACTCACCCTCACTCACCCTCACTCACCCTCACTCACCCTCACTCACCCTCACTCACCCTCACTCTCACTCACTCTCACTCACTCTCACTCACTCTCAGTCACCCTCAACCCCTCACCCTCACTCACCCTCAACCCCTCACTCACCCTCACTCACCCTCAACCCCTCACCCTCACACAGTGCAATAGGTCTCGGAGCATTTGAGTTAGAGCTTTTAGAAATGTTTATGGCTTTTTTTTTTTAAATTCTTTAGCATTGGCTACAGGAAACAAAAATGCTAAAGATTTACAAAAAAACCCATAAACAATTCTAAAAGCACTAACTCTAATGCTGCGAGACCTATTGCATTTCCAATGCTTGTTGTTATATAACTACCAAAACCAGATGAAATCTGGGCTGAGGGAACCAGAGGCACGGGGTACTGGTATACGGCAGCCTCCACCGTAAACTATGTATCACAATGAGCCACTCCCAGTTTAAGTGTCGCTAGTGTTAGTGTAGTTTTAAATTCGTGAGTGCAGGCATCTCACAAAAAGTGAAGGACTGGTCTCACACAGCACGTGCTGTAATGCTTCATCATAGACCAGTCCTCCCCCTCTAAAAACTTGGTTTGATAGAGGGCGGGCATACACCTGACGACAGGGATGCACTTTTAAACTAAGTGGGGGCCCATGAAAAAGGAAGTGGATTAAAAGGCCATTATGGGTGTCAGCTTAAAGTTTAATAGTGCTGGCATCCATATGGTAGTTTAAAATAAGGTGATCGGTGTAATGGGGATATTAAAGTCCCCCCACCGCTGTGAATGCGGTCAACATGTTTCTGCCTAAAGGCCCAACTGGGTCCGCGGCATTCACCAGGACCATGAGAGAACGGGCTCCACTCTTACCACACTATGGCAGGAGGGTTCCACTCAGTGTGATGATAGTGATCACACTCCACTATAATATGGCTAGATCCTTTATGCCTGAACGAAAACATCGTATATATAAAACCAATAACACTGTCACATCACTTAAAGACACACAAACGAAAAAGCAAATAAATCCACAATCACCATGGTTCTATCGTGAGTGGATAGTAGTGCAGCAGTCAAGTGAAAACAATCTGTGCTCCAGTGCTGGAGAAAATATCTCCAACACGCTTACTCTGAGATGAGGACAAAATGGCCCCATAGAAGGGAGAGGGCAGAAGAACCCTTAGGTCGAAGAACTAGAAAAATGTGTGGGAGAAAGCACAGAAGATCACTATGTTAAAGGGCCCAGGGGGCATTTTTAAAAAGGACAACACTAATGTCTCTATGCTGTTAAAGGATCGTATGACCTGTAGGGAAAGAACTTGTAGTAGTTGATGCACAGCTGATATTAGCTCAAAGTTTAAACTCAAATTGTAAGATTGTTTCTGCTGTTCGTTGGTGCTCTACCAGGAGGCGTCGCGGGTCCTACCGACGTCAAGTAAACATATATAACGTGATGCTAGAAAAACTCTAGTGTCATCCCTGAGTAGGCACACATTGATTGTCGACCTCCCTTCAATGAAGAAAAAACGACTTAAATGAAGTTCCTTATGTTTCTTGGTTTTATTTTGTTTTTCAAAATTTCCTTGTTTCAAGATTTACTTAGAATACGGCAGATTCACATAACTGAAAATTAAATCATTTTTCAACGTTGCAGTTCAGACATTGTCTAATGAGTGTGTCCAATGCATTTCGGGCATTTTGAGACCTGCCCTTCATCAGGGACTTGACACTAGAAGCAAAAATGAATATAAACATAATTTAGTAAATTTATGGTAATCAGATAGGCTAACATATATGGCTGTAAGCATTATATCCTAAAAACATTTTGTCCACAAGAACGATTGAACAGCAAACGCTATACAACACAGTAATCATAACAGTTAGTACAAAATTATGTTTCTGACCGTTGGGGCAGAGTTATGTATGTGACGAAAAAAAGTGGCTCGGTGTATCACTTACATGCCTGTGTTCAGGATGTTGGGTGAAACCTAAAAAAACAAAGGTTGCAGAAAAGCGGGATTAGAACCACTATGCTAGATATGAGGTGGATCAAAGTTGGTTCTTTTACCTAGCAAAGGGATATAAACTAACCTGTTGAAAATCGGTGAAATGCTTTCGATCCGGTACTCGTCTCCGCCAAAACGTCGGCTGAACACTTTGGTTTGCCGCGTTCATTATATTCAAAACAACTAAATCATGTGACTAGTCACATGGGTCTCGAGACACTGAAAAAAGACTATGATCAGGAAAGGTCTACTCGTGTTACAAAAAAAACTCGTATGTGAAGTTTATTAACAGAGGGAATGTAGACAGCCTGCTTAATTGCAAATATATGTTAAATCCTTTTATCAAAGCGGGAATAGCAAACATATAAGTTAATCGTTTGCTTATATAAAAAAATTCTAAAATTGGGGGAAGGTTCGAACTGCGGTAAGAGCAGTCGGAAATCCTGTGCGCTATTACTAGAGCCATGAGGAGGGTGATGAGAATCGGGTTAAGAAAAATAGTGTCAATGTGTGTGGTGATGGGAAACGAACACAATGATCACAAGCTGGTATTTGGAGCAATACAATCATAAATCATAAATAACATGAGAATTCAATCCTCTCGTTGAGTCCTGTAGGTTTCTGCGTCGATAATTTGTGAATCCAGTAATTCTCTCTTTGCAGCAAAAATTTATTATTGTCTCTGCCTTCAGTTTTCAACACAGTTTCAAGAACTATAAACTTGACTTGGGAGACGTTATGCTGAGACTCCACAAAATGTGCCGATAAAGCTGATTTTAGGTTTTTCAGACGGATGTTTGATTTATGTTCAGTTAAGCGTACTTTCAACTTACGTTCAGTTTTTCCTACATACAGCTTCCCACAGGGACACTTGATGCCATAGATCAGATTGCTAGAATCACAGGTTGCACTGACTTTAAGTTTGATAGGATAACCTTGTGTAGGATGATTAATGATGTTTCCTTTAATGGTATTGTTACAGTTACCGCAGTTTAAACATATAAGCAAACGATTAACTTATATGTTTGCTATTCCCGCTTTGATAAAAGGATTTAACATATATTTGCAATTAAGCAGGCTGTCTACATTCCCTCTGTTAATAAACTTCACATACGAGTTTTTTTTTGTAACACGAGTAGACCTTTCCTGATCATAGTCTTTTTTCAGTGTCTCGAGACCCATGTGACTAGTCACATGATTTAGTTGTTTTGAATATAATGAACGCGGCAAACCAAAGTGTTCAGCCGGCGTTTTGGCGGAGACGAGTACCGGATCGAAAGCATTTCACCGATTTTCAACAGGTTAGTTTATATCCCTTTGCTAGGTAAAAGAACCAACTTTGACCCACCTCATATCTAGCGTAGTGGTTCTAATCCCGCTTTTCTGCAACCTTTGTTTTTTTAGGTTTCACCCAACATCCTGAACACAGGCATGTAAGTGATACACCGAGCCACTTTTTTTCGTCACATACATAACTCTGCCCCAACGGTCAGAAACATAATTTTGTACTAACTGTTATGATTACTGTGTTGTATAGCGTTTGCTGTTCAATCGTTCTTGTGGACAAAATGTTTTTAGGATATAATGCTTACAGCCATATATGTTAGCCTATCTGATTACCATAAATTTACTAAATTATGTTTATATTCATTTTTGCTTCTAGTGTCAAGTCCCTGATGAAGGGCAGGTCTCAAAATGCCCGAAATGCATTGGACACACTCATTAGACAATGTCTGAACTGCAACGTTGAAAAATGATTTAATTTTCAGTTATGTGAATCTGCCGTATTCTAAGTAAATCTTGAAACAAGGAAATTTTGAAAAACAAAATAAAACCAAGAAACATAAGGAACTTCATTTAAGTCGTTTTTTCTTCATTGAAGGGAGGTCGACAATCAATGTGTGCCTACTGTAGGGAAAGAAACCATCCAGCACCACATTCATTCTCCTACGGTCCAATGACTTGGTCACCTCCTCTGCGCCTAGGTATGCATGCCTCCGCTTCTCTCTGGTAAAGTGAGTTGGCCAGTGACAGGTATTTATAGTCTGGACTGTGGAAAGTCACTGATCAATGCGAGCATGAGCGGTGTTCTCTACTATCAAGGCGCATGAACATGTGCGAGCCACCTTCCACACGGGTTGCCTGCCCCTGCGGTAAACTTCACTTCCCGCACGTACTCAGTCAATTAAGGGTACGTTTCCGGGAACCTTATTTGGGCAGTCAGGCACTTCCCCAGACTTTTCCCGCATCATTCAACAGGGACACCGGATCACGCACGGCTGCCCTGTATTGGCGCTTATTAATCACTTACTACCACAGCCCAGCCTATAAATACCAGTCACTGGCCACTGAACACTCCTCATTGATATTCATCACAATGTGATCTACTCTTTCTTATCATAGTCATCAGTACCCTCTCTCCATCCTGTGTTCTCTACTATAGTGAGACTGTTTAGGTTGTATGAAATCTCCTTTGTCCACATCCTTAAAGAAGTAAATAGTTACGTTATAAATCAAAATTAGATATTGACCTCGAAAAGTAAATTTGTTTCTCTTCACTGTATTTTCAGGGAGCAGCTAATTTTCTATATCTTTGCCCTTTCAGGAAGCTGGAAATGCTCTCTTGTAACAATTTCACAATATCATCAGCAGTTCACTCTTTCATCTTATTTCTCAGTTAGCTTTAATTAGGTTTGCAGGAGAACACTTTTTAATACCACATCAAAATTCTTTCAACAGTTACTTTTAGAAATGTTTTCCTTTTTAATCTTTCTGCTGGCAGGTGGTGAAGTGCATCACAATTCAGATGTGGAGAGGCACCTGCTGGTGGAATTTAACCTCAGCAAAGATCTTGCCAGTTGCTTGAGGTTTCTCACTAGACCAAATAAGACAATCATTTTAAGTGAATGTCCCGGGCCTTATCATGATGCTGTTTTCTGCATCGCAGCAGTGCATACGGGGTTCATGACCTTCCTTATGGTGTCTTGAGGGCATACATTAACTTGCAATATCTACGAAGCAGTGCATGTTACGGTGATAGCAGAGCTCGGAAAAAAACAAAAAAATAATTGCTAGTCTAAGGGATTTGCCATTGCTTCTTGTCCTTTAGCCTACACAGCAAGTGGAGCGTAAGATGAACTTATTATTTGCTATTGAAACAAAATTCCAATTCTTATCACTTTTTGTTCTTTTACTTGTGTGTTGGTCAAAGCTGTTTTGAAGAATGCTACTTACTTTGCATTACAGTGTTACTGCATTTTATTTTACATTGAATCTGTGATGGCGGCGGTCTAATACCACCGTGACACCACTGGTGTTGTGATTGGAAGGGGTGGCATTCTTTTTTTTCACAAAATTTTGACTCCCTGTTTGTTTATGCTGAGAGCGCAGACACAAAGGCAAGTTTGTTTGCTCCCATCAGAGTCCCAGAAGTGACCATCGTCAACCACTAAGCCCATTTTATGAGGAATACTAGATAAGAAAGGCCTACTCTAAAGCAGATGTACTAGCCCTAAACCCTTCTATTACTTACCCCAAGAAAATGAACCCTCACAAGGTGTGTACTGCCTCTAAACGAACCCTCCACGGCTTTGAGACAAAGACATTTATCACAAGGAGGTATTCCCTTCTGACCCCTCTGTAGAGTGTGCGGGCGTTAGGCCCACATACTCATAGAATGATCACACAGACACAGTTGGTATAGGTGGATACCTGGCCCAGAGCACTTTCGCTCGGCCCCTTTTATTGTCAGGGTCACCTGACTGGTGACGCCTGTTGTGGGTGGGTGTTTAGTGTGTCTTACAGCAGGGCAAACACTAGAACGTATCCAGATGGATACTACATCCCTCCCAAACCTTAATGAAGGACCTAACAAATGAAGTCCGAATCTGTGGGAGAGAATACAATTTACAAACAAAAACATACCACAATGACGACTCCAACATAGTCTCTTTTGCTGCTGGTCAACCACTGACTATGGTGTTCTTGCCTCCAGGACCACTAGTTCTCCTTGGCATGATGTCAGGGTGCTCTGTGGATGTAGTCTTTTCTTGGACTTGCAACCTGGAAGGGGGATCTACCGTCTCTCTCTTTCTGTTACATATTCCAGTGAAAGTGCAGATGGAATGATGGTGGATCATTGTGTTTTACTTTCCACTGTATAGTCCTGGTAGAGGTATTTTCTCTAACTGGTGATGTAATGTAAATGTAATGTAAAAAGTATTTATATAGCGTACGGACACCAAGCGGTTTCATTGCGCTAGTGATAATTTCCAATGGGATTTGCAGTTGCAGGATATCCTTCTCACGGATACCCCTCTCTCGTGGGTGTCCCCAGGGCCGGACTCGGAACGAAAACTGGCCCTGGCAAAGTGCTCGGCTGCCCCCCCCGTGGGGGGTTGGGGGTACCGCCGAGCTCTTTGCCAGGGCCGGTTTTCAGTCGATTTTGTTACAGGGCCGATTTTGCAGCGCACCGGGGGATTGCCCAGTGCCTGCAACGGACAGACCGGCCCTGGGTGTCCCGTCTCACTGGATGACCCGAGGTCCTTTGCTGCCAGGCTTCCACTGGACCGGTGGGCTGCCGCCTTGTCGCTCCAACCACGTTGGAGGAATTGCTACGGGTTCTCTCTCCGTGTCCGAAGCTGCACCTGAAAAGGGTGTTGTTGGAACTTGTTCCTTTGCATGCTACCTTTGCTCTCCCAGGATTTACAGAGCAAGCTTCAACAGTCCATCTCTCATGTTGGGAACCGCTGCCACCGTGTCCCAGAGGCCTCTTCCTCTTGGATTTCCACGGCCCTATGTCCGTTCCATCCCAGAGGTGGTTGTTACCAATGGACCGGCTTGCTCCCCTCTGTCGTCACCGGGTGATCTTGGGATTCGCAAGTAGATGTGTACTTTCAGTGATACTGATGTTTCCAGGCACCATATTCCGATGTACTCGCACCTTTGCACTTTCTTCTTCAGGTGTGTGTGTGTTGATCTGTCATGCAAACCTCTTTATTCTTCTTCTCTCCTTTTCATCTTTTGCCATGGCGTCTTGCCACTCCAGTTCTGTCTTCGCTTTCTTTCGGGACACGGTCTGGCCGTCTCTCATGCCTGTTTGCTCTAACCAGGCTTCTCCGTTTAGCGTGCACTCCTCACGTTTCCCCCTGGTCTTGTCCCAGCACTAGGACACTGTCTTCACTTTGCTCTGTGACTGGATCTGTCGTCGCTAACTTCTCTCGCTTGATTAATTCTGACTTCTAGTTGATGTCGTTAGACTTCTGTTCAGTCTCTTCCTGGTCCTCTTCGCGGACCTCTCGTCAAATCACTTTGCTCGCTGACTTCTTGCAGGTTAGCATCATCCTTGCGACCATCTGGTAGGTCGACTTCTTTTTCCTTGCGAGCAAACTGGCAGGTCGGCTTCTTCCTCCTTGCGACCAAACTCGCAGGTCGGCTTCTTTCTCCTTGCGACCAAACTGGCAGGTCGGCTTCTTCTTTCTTGTGACCAACTGGCTGGTCAGCTTCTTCTTCCTTGCGACCAATTGGCTGGTCGGCTTCTTCCTCCTTGCGAGTCTTCATGCTTCTGGTGGTCTGTGCAACCACTCCTCCTTCTCTTCACAGTCGCATTGCTTTGGTGCGCTTCTGACTGCGCTCTTCTGTCCCTTCAGTGACTTGCTGCTTTGGGCGGTTGTCTTGTAGTCTTTCCTCTGCGGTGTTCACCTGTGGCCACTAGGCATCACCTCACTCTCCGTCTCCGGCAGTCTCTGTTCAGCTGTGAGTTACCTTTCACACTTCCAATTGATATCCCCAGGCGTCTCTGGTATTCCCTTGCTGAAGGGGGGCTTGCTTACTTCCTTTCCAGCGGAATGACAATGTCTTAGGGGTCTGCCTGTCCCTTCAGTCGAATCCTGTTCGCTGTCCTCATTATCTGCTTTGGATAGTCGCAGTTGACTCTGTGCGGTGTGTTCTTGTACTTCTGGCTCATTCGTGCGCCTTGTCACATCATCCTCACTGGCTGTGTAGTGACTTGGCATCACTCCAGCATGGCAGCTGTACTGCACACTCACTTTATGCCTTTGGCAGTCCTCACTGTGTTTCTGTCCAGTGTTGCCTTTCTTTTCTTTCTGTTAGTGCTCTTTGTTCCTCAATTGTGTTGTACTGCAACAGCTGGACCTGTGCTGCTGCCGGCATTTCCTTGGCACTGGTTATGTACACTAATTTTCAAGTAAGAGCCTAGACATGGCTTCTTCTGTCCTTGGCAATGATTGTGGGCTGCAACAACCAGGTGCTCTTTGCTGCAGGCTTGACTTTTCACCATGGGCTTTTCCCGTTTCTAACCTCAGTGGCGCAAAACGGCCACTAGATGACAGTGTTGCCTTGAGCCGACTTCCTTCTGCTGTCTTCGGCAGTTCTGCCACGCTGCAGGCTTTGCTCAGCTTTTTCCATTAAGAACCAGATACCTGTATTGTCTGCACTCTGCTGTGCAGCGCTGGTGTGTGTATAGTGGGAGGGGTAGAGGGGCTAGGGCTTTCTCGCCTCTCTTCCTCCCCAGCTCTATTCCGATCTACTCTCGGAATCCCAGTCACTTTTCTGCCTGCTGCCCCACGTCCCGGCTGGTGAGTGATCCTGTTTATTCCCTCTTTAAATTGGGCCAGTGCAGTGCAGGTGGTCACAATGCATAGGGGAGGGGCACCACTTCCCCCTCCGGACTTTTGACTTCAATACTTCAGCGGCGCTGGCTGCACACAGCAGCAGCCTCTATTACTTCCTTCGCTGCATCGGGGAGGGCCGGAGCTGCCGCTGGGGAACTCTCCTTCTTCCCTCGGGGTGTGCGGGCCACTTGCACCTTTGCCGCCTCAGATGGCTGCCGACCAGACCGTATTTCCTTTCTCCTTCCCCTGCCGCCGTGGCCTCTCACGGCTTATACGCAGGGCGGGGAGGGGTAGGAGCTGCTACGGGGCACTGTTCACTTTCATTGCAGGTGGGCTCCGCTTCCGTTGTGTCTTTAGCACGATGGTGGCAGATGCTTGCCAGGGCTCCCTTTCCATGCCCGCAATTGCTCACCTTCAGCCCACGGCGGATAGCCATTTACTTTCAACGATTCCCGCCCCTCGCAGCAGACCTCTTCTCTCTTCGGCTGCGCGGGGGGAGGGGTGTGCTGGCGCCGCTTGGGTCAGCCGTGGGTGGCACGCATTCTTCTCCCTCAGCTCCCCTCCCACCCGCAGCAGCCTCATGCAGTTCCTCGGCTGCGCAGGGTGGGGGTTACTGCCACTGCTTGTGAACTGCAGGGCCTCAATCTGGGTAAGTGTTCACTTGTGGCCGAAGATGCGGGGTGGGCTCCCGCTGGCCTTATAGCGCTCGGGGTCACTTCTTTTTGACCACAACCCCGCGCTCACTCAACGGGGTCGCTGCCTGGTGAGCTCCAATGGGCTTGCTCTTCTCCTGGGACTCTTCTGCGCCCCCGTGGGCAGTCGGGCACCTCCTCACTGGGGCAGATTTAATGTGGGCTCATGAGGTGCGGGGTGGGCTCCAGATCACCGCCACTAACCACTGTAGGCCAGGGGCTTTTCGGATGCCCCACGGGCTGGTGGATGCATCCTGCCCCAGCTCTCAGGGGTGCCATTAACAAGGCAGCTCTCTCCCCCTTTTCTTTATCTGCAGGCCTGGTGCACATGCGGGCACAGCCCCCTCATTGCCAATGTAGAGTTTACGGGGACTAGGCTCACATACTCATAGGATGATCACACCGACACAGTTGGCATAGGTAGATAATTGGCCCCGAGCACCTGCACTCAGCCCCTTTTATTGTCAGGGTCACCAGACTGGTGACGCCTGTGGTGGGTGGGTGTTTAGAGTGTCTTACAGCAGGGCAAACAGTAGAACGTATCCAGCCGGATACTACACCCTCCCCCCCATCAAAGGCAATGGATTTATAAAACCATTTATTATTAATGTGAGATCCCTTCAAAGGCAGATGATCTATGTGCTTGATCTCCTCTGTGATGAAAGGCCAAATCTGCTATTTGTTACTGAAGCCAGATTGTCACCTTTGTCAAAACCAATTATAAAAATGCTCATTCCTTTTGGCTATAAGATTTAGAACCTTGACCACTTTAACGGAAGAGGAGGGGGTACTGCGATCATATATAAGGACGCTTATACCTGTTGCACTTTTCCTGCAGCTGACTTGCTTGAGGCTTCTGCCTCTCGTTGAATGCTCAGCATTGAGGGGTCTCTTCATGAACTGCCTCAATGAGGCAGTCTCTAATGCACATTAGCGCTTCTCCCATTGCATCATATTAGGTGATTTCAACATTATTTGAAACTGCCTACTGATAAAGAAATGATCACTCTAAACAACATTATGTCCCCATTGGACCTTTTACAATTAGTCTCCAGTTCAATCACAAGGGAAGACATACAATCGATTTTGTATTCTCTAATAAAAGTTTGAGTTTTTCAGACCCTTTCTACTGTGATGGACAGACCACCATCTGATTCATTTTAATTGCCCTTCTGTCTCACATGGAAGCCCTAAGCTCACCTCGCCCCTGGCCAAATTAGACCTTATTCCAGGCTAACTAAGAAAAGCTTGCCCAGCGCTCCGGAAAATACAGTGCCAAATATGTTGGGGTCAACTGAGTCAGATGCTGAGGAGGTTGATAATTGGATTCACACCTCTGTGGAAAAACTGCACTCCCTCCATAAGATTTTGGGACCTTAGTTCAATGATACAGGGAAAGAAGAGGAAAAAAATATGCAGAAAGAGGCTGGCATAAAGACTACAGAATTGAGGCTAGAGCTAAGTACAAACAGGCACTTAAGAATGATCAGGCTGAGGTCAATTCCACTAAAAGTGAATTCTAGCGGGGTAGAAAACAGATCTAGAGACATTTTTTAAAATGTAAAAACTTTCTCAGAAACGGTTGCCAGCCATAGAAGCATGGATCCCTTAGCTGAGTGGTAAAAGGTGAAAACAACTGGCCTCTTTTTTTCATAATAATATATAGGAAATCCAAATAGATTAAACATAACAGGGATTTTGGGAGCTGAATCTCTCATTTCAGCTACAAGCCCAAATATTCTATCTACCTTTAACTTGATCTCTTTGGAGGATACCAGAGTAGCCAATTTAAAGGAAAGTCAGGCTCCCCCTCTGATCCCTGCCTCCCTTTTAGTCTAGCTCTGTGAGTGAGCGTCATTAACTGAGTGATGAATGCCCTGCTAATTAAGTCATTGACAACTGCCACAGTTCCTACCTGCTGGAAAAAGGCCAAAAGTTTACCTCTCCATAAACAACCCAATGCGAAACCCAATGTCCCAGGTAATTACAGACCCATTTCCCTGCTGCCAGTGCCATCAAAATGTGTGGATAAGTATGTTAACCCCTTGCATGCTGATGACGGCCCCCAGCCGTCATGCACTATTTGATTTGATTTGATTTATCAATTTATAGAGCGCGCGAATGTCCGAAGGCGTCTTGGCGCTAAGATATACCCTTGGCTCTTGAAGATGTTAATTAGAGCTATGCGGAGAAAATCCAGGTTTTAACTTCCTTTCTAAAAGATTTCAAGGATGGACTGATTTTTATGGCAAGAGGCAGCTGATTCCAGGTTCTTGCTGTATGTACAAGGAAGCTTCTTCCGCCCCAATTGGCTCTTCTGAATCTCGGGACTCCGATGAGTCTCTTTTGGCCGGATCTGAGAAGTCTATTTGGCTTATAAAGTTTTAGATGTGACTTCAGGAATTGTGATCCAGTTCCGTTAATGGCCTTGTATGCCAGGCACAATGATTTAAATTGTACCCTTTTTGCAATTGGTAGCCAGTGCAGGGTTTTTAGTTTGTGGCTGATTGGTTCAAACTTAGGTATGCCTAATACAAGCCTGGCTGCTGCATTCTGCAGGCGTTGAAGTTTGGCTAAGATTTTCATCCTGGCCCCAGCATAAAGGCCGTTCCCATAGTCCAGTCTTGACAAAGCTAAAGCTGTCACCACTGTTTTACGCGAATCCTGCGGTAGATAAGGTAATATCTTTTTTATCATTTTTAGGATATACCAGAGTGTTGATGCCAGCTTGCTGGCTTGGGCGTCAAATGAGAGATTGGTGTCTAGAATGACTCCCAGGTTCCTCACTTTTTCTGATGAATCTGGGCATCTTCCCATATTTTTAGGCCACCAGGAGGGAGACCATATATTTGTTTTACCTCCTAATATCATGACCTCACTCTTGTCCCCGTTAAGTTTTAGGCAGTTTCTTTTCATCCATTGGCTGACCTGTACCATGCAATGTTGAAATTTTTCTGCTGTGTCCTCCACATCCTTACTGATTGACACCACGATTTGAGTATCGTCAGCATAGGATATTGGAGTGAATCCACAGTTCCTTATTATTTCAGCAAGAGGGGCCACATATAGATTAAAAGAGTGGGCTCATCGAGGAGCCCTGCGGGACCCCGCATGGCAGATTGAATACATTGGATTTAGCTCCTCCTGATTCTACCGAGAAAGTTCTGTTCTCTAGGTAGGAAGAAATGAGGGTACATGCTGAGTCATGTATTTCTGCTGTTTTTAGTCAGGTTAGGAGGATCTCGTGGCTGACCGTATCGAAGGCCGCCGATAGGTCAAGTAGCACCAAGGCGGCCTTCGCTCCATTGTCCAACACTTGCCTAAATTCCTCCACTGCTGTGAGTAGAGCAGTCTCCGTTCCGTGTCCCTCGCGAAAACCGAACTGAGAATGGTCCAGCCAGTCACCATCCATCAGATATCGGGATAACTATTTGTTTAACAGTTTCTTCATAATTTTCGCGGCAAAAGGGATCCTGGCTATTGGTCTATAATTGTTTGGAATTTCACAGTCTAGGTTTGTTTTTTTTAGTTGCGGCCTGATTGATATCATTTTTCAATCATCTGGAAAGATGTTGGTTTCGATAATTTGGGAAAATAGTTTTTCTAACACCAGGCTCAGCTGTTCTGAGCAGATTTGCATTATTTTAGGTGGACAGGGGTCCATTGGGCTACCTGAGTTAGTGGTATGCACCTCTTTCTGGATCTGATCTACTGTAGGAGGGCTGAAATGGAACAATATAGGTTGAACTGATTGTTCCGCCCGATTTATTAGGTGTAGGGTATCCTGGTCTGCCTTCTCCGTGTTGTGATTTTTAAAGGAGTCATAGACTGAAGATACTTTGCTAACAAAGAATTCACCTAATGTGTTACAGAAGTCTGATGACATTTCTTCTGAGTTGTTATTTTCAAATTTTTATAATTTTTTAACAGTATCAAAGAGGACTTTACAAGAGTTTTTTGACTCATTAATTTTCTGAACGAAATATATACTTTTTTCTGTTATTATTAGTTATTTATAACTGGCTAAAGCAGCTTTATATTCTTGTCTGAGCTGGGTGTCATAATTGGCTCTCCATTTTTTCTCTGCTCTTCTGCACTTCTGTTTTTGTGCCTTCAGTGCTTTCGAGAACCACGGCTGTGAGGGGGTTTTTCTTTTAAAGGTAACTTTTTTTTGTGGGACTGTGAGTTTAACTGCAGTATCTAACCACTCGTTAAATTGTTTACAGGCTATATTGCAGTTTGCATCAAATGTAGGATAAGATGTTCGGAGTATATCAACAAATTCCTGATGGTTAACCTTGGACCAATCTGGGTATGTTGTTTTCTTAAGGGTTTCCACGGGTCTCCCCGTATCTTCTTTAATTTCTACTATAAACAGGACTAACTTGTGGTCCGACCATGGGACCAGGAGAGTATCAATTTTATTTAAGCTCTGCCATGAGGTAAATATACCATCCAGTGTTTGGCCAGCATTATGGGTATCTAGGTGTACCTTTTGTTCCAGATCAAAATTTGACATTGCGTCCATAAACGATGCTATCTTAGGGTCAGAGGTTTTCTCTAGATGCAAATTAAAATCTCCTAAAATTGTATAATCAGGGCCTGTCACGCTTGATTCTAAAAATGGACTTAACGACTCAATTAGGGGCGTTTTTGCGCTAGGTGGTTTGTAGATTAGTAGTCCATTGAACGTGTAGTTATCTATGATCTTGATTTGGAAGGTCAATGTTTCACAGTCCAAGTTACTTCCTCTTTCTGAGCTCTTAATCCTGAGTTCTTCTTTTGCTATTATTGCTAATCCTCCCCCGCGTTTCATTTTTCTGTCAGCTCTAAAAATGGAATAACCCTCGGGAATGGCCAGGGTCAAGTCGACATCTGATGCTTCGTCAGCCCACGTTTCTGTGACAAACAGTATATCGATATTTTGGCTTTCGATTAATTCAGCTGTATGTATGTTATGCTTGACTGAGGACCTGACATTAATTAAGCCGGCCTTCAAAGTGCTGTTTCTGTAGTTTGGTATCTTGGGTTTGTTTTGGGGCATGGACAGGATCTTAATAGGTGAAAATTCAAAAGTGCAAGGGCAGGACGGACATTTTTTACCTTCCTTGTATAACTCAATCCGGGCACATGTGACGCTGGGTCTTAGTGTTAGGAGCTCCTGACTGGAATACTTCCGTTGTCCTTTTTCGGGATCATTTTGGACAGGGGGTATGGCCCTGGGCCCGGTCTCGGCGCGGACGGGCACAGACGGGCTTGCCTTTGGCGCGCCCGCTGCGCGCATCCGCTGCGCGTTTGAGGGGGCCTGGCCTACGTCCGTGGGCGTGGCCTGTGCTCGGTCGAAGAATAGCGGCTAGAACTCCGACCCGCGGCAGCCCTTAGATCGGCAGCGCGGGGAGTTCTGTACAGGTGAGGTGGGGGGGAGTACTCAGGGGTAAAGTGCAGCAGTGCAAATTACAATTCTGTTTCTAAAAGCAGTTTTTTAAAATCAAGTTATTTAGCAGTTTTTACAATCAATTAAGTTAAAATACCGGCCTAGCTCCCGGCTATCTCGCCTCAGGAGTGGTCGTGTGCTGATGACGGCTGGAGGCCGTCATGACCGCACCCGCGCTGAAATCTTCAGCACTGGAGCAGAATCGCGGCAGCATGGAAGGGGTTAATCAGCAGTTGTCTGACTACATTGATTCAAATGAGCTATTACACTCCAGTCAATCCGGCTTCAGGCCAAAGTTCGGCACAGAGACTGCTCTTTTCTTTTGAAATGGTTCTCCATTCCAGGCTGCTTGCTTGCTTTGATGATTTAGGAATCAGATGCACTGCTTAGAAATGGATGAAATCTATCCTTGAGTGTAGGGGTCAGGAAGTCTGGTTGCCCTCCTATTCGTCTGGCAGCGGAGAAGTCTCAGTAGGAGTGCCAGAGGGCTCGGCCCTTAGCCCCACGATGTTCAACATCTAAATTACCCAGCTTTGCCTACTGGTTGAGCCTTTTGGGACTAGGACAATCTCTTACGCTGATGACACACAGCTTGTCTTTTCTTTCAAGAAAGGTGAATTAATTGCCTCTGATACCATTAAATCCTGCCTAGCTGCAGTTTTTCAATAGATGAATATCAGCCAACTTAAGTGTAACATTGAAAGACAGGAGTTCTCAGTTTTGGACATAATTTCAACCTAAACCTGCAAGTCCTTTGGCCATGGGGTGCCTCTCCAAACAACCTGCAAGTTGAAGCTGTAAAAAACTTGGGAGTTAAAGTCGGCCAACACAAACGCCTGACCTTTCACAATCAAATAAACACAGTAGTGGGTACGTGTTGTGCTCTTCTGTGCACTTCAAAACAATGTGTGTATTTGCCTCCTGTCCCTTTTAGGAAAACAGTGTTCTTGGCCTTGTTTATGTAAAGGTTGGACTATGGCAATACCCTGTGTGCATGTCTCCCAAAGTAGCTGGTGAGGAAATTGGAAACTGAAATGTAGCTGCTCGTTTCATGATCAATCTCCCAAGAAGAGTTCATGTCTCTCTGCATCAGAGGGGCCTGCACTGGCTCCCTGTATATAAACGGATCCTGTTCAAAATCTTACTTTGAATGCACAGAGCTCTGGATCACTTGGGTCCGATGTATCTGTCCTCTGCTACAATCCCAAGAGAAGCTTGCATTCTTCGAGCATCCATATGGCCATAGTTCCTAGGGTCTGCCTCTCTAAAGCTGGTGGCGGATGTTTCACCTGTTTGGGCCCACTTGCCTGAAATAAACTTTCTTTAGAACTGCATCAAATTGAAGACAACGGGCCTTTCAGTAAGAAACTTAATTCCTGGCTTTTTGCACATCAATCTTTCAGCACTCCCATCTTCTCATTGCTCTCCTTATAGCACCGGTAAACTCTTTTTGAGTAGCTGCAGCACTTAACAAATCCCCTTTTCATTTAATTCTATTTCTAAATGCTACATTTCTGGACCTGTTTGTGTAATTTAAAAGCGTATGTGTAAACATTGTTTTGGCCACATTATGGTGTTTTGACATTTTCTCTGAAGAAAGGACTACCAGCCATATCAAGGCCATGTTAACTTCTGAATCAATGCTTTTGATCAGCACTGCATTGACTCAATAATAAGCATGACCCAAAATGACCTCTACTTATTCCTAGCAGGAGGAAAATGGGATTGTTGGACTTGGCCCTCTCTGCAGGGTCACCCCAGAACATTTATAACATGCCTCAGGCCTTCCATTGAAGTCTGTGTGAGGTTTAAAACTGCAAATTGACTTGGCAAAATAAATATTTATCCAGGCCTAAACTCACTACTTAATAAATATAAGTCACCCCTACGGTAGGCCCTAAGCAGCCCATAGTGCAGGGTGCATTATATTTAAAAAGGTGGACCTGCACTTCTAAGTTTTAAATTTCCTGGTAGTGAAAACTCACAAACTTGTTTGTCACTACTGTGAGGCATACCTCTCCAAAAGGATAACACTGGGTTAACATGTTACATTTATTAGTGCTAACTTTTGTTTGGGTATAAGTAGCAATGTCCTGTTTGGTGTCTAAAGAATTGTTGTTTAAAATCCTCGTTAATGGTAAAGTCATATTTTAAGTCACAATTCTGAAAATGCCCCTTTTAGAAAGTCAGATTTTTCTTTTCCTAACTATTTGGTGCCTGCAGCCTGTTACCTGGGTCACACGCCAAGGTGTAGTTTGTAGCTAGGCTTTGTGTATTCCTCCAAAACAGAAACACAAGGGGAGACGAAGTGTTGACAGGATGGGCCATCTTATCAGGATGGACAGGGCAGAACTTTGCACAACCCCACTAACATTTCATCGAGCTGCCTCAGCACACACACCAAGGACTTCACAGTAGCCTTTTGTGACCCCAGACCATGTGGAGCCTAGGCAGGTAGTTAGAAAATCCCGGAACCATCTGTGGGTGTTGGAGAGGTATAAACTCCAGACATTTCGTCCACTTGAAAGCTGGCATCAAGTATAAAAATAGGGCATTCAGATCAACTCCTTAGTACACTCCTGGACCTGTGAATACTACAGAACGAGGATTGCCCTTTTGCCAGAGGGCTGCCATGCTACTTGAGGCCTGACCTGCTCTCTGAGATGGAAGACTGGACCTACTCCCTACATCTGAGGTTGAGTGACTCAGAGGGTCAGCTGACTGACCTCCTATTCTGAGCTCCAGGGACAATACAAGCTCCAGAGGACTCCCTGCAATTGCCCAGCTGACTTGCTGCGACTGGACCTCCCTGAGACTGCAAATGGACCTGTTTGAGCCCTGCTGGCCTCTGATCCCCAATATGTGCCTCACCAGGTTCTAGGCCCTGTTAGATGGATGCACTAAACTGAGATGTCCTGAACCCAGCGGTTCATGCTTATCCTACCACGATTGCATGCTTGTCTGCTGCAATGCGGACCTCAGTTCCGCCCGCCAGTGTCACAATGAAGGGAATGGGACAAAATAATAAAGAATCAAGATCTGATCCGTTGACTCACTGGGCACCATCATCTGTGGTTGCCGGGTAGGCGTTGTCCTTGACGTAATACCAGGTGGGCGCTGAGGATGTGGTGCACACTGTGATATAAACATAGACAGAATTACTCACAGATCATCACACCTAATGTAAGCACTTCCCTGCACATCTCACCACATTCACTTCAGTATCTGTATTACCTTTTCACACAACTAGATCAGTAGGTAGCCTAGGATCTTGGCTCAGGAGGATGGCAGGATGTTGCCTTCAGTTAAGTCACTGAATAATCGCCTGAAGGAAAGGAGCCTTTCTCCAATCCGAAAGTGCTGTAAGGCACCTTACATATGTGCCCCACAAAAAGGAACTGTTCAGACCTGAACCATGTAAACCTTCGGTTGACTTCACCCTCCAACTATCCCTAGCAGCTATCCCTAAACATTGCAGCAAGCTGGTCATTAGATGCTGAAGGCAGTGCATTTGCGCAAGCAGTTGTAGTCCTGTATGTACTTACTTGTTACCTTTGTCCAGAGCTGCTGTGGTGAGAATCTATTATACAGCGGTAAAGATGCCCTCTTGGGGGTGCGTGACTGATAGCGCGACTTACTGCACAGTTTGTGACATGCCGATGTCCACTGCTGCTCCATGACACAGGATGACCTGTTGACGTCCACTGCAGACTTGTGACACAGAATGAGGACGTCCACTGCAGACTCCTGACACAGAATGATGCACCTATGTCCTCTGCAGGCTCTTGACGCAGTATTCACTAGATGCCATTATTATGAAGTCCAACAGCAACCAGAACTGCTCTGAAGATGTGACTGAGGCCGCACCGATTCCTGATTACCTAGCAATTGGGTGCAGACGGGGAGTGCCTTTATATTCACGGTCCAATTAAGTGGGTGACTCATTTTCTGATCGTATAATTACCAGGCTCATGCCATGACTGGTGACTCATTTCCTGTTTGTATAATCACCAGGTTCATACCATGACATGAAAACCACAATGGGAGCACACTGCTAGCCTCTCCTCCGATCGAGTACTTACTTGCACCAACTTTGGTGAATCACACACAAACTTTTTCCGAAACTCTTCAAGTTATACGCACTGCATATACCACAATGCAGAGGGGCGATCCAGAGGAGAGCCTAGCAGTGTGCCCCCATCGTGGTTTTCCTGTTAAAGGGCTCCCGTGAGCCCCATAGCTGACAAGCTTTTGGAGATGCACCTGCGCGCCTAAGAGGCATCGAGGCCTGTGACGGTTGTTTGGCGGCCTTCTCAACCACCCCAGAACTTTTCTCTACTGATGAGGGATACTATCCCGAAACACGAGCCATGTCTCGTGTCTAGAGATGCTGGAAATATTAAGTACTTACTTGCACCAACTTTGGTGAATCACACACAAACTTTTTCCGAAACTCTTGAAGTTATACGCACTCCATATACCACAATGCAGAGGGGCGATCCGGAGGAGAGGCTAGCACTGTGCTCCCATCGTGGTTTTCCTTTTCATACCATGACATGCTCTGGGTGACTCATTTCCTGATTGAAGAATCATCAGGCCCAATCTGGGTGACTCATTTCCTGATTGTATAATCATCAGGCCCTGACCATAAGGTAATGGCGTCAACACAACAACTATACACCAACTATATGGGGTGTGAGCACACACACAATCAGATGCACATGTAGAAAGCACACAGATGCTCATGGCTTATAAATGTGGGTTTGTGCATAGTGTATGTATTCTCCAAGATCGCACAGCGCACGTCCAGGGATGCACATCACAACAAGTGCCATTTATGGTGGTGTATGTTCCCATGACAGACCCTCGGTTAGTATCAAAGTGCACTCCTCCGAAGAAAAAGGAGAAATTCAGAAGTTGTGACCTCTGCTAGACAGTGAATTGCATGTTGTGCTAAGATATTGCCTCCCATGACGACCTCTGACATGAAGCACGGTTAAACCAGACTCTTTGCGCTACAGGAAATGGCACCAGCTACCAGCAGAGAAAGATCTGCACATTGCTCTACAATGACAACAGCCCGCAATGACTTTCAATGCGTATCTCTATCAATAACCCCCCCCCCATGGCACCCAACAAGATCTTCGCACTACAGCGATGACTGTCTGTGATGCCAGTCCTGCTCTTTGCGCTACAGCTTTGACCAACCTGGACATTCTCCTCATCCCTCTCAGCCTCCAACCACCGCAAACTGGACTGTTCGCACCCGAATTTAAACAGATCAGTTTTTCAGCAGGACTAACCTGGTTCCTTCTATAGGACCCACGCTCCATCACTGTTAGCCTGAACCTGTGAAGTTCCCCTTGTCTAACACAAACAGATAGTCGTGAGTTGTTCTTTGTATTTTTGGGCACTGTACTTACCTAAATCTTTGACTACACTGTATTATAGCTTTATAGACCGCAGTAGCAAGCTATACTGGCCATTAAAGGCCATGCTGAAGTCATGGGTCATTAACAAGAAGCGCTTCTTTTATGGCTGTTGTAGCCCTGCTATGGCAGGCTATAAAGCTATTAGAACATTCCACTCCATGCAACTGCACTCTACACCAGTCTGCTCTACACAACTCTATGCCACTGTACTTTATGCTATTCCACTGTATGCCACTCAACTCTATGCCACTATCTTTGCCTCTCCACTCCATGAGATTCCACTCTATGCTACTCTAGTCCACAGCCTAGTATGCCAATTCCACTATGCACCACTCAACTTTACGCCACTTGACTCTAAGCAATTCTACTCTATGCTATTCCAATCTAAGCCATTCCACTCTATGCTGATCCAGTCTATTCCACTCCATTCTACGGCACTATACTGCACACCACTCTATAGTACGTCACTCCACTCTAAACCTCTCCACTATATGCTATACCACTCTATGCCATTCCACTCTATGCTATTTCAGTTTACACCACTCCACTCATTGCCACTCAAGTAGACACTATTCCACTCTACTCAACTTCACTCTATGCCACTCCACTCTGCACTATTTGACTCAATGTCACACCATTCCATGCCACTTCACTTTGTGACACTCCACCCTATGTCTCACAATTATACATCACTTTATGCCACTTCACACTATGGTACTCCACTCTACGCCACTCCTGTCTATGCTATTTGACTCTACACCACACCACTCGATACCATTTGCTGTATGCCCCTCCACTTTGCAAGACTGCACCCTATGCCAAGTCACTGTGCACTATTCTATTCTATGCCACTCCACCCTGTGCCACTCTACTGTGTGGCATTCCACTCTCCGCCACTCCTCTCTACACCTGTACACCACTCCACTCACCTCTATTGTATGGCACATGGCTATTTGCCACTCGATGAAATTACTGTCTACAATTTTAAACACATTTTTATTAAAAAAACAAAACATTGAAATTCTATGAAACAAATCAAAGGTCAAAGATTAGTTATAGTTAGGGAAACTTTATTTATTCTTTATATACAAACCAAACATAAACTACACAAACATTACAAATTGTAAAGTTATAGTTATGTCTACAGTTTCTAATGTAAACATCACCTTCCAATTACTATAACTTTACTTGTTCTTTCTATTAAAACCAAACATAAAATTCACAGACATTAGAAATTCTAAAGTTATAGATATACCTTAAATTTACCATTTTTGAACCACTTTCAAATTACTATAACTTGCAAACTGTTGGCAACTTGCTAGCCACATTAGATTAACTATAACTCCCCACTCTACCAAGCACAGTGTGCATGCTAGAAATGGGGTTTCTGGTTGGGTAGGGTATGCACCTTAGCCAGGTTAAATCAACAACTCTAGTCAGGGCAAGGGAGTTACTCACCTAAGATAACCCCTGCTCACCCCCTTCATAGCTTGGCAGAGCAGTCAGGCTTATCCCAGAGGCAATGTGTAAAGCATATGCTCAACACGCACACACTCCAATGACACACTAGGCACACCACAAAAAGAGACTCCACACAAGGCTATATAAAATTATCCTTTGTATTGTTCATGAAACACATTACACCACACTCACATAAATTACTATGTACTAGGCACTTGTCCTGACATTACATAGATCATAAATCACTTTGCCAATATCTTGCCAATCTCTTTGCCAATCGGGCAAGAATCATAACAACCTAGATAGTGCAGTAGGGAAAAATACTCCTAGATTACACACGTTTCAAAAACAACCATCACATCACTGTACATATGGTGCAAACCCTGACAATGTAACACAACATGCATAATAACATCAGGGCACGAACATGAGGCAATTAGAGTGAGGCAAGACATGTAAGAAATACCAGCATACCCATTACCATGGGTTACCACTACGCAAAGAGCGGCACCTGCGCTCCTACTACATGTGGTAGTGTCTTTCCATTAGTAGGCTCATGGGCCACCTGCCCTCCTAACACAGGGAATGCAGTAATGTTGAGGAGGAGATGCCTTCCTAAACCAGGAATCAGAGGCCTCCATAGAGGCCTGCCACCGTCATTCCAAAAAAGAATGTCCCTAGCGCACCATGTAAGGGGGGGTGTAACACGCACCCAGTCTACGCCTGACACAGGCAGGCAACTGTCGGGTGGTGGCAAGTATCCCGCCACTCCCTCACAAGCCCAACTGGTGATGCAGCCTGTCCAGAGCCTTCCCAGGGCATTCGGAAGGCTGTAAGGAATGTACATGTGGGCGGCCTCATCTTTGAAATCCTGCTGACATGCCACCAAAGTACAGCTCACACGGCAGGACCACTCAAGCCCCAGGAACGCTGGATTCTGCAGCAGGGGAGGGCCGTAAGCCCTCTGAGCCCTGCTCTAGTCCAGAGTTCCTCTCCTTTGGATTCCTCCTCGCCCCTCCGGGGCAGCACTGAGGGGACTTTTCCTGGCACTGGGAGCTGGGCGGGTCTCCTGTCTGGGGCCTTCCTCAGGAAGGGATGCACTCTGCAGCTGCTGGCCATAGTCGGGAACCAGCCATAGTACATCACTACATGCTTTTTAATCCCTGGAGCCTTTCCTCAGCAGGGATCCAGAGCTCACCCTGCGCCGGGTTGTATCAATTTGACTAGGAGCACCCTCATTGCCAGCTCAGAGCACACTGCTGTGGGACTCACAAGACAGGAGTCCCACTGCAGAGATGCTCAAGATGACACGTTTGTAGGCCTATTTTGAGAGCACTGGGGGCACACTCAGAGGAACAGTAGGCAGACCAGCACAGATGGTCCGATTGCAGATGGGACACCCCTTCAGGACAACAAGTAGGTGATTAAAATGGCGGTTCCTCCTGACACACAGCAATCCTCTAGTTTAGTCCACCTAGTGTCTAAATTTATGGGGTCACAGCCCCTGTACTTATAATCAGAAAATCTTTGTTCTGGGGGGCACTTCAAACACTGCTTAGAAGAACACCCAGATTCACATTTCAAGCTCTGGCCCCAGACACACTGCAGGGAGGCAAAGACAGCATTATAGAAGGCATGTACAGTCCTATTCAGGTGAAGGTGCAACTCCTTCCACCACTCTAAATGCAGACCAGGTCTATTCAGGTGCAAGGGAAAATCCTTCCGCTACTCTAAATGCAGCCAAGGTCTATTCAGCCTAGCGCTGAGTCACCCAGGAAAGGAAGGACACACCTCAACCCCCCTTGTGACTGTACTGGCTATAGTGAATGTACATCCCCTCTCTCCTGTAAGTCAAATCCAGACAGTGAATACGCACCCAGGCAGGGCACAAAGACTCATAAGCACACCGAAATGCAGACTTCTAAAAGTGGCATTTCTAAAATAGTAATGACAAATCCGCTTTCACCAATAAGCAGGACTTATCACTACTATTCCAAACATACCAAATATGGGCACAGTACCCGTCTCATATCGAAATTACTACTGAAGCACATATCAGGAAATCACCAATGCAGAACTATGGGAGGGCAACCCCCCAGCAGTGACAAAACAAATAGGCTGTTAGTCACTACCAGGACATGCCACACAGTTAAGACATATGTCTTACCTTTTACCTACACAGCACCCTGCCCAAAGGGCTAGCTAGGGCCTACCTTAGGGGTGGCTTATTTTACTAAAAGTGTAGTTTCAGATGTGGCA
Source organism: Lissotriton helveticus (assembly GCF_964261635.1). Taxonomy (NCBI): domain Eukaryota; kingdom Metazoa; phylum Chordata; class Amphibia; order Caudata; family Salamandridae; genus Lissotriton; species Lissotriton helveticus. Next base: position 943,043,809 of record NC_136071.1, read on the forward strand.
ACCACTTTACATGCCACTTCACTGCGGCAGTAATGCGCGCATAGGCCCTGCAACGGCAGAGGCCTGAGATAGGTTTGAAAGGCCACTTTGATGGGTGGCGCAAGCAGTGCTGCAAGCCCACTGGTAGCATTTAATTTACAGGCCCTGGGTAAATGGGATACCACCAGACAAGGGACTTACAGGAAAATTAAATATGTCAAGCATGTGTAGACCAATCTTACCAAGTTTACAATAGAGAGCACATACACTTCAGCACTGAACAGCAGTGGCAAAGTGCCCAGAACCATAAAACCAACAAAAACAGGTCAGAAAACAAAATATTGGAGGAAGGCAAAAAGTTCTGGGATGACCCTGCAAAAAGGACCACATCCAACAGTGTATAAATGATTTCATAAGACATGTCACGAGTCTTGTTAGGACTTTTATAATTTAAGATGCTATAAGGGATGTAATATGAAAGGGTATTTGCAGTGCATGGGGAAGGTGCGAGTTATAGTTAATGAACTCTTGCTAGTGAGATTTAAAAAAGGCCCTCATGCATTCTATGAGATGGAAGGACACTTTAAAACTGCTTATTTCAAAATAGTGAGACTCGAATTCTATTTTGGGTAGACCCACGGTTTGATATACACTGTTTCAAGTCAATCGCTGTAGCTTCTAGAACCAAAGAAACTAATGGTTGAAGGAAGCTGACGAAAGCACCTTTCTATTTGTAGAGAATATTTATTTAATATTCTATATTAGTTGCGAGTAGCCCAAACACTTTAACACGTCAAATCTAAATACATCTTGGCCACTTAGCAACGTAGGTAACTAAACACGTCGATCCACTTATTTCATGAGTTAAAGCTTACAGCCTGATTCATCAAGCCGAATTGCGCTCGCAAAGGGCCAGATTCTGAGAATCTGGCCCTTTGCGAGCGCAATTTTTGCATTTGGGATTCATCATCCCAAATGCAAAAATCGGTAATTGCTAATTCGCTAAATTGCGAGGAATTACATTTAAGGAATCTCTATTTGAGATTCCTTAAATGCAATTCATGAAGCATTTTAAAATTGCGAAAATGCAATTTTGGGCCGCTATTTACCGAGAGGTCAGACCTCTCGGTAAATAGCAAAAACTTAGAAAAATGCTTTTAAAAGCATTTTTCTAAGTTGCATGTTGCACACACACATGTCCCTTGGACATGTGTGTGCGCAACACCTGTTTCAATTTGCATTTCAGGGGTGCTACCTTTCAATCGCTATCTTATTTGCGAATAGCTAATTGCTAATCGCAAATAAGGAATACTCCCCATTCATTCCTATGGGCCAAAGGCCCATAGGAATGAATGGGGAGTATTCCTTATTTGCGATTAGCAATTTGCTACTCGCAAATAAGGAATGTGTAGGAATCGCTATTTATTTAGCAATTCCTACATGAATACCGTTTTGCGAGTCCTTAATAGCCATTCGCTATGAATCGCTATTAGGGGCTCGCAAAACGGCCCGTTGATGAATAAGGCTGTATGTCTTTTCAAAATTAAAATATTTAACTAATAACCCATATTAGATGAAGCACAAACCAGATCGTAAGAATATGAAGTGCTAATTGGCCGGCTGTGTGGCACGTGTTTTGATTAGGGGCATAGCTGCCGTTGGTGCAGTGGGTGCAGTGGGACAGGTGCCCAGAGCCCTAAGGACCCCATTGAACTCTGACAGTTACTATCCTACACTAAATCAACAGCACGAAATCAAGGGACTTTTTCCTTGCTTGCACGAGGGTCAGTATCATCCTTGATCCGCAACTGGTTTAGTCAGAAACTGTGCTTGCAATACAACATCGATGTGCGCACAGATTTAAAAGAGCAGTTCAGTTCTTTCAGAATCACATTTTCAGTCGATTAAAGTATGACAAAAATAACAAATTGCATAGAAGCACTTCATCGCAGTTAGATGTTAGCATTTGTATTTTGAATGCGTGATTCGAAATCTTTTCACATATTAACCATATGCACTTTTCTTAAGTATAGAAATAAATGCCATGCTCGGGCCATGCTTCCATCTTGTTTATTTTCCTTCCACAAAAGCGCTGCATGGTGTGTTGTTCGTTTACCCTTTCAACGTGCTCCTTTTAACGTTAATGCCGATTTAATGATACGACTTGGTACCGATCAGCGAACACTTACATAGCAGACAATGGTATGGCCCCTGCCAACAGTCATATAGATTTTCATTTAGTAGGTAGCATGGTGCATTTCGAGCCATAGAAACGGCCTCGTGAAATGTATGCCATTAAGCCTTTCATCCCTCCACAAAATGGCTCCCTTAGTGGTAATTGCCCTCGAATGAAATTAAAGGCTTGAGTCATGGCAGAGTAGTGTTGATGTGGCCAAGTGGAACCAACCAAAGCCCCGGGTGAGAGTGTTAATGGCGCCATCATGGATAGTTTTAAGTAGGACAGTAAGCTGTATACAGCAGGATTTACATTCTGTATAAATCGCTAGCGTCAGTGTGTAAGCAAAAACAAACAGTGTTTCATCAGTAAATACGCACCTGTTGACTTAGGTCTACCTGTAGGTGCTAATATATGACTAGTTCCTTTTCACACATTCTCAGAAGTATACCTGGAAAGCTGTGCGAGGCGCAGGCTTCCAGCCGTGCCACTGGGAATGCCAGAGGCCTTTAATTAAAAGCCTCACTTTACCTCCCTGGAAGACTGAGGAATACATTTATCCTTTGTTGGTCCAGCACAATGCAGCTAGACAACTTGCTGCGGTGAGTCGATTGGAGAGGGTGTGAATGTGCCGTATTTACCAAGATATGACTTATTCCTGCTCTCTCGCTACACATGCGCACTATGTGCTGCCTAGCACCAACGCAGGCACCCTTGCTTTGTGGTGGAAGGGTATCTGAGTTGTAGGCAAGATTGTTGTTGTGCAATAAGAGACACCTTCCTGCACAAATACAATCCTTAGAGGTGTTTTCTTCTTTCTAAGTGTGCTGCAGAATGACACATACTTATAAAGATGAAACTACCAGGAGAAATAAAGATAGTCCCCTTCATTGCTTCTCTACTGAGAAGGCGCACCATTTTAAAGCTTCCCCAGGTTTATCGGTATTGGTAAATCTGGGAATGCCCCAAAAAGCATGGGTGGATGCTTGGAAATACCCTTGCTCCACCCATGAAATGCCATTCCGATGCAGAGTAACGTAAGGCAGCAACTTGCAATGCCTTGCTTTACTCCAGATTTTCCAAGCAATGCAAGGCCACACACAGTGGCCTTTTGTAGTTTGGTAAATCAAATTTAGGAATTGAGTTGCCCTTGCAACACCCTGCGTGATTCATGGGCAACAAAATCCTTAGACAAATCTGGACCTGTATTTGTACAATTTACGCTCATAAGAGTTACTTAAAAGTACAAATACTTTTGTAAATCTGGCACAAAAGTTTATTATGATGGACCATCAATCTTTTAATGCCCAGCAAACCCCACTTTTGAGAGATCCCACAAGAACATCATTACCACATGATATACACCTGACTGTCCCATGAAGATATTAGATATTCTCCTCAGAAAAACCTCGGGCTTCTAAACCCTTGCAGACTATTAAATAGGCCACACAAGTCACAAGAATAATAACAAACAAGAGGCTTTAATTATTGGAGAGAGGGAGGCATTGACTATTCTTTTGCTGAAAAAGCCAACAGCCTATCTGGCACTGCTCGCGAATGATCCTCTTGTTTCATTACTCACTTACACTGTTAAACTCCTGAAAAAGGAAGTACATTTAAATACACTGCTTTCTGAGTTCGCAGAATTCAGTCACATCCATGACACTTCGCAGACTGTCTTCCATGTGCTTCATTGCTCTCAAAACAGCTTTACTTACTGATGATATATGAGTGATACTTCACAAGGGAAGGAGCACAATGTTAATTCTCCTTGACTGAGTACTTCTCTCGACCAAAGGTTTCACAAATTAGTCCTGGGGTGGGGGTAAGAAGGTGCAAAGCATTGGGCCAGCTACTTTCCTTTTTGAAAGATCACACTGTCTGTTTTAATGATGCCTTATCGTGGGGCGTGGCTTGCGCGCCGTTACAGTATGGCGGGTCGCGCTTGAGCTCCGTGGCAAGTCTGGCCCGTTGAGCTGATTTCTCCGTGTCCAGCTGCCCCTATCGGCGGAAAAGTCACCATTCGGCACCGGAACATGAGGAGCGCTGCCTGAAGGTGTTTTCATGTGCTTCTGGCCACCGGCTGCATGACTTCTGCTTATTACTTCAGAGGCGCTCGTTTACCTCACGAGCGGCCGCCATCTTCCCGCTCTTCGCGCTGATTTCTCTTCTCCTCAGAAGCGCCGCCTGGGATACAATATTGCAGTTTGTAGCGGATGTTCCTTTCGTCTTGACACTGATGCCTGCACTTGGTAACGTTTATAATTTTTTTTCTGCTGTATCTTTGCTGCTTGGCTGGTGATTAAGCTGTCCGCGCGCTGTTTTTCTCAGGGCAGCTCTCTCATGTAGGTATAAATCTTTTTCCTACGAGCTCATTACTGTGCTCCCCTGCGTTCTTGTAGCTGTGTTATTTTTTGCTACTTGTCTGCCTTGCATATAAGTCCGCCGCTGTTCATATCTTAGCGCCCATTGAGCTCAGTGTGCTATATCTATATTTTTTATGGTATAGTCTGCGCAGTTTTTTCCTCTCCTTTTTTCCTCAAGTGGTTGTATATTTTTTTCTGGAGGCTGCTTCTTTATGGCTGCAACTATGGGGCATTCTTCGACCAATAAAGACTCAAAAGATGTTGGCACGTCGTTGAAAAGGCTTAAGTCACTGTCTCCTACGCCTGACCCTCCTCAGTCAGAAGCCGCTTCAACGCTGGACACAATCTTAGCGCGCCTCAATGAAGTACATGACATTGCGCAGTCCACGAAAACAAACACGGATTTATTACAAGTGGAGGTGGCTGCTATCAGGAATGACTTTAAGGCCCTCTCTCTTCGTGTATCCGCGACGGAATCACGAATCAGTTGTGCAGAGGATGGTATACAAAAGCACTCCAGATCCCTCAACCACTTGGAGCGCTCCATGGCGGCATTGCGCAGAGACTTAACTGAGCAGGAGGACCGTAATCGTAGATCTAACCTACGCATTTTTGGTCTGCCGGAAGATTCAGAGAAGTCATCTTCATCTATGATAGAGTTCTTATCTCATTGGATTCCGGACACCTTACAAATTTCTTTCCACAGAGACTTTGAAATTGAAAGAGCACACCGTGTTCCTACGTTTCGGTCTAAGACAGCTACCCAGCCGAGAGCAATCATTTTTAAACCATTGCGGCATCAGCATACTGAACTGATTCTATCTCATATGCGGAAAGCTAAACAAGTCTTTTGGGACGGTCACAGGATCTCCATTTCTCAGGACTTTGCCAGGGATACGGTTATAAGGAGAAAAGGATTCCTGAATCTTCGAAAACGTCTTTCTGAGATGGGTATTCCCTTCTCGTTTTCTGGTCCATCGAAATTCCGCATCACTTATAAAGGACGTTCTAGAATTTTCGAGGAGCCGGCTGATCTATCTACCTTCTTGGACAACCAGCTGGAGATCGAGATGGAGATTCAAAAAGCGACTTCACAGGCTCCTGGTGCCTCGGGCACTTGAACTGTCTCCTTCTTTTTCTCTGGATGTATTTTTCTGTAGGACTGGTTTCCTCTTCTCTTCTGGTCAGCTTCTTGGCCGACCTTAACTTCCATGGATGTTCATGATCTTTTTCTGTTTTTCTTGTGCTTCCACTCATGTTTGTTCTATTCTTCTTTCTGGCATCCACAATTGTTCGTTTCCTTTTATAGCTCTCTTTCTCTTGGTACCTCTTAGTATCTCTTTACAGTTTTTCTTCTTCTTCTATTTTCCTCCACTTCTCCAACTTGTTGTTCTTTATTCTTTCTCTTTTAATCAACTTATTCTGTATCTTTCACTTGTCTTCAATTATTCTTCTCTCTCACCTCTGTCATCCTTTTTTTTCGACATACTTTTCTATTTTCTTGCTGCTTATCTCTTACCAGTTACATTGTTTTTTCTGGTATGGAACGTTCTCTACCCTTCTTTTTTCTTTTTTCTCCTTCTATTCTGCTCTCTTCCTACCCTCTTCTTGCACATATCTACTGTTATTTTATACAGATGTAGTGTATTTACTGACCATGTAGTTATTTGTTTCGGATCTACATATTGCTTGTTTTGCATTAATCTACTGTTCATAGTTTTCCTCATGTTTTTTTTTTCTTATCAGTTTTCTAATAGTTCTTAGGAATATAGTTATGTTTCTCGACATTGACTGTTCTTTAACTGTGTTTATACAATATCTTAGTTAGAGTATGTTTATTTACCTTATTAAGCTGCTTTGCGGTACTGCTTTTGATTGTTACCAATTTGTTCTTTTTTTTTTCCTGCTAACCGATTATTGTAGTTTTTGGGGCTATTGTTCTCAACTGTTTTTTAGGCTAGTTCGGGTACCTTGCTTGCCTTTCCACGATCTCCCTAGTATGATGTGGGCCTTTTTTAGGCCTCCCCTTCTGCTTCTCCTCTCCTTCCTCTCTTCTCTCCTTTCTTCTCTTCTTTCTTTCTCTTTTTCTTGGATTCCCCACATAGACGCTCCCGTACTATTTCTTTTGTTTGCTGACTGGCTCCTTGTATTCATGATGTTCGTCCTTTTTCTGTCATTCAGGTCGTCTTTTTTCTATTTTTATGTTTCCCTATGCCAGGTTTAAATGTATTATCCCTTAATGTTAATGGTTTGAATCACCCGGTGAAGAGGTCGAAAATCTTAGACTACTGTAAGTCTTTGTCTTCTGATTTGGTTCTTTTTCAAGAGACCAAGGTTACTAACAAAGAGGCGTTGTTTTTAAGGAAGGAGTGGGTTTCGGATGTTTGCTGTTCTGATGCCCTTGGTAAACGCAATGGAGTCATTACGCTGGTTTCAAAAAATTCAGGTTTATCGATACTGTCTTCCGATCATGATTCGGAGGGTCGCTGGCTGTTGTCTAAATTGTCGGATGGACAGCATGATCTGTATGTGATGAATATCTATGCTCCTAACGTTGATGATCCATCCTTCTGGAAATCGGTCACTACAAAATTAAATGACACCCCGCACTCTGGTAATCTCATTGTTGGTGGAGATTTCAACTTACCAATGGATCCTCTTTTAGACAGGAATTCTGCTTTTCAGTTTCGTCCTCCTAAATCTCACAAACACATGATCAACATGTGCTCCATTATTCATCTTCAAGATATTTGGCGTCTTCATAATCCCACTGGTAGTGATTTTTCTTTCTTCTCCTCGCCTCACTCTTCCTTCTCTCGTATTGACTATCTCCTGGTTCATTCTTCTCTTGTTTCATCTTCCTCTTCTCCGCTTATACATCCTATTTTGATCTCTGATCACGCTGCGGTAACTTTTACGTTGTCATCCTTTGCCCCTAAATCACGTGCTCGTTCGTGGAGATTAAATACCGAAGTATTGCATGATCCTTCTCAGGTTCATGAGTTTTCTGAAGCTATAGATACCTTTTTCCATGAAAACGAAGGTTCTGTTTCTTCCCCAATTGTTCTTTGGGACTCCTTTAAATGCACTTTCCGTGGTCAAGTTATTAAATGTATGTCCAAACGTAATGCAGATATTAAAAAGGAACTTACGGATTTGTCTTCTGATATAAAATCTCTGGAAGCTTCCTTTAGGCAATCTAAGGATCCAACTTGTTTACAACAAATCAAACTACTAAAATACAAATATAATACCATTGTTACTAAACGAGCTTATATTGGGGTGCAAGCTCAAAAATCCAAGAAGCTGTTATTAAAAAATCGGGCTGGGAAACTTTTGGCGGCTACGTTAAAATTTCAGGATTTTTCTTTCAAATCTTCGCAAATTTCTTCCATTACTGACCACACAGGCTCTAAAAAATTCCAAACAGGGGAAATTCTTGAAGTTTTTCGTGATTTTTATAATAAGTTATATACTCCTTCTACTCATTCCTCTTTTGAACAATGTCAAGATTTTTTAAATTCGGTTCCGATTCAATCGGTCTCTGATGCTGATCGCTCTATTTTAAACAAGCCTATTTCTCCCGACGAAATCGTGTCTGCGATTACAGCTACTCGTTCTGGCAAGGCTCCAGGCCCTGATGGTTATCCAATTTTATTTTATAAAACTTTTCTCCCTACGCTTGTCCCCAAATTGAAATCTGTCTTTGACTCCTTTGTTAAGGATGGAGCTGTTTCTGGTACGGCTGCTAAGGCTACCATAGTGGTGCTCCCGAAGGAAGGGAAGGACCATTCGGATCCTAAAAACTTCCGACCTATTTCTCTCCTTAACATGGAAGCTAAGATTTTTGCTAAAATCCTGGCCAGAAGATTAGAATCCTTTATCCCTCATCTTGTGCACCCTTCCCAAACTGGCTTTGTGAAAGGCCGTCTTGCGCGAGACAATGTCCGCACATTCTGTCATATTCTCGGTGCGGCTAAACGATCTCATCTTCCCGCCGCGGCTGTGGCCCTTGATGCGGAAAAGGCCTTTGATAAGGTCTCTTGGCCTTTTCTTCGTGCTGTTTTGTGTGCGCATAACCTAGGCGACTCTTTCATTAATATGGTGATGTCCTTATATTCACAACCTAAAGCTAACATTAGAGTTAATGGTGCTACGTCGTCGTTTTTCAATCTTAGTCAGGGCACTAGACAGGGATGTCCTTTATCCCCACTTTTATTCTTACTATCTATTGATCCCCTTCTTCGTTTGATTGAGTTACACCCTGACATCAAAGGTTTTTCTTTTGGGCCTCACTGTATTAAAACTGCTGCTTACGCAGATGATGTTCTCATCTTTTCAGATGATATCGCTTTGGCAATCCCTGCTATTTCTACACCATTTCCTTATTCTCTTCGGTTTCAGGGTATACCCTCAATAAAGATAAGACGGAAATGTTCCCTTTGAATGCCTATTGTTTCCCTTCTCATATGGGCTCAGCGGGCTTTAAGTGGCAGTCTACACACCTGAAGTACTTAGGAATTTATTTTTGTTCTACTCTGTCTGCCACCGCTGCCTATAATGAATCCCAGATTATCCTTAAAGTGCGTCGTCTTTTGGATACATGGTCTCCGAAACATATTTCATGGTGGGGTCGCCTTCAGACTCTCAAAATGATGATTACGCCGATTATTAATTTTGTTTCATCCATGATTCCCCTCAAACTGTCAGATTCCTTCTTTCGCGAAATCGATACTCTGACTTCTAAATTTTTGTGGAATGACAAACGTGCTCGCCTTGCATACACATTTTTGCGTCGCCCTTGTGATATGGGAGGTTGTAATTTTCCTGATTGGGAACGATACCAAATTGCCTTTTTGGCCTCTCAAGGTGCTTTGTGGTTCTCTCCGCCGCCTCTTCACGTTTCCTCTTGGCTGCTAATAGAACAGGAACTAGCATCCCCTTTGCCTCCCACCTCTTTTTGCACCACTTCTACTTTCCATATCCTGTTTTCCCGTGCTATCATTCTCGATACAATTGCTGCGGTCCGAAAAGTGGACAAGAAGGTGGCGATTCCTTTGCATAAAACTAGGTGGTCATCTATCTGGCGAAATTCCAAAATTAAGCTTATCATTACTCCAAATGTCATGTCCTATTGGGCAGGTAAAGGGATTTCTCTTGTCAAACATCTCTATGGTGCTTCTGATGAACCATTACCTTTCTCTACCTTGGCTCAAAAACATTCTTTAACAAACCTGGATTTTTATACTTTTCTTAAAATTAAGGTGGCCATTGCTAAAGTGCGTCTTCATCCTACTTCCTCTACAATCTCACTTTTTCAGCTATGGATTAAATCTGGTCATGTCGCCTCCAAAATTTATAAATTTTTGTCTTCTGCTTCACTTCCTGCACAGACCGTTGCTCAACAAAAATGGCTACATCATTTTGACCATGCTATTACGGAGCATATTTCCCCTTATACTTGGCAATCAATTGGCACCTTCTTTAATGCAATCTAAGTTTTTCTCTATTAATCTTCTCCATTGGACACCTGTACGTCTCCATTCGCTTAACCTTAAAGATGACAACTTATGCTGGAGCTGCGGTTTGGTGGCAGGCGACTTTCCTCATATGTTTTTCCATTGCTCCTTGCTTCAACCTTTTTGGAACCTCATCCAGAAGCATCTCTCTCTTATCTTTGGTTTTGAGCTCCAACTTTCCTTCCCCTTAATCTTATTAGGTCCATTGGCGGCCCCTACTCCTCTCCCTTTAGATCCATTGGAGTTGCAGTTGTTAGATCTTCTCCTGACTGTAGCGGTGAAAATTATTCTTATGGAGTGGAAATCCTTTTCATCGGTTTCCTATCATACGTGGTGGGCTTGGGTCTCCTTTTTACGCAGTGCACACACTTCGGTTGATCAAGCTCACCTCTCTCCATCTATTTCTAGTGGGGTTTGGCATGCTTTGGATGATTATATGGAGTTGTCTTCCAAAGGGTTGGTTCCTCAGTTTCCTTTTGATGTGTTTGCATAATTGTTGTCTGCTATTTGGTCTCTAGGCTGGGGTTGTCCTGTGGGAATCCGTCTTTTCTCTTTTTTCTCTTCTTGCTTTCCTGTCTTCTTTCCTATTCATCCTCTCTTTACTCTTTCTCTTTTCTCCTCTCTTCTTCTTTTCTGTTTCCTCCCCTATCCCCTTCTCCACATTTTGATAAGTGATACGTTTGTTTTATTGCCTTGATAGAGGCTTTAACTTGAATGCAATTTATATCTCTCACAGGCTAATGTCCCTTATGTCTATATATTCTCTTAGTTTCCCTATTAATTTTTAGCCCTTTTTGCATATGTCTCTTGCATCGATTGTATCACTTGTATTGTATTTCATATTCATTATCCTTACCGTTATTCTCATTAATAAAATTTTCTTGAAATCAAAAATGATGCCTTATCGTTCCCAGTTCACATTTTTATGATGTGAGGTCATACAACATCCTCACCTAGCCCTACACTCTTTATATCTACCTCACCCATTTAGCAGGGCCTATTCAAAGCTTTGGGTTTTCTGTGATGGCCTATGCTAATGACAGAAAAATCATGGTCCTTTTTCTGACAGTGTGTCGTCAAACCTGGCTAACTTCCATTACTTCTACTTGTGTCCAGTACCTACAAACAATCAGGAAAAAACCTCTGCTACTTTCCCCTAAGCTCAGTTGTTCAGTTGTCCAAGCAGTTGTTATGTCACCTGTTGATTATGTCAATTCCCTTCATTTGGAGTTGCCTCAAATCTCTTTGAAGCAACATAAGCCCCTTCCTCCTGTAACATCCCATCTTAGAAATTTGAGTGAAAATGACTGCACTTCAAAACTATTCACATTGCTGTTCATAAACTTGGTCCAGCCTTCATTCTATCTAGGGTCACGATTTATTCAACACGAAATGTGTTATTCTTCCTCAGGCCTCGATCCTATTTCTCAAGATCTGGAGGCAGCTCTTCCTCTTATGTGGTGCACATACTTTGACCCTCTCTGCCTAGCTCTCTCCATTAAAAATCAAATTACTTAAAGATCCCAAAAAGTTAAAAATCTTGGCTCTTCCACCCTTTCAGGTCTTGACTATGCAATATATATGTGTGCATGTATCCTTAATTTAAATAATGTGACCTAATATCATTAACGTAAAGTGGTGCAGTTGACTAACACTGAAGGTGCATTTACTTTATAATACAGACATTTATATGAGTGTGCACACTAATGTTTTCTTTATAATACATAAATGCTGTTTTAATATATATCTGTATTTGTGTAGTTTGAGTAATTTTGTTAACTCTCCATATAATCACGTATTCATTTGAGTAGTATTATGCATCTATTTTATAACTGTATATGTAACCATAACCATGCATTTAAATGTGTATTAAAGTATTTGCTACGTCAACTTGTTCAAAGGCCTTAAGCATTGGTACTCTAATGTTTAATCTTCAACGTGAAAGTTTGCTTGGTTGCAATGTTTTCTTCTTCTTTGCAGGAGTGTTCATTAGATTTCATAGTTAGTAAAAGGCACATTGTGTATGAATGAGGCTCAGGAGAAGAACTTTTGGCAAGGAGGAGAGGTGCTAACGAACAAAGAGAGGACCTCGCTTCATGTTTGTTGGACCTGGGCCTTTTTGGCTGGTTCACCCCTGAACTTTTTACTTTTGATGGTGGCCTGGCATTCGTGATTTCTGGCTTGGTGCACTTTTTCCCTGTGTCCCAGGGTAAAGTGCGTGCATGTAGTGAGGTTGGCCTGCCCTCCCATAGGAATGCATGGGGAATGTATGTGACCATGTTAGTTCCTGATGTGTGGTGAGTGCAGGCTCGAGTTTGGTATGTGCGGACTCGTGAGATTGAATGCTGCGCAATGATGTGTGCGGCGTGAATGTGTGAAGTGCAATTTCTAGACATGGGTGTGCGTGTGCAGTGAGTGTGCTGGAATGTGATTGGCTGGAGCTGGCTGGTGAGCCTGGCTCCAGGAGTCTGGATGGGTCTGCCCCGGTGGTGAGTGGAGAGATTAGCATGCTGATGTGAGGGAGGGGTGCACCTGGGACCTGAATAGGGCTGGGCTTTCCCCACACAATGCTGGTTCCACCCCCTGTGGTGCGACTGATGACCCTAGCCTAAATAGTGAATAGGGAAGGTGGCTGAGCACATCAAGAGTGCTCCAAAACCATCTGCGACTGGTTTCTCTCCCCACCCTGCACACAGACAAAGGTTTTCACTGTATAAAAAGGGGCTGTGTCCCCTTACAAGTTGTTCTCTTCCTGGATCCTTTTCCTGAGGGGGGCTGCTGCTGGGCGCCAGGAGGACCACCACTGGGGATTGCTTCCCTACCTAGGAGGACCCTGTGAGCTGGCTCTGGGCCCAGCCATGCCCCCCCACCTCCTAAAGGACTTTGTGCTGGACTTTTGGGCCACTAGCACCTGGGAGCGCTTTATTTGGCCCCTAGCGCCTGGGAGCGCTTTATTTTGCCACTAAGCGCTTGGTAGCGCTTTTCTTGTTACCCGAGCGGCTGCTCACGCCGCACTGGTGTCGATTTTGGTCGTTGATTACAGGTACTTGTGCCCCCCAAGCGAGTGCCCACCTCGCTTAATTACTGATTTGGAACGGGAGCCTACCCCGTATTTTGCCCGTAAAATCACCGCCGGCCGGCCAGGGACACCCCGTGACGTCATTCCCCGGGCCGTGCTGTGATTGGCTGCCGGCCCGAGGTCTGACGTGGAAGACAGGCAAGCGGTGGTGTGACGGGGCCAGGCCCGCCACAAACAAGAAGTCGGAAGCTGCCGGGAGCCCACCCCGCGCTCCGGTGTGGAGGAAGGTTGTCTGGAGCCTCTGAGGCTCCCCAAGGAAGTCCTAGCCCCCGTGGTTGTAGGGGGACCGACGACCAGAGAAGGAGTCCCCGCGCTGCCCACAAAAGCAGCCAGCAGCCTGCAAGGCTCCCCCGAGTCCCGCCGGTGCAGGGAGCCACGAGAGGACGCCGCCGCAAGACACCGGTGAGTGGGGCCCAGTGGAGTATAGGAGAGGGGGGCGTCGGGGCACATTGCCGGTGCCCGCCCCCCCAGTGGTGCACGCTCCCCCAGTGCTGAGGGCATTTTGTTCATTAGAGCCCAGAGAGGCTCACCGGCATATTTGTTGTTTAGGGCCAGAGAGGCTCTTTGGGGCATAGTTGCTTCGAGTCCCCAGGAGGGGGACTCCAACGGTGGGGACATTTTGTGTTTAGAGCCCACGAGGGATCAGGGGGCACATTTGTATTTTAGAGCCCCGAGGCTCCCAGGCCCCCACGTGATTTTGGGGACACCGTTGTGTTGTTGAGCCCACATTGTTGGTTGAGCCACAGGAGAGCCAGGAGGCACGCGGGTGCCAGGCTCGAGTTCCCAGCTGCCCAGCACTTAGTGGGCAGCTGTCACGTTTAGGCTTGTTCTTTGGCTGCCTGCGCAGCCTGCCCTGACTGTTCTGGACACAGGGCGTTTCAGCCCCAGAGAGGCCAGTTGGCCTGGGGGACAGTTCTTGTGTTGTGCCTTTGTGAAGGGTACATGTTTGGCCCTATGTGTCTTGCGCAGATGTGATTTCCTGCCTAATGTGATTGATGCAATGCTTTTGCCAATGCCTCTAAATATGTGTTTTTATGCCTAGTAGGTTGGTTGCCCTAGAAGAGTGATGTTAGTGAGGTCATGGCGCCCTGCATAATATTTACCTAAGGTGTTTTAGGATTACATAGGTGGTGTTTACCTGTTACCAGTGAGTGCTGGTTGTGTGCTATATGTGCTGTTTTGGTACTACAGTATGATTATGTTCTACGTGTTAATGTTAAAAGTGATTATTCCTGACAGTGGTCCATGTGACCCTGTCCTGTACATATATCCCCTGTAAATTCTGCCCGTGCCCATGGCACCTTGTGCAGTATATGTTTATTATCTAACTTTTGTGGTATAATACAAAGACTATTTTTTATATATACCCTTGTGTGGAGTTTCCTTTGTGGTGGGCCTTGGGTGTTGTTGCTGGGTGCGCGTGCAAACGCTTTACACATCGCCTCTGAGATAAGCCTGACTGCTCATGCCAAGCTACCAAGGGGGTGGGCAGAGGTTATCTTGGCGGGTAACTTCCTTGCCCTGACTAGAGTGGTGGTTTTTGCCTGGCTTTGGCGCAAGCCTCAGCCAACCAGAAATTCCCATTTCTAACATTGTTGGTCAGCGGTGAGGATAGGACTTGCGTTTGCGCCGTGCCGCAGCGGCGACTGGCTGCACCACAAAACTATGCATTTTTTTAGATAATTACATGTTGGGGATTATTTTTTTTTTTGAAGTTCTAATATTCCCTTTCCTAAGCGTGTCATTTTCAAAGTGTCCAGTACATTTGTTCCCCGCCCTGCTCCCAAAGTTTGGTACCTGTGCCACGTGTGGTCAGGTTGAGAAATCAGGGGTGGTAAAAACTGCCTTACCGGTCCGAGGGGGGGGTGTGTGTGGATGAATGGTGTGTTGCCCTGGACAAATGAGTGTGAGTTCTCTGGGATAGGGAGCTTGCTGAATACTTTGAACTGTGTACTCTTACTTCAGCTCAGTTAAGTCCCCTGTGTTGCACGTGTCCCTGAGCATCCTGCCAAGATGGAGTCTGCTTTTAACTTCTGTGGGCTGTTGAGATACAGTACGTGTGAGTTGATGGAGTTTTGTGTAGAAAGAGACATAGCAGTGAATGAGTCAGACACCCCGTCCAAATTGAGGGACAACCTGATCTTGTGGCAGAAGAATGAATGGGAACGTGAGCGCAGTGAGGAAGATAGGGCCCGGGCCGCACACCATGAGGGTGGTGGGTCTGAGGGGAGTCCTGAAGAGTTCGAAGAGGAGGATGAAGATGACAGTGAATGGGCACCAGCAAATAGTGAGGACCCCATAGATAGGGAGTCTCTTGCTGGGTCCAGTGTAGGAGACAGCGCCTCATCCCTTTCCCGGTCCCTGTCCCAAGAGGAGTGGGTAGATAGGAGGGAAGAGAGGGAGCACCAGCTGGCTTTGGAGAAGCTCAGGTTAGAGCATGCAAAGGAGATAGCGCAGCTGGGTGTGCAGGAGAGGATTGCAGAGGCTGAGAGGGCCTTGGTCAGGGAGAAGCTAGCCCTATAGGGTAGGTTATCCCCTGACCGCAGTTATAGTTTTCTGGATTCTCCAGGGAGGGTTGGATCCAGTGGTGGCAGCAATAGAGAGTTCGGTGCGGAAGTGCCATTCCCCATTTCCAAAGAATAGTACCTTGTTCCAGAGAGGACACATACAGGTTGAAGTTCAGGGGCAGTAGGAGACTGCCTCACCAGGATTGGGAGGATTATGCGGATGATTGTCATGATGCACTGATTGATTGGCTAGAGGTTCACGGGGAATCTGAGTTTGATGGACTGTTCAACCTGGTTATCAGAGAGCAGCTGCTCAATTCTTTTGTGCCAGAGTTGCGCCAACACCTGTCGAGGGGTGACTACGTTAGTTTCCGGGACATTGCGAAGGAAGCAGACCGCTGGGAAGGTGCCAGAGGTTCTGACACGTCATGAGGGAGTGAACCCAAAAGTAGTGGTTCAGTTATCTTCCAGCCCAGTGTGGTATAAGAGGCTCAGAGTAGCGCAGCTAGGTCCCACTGTAGCGAGAGGGGTGTAGGGGCTCACGTCTTGTTTCAGTGGAGTAGGAGTGAGTGTGGAACTGAGTGTTCCCAGGTGCCCGAAACCCAGTCTCAGAACCTGGATGGTTTCTTGAGGGAACACCAGGTTGGGGACCTAGGCTGTCCTGTTAGACCCTTTGAAGGGGATCTCCTAGTGTCTAGAGAACCTGGAGCGTCTGTAAATAGAGCTCCAGTCGTTTTAGTGTCTGGCAGTGTCACTCCAGTTGGGAGGGCACAGAAGTCCGAAGTGAGGAGTGAATGGGGGATGTGTTCCCCAGTGGAAGAACCAGTGGGTCAGGGACTACCCAGTTGGGCTACCCGTGTAGTGACCATGGTGACACCACTTCTGTTCTGGGGGATCTTCCCGCACTGTCAGGTGGACAGGGGACGGAAGATCTGCGCCAGACAGATAGTCACACAGCACATGAGTCATGTGTTAGCCTCAGGGGGACGGTGTGTGAGTCCCCAGAAGTCCTGGAGTGCCAGGCAATTATCCCACCTTGGGTTTTATACCGAAGGTTGGGAGGCCAGGTTCAGGATCGGCCTGACCTGAAGGGTGGGACGTCTGTAACCAGAGTCCTGGCCAGTGCTTCTTCCAGGGGTACCTCTCCAGTTGGGAGGGTGCAGAACTCTGGAAGGGGGTGCAGAGGGTGGGAGAGCCCACCTCTGACCCCGGTGCAACCTGAGGGGTTAAACCCTAGGTTGGGTGAATGACATTCTAAGGGTGGCTCTCAGAGGAGGAGGAACCCTAGAAGGAGAGGTAGGGGGAGGAGAGCCTTCCCTGTGACTCCTGGTCCGCCTGAGGGTATAGACCCTAGGCTGGGTATAGACCCAGTGGCAGCCTAGCCCTGTCTTACAGACAGGAAGAGTGGAGAATGGCTACTATGTGCCAGGGGTTACTACCCCCCACTCTGTGAGTAGGCAAGGACCAGTGGCACCTGGGTGGCCTAGGGCCTGGTCCTGGCCGCGGACAGCTTGGGTGTACCAGTGGGGTAGCCCCGTTTTTCAAGATGGTGGTTTTAGAAGGAATCCCAGGGGTTCACAGTGGCGTAGAACAGGAGGGTGTCCCGGCAGTGGCGGGCCCGTGTCCGTGTTCTCTCGCCCAAAGCAGGGAAGCCCATCAAGGTGGTAATCGGTCTACCCTGCATTTTGGCTGGAAGGGGGTTCTGTTGGACCTGGGCCATTTTGGCTGGTTCACCCCTGAACTTTTTGCTTTTGATGGTGGCCTGGCATTCGTGATTTCTGGCTTGGCGCACTTTTTCCCTGTGTCCCAGGGTAAAGTGCATGCATGTAGTGAGGTTGGCCTGCCCTCCCATAGGAATGCATGGGGAATGTATGTGACCATGTTAGTTCCTGATCTGTGGGGAGTGCAGGCTCGAGTTTGGTATGTGCGGACTCGTGAGATTGAATGCTGCGCAATGATGTGTGCGGCGTGAATCTGTCTAGTGTGGAAGTGCCACTTCTAGACATGGGTGTGCGTGTGCAGTGAGTGTGTTGGCATGTGATTGGCTGGAGCTGGCTGGTGAGCCTGGCTCCAGGAGTCTGGATGGGTCTGCCCCGGTGGTGAGTGGAGAGATTAGCATGCTAATGTGATGGAGGGGTGCACCTGGGACCTGAATAGGGCTGGGATTTCCCCACACAATGCTGGCTCAGCCCCCTGTGGTGTGACTGATGACCCTAGCCTAACTAGTGAATAGGGAAGGTGGCTGAGCACATCAAGAGTGCTCCAAAACCAGCTGGAACTGGTTTCTCTCCCCACCCTGCACCCAGACAAAGGTCTTCACTGTATAAAAAGGGGCTGTGTCCCCTTACAAGTTGTTCTCTTCTTGGATCCTTTTCCTGAGGGGGCTGCTGTTGGCCGTCAGGAGGACCATCACTGGGGATTGCCTCCCTGCCTAGGAGGACCCTGTGAGCTGGCTCTGGGCCCAGCCTTGCCCCCCCCCCACCTCCTAAAAGACTTTGTACTGGACTTATGGGCCACTAGCGCCTGGGAGCGCTTTATTTGGCCCCTAGCACCTGGGAGCGCTTTATTTTGCCACTAAGCGCTTGGTAGCACTTTTCTTGTTATTCAAGTGGCTGCCCACGCCGCACTGGTGCCGATTTTGGTCATTGATTACAGGTACTTGTGCCCCCCAAGCGAGTGCCCACCTCGCTTTATTATTGATTTGGAACGGGAGCCTACCCCGTATTTTGCCCATAAAATCACCGCCGGCCGGCCCGGGACACCCCCGTAACGTCATTCCCCGGGCCGCGCTGTGATTAGCTGCCGGCCCGAGGTCTGACGTGGAAGTCAGGCAAACAGTGGTGTGACGGGGCCAGGCCCGCCACAAACAGGAAGCCGGAAGCTGCCGGGAGCCCACCCCACTCTCCGGTGTGGAGGAAGGTTGCCTGGAGCCTCTGAGGCTCCCCAAGGAATTCCTAGCCCCCGTGGTTGAAGGGGGACCGACGACCGGAGAAGGAGTCCCCGTGCTGCCCACAGAAGCAGCCAGCAGCCTGCGAGGCTCCCCCGAGTCCCGCCGGTGCAGGGAGCCACAAGAGGACTTCGCCGCAAGACACCGGTGAGTGGGGCCCTGTGCAGTATAGGAGAGGTGGGCGTCGGGGCACATTGCCGGTGCCCACCCCCCCAGTGGAGCACGCTCCCCCAGTGTTGAGGGCATTTTGTTCATTAGAGCCCAGAGAGGCTCAGGGGCATATTTGTTGTTTAGAGCCAGAGAGGCTCTTTGGGGCATAGTTGCTTCGAGTCCCCAGGAGGGGGACTCCAACGGGCGGGACATTTTGTGTTTAGTGGCCACGAGGGCTCAGGGGGCACATTTGTATTTCAGAGCCCCGAGGCTCCCAGGCCCCCACGTGATTTTGGGGACACCTTTGTGTTGTTGATCCCGCATTGTTGGTTGAGCCACAGGAGAGCCAGGAGGCACACTGGTGCCTGGCTCGAGTTCCCAGTTGCCCAGCACTTAGTGGGCAGCTGCCACGTTTAGGCTTGTTCTTTGGCTGCCTGCCCTGACTGTTCTGGACACAGGGCGTTTCAACCCCAGAGAGGCCAGTTGGCCTGGGGGACAGTTCTTGTGTTGTGCCCTTGCGGGGGGTACATGTTTGGCCCTATGTGTCTTGCGCAGATGTGATTTCCTGCCTAATGTGATTGATGCAATTCTTTTGCCTATGCCTCTGAATATGTGTTTTTATGCCTAGGAGGTTGGTTGCCCTAGAAGAGTGATGTTAGTGAGGTCATGGAACCCTGCGTAATATTTACCTAAGGTGTTTTAGGATTACGTAGGTGGTGTTTACCTGTTACCAGTGAGTACTGGTTGTGTGCTATATGTGCTGTTTTGGTACTACAGTATGATTATGTTCTACGTGTTAATGCTAAAAGTGATCATTCCTGACAATGGTCCATGTGGCCCTGTCCTGTACATATATCCCCTGTAAATTCTGCCCGTGCCATGGCACCTTGTGAAGTATATGTTTATTATCTAACATTTGTGGTATAATACAAAGACTATTTTTTATATATACCCTTGTGTGGAGTTTCCTTTGTGGTGGGCCTTGGGTGTTGTTGCTGGGTGCGCGCACAAACGCTTTACACATCGCCTCTGAGATAAGCCTGACTGCTCGTGCCAAGCTACCAAGGGGGTGAGCAGAGGTTATCTTGGCGAGTAACTTCCTTGCCCTGACTAGAGTGGTGGTTTTTGCCTGGCTTTGGCGCAAGCCTCAGCCAACCAGAAATTCCCATTTCTAACAATGTTATATATGGAGACAGGAAGAATTCAAGAACGTTCTGATGTTCACCATAAGACATGGGAGTATCGCATACAGTTGACAAATTCTACTGTGAAAAGGTGGAAAAGTACTGCGACATGTGATGTGGGAATCTCAAATGTTCTGTGAAGTTTTAATGGGTGGTCACTCTTTAGCTTTCGGCAGATTCCTTTTAGACATAGAGGGGTACAGACCTTTTTTGTTATATTTTTGTTGTGTGGCATAATGCTATGCAATATTTCTGAAGTTTCTACAAAGTTGACACCTTCCTACTCTACTGGATCTAATTACGGTTTCCCCCAACGAACGCTACTTAATTTAGGCTCGGTGAGGTCATTTAGATTTACACAGTGTGTATGCAAGAGGCCCAGATATAGTATACTGATCATCATGATCATCATATTGTGTTCCTTATTTTATACATTGCTATTGCTGAATTCCTTGTATGCTTCATATTAATAGGACTAAACTTTGTCTGATGTTTTGGACTGGCAGTTATGATTCTGTATTTTTACAATATATGTTTGAGACTTGTACACATCAGTCTTGCTTTGAATTTGCAATACACCTACATTCAATCCCATTATCAACTTTTAGGTCCTCACTGTGTTACCAAATGGACTATACTGTAAATTGAACTTGTGTATGATGCTAACTATTTATTTCCCAGGCTCCCAAAAAGCTCTATTGCAGGAAAATTTGAATATTCAGCTGAGTGCTCTGGCATGCTGATATTAGGTATCACTTTCCCAGTTCTCTAGTGCCAGGTCTCCATTATGGGTAAGAGGTTCTGCTTTATAAATCCGGTTCTTTCATTCATTTATTCTTTTATTCATTTGTTATTACATTCATGTTGTTTACTAATTACAGTTGGTGTGATTTATAGTAATGTTCCAAGAGAGGAATGCACAACTTTTAGAGTCAAGGGAATGAATGGATGGTATTGGTTGCTGATGAACACTGGCATGGCCTACTAAAAGAGAGAAAGCTAGAAAGGAAGTCAGAGATGGAGAAAGAGAGAGCGAGAAAAGGTTTGTGTGTGTGAGAGAAGAAGCAAGGGAGAAGAAGAGTGTTGTAAATAGAAAGTTGCCTCCAGAGTCCTAAGGACTAATTGCTGCCATTGGGGGGAAGAGTGGTATCATAATGGACAGTGATCTAGTTCGGAGCATTGGGGGCTGGGATCAGTTCATAATTTATCATGAGAAAATACAATGAAGACCACCAATCTAATCTTTCTTTAGTTGAAGAAACAAGTATATTTTTTCTCCAATCGTCAATAAAATGACTTATTGTTACTTCAGATATTCTTCAATAGTGTACACTAAGATATATCACACCAAAAGGATTAGTCCTCAAATTAAGGAAATAAACAAGTAGTCCTGTTTCTCAATTCGTTGCTTTTTTGACTCTTGTAAAGAAAACAAACACTGTACATATACACACTTAGAAAAGTATACATTTGTGAGCACATTAATTAAGAACAAAACATATATAGACCATGAAAAATGCATCACATTAGTCATTAAACATATGCAAACAATTATTCATTAAACATATAAAAAAACCTACAGAATGACACGTGTAGTGTCCTACGTTATCAGGTTACTGGGTAATGCTCAATTTGAACCCTCTTGTGTGCAGTCCAAAAGGTATTGCTTTGCCCTATTCTAATGAAGGTCAGAGCATAGATCTTTGCACACATGAGATCATAAATGTCATCACCACCAATACACAACTTAATGCGCAGGTTATACAATTAATGATAGCTCCTGCCGAATTCATAAGTGTGCCGATGTGTTTCGACCTTCATGTTGGGCCGGGAGTGTATTTCAAGGAAGGTCTCCCTGAGGGCTATAAACTTTGTGGACACATTAAGGCAGCTATTTCCTGCAGTTTTTCTCAAGGAGTGTGATGAATTTCTTTATAGGGGGGGGGGGGTCACTCTGTGTCTGGTTTCAACATGTGGCCTTTGATCCAGATTTTTGTTGGAAGCGTCCAATAGGTTTTTGTGGGTCCTTAACTACGGGGCAACATGAAAGGGGTGTTCCCTAAATATCTAGAGAGCAAAACATCTAATCATACATTCAGCTCAACCCACAGCAACACCAACAAGAAGCATGTTTATTCAGAAAATACTTTTTTATTATTCATTTTTTTCATTATAGATTTCATGGAGCATTGATTTCATTTAGTCAGTAAAACAATGTATATCATTAGAGTTTTTTTGTACAGAAAAAAGTTATAAAAGCTAGGACACGCAAAACATAATTTCGAAAAAAGGGGGGGGCACAAAATCCATTCACTCAAACACTCAAACACACCTTTTGTACAGTCAGATTCATACACAAACAATCACATACATATCATACACAGAAAAGCGCCGACGCGCGTTTCGGACAAGTGCCATAAAAAAGGCTTCCTTCATCAGGGCGCACTTAGAATAAATACTGGACAAACGCCAATGCAATGAATGACGTCTGACACAATGTGCAGGAAGGCGGTCCTAGAAGCAGCATGGACTGAAGGTCGGTGTTTGAGAATAATTTTTTAGAACAGAATTTTTTTCCCAAAGATTGGTGTGGTCCAGTCTGTGAAAGTACTCAATGGGCGATCGTAATTTGAGGCATCGGATTAGAAATGGCCTGTAGAGTGTCCACACGACTTCTCATGTACGCAACTTTTCCACCAAAATGGGTCAAAAAGGCAGGGCAGAGCATCCATGTGTCTTTTAAACTGTTGCCACACCGAGTCCGATGGAGCCAGTCCCAATGGACGATGAATATAATCTGGAGGGTCTGGAATCTAAATTCAGATGACCTTAATGAGTGACTCGGATATGATCCAAGAAAGATATCCGGAAAACATACAACTTCTCCTCACATTAAGGCAGCTATTTCCTGCAGTTTTTCTCAAGGAGTGTGATGAATTTCTTTATAGGGGGGGGGGGTCACTCTGTGTCTGGTTTCAACATGTGGCCTTTGATCCAGATTTTTGTTGGAAGCGTCCAATAGGTTTTTGTGGGTCCTTAACTACGGGGACCTGGCTTCTATCTCGAGAGTCAGTTTCATCCTCGGCATTTATTTTGTCTACAAAAACAACTTTTGCCAGTATGGGTAAAACCACTTCCAGGAAGTGGCTCATCGTCATGATTGTTGTTTCTTCACAATACCTTATATTATGTCTTTTTTTAGGTGTACAGTTGAATATGTATTGTGTAAACAGCATCAGTGGTAGATCCAAATAAGCAGCATTTGTTTCAATGCATTCTTGTTTTGTGTTAAAATCATATGAATTTGGAATGTGAAATAAAGTATACATATGTATGCAGTCATTGCTGTATGAACACTTATAATGGAGTTTAACTTTGCCATGTGATTACAACGAGTGCTGATCAATGCATACCTACATGTGTACCATTACATAGGCATGTTGACAACTTCTTTGGTTCTAAATTTAGAGTCTCTGGTTTTTAATGGATGATATAGCCACCTCCTTGAATGGTTCTAAGCATATACCTAAGGTATAGTTTAGAAAATTGCCTTGTTATGATAATAATATTTGTTTGGCCTAATATACTGCTAACCTAGCGGCCATCTGTCCAAATACATGGACCATCAAGTTAAATTGCACCTATACATAACCAGAGGTACTTGAATCATTTCTGGAGTAATGCTGCTTTCATCCCTCCTTGTTCATCTATTCAATATTGACATGGCAACATCCACAGATGCCCTAGAATCCCACAGAACCTGAAACCAAATGTGTTAAGTTGAAGTCCAGATCTTCCTTAAGTTCCACGAGAAATGCATTGCAAATAACCAAACAGCAAAACATTGAATGAAGGTCCAGGATTCGATGCAAAGAAATTGACTGTGCCTCAAAGTCGTTAAACACAAATTCTGCTAATGGGTCCCTCATCGCTCTCAGATAATCCACAGTCTCAAAATTAATCCCCTTCTTCGCTGATTTGAAAAACACACAATCTAATTGTTCTCTCTGACAGTGACAGTGGCTCTAATGCCTCATAAATGTATTGGTTTATTTACTTCATTAGAAAGACAGCACAACATCAATTGTCTCTAGAAACCACACACTCTAAAACAGATATTAAACATCCAAAATGTCTGTGTCTATTACTGATTGCTATCTGCCAAAAGAGATCTCAGAGATTGAAATGTTGTCCATTGGAGTAGTCATGAGGTTGATCTCGTCAGAAAAAGTGTTCTGTATCTGTGAGCCCTACATGGAGTACCTATGGTCCCCCTTCTAATAGAGCATTTTATTGGCTGACTTCAGTTGGTATGCTGGAGTATACTACCTTTACTGTAGATAGAATGGGTGCATTCACTCTGAGGCAAAGGAACACCAGACAAGCCAGTTTGAAAATCATGTTTGCTCAGCGGCAGAAAACAAAGTATTGCGTGACCTTCCCGAAAGCTATTTGATAAAAGATATGTCAACCAATAGCCTAACAAAGTTATTGGTAGAGGCAGTGATGAAGGGCAGCCTTGCAATACCCTATATTTTAACTGTTTCATTTGACAAGATTAAGCCCCTCCTGTGACTCCCGAACAAAAGTGGACATTTTATCATAGTTGTCATCTTTAGATTAAACTGTTACAGTGATGTGAATAAAAGGAGCTCCTAAGACTAAAATAGAATTCAAACACATAACACATGCCTCATCTTCAGCTTTAAAACAGGCACGATCACATACACTGGCCTTCAAGTTGTTTTTTTGCTCTCAGTGAAGGACAGACACACTGTACTTAGAATCCCCACATTCCATGGCTGTATGTTAGGCTTTATAACCAGAATTGATCATTTCTACAAGCCAGCTAGATGACTGAAGTTAAAATCTGTAACCTTTCTGTCCTTACAACCATAAAAGAACAGATGTCCCCACACCGTACCCATTGTGGACAATTAGCCCCCACAATGTGTGGCCATTGGTCCTGCATCATAGAGTTTGTCCATACCTGAGGTCTGTAGGCATTTGCATGACTTGGCCTGGCCAGTTGTACTTGTGGCCTGACCTGTGTTACCAGCAGTTTCAGAAGACCACAAAACAGTTTTTTGTTCCATGGGTCCTGCATGAACATCAGTGTTTCAAACACAGGTGCACTGGTACGGGCTCCTTTTGGTGGGCGTGAGAATCATGAATACTCTCCCTGCTTTAAATAGTTTTTCCACTTTCATATCAAGCCAATAAGATAGCTCAAGATTTCTAACCACATTTGGGATCTGTGCACTTTTTTGGATGATAGTATAATAACGAGTTTAATGTAATTCTTTTCAGCGGTTTTTGCTGAAGCAGAGAGCAAACATGTGTTTAGTTAACATGGAAAACTGCATTTTTTAACTCCATTTACATTTTCATCCTTTGCAAAATAAAAACAAAACATCCCTCAAACTTCCCCATTTTAGAAGGTTTCACATTACTCAACCCACAGTTGACTAGTTCATGCAATTCAACCTAAAACATTTAACAGGTCCAAATCTCCCTTTCTAATAATGATATGTCACATTTGTTTAAGACTTGGAGCCCACAAGGCAGGGTGCATGGTATTGAAATATAGGGAATGGAAAAATGCAATGTTGACATGGCTTTACAGTGACTTGCACCCAAATGCCATTTTCACTGTGTCAGCTGTCCTATATAGAAAAACAGAATACAAATTAAAATCCTATCACTGTATCTCAGCAATTCTGCCTGCCGGTAACTCACATTTAAATAGGTTTGACAAAGTTATAAATTGCTTCAGAAGTGCAAATAATAGTCTCACCTAAACGGCTTTAATGATTCTCTGATCCTGACAGAATATGCAGGGTGGATCTATGAGCATTGCTTTTGACATTACATCATTGAATGCTGCTTGAATGTCAAATCCTGCTGGACAGATCTGCGATGCAATTTGCCAAAACAGTTTTTGATTATCCTCTGTCTGGTTGCTGGAAACTAGGAATGGGCGTCAAATTCCGTTGCGCTCGCGGAAATTGTGATATTTTGACATTTTCCTGTTTTGCCGAGAGCCCAGAAATGCCAAAATGTCCGCGATTTTCAGCGTTGCAGAGATTTTTTTCATGTTAGTGCTTTGAAAATGTGTTCTCGCGATTGCGATCGCCTTACCGGGATCCCCGCGTCGCTGACGAGTTTTTGATCCGTTTGCGTGCTCCACGAGATGTTGGTAGCCCATAGTGCTATCTCGTGAGTGTTCGCTATCGCGATCACATCATTCGACTTGCCATCAGATACCGCAAGAGTCTGAGATCGCGAACAGGAAATAGCATTACGAGCGGGCGGGACAAGTGAAAACATGATGGCCACACCATTAGCGACCGCATGGGCAAGTTGGCGACACATTTCCAATGCAATCACGCAAAAAATATCATGAACAGGCGGGAGAAGCACCTCTGCGTCTTTGCGATATTTCCACGTGCTTGCGGAGATTTTTGACGTTTTCATGAAGATTTGCGTAACACTACTACGCAAATTCCACCCACCCCTACTGGAAACCCTACGTTTGTTCTATCAGACTTCTGTCTCTGTATATATTTTGGGTGCAGTGAGTACCCCAAACTGGATTTTAATGTTAGATATGGGGAGGCCCTAGGATCACCATAGTACACTTCCCACACATTCACACACACATATGGCCTGAAAACTTCCCTATCTTGAAAATGCCCAAAGTGGGTAGGGTTGGCCTAGGTAACATTTCCCCCATTGGTTAGCACATGCCCAGGAGTCATTCCCACCTGCTAGCATGTGCCAGGCATAAATGTTACTCCTCCAGGCACCCACTTCCGAACACTACTGTGGACGATCAGAAGAAGGCTGAACCTGCTGTCTGAGACGTGACAAGTACCCTAAAGGGCTGGATCTGCTCTCCCTTGTATATCCTAATCAAAGAAGTGTACTCTTAGAGTCATAAGGCTGGCCTCCTGTTAAAGCTACAGGGACATGACAAGCTACCAGAGGCATTTTCCTGCAACTCCTTACATGACTAGTGGCAACTGGACTTGGACTTCACTCTCCTATTGGCAGTCTGTTTTCCATATCTTCCCTGAGGTCCTGGAGGCTTTGGAAATGTACTCCTGTGGCGGATTAGGACTTAAAGGACTACAGTCAGACAGTAAAATCTTTGGCCAGGAGGAACCTGGTTAGTGTATCTGACCCATGCTTCATCGCGGTCCGTGTTAAATTGTGCATATGTCCTGGTCTACTATGACCATTAACTATAATTTGCATTCTGTCCACCTTCACGCTATTCTTCCTTAAAATTTTAATAATTCATATCTACCATTCTCTTTATTGATTTCCTTTGTCATTTTAGTGTAATTTTGTTTATTACATTTACCTCTACTTTTCTAATTAATTTTGGGATTTCTATTGTTTTGCATTTTGACTTCATTACTGGTATTTCATTAATACTTTACACATTGCTCTAATTTGAGCCTTTCTGCTCTGTGCCATAGCTACAAGGGGATTGAATTCAGGGTTATTATATTGACTTTCGAGGGTTCACCCTGGCAAAGGTTGTGAATTATTACTTGAGGTGGGTACTTAGTCCCCTCAACTAATACTTCAATTTCTTACCGTATGGTATTTGTAAAGGGATGTGTGGTCAGATGTAGTGCTGTGTGGTGGTAGTGTGTTTAGTGGGGAAGATTCTCCATTGGTAGGGTGTGACAGTGCATTGTTACAGGTTATCATGAAGTACCATAGGTGAAAGGTGGTGCAGGATAATGGTAGTGCTGTAATGCAGGTAAAATGGTAGCCATGGTAGTGGGATGTTGTACTGATACTGTAACCTCACAATGTGGTGAGCTGGGTAATAATGCAATAATGGAGAGTGTTTGAATGGTCATGGGATTGGACAGTGTTTCCTTGTGTGGTCATGTTGAGTTGGTAGGATGTGCTGTAGTCAATAGGTGGTGTGTGAAGGCACCATTTTGGGAGTGGTACTTTATTTTCAGAAGGTAGTAGGATGATGGTTTGGAATAGTAATGTGGCACTGCAGTAAATTGCAGTGATATTATGACATTGCAGTGCAGTGTGGAGTTAGTAGGAAAATGCAATGTGGGTGCCATGTGATGCTGGAGGGTGCAATGAAGTGATGATGGTCTTAGAGTGATTTGTTGGTAGTAGCTCATGAAACAGCCTGTATTTCCTCTTTGAAAATAAGGTGAAAGTATTTAGCTGCAATACGTTTAAGAGAAACAGACGATGACTGTAGCTCAAACGTTCTGGAAGTTCCCCTGTACCCTCAGCAGTCACATACAATTTAAAGTAGCACAAACACCCAGAGAATGGTTGCATGGAGGAGTGGAAGAAAAATTGATCCAGTTGACCTCATTTGTTTTTTTTTATATTGCTACGGTTAATAATATCTGGTAGGCTTTCATATTCAGTAATGTATTTTTTTCTCATTACTGTTACTTAGCAGTTGAGTAGTGCACAATCTTCCATTATTATGGCATCGCAGTGCACTTCGGTAGTTTGGGTATGACTTTCCAAATATTACAGTGCTTGTCCAAGGGGCAGCAAGCTGCAAGCCCTTTTACCAGCGAGCATGAAGCAGCCGTCTCCTTACTCAAGAAAAGCCTTCGCTCCTTTAAATCCAGAGCCTACCCCAGTGTTGTTCTGAGCTCAGTGGATTGTTGTCTTTCCTTTTCCAGCTGCCACACTGATTTTGAGCTTTGTTCTGATCTAATGTGCTTTTTTTTTAGCATTGCAAAAACAATCGCATGGTGATGAATTATAAAGGATTTGTTGACAAATCGTGTAATTTGTTTGTCATCCGGATTGCAAAAGATTAGGGTGGCCCATTATAAAACTGGATATGCTTCCTTCAGAAACTGTTTTTCTTGCACGCGGCAGTCAGTTCCGTTCATTTTTTGGCAAATCTCTCTCGTCGCCTCTTGCTGACAGCTACGCGTGAACCTTAAAATGTGGCGCTGCATCACTTTAGACTGGCTGTCTCTATCTCATCATAGTATCCCTCCCACTGACAAGCGCACAGCGCGCAGAGCATCCTGTGACTTTCTTCTCAGCTCATGTCTGGGGGATAGTTGCTGGCCTGCTAGCAAATGCAATATTTATCAGATCATTCGGCGGAATGCACTCTAGAGGATGCCCGGATGGTAAATAAACTATGATACATTTTTGAATTCGCTAATAAGTTAAGACAAGTCTAATATACAATGTTTTCGAATCCACCTACGAGGATAAAAGGGAATCCAGGACATTCAGTGATTTAGATTTTGGTGACTGCCTGACCTCCCCTTCCCTGGTAGAGTGTGGCCTGCCATAGTTGGAAATACACATATTTTTTGGCTCTTTTGGTTCACAGTGTAGCTTAGAAGTTGCACTGATGGAGATTATAATGTTTAAGATTTGTTTACCTTTCGTTGATAACATAATGGACATTGGTGAGGGCCAGTGGATATTGGGGTTCTGTGGCTGCAGCATTTACTGGATAGCATAATTATGAGTTGCTGCATGCACTGCATTTACTAGACAATTTGCTATGCCCTATAATCGACTAACTTTGCAGATTTCACCAACCAAAAAATTCTAGCTTAATTGGATGAAAACAGTAACGCCAGAGAATGTGCCATATGATTTGCCCTTTTTTGCGACATCATTTACATAAACTTGAAGCGCAATTTGCTACTTTGTGCTGCATAATTCTAGTAGCGTTAACAACTGATATGCTCTGCAGAGTATTCTGGGAGATATTATTATAATGAAACCCATATTTCACAGTAAGTTTCTTTTATCCCACTTAATTGTATAGGCAAACACACACACACATGCAGGCACGCAGGCACGCACAAGCACACGCACATACACACTGGATATTGTATCTGTATTGCATTTGTGATACCTGTACTTTACAATAATCTTCACACCACCTAAGTAGTGCCTGCCACTGATGCAAGATGGTCCTGCTGGAGCTCAGCAGCTGAAAATTTTGAAAGTCCTAACACTGCATAGGACCTAGTCATTATTTCCGGTCCAATCATTCAGTGCTTCACTCATGTCCGTCCCTATTCTGACCTTCCAAAGGTCCAGAAAGTGTTCTGAAGATGATGCCTTGGGATGCCCCATTAATGCCGTGTACTAAATAGTGGTTGGGGGAAACTCCTGGGCATGCCCTAACAAATGGGGTAAAACTTCCTGGGGGAAACCCTACACACTTTTGCAGCCATTCTTGTTTACCCTACTGCAAACAGTCCCACAATGCACTTTATTCTCAAAACCAAAAATGGAGAAACCCTTCTCCTCTTGTGCAAATCCTGTGTGCCCACCCTGAGTTGTGACCATGGTAAACAGCATCCCCTCTCTGTTGTCACTCCAAACAATTTCTGGGGGTCGCTTCCTTGCCACTGGGTTTGGTACCAGCCTGACTCCGAGGACAAAGTACTGGGTCCTGTCACCTAACATTCACTTGTAACAGTGCAGGTCCCTTTAAAATAATTAGGTCCCTGGGCCCATCCCAACTTGTGATCCTACCAGGGCAAGTAAAATACCTCCCAACTCCTAGGCCATTGTCTCTGCTTAGGGAGCTATTTTCACATCTTCTTTTACATCTCATTCAGACCAAGTGCAGGCTGGGCAGTGATTGAAGAGCTAATGAAAATTAGTCTCCAGCTGCATCAGGCAGGGTAGAGGTAACTTTCTAAAAGTTACAATTCCCATATATTTAACAAAAATACAACCTCACCATTAGATTGGATATTTGTATCCATACTAATATTATAAAGAGAGAGTCCAAACCTTTGAGGCGGGTAATCTCAGTAACCACAGCAGCAATCACAACACCCAATACAGCGTTGGAAAGGACAGTTGCAGCAGAAGGACATAGGCTATGCAGATGGCCACCAATACATTTAAAAGCTAAAAGATCCGTGCCAGCAAAGTACACACTTGTGGGCGTGTCTTCGTTCGGCTGTGGGCGTGTGCTGGGGGTGTGACAAACGCTGGGGGCATGTGGTAAGTTCCGCCCTTCATGCCATGTGAGTCATAATTGCGCTGCATCAAGGGGCGCGCTGCGGCCGTGACAAACGGTGTGGGCGTGTGTCCGCCCTTCATGCCATGTGAAGCGCCAATTAGGCAATTGCGCGGCATCAAGGGGCACGCTGGGGGTGTGTGCTACGTTCCGCACTTCATGCCATCTGGGTCGTACATTAATCAGATTGTCTGCTGTGGTTGGTGCTTGGGAAGTCACAAAGGCGTTCACCTCGAAGCGTGGTAAGTACCCATTCGCAAGACTCCCTTGGGAAACTGCCCGTTGTCTCACACATACTGGGGGTGCCGAATGCAGTGTGTGCCTTGGCCTGGGTTCGTCTGAAAGGGCTGAACGCAGTGTGTGGCTTGGCCTGGGTGCGTCTAAAAAGCACTCGGGGCAGAAGAACTTCGGTGTGGATCATAAAAAAAATAAGAACAGCGGGAAACAATCATTCAAGACTCACACAATTCTAATTGTTAGACAAACGCGTTCACCTGGAGGCCTGGTAAGTAATGTTACTGCAGCCTCTCCTGCGCGCTGTTACTGAACTCTCTCATTAAACGACATTACAAGCGCCTGCTAACATCAACCACGGCTGTAGCCGGGCTCAGGCGGTGGATCACTACACCAATTACACGCGCCTGCTAACATTAACCAGGGCTGCAGCTGGGCCTTCTCTGTCCCTATTCTAATGAAACAAAAAATGTCTACCGCGAGATTTTAAAATAAATTTCCCTTGCCAAATACACACATTACACACATTCTATTTCATACCCGGACAACGTCGGGACGGGCTGCTAGTGAAATATAAAATAAGTCTTGGAACCTGTAGCTGGTACCACTCATAAGTTATTGATTAAAGTGTATAATCTAGACTTTGGCTATTCATATGTGCCAGTTACAGCATGACAATTGGCTACGTAATTTTTTGGCTTAGTCACTGAGGAACATGCCATTTTGATTGCCATACATGTTCTGTTCTGCCATGTGGGTAGCAAGATGTGCTTAGGGGTGACTTATTTAATGATTAAAATCAGGTTTTCCTACATGTTAAATGGGTGATTTCGAAAGGGCTGTGCAGTAGGGTTCAAGCTTCTGCTGTCAGGCTACACAGATTAGGCTTGAAGCCATGTTTTCACTGCCACTGTGGTGGATGGCACAATATGTGCTGCAGTTTATAGGTGTCATTCAACTTTCCATGCCAGCGAGGAAGCGAGGAGATTGGATGTAGGTGCAAAGGCGAGAGCACTCCCCATTCACACACTTGACCAAAGGGGTCTCTCCTCCTCACTCTCCTATGTGGCTAGTAGGTCCCATCAGTTAGGGCTTTAACCTTAGCCGCACATATGGTGGCGTGTGAAAGTATTCAACCCACTCAGTGGTACCCTCACCCACGTAGCACGATAAGGGCAGAGCCCATTTATGCAGTACAAGTCCTGATGAATGCCACGGACCCCTCGGGCCAGCAGGCAGAAACATGTTGACCACTTGTAGTATGGTGGGGGGACAATAGAATCCCCAACACACCAACCATTTATTTTAAATACCATACATATGCCAGTTACATTAAAATAAGTATGACATCTGTCATGGCCTTTTAACCTCACTCTTTTTTTGTAAGGGCCCCCAACTTAGCTTTAGAAGTGCATCCCTGTCTTCAGGTGCATACCCGCCCTCAATCAAACCAAGTATTTAGAGGGCGAGGACTGGTCAATGATGAAGCATGACACCAGGTGGTGTGTGAGACCCGTCTTTCACTTTTTGGGAGATGCCTGAACTCACAAGTTAACACTATTATACTATAGCACTTAGGTCATCATACTAGGAGCGGCTCTTTTGTGGTAAACAAATGGGTGATTTCGACAGGTCTGTGCAGTAGGGTTCAAGCTTCTGCTGTCAGGCTACACAGATTAGGCTTGAAGCCATGTTTTCACAGCCACTGTAGTGGATGGCACAATATGTGCTGCAGTCTATAGGTGTCATTCAACTTGCCATGCCAGGGGTGTATTTCTCTACCTTATTATGTTATGTTAAAATCATTTGTAGAGTGCACGAACACCGATTGGTTTCTTGGAGCAGTTTCTAGGAGTTGCCTGGGCCCTAGTGATTTATGTGTATGCCTGAGTGAACAGCCATTTCTTGAGATGTCTCCTGAATCTCGAGAGGTTAGTGCAGGATCTGATGTCAATTGGAACGGTGTTCCAGAATCTAGGTGCCAGCACTGCAAAATTGCATTCGCCTAGTCGCTTCAGTTTGTAGGAGAGTGTGACAAAAAGGTTGATGTAGGCTGAGAGCAGATTGCGGGTGGGTATATGTCTTTGAATAAGACTGGAGACGTATTATGGGTTGGTGCCATGTAAGGATTTAAAGATAAGGCAACCATCTTTGAAGGCCCGGCGTTGTGGTACGGGAAGCCAATGTAGATTCCTCATAAGAGGGGAAACATGTTGCCATCTGGGCTACTGAAAGATCAGCCTAGCAGCCTGATTATACACACGTTTCAGTCTTTTGAATAGCTATAGTGGTAAGCCAAAGTTTAAGGAGTTGGCATAGACTATGTGAGACATAACCATGGCTAGAACAACCTGCACCAGCGCTTCCCTAGTAAGGAGTCTGCTGATTTTCCTTATCTTCCTTATCTGAAAGAAGCAGGTAGAGATTACTGGTCTGATCTGAGATTTCATAGTAAGGTCACAATTGATTGTGCCCGAGACTCCTAGCTGAGGAGGATGGGGTAGGGGAATAACCCACATCAACTTGCCAAAAATGTAAGCTCCACTGATTCCAAATGCCCCCTGTCAAGATCAGTTCGGTCTTGTTCGGGTTTAATTTTAAGTGGTTGCTGTTCATCCAGTTATGGATGTGCAGCATAGTGGCTTGGAATTCGGACAAGGAGTCAGGTGTGTTATCAATGGTGAACATTAATAGCAGGTTGTCTGAATAGCTAAATGTGCACACCTTTCTTTCTTTCAAAGATTGGATCAGTGGGAGTAGATACAAGTTGAACAAGTGCAGGGATAGTGTGGATCACTGAGGTACTCTGCACATTGTTTTCATATTAGGTGTGGTAAAATGGCATAAGCGAACAGACTGGGAGCGGTATTCCAGGAATGACATGATCCAGCTGAGAGCCGAACCCTGGATTCCTACATCTCTGACACGGTCCACTAAGATACTATGGTCGACCGTGTCAAATGCTTCTGAAAGATCCAACAGCACCAGACCCTCAGCTACCTTCCAAAGCTTGTCCAGCAAGGCCAATATTACTGCCTCCGTTGAGTGGGAAGAGCACATCCCTGCTTGATGGGAGTCAAGGTATTCAGACTGTTCAATAAAGGAGCAGAGGCATTTTGCCACATGGGATTCCAGTACCTTGGCTAGGTAGGGAAGCAAGGAGCTGAGGTTATAAATGGTCAGGGTCAGGGGGTTGGCCCCATATTATAACCTTATAGGAAAGTTAATTACATTAGACATTTTGAAGCCATTTTCAACATAATTAAAGGGGAAGCACGGGCACTTACCTCTTGTATAGTAAGGGTAGAGTGAGCAGAGTTCTAAAGTGAGCAAAACTGATAGGGAAGCATTAGGACGGCATTGCACAAAAGACAGTCATTTACTACAGTGCGATAAAAAAAAGTGGAATTACATAAATGTGAAGATCGTTTGCAGGCTCATTTATTTCCTACCATGAATGTGCATCAATCAACTTAGATTTGTAGAGTGTGGCTAATTATTCAAGGGTATCCAGGTGCTAAGTTCTTGCTGGGGTCAATCGAAAAGCCAGGTCTTGATTCCCTTTCTGATTTCTGAAAGAGAGGATGCTGTTCAGATGTGAAGGTCATTCCAGGACTTGACAGCAAAGTGGGAGAAGGATCTCAGGTGTCTGGAGGGTTTGTGGAAGTTCAAGTGGTGGTCAATGTATGCTAGTCCTTGGTCATGGAGGGCCTTGTAGAAGTGTTTCAGCATCTTGAAATGGCATCTTTTTTGGATGGGGATCCAGTGGAGGCTCCTGAGGTGGGGGGGTGAAGTGGGTCCATTTGGGGAGGTTGAGGATGAGTCCGGTAGCTGCCTTTTGAATCGTCTGGAGTTCCTTCAGGAGTTGGTTTGTGATTCCTTCATAGAACACATGGCCATAGTCCAGCTGGCTGGTGATTAGGACTTGGGTGGCGGGTTTCTTGGAGCAGATGGGGAGTCATTTGAAGATCTTTTGAAGCACATGAAGGGTGTGGAAGGAGGAGGAGGAGGAAACTCTTTTGGTATGGCATTTCGTGGTGAGTTTGCTATCCAGGATAATGGCAAGATTTTGGGCATGGTCTGTCGGTGTGTGTGGTGGAGGGATCTTCTGAGAACATGAAGATGAGTTGGGTGTTGTCTGCTTAGGATATAACGTTGAGGCAATGGGTTCTGACGAAGTTAGCCAGTGGTGTCATGTAGGTGTTGGACAGGGTGGGGCCGAGGGATGTCGCAGATGGTGTTCTTGGGTTCCGAAGTTAAGGGTGGTAGGCGGATTCTCTGGGTTTGTGCAGTGATGAAGGATGTGAACTATTTAATGGAATTCACCTGTATCCTGAAGTGGTGGAGTCTCTTGATGAGTCGTGGTAGGATATGGTGTCAAACACAGCTGAGAGGTCAATGAAGATCAGGGATGTTGTTTCCCCCTGGTTGAGGAGTGTTCTGGTGTCAACAGTGGCAGCGATCAGGGCAGTCTTGGTGCTGTGGTTGGGGAGGAAACCTGATTGGCTAAGTCCAGCAGGTTGTTTCTCTCCAGGTGTTAGGTGAATTGGTATTTGATTTCTTTCTCAAGGACTTTGGCAACGAAGGGGAGCAGAGATATGGGTGGTCGTTCTTGGGTTCAGTGGGTGCAGCAGAGGGTTTCTTGATGAAGGGTCTGAGGTCTGTGTGCTTCCATCATTCGGGGAAGGTCTCTCTGCTGATGGATGCATTGAAGATTGAGGTGAGTGTGCCACTGATTTCCTTGCTCCCAAGGTTGAAGAAGTGGTGGGGCAGAGGTCTGTGCATACCCCTGAGTGGATGGAGTTCATGGTGGCTGTGGTGTTCTTAGTGGTGAGCTGTTCCATACGGTGAGCAGGTTGTTGTAGGTGATGTCAGTCGATGTGAGGAGGCTATACAGGTCGGTGGGTTAGGGTTCAAAGTAGCTAAAGATGGTGGCTATTTTGTGGTGGAAGTAGTCCACCAGTATGCTGCAGATTTCTTGGGAAGGCTGGCTCATGTTCTAGCTGGCTGACCAGCATGAGAACCCTCTGAGGATGCTGAAGAGTGTCTTGCTATGGTTGGAGCTTGCTTCGGTGCAGTCTGTGGGATCTTTGCTGGTTTACCATCTTTGGTCGTGGCAGTTTGCACTTGTGTTTCCTGGTCCTGAGTTCTGGTGTAAACCCAGCTGGCATGTTTAATGGATCTGCTGGTCTTGTCTGGTTTGATGGGGGCAACTCTGTTGGCGCAGTTGGTGATCCAGCCAGAGATGTTCTGGATAGCCTGCTCAAGAGTGGCTGTGGATCTGGGCTGGGTGGTGTTGAGGTCATCCATCCATCTGAGTCACTTTGTTCTAGCTGCAGACGGAGGAGCTGAGGTACCTGGTAGTAGCACAGGGGGATCCTGCTATTGTGAAGTGGACAATGGCATGGTTAGTCTAAATGAGTTGGGTGACATGACTGTACTTGACTCAGTCACTTGGATTGAAGATCGGGTCAAGTATGTGTCTTGCGCTGTGTGACCAATTGGGTGAGGCCGATGTTGCACATATATTCCAGGAGGCTGGTGTAGTTTGCATCTTTGGGATCATCAAGGGGGCAGTTGAGCTCACAGAGGAAGATGCAGTGCTTGGATTCATCGGCGAGCGGGGCGATGAATTCAGGGAGAGCATTGCAGAAGCTGGAGTGTTGTCCTGGATGGCTGTAGGCAAGGGTGCCTCTGATGGCAGTTCAGCCGTCAGCTTGGAGATGGAAGTTGAGGTGTTCCATGATTGATGTGGTGCCCTCTTCGGTGGTGGTGCAGCAGATGGTTTCTTGTGGATGAGGGTGATGCCTCCTCTGTTTTTGTTGGTGCAGGTCCAGTGTATCATTTGTAGCTGCTGGGCATCATGGTGGTAATGTCAGGGTGGAGAAGGGATTGTGCCAGGTCTTGGTTATGAAGATAATGTCCTGGTGGAGGTGGTGATGGTGTCCCAGATTTTGGTGGCATGTTATTAGATGATCTGGCATTCAGCAGGAGGCAGCGGAGTGGTTCCGGGGTAGTCATGGTCGGTGAGGTAGGTGTGTTGAGGGTTTCCATGAGGGCGGGAGGGCCTGAGTTGCAGGTGAAGACAGTGACAGGTAAAAGGTCCTACCGTAGATCGAGGATACGTGATACAGTAGTTGTTGTGGTATCCAGGGTCCAGAGCTCAGAGCTCTCCAGCACAGTATTTGTGGGTGGCCGGTAGCCCGGGGTTTGTGGTACTGGGCATACCCCAGGTACAGACAGGCACAGATCGGCTTGCCTTTGGTGTGCCTTTGTCAGCAAGGGGGAGTGGACGCGGGGATCTGCGCAATGGGGTCACATCCGACCTTCTATAAGTAGGTTCTGGGAGGTGGGAAGGTCGCTGGGGGGTGGTGGGAGGGGCTGGCGGGAGGGAGAAACAGTGATAAGCATGCGGGGAAACAGGATCAGCAGAAGGACTTAGGCAATGGAAAGTAATGGAGAAAACAACAGAAAATGGTAAGAATCAACAGTGCGCAGAAGCAAAGATAGACCAAAATGAAACACTGACAATGCATACATATGAACGCAAATAGGAATTTACAATGATTTTCCAGAAGGACAAAAGCTGCTGCAAATTTCTTAGCATAGTCTTGGAAACATTTGTGATTTCTTAACATTAGAAAACAATGTTTTGTATGTCTTTCAAGCCAGAATGTGTTTTAAGCAGGTGATGAAAATGTGTAACTAATTCAGTAAACTGTACTTTTGATTGTTGTTAAGATTATCCTTATCTGCATATGTCATTTTAGTGTCCAAACTCATAGACCACATCAAATCCATATTGACTATCTATCAATAAAGTCACTCGCAACTGAGCTGAAAGAAAGCAAGCTCGTGTAAGGGCAATCAGTTCTGCCACTTGTGCGAAGGTAACACCTCGAAGCTAGTAGGCTTCCAGCACTTGCTGAAATTTGCAAACAGCTTAAGCTGACCTCAAGTTCTTCTTATTATCTCTTAAAAATGAGCTGCCTGAAAATAATACATAGTTGGGCTCATCAAAGGTTTCCGCCTTATTATCAGGTTATGGCTTGGTGCATAGATGTGTAAAATCGAGACTGTCATGCTCAACCTTTTCCCCATCAATTTCATTTTCAGGTAATGGTATCAGTGAAGCTGGATTGAGTGTTTGACATCTCTTCAATGCTGCAGCAAGAATAATCTGCTGCAATAATGTAATGTTCATATTGTGTAAGTCTTCTGTTAATCAAATACTGGGTTTTAGTGTGAGTGAGCAATATTCACTATGCTCTTACTTCTCTCTATGTAATATCCTGACTTCTCTCTGCATTCTGGGAGGCTACATTTTAAAATTGATGTGATTCTCTCTTGTGACATCTTTCTCATTCCTTTTTCAATGATATGTCCTAAATATAGTACCGCTTACTGGCAGTATCGTAACTTATTTGAGGACACTTTCTGTCCATACTCTGCAAAAGGGTTAAAAAAGCAATCATGCCCTGCTTGCATGCTTCTTGGGTTTTTGACGCCACAAGTAGGTCATGAACATATTGCACAAGAACTGAATTACCTGACATTTGTAATGACTCAAGATTATTTTTCAAAATCTGATTAAAGATTGAAGAACTCTCTGTATAACATTTGGAACTCGGCACCATTGCAAAGCTCTATCACTGAACAGAAAGGAAAACAATAATTGATAGAATAGAGAAAAGGGCCTGCCAGAGATCCACAATGGTAAACCATTCAGCATCAGCGGGAATTTAAAATAGTACTTGTTGGAAAGTGGTTTAATAGTAGTGAGAAGTAGGAACCTACCACTAGTAATAAGGTTACAGACCCAATAAAAGGTTCAGTCAAGGCCTTAATAATTATTTCCTTGATCAACCCTTGGCAGCTGCCTACAAGCAGCCAGGCTTAACCTAGGAGACAGGTGTGTAAAAGCATTTAAAAACACCAATACATTAAATAAGTAAGACACAATTAAAATCCCAAAATAATTTATCAACAAAGTGACACTAAAATGAAAGAAAGCCAACGTAGAGAACTAGAGATATGATTTTTTTTAAGATAAAAAGTAAAGCTAGTGCTTAGAAGCAAATAGTGCTTAAAGCATTATAAAAGGTTGTGCTGGACCGGGACAAAGTCAAGAGTTCTTTACATTTACTTCCAGAAGTGTTTCCTGACGCAGGACAGTGGTCCACAGCACCAGTCAAGGGTTCAGTAGCTCTGGTTTGCCTCATGGGGTCTGGGACTTGGAACCAGACATCCAGCATCCTAAATTGCTGTTGACTAGATAAGAAGCAAGTTGGGTCAAATCAATTGATAAAGATTGCCTCCCAAATACATAAAGTGGACAAAGAAAGGATTACATATGATCAATTAAAACCAACTCCGCAGTTGGAACAGGAGAAAGTACAGAGAAAAACTGAGGGCGAACAACCATTGAAGAGTGCATACCAAGCGGTCTTACATAGTCAGAAAGAATCCCGCTTTTCTCAAGATACTATAAAAGATAATATGTGAAGAAAATATATATCCCAGAAAAAGTGTAACGCGATTTAAATATAACTGCACACTTGGAATTTCCCTTTTAATACAAACTGAGATGTATTGTCTGATTTTTATGAAATTTAAGAAAGAGTTGTGAAATTTGTACAAGTCCTGAAGAAGTTGGCAAGAAAATAAAAAGACACACCGAAATGCCGCGTCGAGACATAGTTCTTTGACAATATTAATATTTAATTCAATGTATTGACCCATTGTCCTTTGACATTTTGCTTTTTATGTTCATTAGAATGATGTGGGAATTAGATAATTGTATTTTTTTATGAAGAATTTTGATTAACATGCATTGTGGATATATGATGTATTACTATGATGGTTTTTAACAAATTTTACTTTTAATATGGTCGAGAAAAAGATTTTTGAGTGAATTAAAGGATTTTATTAACTATTTAGTAAGTTAAAATTATTTTATTTAGAAACAATTAGTATTTTGTTATTGTTTTTTGATATTCAATTAATCCATTAGTTAGTATTTCAAAGCAAGATAAAATATTATGTTAGTGAAAATTTCAAATAATATAGAAATAATACAGCAACCGTGTTCCATAAAGTATGTACCTCAGCTAAATTAAAGGGTTTGGGGGGCAAATAGTCAGATTAAATGTGTCAGTTCATAAAGCCAATAAAGAGCTCTGATAAGATATAGATGCATAAGAATTAGGCTTTCGCATTTAATCCAAAGTAATTTCAAGCTGAAAAGTATGCTCAACTATAACTCGGCAGACATATATAAGTGAAAAGATTAAATGGGAATCTCTCCTGCAGAGAAATACATTATGGACCTCATTAAAGAGTCTAAATTGCTCTTGCAAGATAGAAATCTAGAGTGCCAGAGAAAAACAAGTGGCCCCCACTCCTATTCTCGGAACACATAAATATATTTTCAAAAGAACAGGAATCAAAACAAACAACACATTCCCCATTCTCAATAACTAATATGAATGAGGTATAACCCTGGGAGTAGGTAAACTCCCCAGTTTCACATGTCTTCCCAATGCACCACAGAAATAAGTTCTTCAAAAGATACATTGTTCACATCTTGCTGTTCAGACAGTGCCAAGCTTTCCATCTCCTCTTCTTTCCGTGAGAACCTCACTATCAGTTGTCTAATACAAAACAAATGCATATTCACTATAAGAAGGCTTCTAGAAAGTTAGAGCATCTACAGCAAAAGAAAAAAAAAAAACCATCTTGTGCAAAACAACAGTACAATGTGAAAACAGGCCTTTTAATAGTAATATATAATTTAGTAATATATAATTTGCTGTTAAAATGGCATTAATTGGATAATTTAAGTCAATACATTATCATTTATTTTACGTCTTTCCTATACGAAATAGAGATAGTTAACTACTACTAAATTTAGATGATTTTTATACGTGTGTTATTTTTGTATTAACGTTTCCACTTTCAACTAATTGCATTTTGTTTACAAAATTAGGAATTTTGCTCCATTACCTGCCACAAAATACGCGTCTCTGACACTAAGCTACATGTTTTATAAAAGGACAAAAAGGTTTTGTTACTCTCCAACTTCACAGTACTACTCCAATACAGGTCATGCCTGGACGAAATAACAAAATGAATGAATGTCAATGCCAACCTTAAAAAAAAAACGGGAAATCCTTAGGCTATATCATGGCCAAGAAGCTGAATCTCTTTGCCTTTATCAATGGTCAGCAAACGAGGTACAATTTCAAAGGCGAGTCCCTAGATTTTAAACCTGTATTCAGTCTATTGTCCAACTGAGCCAGAATTCCTGCAACTCCTTACTATCAGGTATAATCAAAATCCTCATGGTTCAACTAAAAGTAGCCTCAACTATGAGGCCCAACTAGTGTCTGGAGCAAGACGATCAAACCTCATCACTCCATTCCTGATCACTCTCAAATGTCTCCCAGTCGAC
Organism: Lissotriton helveticus; assembly: GCF_964261635.1. Classification (NCBI taxonomy): domain Eukaryota; kingdom Metazoa; phylum Chordata; class Amphibia; order Caudata; family Salamandridae; genus Lissotriton; species Lissotriton helveticus. Next base: position 943,085,429 of record NC_136071.1, read on the forward strand.
GCCAGGAGCTTATTCAAGTCTGTCTTCTTTGTTCACAGAGCATTTTATGGGTTCACTGCATTTTCTCAAGAGGCACCCCCACTCTCCGAAGTGTCAATTGTCTCGGCTTCGAAGCCCTTTCCTGCAAGAAATCTAAAACATTGAAGCAGGCTGTCTCAGCGCACGATCCCAAAATCTGGAACTCTATTCCACCAGCTATCAGTACGAATTCCTTTTTTGACTATTTCAAGAAGGAACTTAAGGATCTCCTTTTTTAATTAAAATTCAAGGTACGAATTGTATCTGACGGTCCCCATTATTAGTCCATTCACATGTCATGAAGATCTGCCATCATTAGCTGACTGGAATCCACCATTGGTTATTATACAGATGACTGTGTCCCCCAAATACCTCCTTGCCAAAAACGATGTTGATTCATCCCAGACTTTTTAGCATTGTTTAACCTTCTACTTTACTGTTTTACTTTTACCCCATACCTACCCCATACCACATTTAGTTGTGCTAGAGCTCAACCAATGTATGAGGGCACTTTCATTCACACATTGAATTGAGTCTAATGTTTTTAACCTCACTATGCTCTATACTGCACACGTTCACTGTTCAATTGTATTTGTTCTGGATTCCAAATAGTGGTCATCTTGAATTGGGAATCATTCTTCGTTTGCAAAAGCCTTGGCTGCTAACAGAAACAAGCATTGTCCAAACCAATAGGTCTTGGTTAATGTACTAACACATGCAGCGTAAGCATAAAAATGGCTGACAAAAAAACAAATGGTGGTCTGTAATGCATGCTCCCTTGCCTTCGATATAGCCCTGTGTTTGTTTATGTCTAAAATAATGGTTGGATGGCAATTACATCCTTCTTTAGTTTCTATGGCAGAAAGAAAGGCAGAACTGTTATGAAAACTCACTTGCCACCCTTTCCTTTTTTCTGACATGCAAAAAAAAAAGGTCAGTCTTTAATGCAAAACAGCTTTCAATACAGACCACTTTTCATTTCTATGAAACTAGAGGGAAGATTAGATAGGAGGAAAGAAAGGCAATGGCATTTAGGAAGAACGAAGGGCACACAGGAGAAGGAGGAATGAGCAGAAGGGAGGAACAAAAGAAGGTATGGTCGGGCGGCACAATGAGAAACATACAAAGAAAAGAGTGAGGGTGGGATAGAATCATAACAGGAGCAGGTGGGAGAAATGAAGAAAAAGATGCATGGGGTGGAGAGACTCAGCATGAGCAGAGATGCCAATATTTCTAAAGTAGCCCTCCTCTAGTTCAATGCATTCAAAGCTTTGGAGGCTATAAGATAGACCATAAAATCCTATATCAATTGAGAAAGCCAGACATACTCCTATGGGCTGCAAAATATGTGTTTGACAACCTTCAATACATTTTTTGAATTTTAGTGGAAAGTCGGTAGGGGAATAGCTGAAAAGATAAATGAGCAAAAATACAGTCCCCATCCTGTCTGGAGCAACGAACGAAGTTGTGAGGCTGTCTACTATCAGATAATTCAACTTCAATTTTGGCATGACCCAGACAGTGCACAGAGGGCTCCTGTCCCCTCAAGGAGGTGAGAGTAGGAAGTCTACATATTATAATGGATGACAGGAAATACTTGTTTGAAGATGCTTGTTTTCAGATGCTGTCGAACATTGCCAGACTAGATTGATTCCTGAGGCTCAGCAGAGCGATTCCTGAGCAGTGCTCCTATGATACAGTCAGATTGATGTCCCAGCAGCGGATTTAATTAAATCTGACTAAGTAAGTAGATTTACACCAATGGTTTTCAGCATTCGATTGAGAGTTCAGTTAGGGAATAGGAACTAGAAATGTTGTGAGCCAATACCCACGCAAGCTTTGAAGAGTATAGAGCATTTTGAACTTTATTCTCTGTTCCACTTGTAACTACTGTAATTCTTTTCCTTGGATTGAAGCAGGTTCTGGTAACTTGGTTTTGCTGTTTCAGAAGTTTAAGTATGTATTTCTTCAGGGCTCCAGCATAAACAGCTTTACAGTAGTCCGGCCTCGATTGCACTGATGCCAACTCAACACAATGAGGCAGCTGTAACAAGAGAGATGACAATGTATGTTTCTAGACATTGCTGCGCTATGATGAACAAAGGAATGGTTTGAATTGAACCATACCCTGAGGTTTTTAATTTGTTTGGGAGTGATCTATGAGACACCACGTTTCTTTGCACATCAACGCAGAAGCTGATCCATCCAAAAAGGATCTCCAGCACTAAAGATTTCTCTTTTTGACTCGTTCTTTCAGAAGTAGCCCTCCTTCATCCACCAACAAAGTATTCAGACAGGTGGTGTGCAGTTCAGCAGGGCTATCCACTTGCAAATGAAGGAGGATATCACCAGCATACGCAAGAATTACAAGTAGCATTGAGATATGGCCTTATCGATGTGTTTATAAAGCAAGAGACAGTGGCAGTGCTTAATTTGAGCCGGTAGTTTGTGGTGCTCCCACCTGCACTGAATTGGTTTCTGGTGCTGAGCATTAAATTGTCAACACTGCACTTTTAAATTTATGCCACATGGTGACGCTGGTTACCTAATTTAGAGATGGACAGTACAACAGTTGTATATGAATACAATATACATAAAAAATTACTGATAACTGCTACCCCAGCAGTTCTTTTAGCTTTGGGTAACTGGAATAATCAAAACTGCTGCACTTGCAAGTGAGAGAGAAGGTTAGTAGTTGTTTTGGCAGCGAAAATGTGTGATGGGTCGTGCAAAATGCAGTGGCCTCCTCGTCAGGGCCCTGGCACTGATGATTGTACAAATCAAGCACTAAGTGGAGAACAGTCCTGTGGAAACGCATATGGGCGGGATTAGCAACACACTAATGAACTGCAAAATCTCACATGAAGGACAAATGACACAATTGGAGAGCCATTACAGAAGCTCCACCCCATTTAGCCAAGTGCTTCCATATGTTTTGAGAGGATTCTGAAAATGTCAGCACTAGGTCGCTCATGTGAACCCTGGAAAAACAAAGCCAGTTTGCCAGAATTCCCCTCTCATGTATGCCCATGCTCTGCCTGCTCCTCTCACTTTCTCATCTTCCCAACAATGCCATTACAGACCAGTCGACTCAAGAGCATAAAAAACAAGCATTGGCAAAACCAATAGATCTCACATATGAGAACTATTCATTTTGTCAATGTCTATTAGCCATGTTGTTCAGCAGCATTGCTGGCAAGCAACAATGCAGGTTATTTGGGGTAAAATGGGATGCAGAGGCATGTGACATCACGGAGAAGGATGGGATGGTGGGATGGAATAAGCAACATCTGCAAGAGTGTTGGGAGGGAAGGAACAAGCTGAAAGTTAAATGCTATAACGTGGCCAGCACTGCAAGCTTAAGAAATCTTATGGAGTGCTGCAACTAATAGAAAAAATTGCTCTGAAAAGGGGAGCAGTTGAAGGACATTGCGCAGCTAGGCAGCACTTGGGTCAGGCTCTAGTAAAAGGACAAACACATGGGGCCCGACTCACATAGGTAATCTGAGCTAAAAGTCTCACTTTGCGACTCCAGCCGGATGAAGTGTAGTCAATGCGTCAGAATGCAAGTTTTACAAAAAGGAACATTAGAAACGTGAAATAAATGGTAGAAGAGGTCATGAAAATCAGTTTAGGCAGGGAAAAGGGTGTAGCCACATATTGCATCACATCTTAGAAAACTTTGCTCCTTTGCATCATGGTACATGCAGTCCACAGTTTGTGCTCCTCTCAGTGTTGACTGTAGTGTTACACCAAACTTTGTGTCTAGCCGCACCCTTTTCCCTGCCCAAACTGATTTTCATGAAGCATTGATGACAGGAAACCACAGATGTCAGAAATAAAGAAAGAAAAGTGCCTCAATCCAAGCACAAGCAGCGGTGGAACACCAATAAAGACATTAATCAGTACCTGGTCCATTCTCCAATTAAAAGAGGAACCCATCGAAGAAGAAGTGATGCATGTATGCCTGCCAATGAGGAGCAAGTAACGAAAGCAATGAAGAAGTCAACCAATGGTAAGTAACAGGCGTGTTAAAAGCCCCTGTTTAGAGTTTTTTTAAAGTAACAATAGATCGTTGCCAAGCAACAGTGCGTGAGCGTTGCCTGCAGTTGAGACCTAAAAATGGACACCGGTGTAGTGTAGTGCGATGTCCTTTCTTTATGTTGTCTTGTCAATACTTGCAAGCTGATCATCCACGCAAAGTTACAACTCTATGTAGAAAACATTGATTTTTTCCAACTGTGATGCAATGCTTTGTATGAAGATAGAATTTGAAACGATGCCTTGGACATTTTTTTCTATTGAAGTATTTCCCTTCAAAATAATCTGATTCCACTCTCATATGTAATTTAAAAAAAAAAACATAATCCCTGTATTTTGTCTAGTACTGAAAAATCTGACGCTGACATGATTCTCTACTGAATGCAGGGCACCCTCCGCCTGAATCTGTGCTCCGTTCCTCTGAATCTAATAATTTCTACAGCGCTTCAGATGGAGGCGAAAGCATGTGAGGTAAGATTGCTCAAAGTAAATTCCTTTTTTGAAAGCAGAACATGCTGATTATGCAAAATGGAATGGCTGAGGCTGCCATTGTGTACTAGGCTTCTGTGTTTTCCATGAATACAAAACTGTGAGCGTTTGATATACATTGACAAGAGTGTCTGTGCCAGTTCGATAAGAAATGTACTGGCTTGCAGAATTTTACTTCCATTAATTTCCTTTCGAATTAATAATGATCCCTAACTGAACGCTATTGAGGTGGCGCGAAGATACATACATTTTTCCGATTTCCTATGTAATGGTCTGCATGTACTCTAGTTTGATGTTTCATGCTTTCCATCAAAATGCTGCTTCGTCGTTCATTGACTTTTAAGACTTGACAAATAATATGTGTGCTGTGTATCTGAATTTGCACATGGCCTGCATTGTGCCAACTTTTCTGTTCAGGCTAATGGTTATAATCTATCTCAAACTAAGCTGCCTCAACACATTCAGTGTGCCCTTAGCGACGGACCTTATTGCAATGGTTTTCATAGTTTTTTAAGGCTCAGCCCCTCCCATGAGGAAGATAAAAATCAGTGGGGTAAGAAGGGTGCCCTGAATGACACACATATTTGTTTCATAATTATTCTTCTAAATTGTCAGTTCTGAACACACTTTACAATTAAAACAGCGCTGTGTTCAGTTATTCCTTTTTAAATTGCAATCACATGTGTGATTGGCAGCATGCTAATGGCAGTCTGGACTCCCTAAAAGTGTTCACGTATCCACTAGGTGATGCTTTAAAAGACAATTGGGGAAAGAACTTTCAGTGTCATTTGGACCCCTTCACCTTTGCACCCACTACTTTAACACCTACTTCCTGCCAGGACATGAATAAAAAATACATCACTGACTCACTCCCACTCTGTTTTCTTTCACTAAAATAATTGCACTGTTTCAATATGTTGTTTGACTATCCTCGAGGGGCCTAATAAACACTGCAGTTGTCCACTGCGTGCTTCCGGGTTCAAGACCTCTGCCTTAGTGCCTATTGGATGGTATCTCTAAATAATTCTTTTTTCCACAGACCTGCTTGCATTGTCATTACGTTTAACCTGCTGTTTAGATAGACACATTCTACAATGGCTAATATGGGCAATCTTTCATATGGTCAGCAATAGAACTGGATAGGGAGAAGTGGGCAAGCTCAAGCTGTCTACACAAGTATGCCAGCACAGTCTCTAACATCCTTTTTTTAATTTAGTTTCAAGCGTCCATAGACATATGATAATAGTGTTTCATGAATATAGATGCAGTTTGGTTGGCTGATTACTATTCACATGCCTGAGTGTGTATGATAATCCAATGCCATTGACCAATCAACTTTTTGATGTAATGAATCAATCTTTTTTGAGTTCAAAATAAGTTTCTTAAAGGGAATACAAGGTAATAGTACAAAATAGGAACATAATATTGTGAGGAAAAACAATAAGGGGATAGGAAGGAAAAGGGAAACAGATGATGATTAAATGAGAAGAAGGAAGGAAAACAATGAAATATAGAATTAACAATTCGAAACATAATGGACTAATCATGGGTATCAATAGGTAAAAAGTAGATGTTATAATATATAAGTAATAGAAACAAATGCAATTAGAGTTATGCAGTAAAACAGTGTAGCCGAACATGAGGAAATGGAAAGGGTATCAAGGGGGTTTAGGAACCTCCTGCTGAGCGGGTCGTGGACGAAAGGAGCGGGTTTTGCAATTATCCAAATACAACGTAATAGGAAGCCATAACTCAGCACGTTTAGCTGCCAACTGTGCAGGAAAAACAAAAGCATTATCAAGTCTGTGGTTATGACAAACATTATACCACCAAGCTTTGAAAGTGATACTGGACGTAGACTTCCAGTTGACAGTAATTTGTTGAAAAGCAACTGCTAATAATAAGTCAACAATACGAACATTGAGGTCAATCTGATCCCAACAGGGGGAGAGGCTTCCCAAGAAGATACGTGCATGTGAAAAGGGAATGCTGGTGGAGAAGATAATATTAATTTGAGCCCAAACTTGTAACCAGAAGGCATGTACCTCTTTGCAAAGAAACAACATGTGAAACAAAGTAGCATTAGGGGAAGAGCATGACCAACATGTGTCTGGTGTAGTAGGGAAACGTTTGTGAAGGGTGGAAGGAGTATGCAATAAACGATTGTAAATAAAGAATATAGATTGCGTCAGAGAAGCAGCTCTGGAGGTTTTACGAATCTTCATCCAAATCTTATCCCAAAAAGAAGTGGGCCAAGACAAGGAAAGATCGCTCTCCCATTGCTCCTCCACTGTGCTTTTGAGTCTGGGAGAAGAGTGTGCGTGAAAGTGTTTGTATAGGACAGAAGCTTTAGGAAGGGTGAGCAAGATAGAATGAAGTTGAGTAGCAGGATGAGGGGAAGATGGAGAAGGGTAGGATTTGGGGAGTTTATTGTAGGCCTCCATAACTGATGCTTTAAGGAGGAGATATTGGGGAGCAGAAGAGAGGGGTAAGTCAAAGGTGGAACGAAGGGCATGAAAAGGCAAGAAAGTAGATTGTGAAAACAATTGAGGGATCCAAAGCAAACCCTTGGCTCTCCAAGATTTCCAGAAAATAGGTTTACCTCGGATTAAGAGGTATTTATTGTGCCAAATGGTGGAGGAAAGGAAATCAGTAACACAAACAGGAGGAGGAGGATGGGAGGATAAGAGAAGTTTGAGAGTAAATTTATGTATAGGAGTAAAGATTGAGGAGGGTTTGCGTGAAAAGGAGATACATTCAGCAAAAGAGAAAGGTGACAGAAAAAGGCGTTCCACCTTAGTCCACAGTGGGCAAGAAGAATCAGGATCTTGTAACCAAAAGGAGGATTGACGCAACAAAAAAGCTCTATGATAGGCCAGGAAATTCGGAAAGTTAACACCACCTTCAGAAACAGGACGAATGAGTCTAGCAAGAGACATTCTGGGTTTATTCTTATGCCATAAAAAGGAAGATAAAACTGAATTTTTTTTTTTTTATGAACTTAGCTGGAATGGCGAGGGGAATATTGGAGAGAGTATAGAGAACAACAGGGGATAGCATCATTTTGATAGTATCTAAGCGACCCCACCAGGACAGGTAAAGAGGGTGCCACTTAGCCGTAAGGTCAGATAGTTTCTGAATACACTTGGTTAGGCATAGGGAAACAGTATCAGGGATGGAGGGGGTAATATGCAATCCTAAATACTTAATATGAGAGGAACTCCAGGTGAAATTGGAGGCGCTAAAGTCAGTCTTAAATGTGAACTTGGTCAGAGGCAGAATTTCACATTTATCATGGTTAAGTTTATAGCCAGAAATTGAGGAATAATGCTGTACTTCTGCTAAAAAAGCGGGAATAGAAACAGTGGGGTTCGAGATGAAAAGTAAAATGTCATCTGCATACGCAGCAAGCTTAATGGAAAGATCCTTAGTCTGAAATCCGTGAATATCAGGATTTTGACGTAGTTTGGACAAAAAGGGTTCTAGGGCCGAATTAAATAGAAAAGGTGAAAGAGGGCATCCTTGACGAACACCTCTACCAAGATCAAAATAAGGAGAAATTTGGCCATTAGCAAAAACTGCAGCTCGTGGACGGGAATATAATAACGAAATTAAGGAAACAAATTTAGGGCCAAACCCAAACCAATTAAGAGTATGAAAAAGGTAAGGCCACTCTACCCTATCAAACGCTTTCTCAGCGTCTAAGGCTATTGCTGCGAGGGGGTATTGGAGACGTGAGGATTTTGTTAGGATGTTAAATAAGAGTCTTGTGTTGTCAGTAATGTAACGCCCCTTAACAAAGCCTGATTGTTCATCTCCTAAAAGGTCAGGAAGCAGGTGATCTAATCTAATCGCCAGTGATTTAGCAAAAATTTTGTAATCTATATTAACTAGGGAAATAGGTCTGTAATTTTTACAATACTGGGCATCTTTCCCGGGTTTAGGAATTAAACAAATGTGTGCATCCGAGAAAGTACCAAAGGAAGAGCCAAGTTCAGCAAAAGAGTGGAGAAGGGAATGGAGTTTTGGAATGAGTAAATTTGAAAAGTGAAGGTAAAACTCAACAGTAAAACCATCAGGGCCAGGAGCCTTGTTAAGTTTTAAACGCTGAAGGGCAACAAGCAATTCTTTTTGTGAAATATCAGATTCTAAGGAAGAAAGGTCAAGAGGGAAAGAAGGAGGAGTTTGGATGGTGGAGAAAAAGGGAGCGAGAGATTGCGGAGAAGAGGAGGTGTCTGAGGTGTATAGGGTCTCATAGAAATGGGAGAAAGTAGCAAGAATGTCAGCATCCTTGTGTTGTAAGTGTGCAGCATCATCATAAATCGATTCAATGTTTACTTTATTATGCTTGACCTTCAGGTAATTAGCAAGAATCTTTCCAGCTTTGTTCTTGCCACCATAACATTTAGCACTGGATTTAAGCAAATATAAAGAGGCATCTTCAGTAGACTTTTCATTAAATTTGATTTTGGCAGCGATCAGAGATGTCAGACTATCCGAGGAATGTGAGGTAAAATAGGCGTGTTCCAATCTTTTAATGTCATGGAGGAGGTTCTTGGTGAAATGGCGAGCAGCTTTTCGTTTGTTAGCAACAAAACTGATAATGAAGTCGCGTGCAGCTGCTTTAAAAGCGTCCCAAAGAGTATGTCTTGAAATGGGTGGGATATCATTGAAAAGAAAAAATTCATCAAAAAAGGTAGAAAAGGAAGTGGAAAACTTGGGGTCCAGAAGGAGGGCATTATTAAAACGCCACCTTTTAGGGCCATCAATTTTGGGTAAAACCTCAAGACTGACCACAACAGGGGCATGGTCAGAAAGCAAAATCGGACCAATTTCTGCCGCCTGGAGCGTTTGAGTAAGTGCATGGGAAACAAAAATATAATCAAGACGTGATTGGGAACGATGATGGGGTGAATAAAAAGTAAACTCTTGTAAAGTCGGGTTACATAAACGCCAAGAGTCAACAAGCTTATGTTGCAAAATGGCTTGAGTGAAGAGTTTGTGCGGCTTTGTGGGAATATAGGAGGCATCAGATTTCCTGTCCAGAAAAGGATCAAGAGGGTGATTACAGTCTCCTTCAAGGATAAAATTATCATCCATGAATTGTGTAATACGGGGAGAAAACTCAGCCCAAAAAAGGGGTTCACCGTTTGTGGGACCATAAACATTAAGGAGGGAGATTGGAACACCTCTAAGTGATAGTTTGACATGATTCCATCTGCCATTAGTATCTGAGGCTTGAGAAATGAGTGTGAGAGGGAGCGACTTGCGACATAAAATGGCAACACCATTACGTTTACCATCACCCTGTGAGTAAAAGACTTCACCTACCCAACCTCTCTTAAGTTTCTCAGATTCTGTATCTGTAAGGTGAGTTTCTTGAAGAAATGCAATGTCAATATTTAATTTGGCTAGGTGAGATAAAATGCGCTGTCGTTTAACTGGGGAGTTAATACCCTTAACATTCCAGGAAACTATATTCAAAGACATAGTTTACACAATAAAGCAATAACTTGGTGCATGAAGAAATCCAAAATATGAAAAAGAAAAAAGAAGAAATCAGAGAAAAAGAAGGAAATAATCAGAAGTGTAAGGAGAGGAAGAAGAGTGAATTGAACAAGAAAGAAGCAATGTGCAAGGAAAATAAATGCATGAGTAAGGAAAAAACCCAAGATTAAAGAGTAGAAAGTAGAAAGAAGAAAAGCAATGTAGAAAAATAGATGGAAGAGTGAAGAGTAGAAATGTTCGAATCTGAGGAGAGAGGCAATACAACCTGAAAAAAGAAAATCATCATCATTATGCATGAATGGAAAATGATTGATAGAGGAACGGGAAGGGGGCAAGATCAAAAAACAAAGGAGGCACAAAAAACATGGGGAAAACATACCTACAAAAGAGAAATACGAGAAGGAGTTGAGGGGAGGAAGGGGCCAGGTAGGCAAGGCAACACAACTGAGGTCAGCCGGGCAGGGAACCGGGAAGACGTCATCATACAACGAAGGGTTCCTGTGGAAACAGAGGCGGGGGAAAAGAATAAGGTGTTACATAAAACCGTAAGCTATTCAAGGACCATGACACACATCTTGTAGGAGAACATCACGAGAGTAAAACATTCAAAACAGGTAAGAAAGTTCAAAAAGGGAGTAACCATTACAACAGAACGTAAGAGTAGCATCGAAGCTGGCTAATGGAAACAGCCATCAGCCAGAGGCATGGAGCAAACAGCAACATTGCAATGCGAACAATGGAACATTCAAACAAGCGAGAAAAAGGAGCATCAAAAAAGTATTAAAAATCATTAAAAGTCAACCAGGGGAAGAGGACGAAGGACCAGAGGCATCCATGGCAGAGGTATGGTGCGCATTAATAAAGCTTTGCAATCTCACTGGGTCTTCATAGGTGGTAGTTTTGTTGTTATAAGTGACTTTGAACAGACAAGGATGGTATAAGCCATATCGAGCACCCATAGAGCGAAGGACCTCTCTCATGCTTAGAAAGGCTTTCCTGCGGCTGGCAGTTGCTTTAGCATAGTCCTGAGCGAAGAATAGCGGAGAATCAGAGCATGTCAATTTAGGAAGAGCCTTGGCAGCTGCTAGAACTTTCAAGAGATCAGTGTACTCCAAGAAATAAAGAATTACACCTCTTGGCCGTTGTGACATGGAGAGTGACGTAGGTAAGCGGCCTAGACGATGTGCGCGTTGGATGTTGAGGGATGTATCCTCTGGCAAGTGGAGCAATTTAGGAAGGAAGGATTTAAAGAAAGCAGGCGGATCAGACCCTTCAAGACCTTCCACCAGGCCGTAAATGCAAAGATTATTGCGCCTGCCTCTATTTTCTAACTCCTCCACCTGTTTCTGAAGAGCGCTCACCTGCGAAGACAGATGTGTGACTGTGGTTTGAGATTCTTGAAAGGATGCGACAGATTGCTCTACCGAAGAAACCCTTGTTTCAATTTGGGACCAATTGTCTGTTAGAACCTGAAGTTTGGCATTAGTCTCCTCCATGAAAGGGCGCAGCGATCCAATTTCCTCGAGAAAAGGACGAAATGATCGGATTTCCTCCAATAAGAGCTCCATAGATACTGGGGATGACGACTTGGGCGGTGAAGGGGGATGTTTCTTTAGTCGTTTAACAGTTGTTTTCCCTGAGGATGGCTGAGAGGACGATTCCATGGCAGCCTCCGAACCCGATGAAGCAAGGGAATCCTCTAATTGGGAGAGAGCTGAAAACACTTTAGAGTTCTTAACAAAAGCCACCCTTGTAGTCGATTTAGAGGAGAAGCAAGACATATGTTTTTGTCGTCCCATACAGAGAAGCTGAGAAACGCACAGGAAATGCAATGTAATAGCACTGGACAGCAGAAAGAAAAAGACACTGTGCGTAGCAAATGTAGCTGCTTGTAAATCAGTCCAGTTATGAGGCGTCAAGCATGAGTAATATGAGGGAGGAGTTTAAGCATGAACATCCAGTATGAACGTGAAGAGGGTAAGTCAACCAAGTCAATGCTGGCAATAAAGAGAATGCATATTTTTAGGGTATAGTTGCATAGTCAGTTGTGTCATAGAAGAGGTGCAACCAGCTAAGGCAGGGAGAACATCCAAAAAGCGAAGCCTGCATGAAGGTGTGACAAAATCGCCAGTGAAATGAAAAATAGCCAGGAAGGAAGCCTCTACAACGTTAAAGTATTTCGCATGGAAAATTCTCTACTGGTGGGGGCAGCTATGTAATCTACCGCCTCCACTCATCAATAAAACGGTGGTGTAGAGGAATGAGAACCTTCCACAAAGTGGCTAAAAAATACTACAATATGCCAAGAAAAACCATAAGGCGCAAGAAGAGTGGAGTCAGCACATCAACACGCAGCCAAAAGTACTCCTAGGTGCTCAAAATGGCGGTCGCGCTGTGAGAAAGGATAGTCAGTCATAAATGCGCATCGCCTCTGAAGCAGTGTAGCAAGCTGCAACCTCGTGGGGGTCGCAGAGGTGATTCCAGGATTGCAGCGGCTTGCAGGCGAAGAAATGAAATGAAAACGCACTCGCCTTTAGGAGAAGGACGCTCCGTGTCGGGACCCACAAGATGGCGGTCGCGAGCACCTGAGCGCCCTCAGAAGCAGAACAGCGGTTAACTCCGTCTTCCGCCCAAACGGGCACGTCTCAGGAGTCCCGGAGCATAGCGGAGGTGTTCTGACGGCAGGACCGGACTTCCAACACAGGAACTGAGGGTGTTGAGAGGTGAGTCCCCCGGTGCCGCGGCGGAGCTTCACTCAGGCGCCGCCATCACCCACGGCGCCAAGCCACGCCCCCTCGTAATGAATCAATCTTGACACTAAAGCGCTACTTCTATATTTCATGATGCTTGCCGAGCTGATATGAAGTTCCATAGCTTTGTGGGAGGATAGAGGAGTGAGACATGGCCCGAGCCTCTTCTCTCACTTAAAGTGAGCACAAAAACGCAGTCACACGATAAAAAGATGCAAGTATTAAAATAAGAAATGTCTGGCCAAAGAAACATGCACAGATATAGAACCAATTTTTAAATGTCACATTGACCACTAGCTATTGTATGTTTTCTAACATATGGATGGCCCTTGTGGTGTTCAGGTTTTTATTATTAGTACACTAGGTAATTCACCCATCTGAGTACATCTATAAATGAAGGGCACTTATATACTGATTACAAATTAGCTAGATTTAGGTTTGGGAAGCTGCTGACCTGAGCTAACATTTCCAGCCAGTATCCCACACCTAAATCACTCTGTTATGAGTTATTCCATCCGTAATAGGGCATCAGGTGCTGGCAGATTCTGTATGCAGAGAGTGGCGTAATCCATGCTTTCCCTGCATTGTATCAAGGGATAAGGTGGGAGCTGCCTGCATTTGTACCCACAGACCTTGACAGCCCTGTGTTCTCTTTTATCTGGTGCATTTCCTCCAGGTAAAATCAGGCCTTGCGTTCCCACACACAGTCATCCTGGGTGTGGTAACACTGGGCCACCTGTGACTGGCAGAACAGATACCCTTGTAGATAGACTGCTCTTACTGACATGTAATAGGGCCCTTACCAGTGATACATAGATGATGTTGCACAAGAGTCATAGAGACCTGTCTTTTACTATATTCAGTATTCTCTGAACCATGAGTTGATCTACTGTCTGTCCTATTATAACCATAAATTGTACTTGTCCCCTCTCTCAGTGAAATTCCATATATTTACCTTTGCTGTGAAAATCCTAAGTCTCTCTTTGTGAGATAAGTTAGTGAGAACCCCCCCTACTGCACACTTTTAATGTTACTATGTGACTCAGTTGCTAACAACAAAGTTGTAAAGACAGACAGGAATGCAGTCCAGCTCAGCTAAGCTGCTTTTCCCCCCAATGAATGACTTTCTCTCATAATAGCCCCCTTGCATCTCACTTTTCATACCTATGTCTCACACTCGCTTCCCTCCTTCTCAATACACTGCAAACACTACCCCAATAGGTCTATGTGTTTAGAACAAATTCTAGTCCAGCATAAAATAATACTTTCAGATGGATAGGAATAACTAGTTAAGTCCAATATAGAAGTCCCGTCTTCAAACAAATGGCTGCATACCCCCTGTAGTTCGTTGTGAAGATTCTTAGACACCACCATTTCAGTACACTTTTGGACCTGTGAATGCCCTACCAGAAAAAAGGACTGCTGTGCTGCTGAAGGACTGCCGCTCTTCTGGACTCCTGCTTTGCTCTGCTGACCAGCTGCCATCTTGCCCCAGTTAGAAGGGCTGAACCTTCATCTCTTGAACTAAGAACCCAAAGTGACTCCAAGACCTATTTGGCTGGCCTCTTGATCTGAAACCTAGGTGACAAAACACACGTCCTTCAACCTTACACCTGCACCTGGAATCTGCCATCTGTGAAACTACCCTGCCAAGTGCAGCCACTCCAGTCCTGGACCCTGAAAGAGGACTTAAGTTGATTTACCAGACTCTGGATCCAACAAAACCAACACATCTCCTCTGCTGCATTGCGCCATCCCGAGCAGAACTGGCGCAACTCTGCTGATGAGTGGAATGGACCCATTGAAAAGACCTACATTGCCGCCGCAAACCCCAATGCCTTCGGAACCGCTACTGTGTGATGTATCCTCTGCATAGGGTTTTGCATCCCTCATTGACTGCAGCCTAAAAAAAGACATGAAACTCTGCATCACAGCCTCACAATTTTTCAGAACCGACGCCTTGCCGGATCCTCCACACCAGACTTTACAGCACAAGGCCAATCAACAGGATAGTTGACGACGACACAGGCCCCCTCATCACAGCCTCCCCACATCTTGGAACCGCACATGGATTCAGCAGTGTGACGTATCTATGACACAGCTCCTCGCAACGCTCTGCAATCCAGGATTTAGGGTACTTTGTTAAGTGGGAATAACTGGGACCCCATATAGAGCCTATCCATCGCAGTTGGCATGAAGTTGTGACTTTACCCCCATCCGGCATCACCAGATATCCACAGTTAGCGCTTTGTGGTGCTATGTTTACCTAAAAACTTTAAAGTCAAATCCTCTGGTTCTACTAATTGGATTTTTGTCATTTTAGTCTTGTTTTATATTTTAAATTAAGCTCCCTTTGTCTATCCTCGTGTGGGATTCTTTATGTGTAGTGTTTTTATTGTGCTATTGTTTGAAGTGTTGCACAAATACTTAACACATTGCCTCTAAGTTAAACTTGACTGCTCTGTGCCAGGAAACCAGGGGGTTGAGCGCAGGTTACTTTGTGGTTTGCTTGTGCCTTACCCTGACTAGGATTGTGTTTGCGACTTGACCAGAGCTCACAGCCTAATCAACCAGTAAACACATTTCTTACAACTGTTAAGAAATCTAAACACCTCAGCCAGGATATATCTAGAGTCTGCCATTAATAATCTGGGCGCAAATGTCACCGTGGGTACTAAAATGTCTCTCCGGAAGTCTTTAAAAAGCAGGTATTCAGCATCTGAGTGGTCATAATAAGTGGACAAAGTAGAGAACATCACATTAGATGAATTGTGTGGAGAGTGCTCTTTGAGCAGAATTCACATGTGAAAAAGATAACATGATGGTTAAGATAACCATCAGATACGGCAATTGTTAAAGTACTTTTGCATAAAAGTTAATTAACAACAATGATAACTTGGCTTAGATATAAACCTGAAAAATGCATTTCAAATTGACATGAAATTTAAAGGTGAAAAGAAAAAAAATGCAGTACACGGACATTCTTGTTGATGCAGATCTTAAATATGCTTAAAACAACTTGCTAATGGTTTGAATAAAAAATGTAATAACATGCACAACATGCTTGAAACCCTGACCTTAGCTAAACCCTGTCTTTTAGAAGAAAGATTGCTGGAAACTCTAAACATTTCATTGAACATAGAAAGAATGTTGTCTTTCGTTTTTGGAAAATAATGAAGATGCCTCACTGAAATTTCAGCATGTAACTCTGAACTTGACCTCTTCTTTTCACATACTTTCCTTACTGATATCATGTAAAAATGTTTTCTTGAAGGATATTTTGTTTTGATTAAAATCTGGTAAATGTTATCATTCACACAGATAACCATTCATAATTTGACCATAGCTTTGATTTACTTGCTGAGGAAAGGAGAAAAAAACATGTATTGCAAATTGCATTGGCCATGTCATGACCTTTTTGTCACAAAGATGATCTGCGATGGAAGAAGCACAATATCCAGGTGGGTCCAAGTATGTTTATTCACCGTCTCCACTGCTCCACTCCTGTCACAGCCTAAAGGTCCCTCACAAGCTCCACATTCTAAGGTAGCCTTCAGAATCCCACAGTGGGAACATTCTATTTAATAATGGAGAGGAGGGAGGAAAGGAAGGTACCAAGTGGGAAGAATGAAATTACAACACATCTTCCCTCTGTAGGGAAATTATAGGAAGAGGAAGTAAAAGGAGGAGCATAGAAAGGAAGAAGGGAAGGGTTGAGGGAAACTGAAGATAGCCAAAGAGAAGATTGACATATCCAACTGAAACAGTTAAGGTGTTCATGACATAGTCTTTACGCCAGACTGACATTTTGGATTCTCAGCGAGTATTGATCTCACTGCTACGGGGGCTTGACTCGCTCCCCCTTGCAGTACTCGAACTAGTCTGTCCAGGCTCCAACATTGTCCATTATCCATTATGGCGACATTTAGTTTAGTTGCAGCAATGCACATTGGTTCGGAGAATTTGGACATTGACCCTTCCCGACTGGTAGGCCTCTTTACATACACCCAGTCCCCAACATTCCATAGTTGACTTTTGGTGCCATGTTTGACATTGTATTGGTTTTCATACTTTGCTGATGGAGTGCACTTTTGTCTCTGCCAAGGTCGGGATCTTGAGAAACTCTTTCCCCTCCACCCAACCAACCCGGAAACATTTTAGCACATGATTTTCTTCCTTTAAGGGCAGTGAAGGGTGAGACTCCCATTACAGAGCTGTGAGTGGTATGGTAGGCCCACAACATTTCTTGCACAACATTTTCTACATCCAAGTGGTTGGGGCAGACTAACAGGATGCATACCTTAACCATGCAGTTGATTCTCTCCACCAACCCATTGGCCCTGGGGCAGTATAAGGCAGTCTTAAAGTGGCAAACATCAAGGTGAGCCAGAAACTCCACCATGGCAGGAGTCATAAATTGCACTCCGTTATCTGTTACAATAATGGCTGGGATGCCTTCACAGTAAAAGGAGTCTTTAGAGAATTTATTATGTGCTCAGTGGTGATTTGGTGAACCATTTTAAAAACCACCTGGTGAGAATTGTAATCTACCATGACTAGTGCGAATTGTTTGGTCACCCCTGCCTTGTTGATGGGACCAATGATGTCTAGGGCTACTTTCTCCCAAGATTTGTCGGGGACTTGTACAGCTGATATGGGAGCCCAATGGACAACCTTGGTTTTGTCGCTGTTGGCACATATTGTGCAGTCTTTCACTTTGGCCTCAACCATGGTGTACATACCTGGGAACCAGAAGCGATTCCTCACCCTTGACTTGGTGAGGCTCCTACCTAAGTGGCTTCATGGGCGAGATTGATAACTTGGTCTCCTAACCTCGCAGGGGGTATGATTTTGTCATTCCTGAGTATCTGGTTATTGCTGGTATTTATTTTGTGTCGCACTTCCCAAAACGCTTTCCCCTCATCTTCTATCTTGTTCCTACTGTCAGGCAATCCCGGAAGAGCATACGCTCTGACTTTGGCCAGCACACCATCCTCTGCGATAGCAGTGTTCCATTCTTCGTTGATGAGTGCCGGGACGTTGATGGCTAAGATGGGGCACTCATATGTTTCAAATTCTTCCCTTTCTTCTAAAGGAGATCTGGAGAGGAAATCCGCGGTCTTGTTTTGGTTCCATGGGACATAGCAAAAACTCTCTAGACCCAACAACCATCTGGCTATTCTAGGCATGCTATTGTAAGAACCTATCGTTGAAACCATGTGAATGAGAGGCTTATGGTCTGTTCTGATGTCAAATTGGATGCGCCACAGATAACATTTAAAATGTTTGACTGGGGGCATGGCAAAGATGGCGGCAAAGTAGGACGCGTAGTTTGGAACTCCTACCTGCCGCCCGCCGAAAATAGTACCACCGGACCCCCTTCGTGGTGCAAATTCAGCCTGAGGGATCGCTGGAGGGTCTCTCTGTTGAGGGTATTCCAGTGTGGTCCTCGTAGCCCCGCTGCAGACGCCGAAGGCTGTGGCACCACCGAGACCATGTGTGAGGTCTCGCGGCCCCCTCCTTGCATACGGCTGTGGGCGGCAGTGACAGGCTGGAGCTCCGGACCATCGGGGCCAGCCTCCTTCCACTCGATCGTCCCGTCGGCAACCCAGAGGACATGCGGATTGCTCGTAACGCTCCCCAGCCGCTTGGGGCTCTGTTCCGCTCCGGAGGGTGCCGGGCCCGGGATTGGGGTGTGGGCCCCGCCCGAGCAGCTGCCGGGACTGTGGAGGTGATCACAGCTTGGGGGAGCTGCCTGCAACAGCACCGAAGCACCCCCGGGACAAGCCGGGTGCTTCCACCGTTTGGCAGAGGGGTATCGCCGGGCCTGCGAGCACCAACAGACTGCAACGAGCAGCCTCCTAGGCCTCAGGATTCCTGTCCTCCATTTTAGAGCTGCCCGCGGTTGTAGCGGGAGCTTCAGGTGAAGCAAGCGAAGAATCGAGCAGGCCGGAGGAACGTGGCTGAGCTTACCTGTGCCCCCTGTGGAGCGGCGGTGACCAACCGAGCTCTCCCTGCAGCGGAAGGCATCATCAGCTTGGCGGTCTGCGGCCACACCAGGGGGTCGGCTCCTTTGTTGGCGGCGATCCACACCCCATGCACGTCTAGTGTGTGAGGAGACGGCAGTGGGAGGCGGCATGAGGCCTGGAGAGGAGAAGTCACTAGCGACGCTGCCCTGCTCCACTGACCTAACTTGAGACCCGGGATGGCACGTGGGAGCACGATGGAGTGAGCCTAGCACCGGCTCTGGGGACAGTCCCGGATTCGCAGAGGCCCGCAGCCGGCAACTCTAGCAATCAGGCCCGGGTCCCCGGAGCGCTTACCCGGTTGTCGACCGGGGGGCCTGGCCTCCAGGGATCGCACCAGACTTCATCGGCTGCCGCTCGTACTCACCTGAGCCTGGTTCCTAGACTTCACCACGCCCGGATATGGGCACAGTTTGCACACCTAATGGACTCTCACTCGCACTGGGCCCTGAAGATCCTGGATTTCAAGAGCGCCCATAGGAGGGCGTAGGGACACCTGGACACTCTCTCGATTTCCATGACTGGGCTTTCTCTGGCAGTGAGGCATTGAACTCTGGGCTTGCATATTGACTCTTCACACTCAATACGGATCACATCACCTGCCTGTTTAACATAACTAGCCAACTGCTGTGATCCACAGGAGCTCTCCTGCAGGTGGACCCGCGGTAGGAATGTCCTGTTGGTGATCGGGGGACGAGAGGCCTCCTGTCTTGACTGGAGGCAGTCCCTGCATGCTGAAGCCTATCCCACACACTGCGCAAAGACTCCATGAACTCCAAGAGAACCTGGGGGGGTCCTGTCTGCCTAGACTGCATTGGCCTCCGACTCCCCTTTTGGTTTAGGTCTGCTGCCCGATCGCCTGGACCTCACCTCCTGTCACAGCCGTCTGACCACTCCTTCCGGCAACAGCCCTGCAGGGCCTTGGTGCTCTGAGTGAGCAGCACGGGGTGGTGTTTTTTGCTCACACTTGGAAACAAATACTCTACAGCGGAAGCAAATGGGCCAGGGGTGCCCGGGGGGTTAGTTGCGACCCACATTGCGTATCTGTCGCGCCATCCGCCTGAAGCCTTGTTGGACAAGCTGGGGCTCCTCTAGCACCTGCCTCTCTCTGTACTAGGCTGTGGGACGATGAAAGGGCATGTCCACGTCTAGGACAAGAAAGGGTAAACCTCTGATGGATATCTTTGGTCGCTTGCTGTCCAATCCCATCATGGTGGCCGCAGCCCCTGAGAATGAGGCCTCTAAACCCTCCACGGTATCTGGAGACGAACCAATCACAAAAGCCTTTCTGGAGTCGCTGTTCCTCACCCTCCGTGAAGATATACAGTCAGTCAAAGCTGAATTCGCGGCAGAGATCAAGGAGATACGAAGGGACGTGGACGCTGTGAGAGACTGGGTGGCCACTTTGGAGGAGAAGAGCGACACTGCTGCAACCGAGATGACAATGCTTCAGCAGGAAGTAATCAGAGTGCAGGTCCAACATGTGGGCATCCAATCACTTCTATAGGACTTGGAAAAAAGGCCCCGCAGACACAACATCAGGATCCGGGGGTGAAATCTGCAGTGGATACCAAAGATCTGTTCGCATTTACCAACAGCCTCTTCCGACATATACTTGGTGACTCCCACAAGTCCGATATCATCCTAGGGCACAGGGTCGGGCCGCCTCGAGCACCTAATGCCCCTCCAGCAGACATCCTGGTGTGCGTGCAGGACTTCAGGATTAAGGAAGCCATCCCTACTAGGGTGAGATCTCTACACCCTATCTCCTTTCGCGGCCACTCCCCTGTGCTGTACCAGAACTTAGCTTTGATCACTCTTCAACGTCGCTGACAATTCCGTCCTGTGACAGAACACCTTCAACAGCTGCGAATCCCGTACTCTTGGGGTCACCCATTACGATTAATCTTCCGCTACAATGGCAAACTCCATCAACTTCGTTCATTAATAGAATCTTGCCGACTGCTGGGTCTTGCCCCACTGAGCAAAGAAGATGATTAACACTGCACTGGGTCAGGGCCCGAAATATCCCTGTCAGGATGGCAATGGCAGGGCAGGAAAAGATGCTCCTGGAAACCACACAAATCTGAAATAGTCAGGAGCCAGCAAACAGCTCTCGCTGCCGGAGGCCCTTACAGGGGAGGGATCCAGCACCAAATGACACTTGTTTTTTGTTATTGTTTGGTTTTTTTTTTTGTTGGGTTTTTTTTGGGGACTTTCTGCATATTCCCTTTCTGGGCCTAGGTGGGTGGCGAGTGATGAGAGATGTGATGATTTTAGGGTCCCCTCTAACCTAGGGGGAGGACCAAGCAGATGCCTTGAGCACAAAGACCATATCATTCTGAACAATTCAGGGGTGGTCCCATTCTCTTAGAACCTCCCCAAGCACAGTTATGGGCAAAAATACAACTAAAAGCCCCTGCAAAGCATTATGGAATAAGATTAGCATCATTATTAGTATTCATGAAAGGGTTTCAATGTTTTTGAATTTTACTCATCAGGGACATCTTGGGACAACGAGGTGAACTGCAGCTTGATGTATAATATTTTAAATGCTATTGCATTTGCCTCATCAGGGGCATCTAGGGACGACGAGGTGAACTGCATCTTGATGTATAATATTTTAAATGCTATTGCATTTGCCTTATCAGGGACATCTAGGGACGACGAGGTGAACTGCATCTTGATGTATAATATTTTAAATGCTATTGCATTTGCCTCATCAGGGACATCTAGGGACGACGAGGTGAACTGCAGCTTGATGTATAATATGTTAAATGCTATTGCATTTGCCTCATCAGGGACATCTGGGGATGACGAGGTGAACTGCAGCTCTTTATAGCATTATTTGTATACTATAATATTCACTTCCCACTGCTAATCTCGTCCCATAATGCTTTGCAGGGGCTTTTAATTGGGACTGTATTTGTGCCCATAACTGTGCTTGTGGTAGTCCTAAGAGGATGGGACCACCACCGATTTGAATCGTTCAGCAAGATGTACTCTTTATTTTGAAGGCATCTTCTTGGTTCTCCCCCTAGGTTAGGGAGGATCTCAAAATCATCACCTCTCTCACTGCTTGCTAGAGGCTTAATTTCACTTTTGTGAAATGACTGTATACATTTTAATATATGGAAATACTTTTTATTTTATCTTGAATATGTGAGGTGTCTGTTTTAATAATAGGAAATCTGACGATCCTCGATGCCACACAAACCTGTTATTCTGACACTTAACATATGCGGCCTAAACAATCCCATTAAACTGTTAATATTCTGACACATAATGGCCTAAACAATCCCATTAAACTGTTTATATTCTGACACATAACATACTAAACAATCCCATTAAACTGTTAATATTCTGACACATAACATATGCGGCCTAAACATAAACTCATTAAACGCAGGGCAATCCTCCACTACTTTGAACAATATGTCTCCTACAGGAAACACATCTTATCCCCAAGGACCTTCACAGGATGTTATCACTGCCTTTCCCACACAGATGTTCTCCTCCAATCCAACTGAATCTGCTGGGGTTGCCATCCTTTTTTCCCGCTCCTTCCAAGGTAAAGTGTTCCAGAAAGAGGCTGAGATCAGGGGCCGCTTGCTCACATATCAGTTTCTTGTGGCTGGAGTTTCCTTCATAGTGGGATCCTTATATGCCCCTAATGAAGGACAGGAAAAAAAATTTCACAACGCACTTACTGCGAAAACGGCTAACTTGGAGAGGCGCCTACTGCTGGGTGGGGACTTGAATTTGGTATTTGATAACATTCACGACCGCTTGTGTCAGCGAACGAGCCAAGTTGGTGCTCTTTCTCTGACAGGGTCAGCTCATCTCCAAGAACTGGGTATTGTCGATTTAAGGCGCCACTTCCACCCCCACAGCCAAGCCTACACTTTCTACTCAGGAGCACATAAAACATATGCCATACTAGACTATCTCCTTAATTCTGCCCCACTACAAGCACTTGCAGCTGACTCCGAGATCCTGACGGTGTCTCTTTCAGATCACTCCCCAGTCATTGCCTCTTTCCAGTTCCCTCCTACATGACAACCACTGAGACACTGACTACTCTGCAGCACATTGCTGCACCGGGCCTCCACAGTTGACCAAGTTAAGACCGCTATCACAAATTAGCTTGCCCTCAACAGTACTCCAGACACCTCTTTGGTGACACAATGGTCGGCCCTCAAGGCCTGGTTATGAGGGGAATTTATAGCCATATTCACAGCCGAAAACTTAGAGCGTAGTCACAAATGAGCTGAGCTTACTCAACGGGTAGCTGAACTTGAGCAGATGCAGCACCGCACTCTCCGACTCCGCCACTCCTATTACACCGGGGGAGATTAATGTGATCACCTCTTAGCACACAAATTAAGGGAAACCAGGCAGCGACAGGGAGTACAGACCATTCGCACCACTGGGGGGGAGCTCCTCACCACAGATGACAAAACAATTGCGGGAGCCTTCAGAGACTTCTACGCGACACTGTACTCAGGCGACCCTTTAGATGCACAACACTGCAATGACTACTTAGCGACAGTGCAAATACCCGCTCTCAACACAGCACAGGCCGACTACCTGGACAGGGACATAGGTACGGAGCAGGTTATTGCAGCGATCTCTCGCCAAATACCTTGGCAAATACCTGGGCCCGATGGCTACACAGCGGCCTTTTATAAAACCTTCTGCACCCAAGTAGCTCCCATACTGCGCGACTTATTTAATTCCTTTGCACAAGTCGGGCCATCCCAGAGGAGATGTTGGACGCATCACTAGTGGTCATTCCGAAACCCGGGAAGGACAGAACCCAATGCAGCGCATATAGGCCGATTTCCCTTTTAAATGTAGACATTAAACTTTACACTAGTATCCTCGCTAATCGTCTCGCACCATACATGACTCAATTGATAGAGCCAGACCAGGCCGGCTTTATTCCACAACGGTAAATGAGCGATAACACCAAGAGAATCCTCCACCTGATAGAGAAGGCACATGGGGGGAGTACATGTTGCTGGCCATCGACGCTGAAAAAGCTTTCAATAAGGTACACTGGCCCTATCTGGAGCAGGTTCTGCTTCGGTTCTGCCTTGGTGAAAAGCTACGCATTCGGATCCTCAACTGTTATCGCCTACCCAAAGCGACTGTTCGGGTGAATGGCCAGACGTCCTCTCTCTTCTCTATAGGCAGGGGCACTAGGCAGGAGTGCCCTCTCTTGCCCCTCCTATTTACGCTCTATATGGAGCCGCTTGCTTTACGGGTCAGAAGCCACCCCCTCATCACGGGCATTAAATTTGGAGGGGACACCCATAACATCAGCCTTTATGCTGGTGATATTCTGCTCTCCCTTTCTAGCCTGATCCCCACGATGTGCACCCTTTTCAACTGTACTGCTTTGCACAGGTTTCCGGCTTTAAGATTAACCTTGAGAAGTCCATTGCTCTAGACATTCCTCTCTCCTCTACTACGTTAGCTCATCTGCAAGACGAACACACTCTCCAGTGGTCAACCTCTTCGATCCCCTATTTGGGAATTCAGCTTGGGCCCACCATACCTGCCACTATTGAAATTAACTACTCCAAACTCCGTACGCACATTCGCAAGGAGCTGGGGCAATGGAAGCACCACACTATCTTGGTTAGGCTGAATAGCAGCCACTACGATGACAGTTCTTCCCCAGATCCTGTACCTCTTCCATACCCTTTCCCTCCGGCCCCCCGGCTGGATCCAACAAACACAAGCTGACTTAGCGAACTCTATTTGGCAGAGTCGTAACCCCTGGTTCAAGCACGCAGTTGCGGTTCTTCCACCAGAGAAGGGGGGTGTCGGAATTCCGGACCTAAAGCTCTACATTTATGCCTCACAACTTTGATATCTGGTACAAAGGCATTGCCTCGAGTCGGAGAAACACTGTCTCTTTCAAGACCAGGTGGTAGCTGCTATGCCCCTACAGGGTATCCCCTTTCTTTGCAAGAAAGATATGCCACCCAATCTCTATGCTATACAGTAAAGGGGGTGGTGATGAACAGAGTATTCCGAATTAATGCAGAACACTCCTACCCAGTCAACAGATCAGGGCTTGATCCATCACCGTTCTTTAGCTCACTGCACCATCCCAGTTCAGAACCTGGCTATATGCAAATTAGTCTGTCCCTGGCCCAGTGCATCATGGGAACAGGGCAGACCAAACTACCAAGCCAATTCTTTCACTGGAAAGGAAACAAGCTTCCGGGGACCGGTTTCTGGCATTACAGCCGTCTTCGGCCCGGCTTGCTTGAATCCTGATGGTGCAGTGAGCAAGGGACTCGCATCCGAGTATACCCTACCACGCTTATGGTGGCCAAAACGATACAGTAAAGGGGGTGGTGATGAACAGAGTATTCCGAATTAATGCAGAACACTCCTACCCAGTGAACAGATCAGGGCTTGATCCATCACCGTTCTTTAGCTCACTGCACCATCCCAGTTCAGAACCTGGCTATATGCAAATTAGTCTGTCCCTGGCCCAGTGCATCATGGGAACAGGGAAGACCAAACTACCAAGCCAATTCTTTCACTGGAAAGGAAACAAGCTTCCGGGGACCGGTTTCTGGCATTACAGCCGTCTTCGGCCCGGCTTGCTTGAATCCTGATGGTGCAGTGAGCAAGGGACTCGCATCCGAGTATACCCTACCACGCTTATGGTGGCCAAAACGATACAGTAAAGGGGGTGGTGATGAACAGAGTATTCCGAATTAATGCAGAACACTCCTACCCAGTCAACAGATCAGGGCTTGATCCATCACCGTTCTTTAGCTCACTGCACCATCCCAGTTCAGAACCTGGCTATATGCAAATTAGTCTGTCCCTGGCCCAGTGCATCATGGGAACAGGGCAGACCAAACTACCAAGCCAATTCTTTCACTGGAAAGGAAACAAGCTTCCGGGGACCGGTTTCTGGCATTACAGCCGTCTTCGGCCCGGCTTGCTTGAATCCTGATGGTGCAGTGAGCAAGGGACTCGCATCCGAGTATACCCTACCACGCTTATGGTGGCCAAAACGATACAGTAAAGGGGGTGGTGATGAACAGAGTATTCCGAATTAATGCAGAACACTCCTACCCAGTCAACAGATCAGGGCTTGATCCATCACCGTTCTTTAGCTCACTGCACCATCCCAGTTCAGAACCTGGCTATATGCAAATTAGTCTGTCCCTGGCCCAGTGCATCATGGGAACAGGGCAGACCAAACTACCAAGCCAATTCTTTCACTGGAAAGGAAACAAGCTTCCGGGGACCAGTTTCTGGCATTACAGCCGTCTTCGGCCCGGCTTGCTTGAATCCTGATGGTGCAGTGAGCAAGGGACTCGCATCCGAGTATACCCTACCACGCTTATGGTGGCCAAAACGATACAGTAAAGGGGGTGGTGATGAACAGAGTATTCCGAATTAATGCAGAACACTCCTACCCAGTCAACAGATCAGGGCTTGATCCATCACCGTTCTTTAGCTCACTGCACCATCCCAGTTCAGAACCTGGCTATATGCAAATTAGTCTGTCCCTGGCCCAGTGCATCATGGGAACAGGGCAGACCAAACTACCAAGCCAATTCTTTCACTGGAAAGGAAACAAGCTTCCGGGGAGCGGTTTCTGGCATTACAGCCGTCTTCGGCCCGGCTTGCTTGAATCCTGATGGTGCAGTGAGCAAGGGACTCGCATCCGAGTATACCCTACCACGCCTATGGTGGCCAAAACGATACAGTAAAGGGGGTGGTGATGAACAGAGTATTCCGAATTAATGCAGAACACTCCTACCCAGTCAACAGATCAGGGCTTTGATCCATCACCGTTCTTTAGCTCACTGCACCATCCCAGTTCAGAACCTGGCTATATGCAAATTAGTCTGTCCCTGGCCCAGTGCATCATGGGAACAGGGCAGACAAAACTACCAAGCCAATTCTTTCACTGGAAAGGAAACAAGCTTCCGGGGAGCGGTTTCTGGCATTACAGCCGTCTTCGGCCCGGCTTGCTTGAATCCTGATGGTGCAGTGAGCAAGGGACTCGCATCCGAGTATACCCTACCACGCTTATGGTGGCCAAAACGATACAGTAAAGGGGGTGGTGATGAACAGAGTATTCCGAATTAATGCAGAACACTCCTACCCAGTCAACAGATCAGGGCTTGATCCATCACCGTTCTTTAGCTCACTGCACCATCCCATGCCAGAAACCGGTCCCCGGAAGCTTGTTTCCTTTCCAGTGAAGAATTGGCTTGGTAGTTTGGTCTGCCCTGTTCCCATGATGCACTGGGCCAGGGACAGGCTAATTTGCATATAGCCAGGATCTGAACTGGGATGGTGCAGTGAGCTAAAAAACGGTGATGGATCAAGCCCTGATCTGTTGACTGGGTAGGAGTGTTCTGATTAACTCAGATACTCTGTCCATCACCACCCCCTTTTTGTAATTATTTTGGCCACCATGAGTGTGGAAGGGTATGCTCAGACATGAGTCCCTTGCTCATTGCACCATCAGGATTCAAGCAAGCCGGGCCGAAGACGGCTGTAATGCCAGAAACCGGTCCCCGGAAGCTTGTTTCCTTTCCAGTGAAGAATTGGCTTGGTAGTTTGGTCTGCCCTGTTCCCATGATGCACTGGGCCAGGGACAGACTAATTTGCATATAGCCAGGTTCTGAACTGGGATGGTGCAGTGAGCTAAAAAATGGTGATGGATCAAGCCCTGATCTGTTGACTGGGTAGGAGTGTTCTGATTAACTCAGATACTCTGTCCATCACCACCCCCTTTTTGTAATTATTTTGGCCACCATGAGTGTGGAAGGGTATGCTCAGACATGAGTCCCTTGCTCATTGCACCATCAGGATTCAAGCAAGCTGGGCCGAAGACGGCTGTAATGCCAGAAACCGGTCCCCGGAAGCTTGTTTCCTTTCCAGTGAAGAATTGGCTTGGTAGTTTGGTCTGCCCTGTTCCCATGATGCACTGGGCCAGGGACAGACTAATTTGCATATAGCCAGGTTCTGAACTGGGATGGTGCAGTGAGCTAAAAAAACGGTGATGGATCAAGCCCTGATCTGTTGACTGGGTAGGAGTGTTCTGATTAACTCAGATACTCTGTCCATCACCACCCCCTTTTTGTAATTATTTTGGCCACCATGAGTGTGGAAGGGTATGCTCAGACATGAGTCCCTTGCTCATTGCACCATCAGGATTCAAGCAAGCCGGGCCGAAGACGGCTGTAATGCCAGAAACCGGTCCCCGGAAGCTTGTTTCCTTTCCAGTGAAGAATTGGCTTGGTAGTTTGGGCTGCCCTGTTCCCATGATGCACTGGGCCAGGGACAGACTAATTTGCATATAGCCAGGTTCTGAACTGGGATGGTGCAGTGAGCTAAAAAACGGTGATGGATCAAGCCCTGATCTGTTGACTGGGTAGGAGTGTTCTGATTAACTCAGATACTCTGTCCATCACCACCCCCTTTTTGTAATTATTTTGGCCACCATGAGTGTGGAAGGGTATGCTCAGACATGAGTCCCTTGCTCATTGCACCATCAGGATTCAAGCAAGCCGGGCCGAAGACGGCTGTAATGCCAGAAACCGGTCCCCGGAAGCTTGTTTCCTTTCCAGTGAAGAATTGGCTTGGTAGTTTGGTCTGCCCTGTTCCCATGATGCACTGGGCCAGGGACAGACTAATTTGCATATAGCCAGGTTCTGAACTGGGATGGTGCAGTGAGCTAAAAAACGGTGATGGATCAAGCCCTGATCTGTTGACTGGGTAGGAGTGTTCTGATTAACTCAGATACTTTGTCCATCACCACCCCCTTTTTGTAATTATTTTGGCCACCATGAGTGTGGAAGGGTATGCTCAGACATGAGTCCCTTGCTCATTGCACCATCAGGATTCAAGCAAGCCGGGCCGAAGACGGCTGTAATGCCAGAAACCGGTCCCCGGAAGCTTGTTTCCTTTCCAGTGAAGAATTGGCTTGGTAGTTTGGTCTGCCCTGTTCCCATGATGCACTGGGACAGGGACAGACTAATTTGCATATAGCCAGGTTCTGAACTGGGATGGTGCAGTGAGCTAAAAAACGGTGATGGATCAAGCCCTGATCTGTTGACTGGGTAGGAGTGTTCTGATTAACTCAGATACTCTGTCCATCACCACCCCCTTTTTGTAATTACCCAATCTCTATGCATCATATATCACGGGCACGATCATGGAGGTTTGGTATCGCACTAACACTGCCCACTATCTGACCTCCTTTCCCTCCCCCTGACGCCCCTCTTTAATAATCCAGAATTTCACCCCGGCATTGACCCCAAAGCCTTCGCAGCATGGCGTCCCACCGAGTGCCGATCCCTCAGCCATCTTTTTGACTTAGAAGGGATTATTCCGTTCCCACAACTCAAGACACACAATGACATCCCTGAATCGGAACGCCTACTCTACCTCCAACTCAGTCATTTAAAAAAATAGCTCATCACCCGCACCTCCAATAAAAAAATCATTTCCGACCTATACAAACAGTTGTTACTGACTTCTACCCTGACCTACAACACTGGTCGAATGCGATGGGAGCGGGAACTGTGACAAACACTTAGCCATAAGGAGTGGGATGGCATCTACAACAGGGCACGGCACTCAGCATTCCACATGGGACTCACAAAGACACTGACTAAGGTAGTCCTATTGGACTATTGGAGGCCTATTGGTACTACAAACCGGAATGCCTCCACTTCTTCGATGCTCAACAGAGTGCCTTGTGCTGGAGGGGATGTGGGGAAGTGGGCACCCTCATGCATCTTCTGTAGAGCTGCGACCGCATCCAACCATATTGGTCTCACATACTAGATGAGGTAGACAGCCACTTTGATACACAACTCAAGCGATTCTCCGCATGCATTCTCCTGGGACTACCCAATCCTATTACATATCCCCTCAAGTCTAGGAGGGGTCGGTTGATAGCTATCACACTGGGTGCAGCCACTCAGAATATTATTGGCAACTGGGGCTCCACCCAGCCATCAACACACTCCGGATGGCTGCAGAGGCATTGGTAGGTACTGGGAATGGAAAAGCTCACCCTCACTTTAGCTGGCAAAGGGTCTGAATTTCCAGAGCTGTGGTGACC
Organism: Lissotriton helveticus; assembly: GCF_964261635.1. NCBI lineage: Eukaryota > Metazoa > Chordata > Amphibia > Caudata > Salamandridae > Lissotriton > Lissotriton helveticus. Next base: position 943,115,389 of record NC_136071.1, read on the forward strand.
TTTCTTGACCTTGCTCACAGTTGAATTCTGAGAATTGACATGTCCCCGATACCTCAGACTTCTTCGCTTTGCTGATACAAAAATCCCACAAGCAGGCTCCTCGCGCAACCCCAAGCAGACACGCTCATTGCCTGAGCACTCATCCTTCCTTTCTCTCTTTTTTTCCCTTTAGTGGACAAGAGGGGATGGGTGGGGGAGCAGAGAGGTAGAGTTGGGTTCTAATGTTTGTTCTGTTTTCCCTACCCCCACTTATTGTTTTCCCCGTAGACCCGCTCCGCTCATTTTACTTTTGTAATGTTATCTCTTGCAACACTGGTTGTCTTCATTGCACTGTCCTCAGTGAGCTGGGGGTCTTTTTGTCTCTTGTCTAAAAATTAATAAAATATTTAAACCATAAAATGTTTGACTGCCCAAAAACAAGCCAGGGCTTCTCTTTCTACTACGGAGTAGTTGGCTTCTGATTTGTTTAGGGCACGAGATACAAAAGCCACAATGCGCTCCTCCCCTTCAATGACTTGTAAGAAGTTAGACCACAGTCCCTTGCTGCTGATATCTGTGGTGAGAATGGTTTTCCTAGAAAACTCAAAGTTACATAAATATAGGGCTGAGAGAATGGCTCTTTTGATGTTATTGAAGGCATTAAGATGCTTCTCCCTCCAGTTGAATTTATTATGGATCTTCATAAGTTCACTTAGGCAGTGTGTAAGTTCAGAAAATGTATGAACATATTTTGCCATTAACTCTGCAAGTCCTAAAAAGGACTTCTCACTCTTCTTTGTTTTTTGGTGTGACTGCCTCTTGAACAGCCTTAGGCAGGCACATTTTTGGCTTGAATCCATCCTTAGAAATGGTATGACCCAAGTATTCAACTGTGCTCACCCCTATATTGCATTTCTCTCTCGGAAGGGTGAGTACAGCCTCTCTTAGTTTGCAAATGACTTTTCTTAGGTGTAAGTCATGTTCTTCTTTAGTGGCTTCCTACATTAAAACATCATCCTGGAAGCAGAGGGTTTTGAGGATTCCCTCCACGATACTTTGCATGATCTTTTGGAATTCCGCAGATGCCAGGCCGTACGGCATTCTGCAAAACATGAAGGATCCCATCGGAGTGGTGAAAGCCGTCAACCACCTTGACTCAGGATGCAGATCAACCTGGTGGTACACACTGGATAGGTCCAGAACCGAGAAGCACTTGGCTTCACCCATGGTGCTCAACATTTTGTGGATCCTAAGCAGAGGGTGTCTGTCAATCCAGATGTTGCGGTTGAGGTCACGCAGGTCCACACACAATCATATCCCTTTACCCCGGTCCTTCTTGGCGATCACAATGGCGCCAACCAGTCTGAACTCTCAATTGGTTGAATAATACCCAGACTTTCTAATCTGGTTAGTTCCATATTTAATGGCTCCTTCATGAGGTGGGGAATGGGTCTGGTCTTGTGCAGTACTGGCTTAGAGTCTTTTCTAAGTTTAATTTTATTCTGAAATTCTTTGATTAGGCCAATTCTTTCACTGAATATTTCCGGGAATTCTTCGCAGATCCAGTCCTCAGAATTAGATTGACTGATCGATAAGACTTGCTCTGGGTTGTTGGGGACTAGTTTGATCCCTAATTCCTTTTGGTGTTGCCACCCCAAAAGGTTGGACCCTTCCTTTACTACATAGACTTTGCCTACAGTAGTGCGATTTTTGAAGGAGATGAGACATTTGAACATTCATTTGAGAGGAATGGGGTCACGGTTATGCCCACTGGGTGAAATGTCCAGGGTTTGAAGACCTTCCACTTTAGCATTTCTCATTTTACTATAATCTGCTGAGTTGATGAACTTTTGTGTTTTAAAGAATGACTTTCCTGCTTAATAATTTCTTTTCTGCAGCTTATGCAATGCTTTCACAACAGATTATTGTTAAGTTAAAATACATTTTGCTTTATTAGAAGGTTAAGAAATGTAGTGAAATCATAGAAAGCAAAGACTCAAACTAGAAATGTGCCATGTGTTTATTAACAAAAGTTGCAAATGTGGAAATAAAGCCAATATGAATGGCTGAAGGCATGTGAGATCTGGAGAGAAAAATGTCCTCCTTGGAAAATATTGAATTCTCATTGGCTGCAGGTGAGAAAACAAGGCAACATGATTTGCCACATTAATCTTTACTGTCTCATAAAAGTGCATGTTCCTAGTACAGAGAGGAGAACCTTTTTGCCACTCCATCAGACCCACACTTTATGCTTTATCTCTTGCATTTCACAATGCTTATTTGCCTTATGCTGTTTTAAGATTCTCCTGAATCTTTTGAACCTCTCTTAATGGGAAGCACTGAAAATGTTGATTATTGATTTTGTGCATCATGCTCTATTCTCACTCTTGCCTCTCACTTTTGAACTCTTCATGGATTCTGACTGACACCATTTTCACCTTATCCTTAGACTAGGGATTATTTCATTTATGGAATGTGCTGAATGCCTTATTTTAAAATGATATGCTTGAACAATATTTCAATTAGCAATTCTGTAATCTGATTGATATTTGACTAATGAATATAAAAGTGGAACGTAATAAACTTTTCATTAAAAAATAAAACCCTATACAACTACTTACAACTATAGTTATTCACTAAAATTTGAAATTGCATTTAAATTTGCTTGTGATAATAAAATTGCTCGTTTGATCATATTACGGTGACAGAGATCCATCACCTGAGAGGAGAAATGGTCACAGGAATGCGTCCTGATCCTGTGAGAAATGATAAATGAAAGGTTGCACCATATTTATTAAAATATGACCCATCTGTGCGCTGTCAAAGGGAATCACTCAATAAGTAAGCTCTCGCCAGTTGAAGACTAGGCTGCCCTGCCTAAAAGATCACGTAGGTGGATGATACTAAATAACTTTGCAATTCTTAAACCACAGAAAAACCTGAAGGCAGGATGGGCTCTTCATCTAAAGAGGAAATTCATGGGATTCTGTTTTGGTCACTTACGAGTCCTCTCTCAAACTTAGCCCTTGCTACGATCAGAAGTGTCAAGCTGCTGCTTCTTATGCGGGTCAGATGTTGAAGACATGGTCCATCTTGTATATATCTATCCCAAGCTTTTTATTTCGATAATAAATTTTATTGAAATTTTTAAGAACAATCAAATACATTAGTAGCAAATCAAGCATCACAGTTAAAACACATCTCCTCATAGACAATCGACAAAGGTAAAGGTGTTTCACCCTGAGTGGGTGTGGTAATCCCCAGACAATGCAACTGTACCATAAGACTTGGGTCTTCACACTTGTAATAAATCAAGCCATTTGCCCCACACTTTAAAGAATAGTTCCGGGCAACCCCGGGCCTCAAAGAGAGACTCCTCCTGTACACCACACCAATCCACCCCCCTCCTCCATTTTCGCACAGTTGGTGCCGCCGCCTGGGACCAGAGCGCAGCTATCTCTCTTTTCGCCACCGCCACAGCTGTCCCCAGGAAACACTTGTCTGCCCTGGAGCCATCCAGGCCATCGAACACCCCCAAGTGCAAGCGCCTCGGATCACAGGGAATCTCCCACCCCAGGGCCTGCGTGAGCTTGAGTTCCACCCCCTTCCAGAACGGCACCAGGGCCGGGCATTCCCACACCATGTGGTAGAAATCTGCTGGAGTAGAAGCGCAGTGCGCACATGCCGGGGAGGATCTCATTCCGGCTCGGAAGAGACGTGTCGGGGTGAGGTACGCCGCGTGGAGGTATTAAAGTTGGACCAGGCGTAACCTAGAGGATGTAGTCAGGGTTTTAGGTGCCATAAGGGCGTCCCACCAGTCTGCCTCTTCTAGAGGACCCACCCAGCCCTCCCAGCGCTCCCGAAGTCGGTCCAGGGATGCAGGACCGTTGTTCACGAGTGACCGGTATATTCCGGACACCCCCTCCCCCCCCAGGTTCCCCATCATCGCCTAAGCCTCCAGGGGGCTCAATTCTGGGAGAGAGGTGGGGGCTGGAATGTGTGCGCAGAGAGCATGTCGGAGTTGTAGGTATTTATAGAATTGAGAATGAAGAAGGGCGTGACGTTGTTGTAGGTTAGCAAAGGTTCGAATGTGGTCTCACACCCACAGGTCTCCAAGCAGCTAGACGCCCACAAGATCCCAGCTGCAGAACCCCCCCCAAGGACGAGACCTCCCTCAGCCAACCCCCATTCCACAACGGCATCTGTCTAGTGAGCTTCTGGTCCTATTGCATATGACGGAGGGCTGTTCGCCAGGCCACAAGTGCGTCCTAGTGACTGGGGGCAGGGCCTGTGGCACTGGGCAGCCGTATAAGAACCCCTGGATCTGTGCGAATTCCATTGTTCTGAGCTCCACCCGGTAAGCTGGGTTAAACCAGCCACCCGCAAACCAATTGTGGATCACAATGAGTCTTGTGGCCAAGTAGTAGAGGTGAAGATTAGTAACCCCCATACCGCTGTCAAAGGGGGGAATACAACAGTGTGCCAGGGACATTCGCAACCGGCCACCCCCCCACAGAAACCGGGTGAGTGTGCCGTCCAGTTCCGTGAACCAGCTTCCTGGGAGGTGGATAGTGATATTCTGCAAAATGTAAAAAAAGCGGGGGAGGATCATCATTTTAAAAAGCGCACTCCTACCCAGTGAGTTGAGGGGGAGGGTCTGCCAGCTCTTGAGGTCTGCCTTCATCTGAGCGACCAGGGGTGAGACATTCAGGGCCCATTCAAGATCAGGCAGGAGGGTGACCCACACACCCAGGTATTTGAATGATTGCCTCTGGAGGAGAATCACCGCCTGCCAAGTAAAACATGCCCGAGAGGGGTGCAGAGGGACCAAGGTAGATTTCGCCAGGTTAAGTCGGAGCCCCGAGACCCGCTCAAACTCAGAGAGAGCCTCCAGGCATCTAGGACCAGAGTGGTCCGGATCCGCCAGGTAAAGCAGAACGTCGTCCGCATAGAGAGCTATCTTATCGACCTGGCTCAGGTCCCAGACCCAACCCCGGATGAGAGGGTCCTGATGGATGAGCGCCGCCAGGGGCTCCATCACAAGTAACAGCAAAAAGGAGCCTTACCTAATCTAACACCTATTTTTAAGACCTATATGGGGATTTTTTTTATATATATATATATATATAAATTAACACTACTTAATTAGGTCAAGGTGTATATTTCTATAAAACACATATCAACAGGTCAATCCTCACTATAAAAAATTTGGTGAGTTGAGAGAGAGTGCCTCACGGTAGCCACACCCGAGGGGGTCCCTGGCTGGCAATTGCCAGTTTACCCACTTCTCATCATCGGTCACTCTCTCTCTGTGTATAGTGTGTGAAGGGAAAGAAACCAAAAAATGTTTTGTGTTCATAAATAATGCAAACGTGTGTGCAGTGCAATGATAGTGAACAACAACCAATATGTGCACTATTCAAAGAAACATACACCTAGAACCCCAAAAATAAGAACCCGTGTATCAGGTCCGTAAAAGTAAGTAAAAAGTCTTGTAACGTTTGCTGGCTTTCCAATTTTATTCCACTGCTGCAAACCTTCACATTTAAAAATGGTTGATTCTATACCATATTCATTTGCTTAAATGCCAACATGTTTCGTCTCTCAACATTCCAGCAACTTCGTCAGGGCAATAAGGGGGTTCTCTAATGTCACTCTTCACACTCAAAAGACCTGATGGTAGCTAAGTTCGTGCATACCAGCAACCATACATTAAAAATGGACCCTGTGTCTCATGATCACGTGTCAACCTGTGGCTAGGTCAGTCTCAAGCCCCTCTTGCTGCGTCCCTCCGGTGCTGCTATAGCTCCTTCCGGTCTTTTGAATTGAGTGGGGGGAGGCCTTACCTTTGATCCCCCTGACATTCCTATTTGATTGGCTCCATCACAAGTGCAAATAAGAGCGGTGAGAGCGGGCAACCCTGACGGGTGCCTCTCCGGATCGGAAATGTTTCAGAAAGCTCACCATTAATGAGAACACGGGGCCTAGGGTTGCTATAAAGGACCTTGTTCAGGCAGCGGAAGGGAAGGCCAAAGCCGATCCTCTCCAGTACATCCTGATGGTACTTCCAGTCCACCGTATCAAAGGCTTTCTCGAAGTCGACGAAAAGCAACGCCAGATACGAGGTCAGTTGGTGACGGTGGGCCATGGCCAGGTGGAGGCAGCAAATAAGGTGACGGGTGCCCCTGGCGGGCATAAACCCACATTGGTCAGGATTAACCAAGTCCTGCAGGAACGGGCGGAGTCGCTGAGCTAACACAGTAGCAAAGATCTTGATCTCCGTGTTGATCAGTGAGATTGGGCGCTAATCCGCGCACTCCAGGGAGGGTGGCTGTGTCTTCGGAATTACCACAATGGTAGCCACCTCGGATTCATACGGGAAGGACCCCTCCTCAACCACATGGTGGAAGAGCTCCACCAAGTGGGGGACCAAGTCATCTCGGAAGGCGGCGTAATACTCCTGGGGGAACCCGTCAGGTCCGGGCAACCTGCCCGGATTCAACAGGGAAATTGCCCCGTGAATTTCTTCCGGGGTGAAAGGGTGATCCAAGGTATCAGTGGTCTCCTGGGGAGACATGGCAGCTGGGTACCAGTCTCCTCCTGCAAACCAGTCAGGGAGGTGCAGGGAGGGCGAGCGGCGTATAAGGCCGCATAATAGCTCACAAAAGTTTGCGCTATGGCCGATTACGTCACCTGGCGGGACCCTGTGACCGTCCCAATCTCCAGGATTATATGGTTAGCTCTGGGGTAGAAGTTTGCCATTTTTGTCCCCCCATCCATAAATACGTGCCACCGAGGAGCGCCAGAGCATTTTAGCGGACTCCAGGGAGTTCCGCCGAATCTCTTCACAGACCAATGCTAGTTGTCTAGAGGAGTCATCGCTACCGTTGGTCAGTTGGACACATTCCAGCTGCACGGCCCGAGTCTCCAACTGCACAAGCTGGGCGGCCTGTTCCATGCGTTTCGCATGGACCAATCCTCTGGTCACACCCCGAACGACCGCCTTACCGGCCTCCCATAACGTCCCTGGTGAAGGGACTGAGCCCATAATAATGGAGAAGTAGTGACATAATTCCTGCCCGAGAGACTCTACCAGTGTAGAGTCCTGCAGGACCCAGGCGTTCAGCCGCCAGGTCGCCCTTGGGCCCGCAGCGGAGGACCCAATGTGGAGCGAGGTAGGGGAATAGTTTGAGATCCCTCTGGGCAATATATCGGCCCCAGACACCAGCTGGCAGTCCGTGGCGGGCATTAGAACAAGGTCTATACGGGAGTGGGTATGGTGAGCAGCCGATGTGTGGGTGTATTGCTCCCTACGGGGGTTCCACACCCTCCAGACATCGCAGAGGCCCACGGCCGAAGACCAGCCGGAGAGGCTCTTCGCCGAGTCCAGCCGATGCGCCGACTGGGTGCCCGTTGCATCACGAGAGGGCTGCAAGACGGCGTTAAAGTCACCCCTGACTACAGTGAGGCCCTGAGGAAAGGAGGGAATCACCAGTGTGAAGCGCCGAAGGGTGGATGCCAGGAGCGCCGGGGAGACGTAAGTGCACAGGAGGTTCATGGGGTGTCCCTCAATCGCCCCCGAAATGGCCACGTACATCCCTTGCGCATCAGATTCGGCTTTAGCAAAGGTAAAGGGAAGTCCCTTTCTGAGTAAAATGGCCACCGCCTGGGAACCCCAGGCAAAACCGGAGTGCCAGACCCGGTCATACCCGTCACGGGCTAGGAAGTTGCATTGTGAGCCCAGAAGGTGCATCTCCTGGAGAAACAGAATGTCAGGCATGTTTGGTGGTGGGCAGCACGAAGTACAGCTGTACGCTTGATTCGGTTGAGAAGAAAAATGTACATTCCAGGAGAGGATGTGGAGAGGTCTATTAAAAGTGTAAGACATTTAGAGAGGTGAGATGTGAATGGTGTGGATACAAGCGGGAGAATGTGTTAGGTCTAAGGGAAACACCCACCCAGACCCGGCGCCTAAAGATAAAGCTAGAAGAAGTAGTAATGTCTATCCCAAGCTTTTAACGGACAGGAGAGCCCTATTAAGAGATTCCTTTAACAATAGGGCATCCGCTCATGCGGATAGGCTGTTACTGCTTGTTTTAATTCCCTCGATATGCTTTTAAATTGCCGTTTTACCAAATTTTTAACAAAAGCAGATCAAAAACGTAAGGCCTCAGAAGCTCATTTTACTACTTGATTAACTTTTAATTTTTACTGAAATTGCAGCCATCTGTTATGGGAATAACTATTGTTATATGCAATGATTATAGTTAATTATGCATAACAATGAATTTGAATTTGAGTAGTATGAAGTCTCTGTGGTTGATGGTGAAGAGCGAGATAAAGTCTTTGATGAGGCTGCTGAAGTTGGCTCACGGTCCCTGTGGTTGGTAGGTGAGGATTCCTTTCAGGGTGAATTTCTCACCAATTTGCCGTTTGAAGTGCAAGAGTTCCATGAAGGTGATTTTCTCCGTGGATGTTGAGCATTTGATGATTTCTTTGTGGATGGTGGTGAGTCCTCCTTTTGGCTTGTGAAGGCAGTTCTGTTGTGCGATTTTCTAGCCCATTGGGACTGCAATGGCCATTTCAGGCTCTGATGCTGGGTTGAGAAAGGTTTCTGCAAGGAAGAAGGGGTCCTGAGTGTTTGGCTGAGTAGTTCCCAGCTCTCGTTTGTGTGTTTGCTGAGGGATTGTGTGCTGAGTAGCATCTATGCGAGTGGAAGTTGAAGTGCCGGTTTGATGTGCTTTTCAGTGTATGGTTGGGTTGGGGAGTTAATGGTGTTGCTGGTGCTTGAGTGGTGTGTGTTTGTGGGAAACTACAAGATAACTTGCAGTGGGTGCAGGTGAAGGCTCCTACCATGTTGTGCGGCATGTCATGGCAGCAATTAGCGGTCACCTGGTTAGGGAGAGGAGAGGAGAGGGGCACTGTGGAGTGGCACTGGTGGCTGGTTGGGCCAAAGTTCATGGTGCTGGGCACGTACAGTCACAGATAGAAGCCGACAGGCTCACTTTTGGCAAGCCAGTGGTGCAGGCACACAGTGCCCATAATTAAGTAGGTTCTGGGAGGGGGAAGAGCATGGAAGGCAGAGCTGCAGTGGCACAGGAGGAAGTTGTGGGAAAAAGACATGGCGGGAATAGCGAGTAAGCAGCAGGGGAGGTCAAAAAATGTGCAGGAGGGATGAGGGAACAGGGTAGAGATCTAGAAATGGGGTGAAAGCAAGCACAGAAAGTGAGTGTCAACAGAAAAGGCAAATAAGGGTAACATAAACCACAGAAGAGCGAGAGAGAAAGGAATGCACAACAAAAAGGAAGAAAGAATACAGAGGGCCCGATTCACAGAATGAACTTAAGACTCAATCCTAAACTTACTACTATTTTGGTATTCACAGAATGCACTTACTACTTTTGGCATTCACAGAATGAACTTACTACTTTTGGTATTCACAGAAGTTAGGATTTTGTCTTAAGTTTGTCTTAAGACAGACTTAAGACAGACTTAAGTTAGGATTTTGTCTTAAGTCTGTCTTAAATCTGTCTTCCTAATTTCTGTGAATACCAAAAGTAGTAAGTTAATTCTGTGAATGCCAAACGTAGTAAGTGCATTCTGTGAATACCAAAATAGTAGTAAGTTTAGGATTGAGTCTGAAGTTCATTCTGTGAATCGGACCCAGAGTGTCAGTGACAAAAATGCTATTGTACAAGAAGGGTGAAAGAATGCAAAAAGTGAGTGACACAAGCACAAAAATGATGAGAATACAAAAAGACCATGGCACACAAAAGGTTAAAAAGTGCAAAAAGACGATGGCACAAAATCTACGAGAGAATACAAAGAGACTGTGGCAAAAAATGGGTGAAAGAATACCAAAGACTTAGGCTCAAAATGGTGAGAGAATGCAAAGAGCGATTAACAAAAACACTATGACACAAAAAGGTGAAAAAATAATACAGAGAGTGGGAGAAAAAAGACTATGGCCCGAGGGTGAGAGTCTGCAGAGGTGCAGAGCAAGGGCACCATAGGTGATGCCCTCTGTAAGCAGAGGAGCCTGCAGAAGATGGTCAGCAGTGGAGAGAACCTACACTGGTCTGCGGACCAGTTCCAGGTAGGTGAGGACTCAGCCTAGCTACCTGTTCAATAGTGATGCACAGCGTCTGCTGTTAAGTAGGTCCTGGGAGGTGGGAAGTGCATTGTGGGCAGTGGGCAGGGCTATTGTTGTGCAGGAAGAAGATGCGGCTAGGAAATTCAATGGGAAGAGGAGGGAAGAGAACCAACACTAGTCGGCAGGCCAATTCCCGGTAGGTTGCAGCTGGGTGTAGGTATCATTAAAAATAATAAACCTGGATGTAGGGATCAAAAGTTATAGCAAAGATTTTAAATATCACATACAAATCAACAAGAAGTTAAAAATCCTGTATTAGTCTCTGAGGTGTTGGTAATTTGGGACATTACCACCCTTTGCAGCCAAATTATATGTGATGAGATAACAAACAGGAAAATGCTAGCGGTTCATCCGGGTAAAATGTTCTACTTCTAGACATAGAAAATGTTGTGCCTGGAATCTGTAACTCACAAGGGGTATAACGGGTCAGGATGAGTCTGTTGATTGATTGGTATATAGCTTCAAACATACTGCCAAAAACACTGTTACATGAAATAACAGTGACATGAATCTGCACCAGCTGTGTCTCAGGAAAGTTGGTGACTTTGTCCTAGTTTTTCAATATTTCTTAATTTCTAAATATGTCATGTAGCACTGCTGTCTTGATAAACTAGGGCCTCATTCACAAATATAAATGTACACTTTTGTGTAGGTTTACTATACTTTTGACATTCACAAACTACAAGTTTAATTTTACTGCTAATTTTACAACTATGGAGACTTCACACACGAGGCGGAGCCTATGCACATAAAAAGATAGGTCTGTCTCCTCCGTTGTGAAATTACTATTAGAAAATAAAATTATTGTGAAAATGAATGTATTTTGTAAATAAAATAGTACATTTACACCTTTATGAATCAGGTCCAAATTCTTCCAATCGGCAAATCTTTCAGTTTGAGGGAGTCATTTAGAATTTGGCAGGGTGGGTACATCACTGTTTATCGGCTGTGCTTTCCTTCCATTAAACCTGTGATTCTCCTGCCCCACTTAAAGGTGGTGAACAGCCAGAATTCTGATGGTGCGCCATTAGCTGGCTCCCATCATAAACTGCTGAACTAATCTCCCTTTTGCCACTAATTCATCATAGTTTCAACGCCAATAGGCTTACCTTCCCAAAACTACCAGACAAAGCATGTAGGCCCTAAAGAGGAAAATCAAATAATTACCCCAAAATGCTATGAGAAAACACACTTCTTCGGGAGGATGTCTTTTGAAAACGAAAATCCTTTACTGAGCAGACTCAAGAACCATGGCACCCTCTAAGCAAAGTTCAATGCCTTCAGTGAAGCTGTTGCACTGGTGGCTAAGAAGGCACAGAGATGTACAGGTGGTCCTGCACCAGGAGACCAGAAGCCATGAAAATTGTTGACCTGGTGGTATGGTGGAACATTCGCCTGGGTCTGTCCGACTGCATGAACTTCAAGCGGCCTCACACAACTCATGATTTTGATCCACAGAAGTTAAATCTTGATTTAATTCTAAAGAGCGTGGAAACACGAGATCAAATCAAATGTGTTTGGAGTCAAGGAAAGGTCCACCACTTCAGTTAATTCTGCCCCTCTAACGTTTACAGTTTTTGAATATCTGCTGTTTGAATGATACGCAGCCAAATAGTTGAAATCTTCAGTGTTGTCCTTTTTCAATTAAAACTAAAAGTTCACTATCTACTGCATCAAAATGTAACAAAACAAGATCTATTTCATGCTTTCATCTTACTTGAAGCGAGGACTATAAAATGTTAATGTTTTATTTTAGGAATTATTTTGTATATAAGTAAGTGCTGATGTGATGGTTTCAGAATGCAGTATAATGTAAGTATAACTCTGCGAGTTATAGGGTGAGGTTACCATAATGATTTCAATATGTGAACCGTGTGTAAGAGTTTCCATGGGTAAAATAACGTAGATACTAATTTGATATTTGAGGTAGAAGACAAGTGTTTTTCAATATTGCATGTAGTTTTGTAGGATGATTGGATTATGTGCCCAAGAAAAGGGGTTGCCAGTGTATTAGATCTCCTAATATGCACTTCCTAAAAGTCACTCATTATCAGCTTCTGTGTCAAAATGAACGCACTCGTACCAATGCAATTGTATTTTCCACAAGTGTTGCCAGTTCCCTGAAAATGGCATGCCTTGAGCTGTTCTGTCAATCTGGATTCATGCAAAACCTGGTAATTGGAAAAAACAAAATCAAACTATCTTTTTAACCTGCCGACATTTGCACTGCGAAAGTTGTACACCTAGGACTTGCGAGCTTATGTAATCACTAACCTTAACAGCAAAAACATGAATGATTCCCCATCATCTAACTCCACAGGAAGTCACATTGCTGCATTTTCTAGCATCCATCTGTACATGAAGTGACGAAACTGATTCCCTGCCAAACCATCTTTAAAAAAGAAATCAGGAAAGCAGACCTCATTCCACAGTATCCATTCCCAGGAAGTGCCATCACTTAATTTCCCAGCATCTATCTCGCTGTACAGCAATTGACATAACTACTTTCCTGTAGTTATGTCAGTCATATAAACTGAAGTAGTACTAATGTGATATACATAATCACATGCAAATACGGGTTGAAGTATATCGGTATGACCAAAAGGAAGGTGAAACTGCACATAAATGAACACAGAAGCACCTTCCACTGTAAAAAAAACTATCACAAAAATGAAGCGCTATTTCATTTCGGAAGGATACCAAGAGAGACTTCACCTGGACAATAAAAAGAGAAATGACCACCCATAGAAATAAACAGAGATGGACTTATAGACTTTCAAGCACTAAGCATGGGTTGAAGTAGGAGATTTATTGGGCACAATTGTCATGATAAAGACGGCGGAGAAGACTGATCAAACACACCGGACACATATGAAAAAAAAATTATACTCAAAAACCTTTCCCCTTGACCCAGGAGGTCCACGAGATCAACTACGATTAGGACAGAGGGTGACAAACATGAATATGAGTACACACCAGTTTTAGTCCTCAACCTCTTTCCCTGATCCCAGATAGACAAGTATGTATACAGTAAATACACAGCATATGTGAAGATATCTCACCGATGCCGTTTTAGAAACTTGACACATCATATACTTAACGAAACACTTAGGAAGGAAAATAACAGATTTACGTTTCTCCAAATATGGGAACCGCGTAAATGACAAATCGATTTGGCCTACAGTTCAGAGTAGGATCACCAAAGGGACATTTAGGGACGCCGCTAACAAACGTTTTCCGAAATTGGATCGGAAAAAGAAACAATTATTTAAAATGCAATAGGTCTCGCCTTTGAGTAAGTTAAAGCCATCTGCTTTGCTAATGGTATTGTATAACAAAACGAATGGCTTTAACTTAATGAAAGGCAAGATCTATTGCATTTTTATTAATGCGTTTTATTCCTCCGGTGACAGTGGCGGAAAGGTTACACTGCGCCTCATCCCGGTGTCCTCTGAGAACGGCTTCTCGTTGAGCTCGGCTCAGTGAGTGTTAAGTCCCTCAGGTGCCCGCGCTGCTCTTCAGCAGTCAGGAGTACAACTGATGCTGACGGAGCTAGCAGCGACCTTTCATGTCAGCAAAGATCAGTAGATGCAAGGACTGGGTGGGGGAGGGGAGGATCTTCTGGGCTTAGAGGTCAGGGGATCGTATGTCAGTCACTATGTGCTGCCGAGGAGGTCTCGTGGCCCAACCCGACCAGGAGAGGAGAGATTTGCAACCCAACTGTGTGATGTGAAGGAACTGTTATCTCTGGGCTTCCCCTCTGAACTTCGCAGGGCACTGGGAACCATGGCCTAGGAGTGAGTGAGTACAGTCATTGAGAGCAGGATGCTTTAGCCTTCAAGTCTGTGATGCACCAAAGCCAAACGTCTGAACATGAATAGGGCTACGACGTGTCCCCATGACAAGTCAGCGCCTTACAACATAATTAAGGAAAATGCTAGTGGTTAGGAGAAGTGCAGACGTGCCCCCTTTCCGCTGCTGCTCCCTACATTACACAACACGCCCTGAAACTTAAAACAAAAACAAATATAGTGCTCCGGTTCCGAAAATGAAAGCGGACCGTGCATGTAACTTACCAAAAATAACAAATATAGTGCTTACTTTAAACAAACATAGTGCTCGCGGTCCCGAAAATTTAACGGACCGCACATGTAACTTCTAAAAAATAGCAAAAATTGTGCTTTCCGAGTAATTGAAGGAGGCTGTGTCCCTCCGCAAGTAAAAGATCAAATCCCAGTAGGCGTGGCCTACAGCGGACAGAGTGGCAACCAGGAGGGACTTAAAACTCTCTAGTGCAATCACCGAAGGTGGCCAAGATGGCGTCGATATAGGACGTGGGTCCCTATCCCTCCGGTGCCGCCTCTACTTAGCTTTGTAATATCGCCAATTCTGGGACACATCCGTCCTTACCGGCGGGTGTGCTGAATCGTGGGGCTGCCCTGGATTTGGTGGCGAGCTCAGTTTTGGGACACAGGTCACTTTTCCCGCTGTGCGGATCCTTCCCAGTCCCGGTATTGCTGCGGCCCGGTGGGTGAAGAGCGGCCGTGCAGACAGTCGAGTGGACGCGCAGACAGCCTTTACCCCTGGTGTGACCCACACCAAGAGTTCTTACCAGCAGCCGCAAGCACCCCCCTCAGGGTGGGATCCTCGCTGGAACTGCAGCGGAGAACCGGCGCAATCGCAACGGGAAACGATCTGAAGGCGGAGCCATTTTGGGGGCGCTGGTGACGGCCTACACGAGTTCCTCAGAAGATGGCAGCCGAGGGTGCATGAGAGCGGGGGCCTGTGTGCCGGCTGTCAAAAGCTACCAGCCCTGATCCCCGACTGCTGTGCGGGGTCCTGGAACTGTGGTGCGGGTGGGAGCGACAGCTATTGCTGAAGCGGCGATCTCCCACGAGGCCCGCAGGTAAGGAGTGACGGACCGGGAGTGTGTGGGCAGCCTATGGAGGAGAGACCCGGCCCGCTGATCAGCAGACGGAGCGGCGCCCCAACCGGGGCTCCCACCGGTGCCTGGGAGCTGAGAGCTGAGAAAGCGGGGCACTACAGCGTTTCCCTGCTCAGAGCGCTGGTGTTGAGGTGACGGCGGGGCCTGGCGGGAGCGGTACGGCCCTGAGACCTGAGCCCAATGAGGGGAGAGACTGTGCTTGAAAACCTGCATTGAGACCTCTGGGAAGTGCCTCTGAAGGATTTGACTGCCATAACTTCCCCGCTGTGGTCTGGCGTACCGTGAGCTTGGTGGTGCCTGGAATGATAGAGGCTACACCCGCAATCCCCACTGATCAGCAATGCTTTGGGATGCGAGTTGGCCTTGCCCCGGTGGGCCCTTAGCGAATGCTCCCTCCCTGTGTGAGGGAGTGACCACCTGTCAGACTGAGGGACAGCGACTTGGTGGCTGCGGCGACCCATCCTCCTACCGATTCAACACTCTCGAATGCGCTAGTGGTGGGTTGGTCATCTTCATGGCCCTGGCTCTCCCTGGATGCTGTATAACCTTGCTGACCTTTGGGCCCGGCCCGGAGATGACGCCAGTCTGCAGTACCAGGCTGAGTGTGTGAATCCCCCTGTGCCCCGGTGGTGTACTGAAGCAGCTCGCCAGTCCTGTCAGAGAAGGCCTGGTGGTAGTGAGTGTCCTGGCCCGCTACTCTCATTCAGTGAAAGGGGCTAGAGGAGTGTCCAATGGAGAATGCCTGGAGTCAATATGTCTTCAACTAGGGGAAAGAGAGAAAAATCCCTGAAGGACCTTTTGCAGAAGGCATCGGGGCACACCGCAGCACAGCCTGCAGCTGGAACGGCGCTTGTGGACGGGGAGGACGTGCCAGCGACTAAGGCCTTCATGATCGAGCTCTTTTCCGCCATCAAGGAGGACATTCACAACCTCCATTCACAGCTTTCTGCGGAACTGCGAGAGGTTCAGCGTGATGTTGATGGAATTGGGGAAAAAGTGGCAACGTTGGAGGAACACGATCTGAGCAGGGAGGACGATTTACACCAGCTACAGCAGGAGATGCTACGTCTTCGGGACAAAGATTTACAAGCCCACGCGGAAGACTTGGAGAAGCGCTCCAGACGAAACAATATCCGGATCCGGGCGGTTCCGTGGAAAGGTGAAGGCAATGACCTCCGTGCCTATGTCAGCACCTTGCTCCTACAGATCCTTGGGGATGAGGAGGTACAAGAGATACAAATGGACCGTGTTCATCGAGTTGGCCTTCCGCGTGATGCTAAGGCTCCCCCCCCAGACATACGGATCTGCGTGCATGATTTTCAACTAAAGGAACGCATCCTGCATAGGGCTAGGGACCTTAATCCAGTGCAGTTCTGCGGCCACCAACCTAGGCTTTACCAAGACTTAGCAGCTTCCACACTGCTTAAATGCAGAGAGTTTAAGCCCATCACCAATTATCTCCAAAAACAGAAGATTCCTTACTCCTGGGGTCATCCATCTTCAAACATCAGGGCAAATTGCTTCAGATCCGGTCCTTGGAGGAGGCGTATGACAAGCTGGGTATGAAGAGGCCACCAAATGGGACAGAAGATTCTCAACCGCTCCCTCGCAGACGACGTCACTCCTCTGAATGGCAACGAGTTGGGAGATCGATGCCAAGCCCCGCACTAGCAAGCTGGAGATGGAGGCGGCCCTCTCCTCAATTACACAAGTAATGGACAACCCAATGACACCTTGAAGTACTTGGCATGGCGGCCACTTGGGCGCTTCATTCGGCGTCGGAGGGGGGAGGCCCTTCGACGGAGTGCAGTGTCTCTACACCCCAGGCATCAGTGTGCTAGACACGTCAACCTTGGTCCGGACTGGGCCTGTGCCACGTTCCCCTGGACACTGACCACTGAGACAAACTTTTGTCATGTTTTCTTGTTTTCTCTCTGTCTTGTTTTCGTCAGGGGTTTCTTATGTTTTTGACACTGGGTATTTTTGGGTGTTCTTTTGGAGCTCCGCATCAGTTCACGGACGAGATAGGCAGGTAACCCGGTTTTGGGAGATGACCCTCTCTGGCTTTGATCCCGGTGGACTCGGGCCGGTGCATAGCTTTTTTCTCCCCCGCTGCTATGATGGGTAGGGACCTGAAAATTGAGAACTTGAATATACGGGGGTTAAATAATCCTGTAAAGCGATCTGCAATACTCTCCCTTTTAGAAAATGCTGGGGGGATGTTTGTCTGCTCCAAGAAACCCATCTTTTGGCTAAAGATACCAAGCGAAGGAGGGACAGGCGCTTCCCACAACAGTTCTGGTCCTCGGGACTGTCCAAACAAAATGGGGTGGGGATCCTCTTTAGTACACGTTCCAAATGCAAAGTAGCTTCTACAGTGACAGAAATAGTGGGAAGGTTGTTGGCTGTCAGGGTACAATGGGGGGATACACATTTGACGGTTTGGTTCTTATATGCCCCAAATGAAGGACAAGAACCCTTTTTGCGCCTAGCTCTGTCCGAGGTTCTTGCTTCTCCTGATTCAGCACTTTTGATCGGGGGGGGAGACTTGAATGTTGTGATGGATCTGGAGTTGGATAGATCGGGACAGAGATCTAATCACGCAGGGGCACTGTCACGGGCTGGGACCCAATGGCTATCTGACTGCGGGCTGTGTGATGTGTGGCACGTACAGCACCCTAATGAGCACGTCTATACATACTTTTCAGCGGCACACAAAACATATGCGCGTCTTGATCACTTTTTAGCCTCCTCATCTCTTCTCCCTCACTTGCACGATGCGGATATTACTCCTCGATCCCTCTCAGATCATGTCCTCATTTCAGTCCAGCTTCCAGCGCGATGTGCGGGCTCTAGACCTCAGGGCTGGAGACTCTGCGATTCCCTCCTTCACTCTGATGACATCACTCAACGGATTTGGGACACTATAAAACATTACATCTCTGAGAATGACCAGGAAGGCACACCCCTAATATGGGAGGCTTTGAAGCTCGTAGTGCGGGGGGAATTTACTGCGGTTGCGACGTCCTTCGCGCGACTCCGCAAAGAGAAACGTGCGGAACTGGAAAAGGAGGTAGGAGAGATAGAGGCGGTTCACAAGCGCACTGGGGCGCTGAGAGTTTGGAATGAGCTGGAAACACGGTGCCGCATGCTGAAACACCTGGATCTAGAGAGGGCTGAGCATGCGCTCCTGCGGCTCCAGTATACATTTTACCTCAGTGGGGATAAGTGTGAGGGGATGCTCGAACATAGACTACAGGCGCAAACGCAGATGTCTACAATCCCTTCCATATGGGACCAGAATGCAGTAGAACATACCAAGGATGTCCCTATTGCCGATATCTTTCGTCAGTTTTATCAATGCCTTTATTCGAAGGGAGATACCCATTTGCATGATCCAGGGGAATATTTGGCCTCCTGCGATATCACTTCCTTACTCAAGTCATCAGCTGACAATTTGGACACCCCTATTCGCACTGAGGAGGTAATATCGGTGATAGCGTGGCTCAAAGTGACAAAGTCGCTGGGCCCGGATGGCTTCCCGCCCCTGTTCTACAAAACATTTTGTGCGGAGCTGGCCCCCCTTTTAACAAGGCTTTTTAACTCCTTCCTCAACACTGGGGAAGTGATGCCTTCAAGGTTTGAGGTGGCGATTTCTGTAATCCTTAAGCCTGGGAAAGAATGTAACGAGTGTTGGTCGTACAGACAGATCTCGTCCCTTAATTTTGACACGCAGTTGTTTGCAGGCATTTTAGCCTTGCGACTTAGCCCCCTCATGGATAATATTGTAGTACCGGACCAGTCTGGGTTTATACCGACGCGGTAAGGAGGGGATAATACTAAGAGACTACTGCACCTCATTGACCTTATACACCGATTGCGCACTCAGGCCTTCTTGCTCTCGATTGACGCGGAGAAGGCTTTTGACCGCATTGATTGGGAGCACTTATTCGCGGTGCTACGCACATTCGGGTTCGGAGATAATTTTATCCTTTGGGTTCTTTGTCTATATGCCTCCCCAACGGCGGCACTGCGGGTCAATGGTTGCAAATCAACACTTTTCCCCATTGCCCGGGGCACGCGGCAAGGCTGTCCCTCGTCCCCAGTTATTTGCGCTCTACATGGAGCCTTTCGCCCAACGCATTTGTTCAAACCCTGGCATTGTGGGCCTTACATTTGGAGCTGATACACATAAAATCAGTATGTATGCCAATGATGTCATTTTATCACTCACGCAACCTCGAACGACTCTGCGGTACCTGACTAAGGAGCTTACTACTTTTGAAAACATAGAAGGGTTTAAGGTCAACTTTACAGTCGCAAATCCTCAATATCTCTATCCCGGAGACTGAAGTGCGAGATCTACAACAAGATTTTGCATTCCAGTGGCTGTCCACGGAGAGCACATACCCGGGCATTCGTCTGACCTCGTCCATCGCTCGGACGGCCGCTCTTAATTGCACCCTGTTGCTCGAGCAGACACACAAGGCACTGGCTGCCTGGTCGCGTCTCACACTAGCGTGGTACGGCAGGATTGCGGCAGTGAAGAGTAGATTTCTACTCAAGCGGCAGCTTTCTCAACGCGGACTGGTAGTTTCTCATCACGAACGAGAAACCTGACCTCCCCGCGTTGAGAATCTCGCCGGGAGGTTTATTTTACACGCTCGCGATCGGCAACTTGATGTTGCTGATTGCGAACGAGGAAAAAGTCTCGCCGGGATGTCTTTTTGCTTGCTCGCGGTCGCCAACTTGAAATTGAGGACCGTGAGCAAGCAAAAAAAAATTACTGCTACGCATGTTTGCACTGTGCTAAGTCCAATTTATGTAGAGCGAAGTAGCGCAAACTTCACAAACAATGCGAGCTTTTTATAGTACTTCGCCCAGGGTTAGTGGATAGGCGCTGATGATGAAGCATGTCACAATCAAGTGAGTGAGACATCTAGTCCAATATCTTTGGATACCCTAGAGGTTTAATAAAAGGACTGTCACTTATATCCATGATGGATTTATCCATGGAATGATTCCAGTTGCTTTTGTGTAAGATTGTTCACTTCACGACAGTGCAACTGGTCTTATATTCTCTCTCTCTCTCTCTCTAGTTGTGTGTAAATAGCAACAATTTGCTACTCAAAGTTACAGTCACTGTTCGAGTTTCTAAAGGTTTTTATCCCTTGCAGGCGTGCATAATGAGTTGAAGAACTGGCCTAAATGTTCAAATTGTGCTGTGCATTATTGATTTGTAAGGGAAAGATGAATGAGTCTCCCAGGTCTCTCTCAAATGGATAGTTGCGTCCTTGTCCTTTATGTATTTTAGGTCTCCATTTCTTGATATCTCAACCCCCTACATCACCAGTTCTCTTTGGAAAGTTATAAGGGAAGAGTTAAATTATAGCCTCTTATCTTAAATTGGATTGCCAATAAAGGTAAATACTTTCTTGCCCAACTAATCTCACTCGGGATTAATTTGTCTTTACAAAAACAAGACATTTCATTTTCTGCTGTTTTGAAGTAATCAATGTATTACAAGATCACACGGTTTGAAGGCCTGCTGATTAGAAGCACAATTGATGATTAGTTTCCTTATACCATTGAGCATTCAGGAAGTGTAAGAAATGTGGTTGTCCGTCAGCACGCTATGAACCAAATCCGATATTTGTTCAGCGCAAATTAATCACCCCAAAGAGTCTCAAGGCACTGGGGGCTGTCGTGGAATAGGTGAGCTATTGGTGCTGAGCAGAGCTGCCACCGGCGCTGGGGATTGAAAAGCTATTTGTTCAAGCCTACTTGACGTGAAATTCTTTATTACTTAGTAATCTGCATAAAAGTGACAGGACGTGTATACACCATCCATTTTGAGGGATATAGCTCTGGAGTTAGAAAAAAGTTGGGGAAGTTCTGCCAAATAAAGTTTAAATAAGGTGAGTGTCATAACACAGCCTTGCTGTGATCCATTATGAAATGTCATATTTTTTACATAAGCTGCATTTCATAGTATGTCCATCTCTTGCCCAGGTATTATAATGTAATCTTTTTAGTATTGATAGACCAAACAGAATTTGTATATGTTCCATTTTAGCCCACAAGACCTCCTTCAAAACCCTCTAGCTCCCATACCTTGTCAAAATACTCAATCCCCTCAAAGCTACTGAGCAGCAGCTCCCCCACTCAAGACATCTGTTTAAAAGCTCTCAAGACAGGTCAGATCTGTCCACCCCTAACAAAGCCTTCTACAGACCATGATAACTTTGCCTAATATCAGCCCATTACTCACCTAAACTTCTTCAAAAAGTAGTCTACACTCAACTGCTAAATTCATCAATGCTAACTAGCTCATGCATGACTAACAATCTTTCTTCAGATCATAATGCAGCATGGAATTTGCTACCTTACATATTGTAGACATGATGAAGATAACCCCTGCCTCCTGATATTGCTAGGCCTCTGTGCTGCCTTCGACACAGTTGAATATCTCATGCTCATAAACACCATTGTGTCTTGAATGAGATCCACTCACAATGTCCTTCTCTGGTTCTCCTCCTACCCTGCAGACTACTCCAGTTTGTTCACCTGGGCACCTCTGGATCCTCAAAGATCCCTATCACCTGCTGAGTCTGTCCTCCATGGTTCTATATAGTCCACTGTAACCTCCAACATTTACATGACAACTCTTGGGGCTGTTCACACAGATCACAGCATCAACATTCACCAATATGCTAATGATATTCAACTCAGGTTGATAGTCTCCTCCGCTCAGGACATGCAATGTCTCAAACAATGTCTGTATGTCATCCAAACCTGGATGTCTAGTGCCTACTGGAAACTCAACCCAACCAAGACAGAATTTCTTTTGTATTGCCAAGTACAACAAGCCAGAAATAGTACAAACTTCGACACCATCCCCACACCAAAGGAACACATGTCAAACAAATTTCTGAAAACAAAAAAAACAAGAATGACCTTTAACTAGCTCTTACCCCTCCTCCCCCTTAATGTCATCCTAACGCTGTAGAAAGTCTCATCCAGGGTCAAAAAAATATATTCACATCACCCCCATCCTGATGGAAGTCTACTGGCCCCCCCTTGCTGGCCCGTACCATGTTCAAACCAGGCAGCAGTCTTTTCTCCTTCCGTACAGCCAGGATCTGGACCAACATCACTCTATCCGTCAGTACTGCCACCTGGATGCTTCAATTTAAGAAACCCTGAAGATCCGCCTCCTTAAAGAACATTACATCACAATGTGGTTACAGTACACATCTGCTCCCAGAATCAAGTTATCTCTTCTATCACTCATTGACTGTGTGCTTACCTTTGGCCCTCTATAGTTGTCCACTGTCTTTTGGCTAGGTACAGGGTGTAAAAATACTACATCTATACATACATTATGAATCTGAAGTACTGGCTATCTACAGGACCATCTAGCTCCGACCATGAGTCACCAAGGCACTAGAGACTATGTCACTCCCAGCATTCTTGGCACGTTGGGCTCAATAGATTCATTGGTGATTTTTTGAGCTACCAATGAGATAAAGACATGTCTACTAAAAATCAAGGTCAAGCTTTTCACCAAGCAAGATTAGGGTCATATCTGAACACTCATTGATCAACACCACATTGCTGCCTTTGATACCTTCAGCCACCAAGTGTGCCTGAACTGTGTTGCAGCAACCAAAATTAATGGCAATGATTGCTATGTACATGACACTTCTCATTCTACTCGAAGAATCAACAACGTATAAAATGTAAGATTTACAGCCACCAAATTCAGCATTCCCTCAAAGGTACCAAGGCTGAATACCACTAATTGGTCTGACTGGCTAAAAACAACCCAGTTAGATTGGCCACAATATAAGGGCATCTCACACTACTACTGACATCACACCGTGCAGGTGTTCTGTTCAATGGCAACTTATCCTTTGACGCTGCAAGTGGATGTAGTACCAGATCCTTGAATATTTTGCAGACTGCTCCTACTTCAGAAGATCACATTTGTCCCTCCTGTAGCATTTCAGTAGTAATGTCCCAACTGAGATATTGAAATGCTATCTACATGTGCCTTCCACTCCACAGTCTAACATTTCAAATTTACATATCACTACTTCTCTTGTACTGATGTGGAATGTTACCAACAGACAAGACATCTAAGATTCCACACCCCATTACCTGGGTAGAAAGAATAATGAATGAATAGGTCGTGAACAGTGGTATTTGTTCACCATCACCAGGATTCATGGCCAGATAGTCTACTTTCTTAGATGCCTAAAGAGTAGTAAAAGAGAATTATATAACCTCCTAATTTAAATATTTCAGAGAGACATATAACATGAAATATCCAGATTTGTAAATAAATTGATATGATGGATCAGGAGGACAACGAGCGCCTAATTTCGCGGGATGGGGGGATCGGCTAATACTTCCAGCAATGTAAAGCCAAATTTCGGAGGGGGTAGGGCTAATGCTTCCAGCAATGTAGCACAAATTTAAGGGGAGCTATTACTTCCAACAATGTAGAGCCAAATTTTGGGGGGAGGGGGTGCTAATACTTCCAGCAATGTGTCAGTATATAATGTAACTGATGCTCATGCAAAGCGCCTCAATACCTTCGGGTGGAGTTCGAGCTGTACAGAACAGCAATAAACAGAGCTTAAGGTTACTTTTCACCAAATGCAATCTCACACTGTGGCAGCAAAAGTAATTTCCAACATTAAGGAACAGGCAGTGAGAATTTGCAGGGGCTCTAGGAACGGGCAAAAAAACAACAACGCCTCATTATCAAGCACATGGTCTTTTAAAGACCTGTGAAATACTCTGGTGCAGCTGCAATAAGGTGCCAGACCAGCCAGCCCACAGCAACTAAACAATTGTCTGTGTTTGTGTCCGGGAAGCTGTCTCACCCTGGGCAGATACATATGACTTGAGAGGTTGCTGAAGCCTTTTGAGCCCTATGGGTGTTGCACCCCTGCGATGAATGGTATCTGTCCCCTTATGAACCTCATGCACTCTTGTGAATTAAATATGCAGCCTTTATACAGAAAACGTTAATACCCAGAGGATTTATTCTTGGTACAATGCCTGGGTCTACACCTGTGTATCCGAATAAGGTGAAGACCGGCAAATACCTACATTTTTGTCTTAATTGTAGATAAGGGCACTTGCTGAATGCTAGTCCCCCTTTTTTCTTGTAAGGACATATTCTGTTTCGTAGACATGAATTAGCTGAATGATATTGAGGAAACCTTCGAAAGCTCTTGGCCTTCAGTGTGTGCAGACTTGGGCTTGGTTCCTACAGTCTTGTTCACTGCACTAGTTGTTCAGAGTCTTGCAGGAAAATTCCCGTGGAAACAAGACATCTTTCTTCAATTATCCTTCTCTTCTCCTGGCCCTGCTGTACCAATCATGGCTTGGATCGGGGAGTTAAGAATGGTGTACTCTTGATTCCCTTCTGCTGGGATGATAAATAACATAATTATCAAGCTCAATCTTTTACTGTCATACCCTTCACTTTACGAAGATCCTCATCCTGAATTAATGAAGATGGATTATGCTATCCATCATAGAACCAATTGCTTGCAAACACATGTAAACAACCATTGTCCAACGCATAAGCAATCATTGCCCGGCAGTTTTTGTGACTCAGGCACATCACCGTCTCTCAGGTGGAATAGAATATTTTAAAAGGTGCATGGACGAATGATCATGAGAATTCAAGATGCCCGCCAGAATCAGGCAGGCCACCAGTTACAGCTCAGAGAGCCTTACAACAGACTACTTGATTAATCCTTATGTTTATGCATGTTGAGCCCTTTAGTACTTTTACTCTAATTAACTGCGTATTTGCCACGTTTTAAAAATAAATTCCTCACTCTCTCTTATAAGCAGGAACACAAATGAATTTTGCATGCTTATGGGACGTCTATTGACAAAGGAACCCATCCTGGAACCCATACATACAAAAGGACACGCTGCTTCTCGGAGATAGTTTTATCTAAATGCAACAAACTTATTTCCACTCTTTGTGCTTAATAATTAAACTCTATTTTGTCAGAGCTGCAGGATTAATGTTGTTCATCAATCTGGGTTGCTTGGCGCATGGCTCGAGTGTTTCACTTGTTTTCAGCCTCATCAAATCTGTTACAACTCTATAAATTATGCCTGTAATCAGTTTAGCTGTATTCATGGATTAGTTCGGAACTGCACGTTTATATGCATGCATTTTGCAGCTAAACTAAATCTTTGTCCAGTTATTTAAAACTTTATAAATAAAATTGCGCAGTAGATCCTGGGTGTGCGCAATAAAACCAACATGAATTACCCATCGTCTTGTAATCGGAGATCAGTCCCTCATCATCCTCAGAATTACCACTGCCAAATAATCTGTATTTCAAGGTAGGAGGAGAAGGAGGAGTGCCGGGGCGATTACTTGCCCACTTCTAATGGGCCTCCACATCTGTTTTCATAACATTTTCAATCTGCACCACTTCTGGTAAGTGCGTCCCAGCTTCGGTCAGACTTTCTGTAAAGGACATATATTCAGTGGCAGTTTCTCCGCAATGGCGGAGGAGCGTCACTCCACTGCTTTTGAGGAGTGTAAAGTAAAGGGAATATAACAGCCGCGGCCCGTGGAGGGAGATGCGGTGGGACAGGCAGGCGGGGCGGAGGAGGGGCAGGGTGGGGGGTGATAAACACCGGAATATGGATGATTACAGGTAAGTAAACAGTTAAATTAATAAAACGAATTTCGTAGCACGCCCTGCATTGCATTTTGCGATGCAGGGCACAGAACGAAATTCGTTTTTATTAATTTGTTTACTTACCTGTAATCATCCATATTCCGGTGTTTATCACCCCCCATCCTGCCCCTCCCCCGCCCCGCCTGCCTGCCCCACCGCAACTCCCTCCACGGGCCGCGGCTGGAATATAAAATGATAATACGTTTGAGTTATTATCATTTTATGTTTCCTTTGCGGGCGGGCAGGTGAGTGAGACTGCTCTGCTTACAGAGCAGGGCAGGGGAGGAGTGGTTTGCCCATTCGGGCCGCCCAAACCAGGCATGCGCACTTTCCCCGTTCTCCATGCAGGCTGCATTACACCCTTCGTGGAGAACAAGCCAAGGCCCCATTCCATGTTTGAGTGTTGAACCAGGACACTCTAAACCAAACACAATGCTGCATTGCAGTGTTCTGATTGGTCAAGGGACCCTGGGTGCTTACCAATCACAATGCTGCATTGCAGCATTGTGATTGGTCATGGGAACCTGGCTGTTCTTCCTGGTTTCCTGTCCCATGAGGAGAGCAGGAGCAAGGAGCAGAGATGTAGGACCCGGTGACAAGGTAGGTGTATAATTTTAATTTTCATTTTTTTGTTTTATAATGCGTAACCTCAGGCCCCGGCACTCCCTCTCCACCCTCCCCCACCTCGCCAACCGCCAGTCATGCCGGCCGCCACTGCATATATTATACAGATGCCAAATACACTGTGATAGGGACTTACATTTTTGTGATTTTGTTGTAAAAACACTGCCCAAATGCATACAGCACCAATGAGCCTGAAGTATGTAAAATATTTTGTCTGAGGTAAAGCTGGAAAGGAGATCTCCTGTGTGTGTTGAGAAGACAGAGTTGTAGATTTTGCACATCGACAACTAGCCTGCAATCAATGAGTAACAGCTGAGGAATGTTCTCCTTTAATTGAATTCCTTAGCATACCATAGAAGACTATGGGGGTCAGCTGACCACCAGGAGGTCTGGCCCCCGGGGATAATGGGTGGTTAGTGCAATTAAGCCAACTGCCATTTTGTTGGGATTTAATTGTAATTATTCATAGCCCAAGGGTTATATATTGGGTTTTCTTGGGCTCTCTGCCACCATTTTAAGTATAGGTGACCTTGTGACTGGTGGCAGAGAGTCACAGTCTGTTAATGTTGTTGCCTTGGTGTTTTAATTCCAGTATTGAAGCACCAACAAGAAGGTTGTGCAGGAGGCAGGGCTCCTTGATATGGTGCTTGAAGCTGCTGCGTTCCACCCGGCGCGCAAGGCATCAGACCACATGGCAGCAGCATTCTTGGTCTATTCACTGCCCCGTAAGGTGAGGGCTGGGGTGAGCGATAGTGAACAAGTGAGGATGAGGGGCCACTTGACAATGGGTTGTGTGGCCCTAAGAGGAGTGGAGAAAGGTGGGGCTTTGAGGGTGTGCCCGGCTTCAGAGGCTGCAGGCGAGCCTGCCAGCCCTCTTTTAAATGAAGCAGAGAGCGGCATTCAGGCAGGACGAACCCTGGGTGAGGCCCGCAAGCCTGTATGTGCAGGGTAGAAGCCCCTAATTAAGCGCGGAGCGACAGCGACCTGACCGTGTGGCCTACAGGTGTACGGGATCACTGTTAAACAGGCAAGCACAGGTGGCGGCTTTGGAGCCACCAGCGCTTTTCAATATGAGCAGCAATTCTGAGGGAAAGGGGAAAGGGCCCAATGTTAGACCGTGGGTGGCAAGTTATAAGCTGCCCAAGACATCAACCATGTGATGGTCAGTTTCTGTGCATGGGTGGCCCGTATGCAGTGTTGTGGGTTCCTCGAAGCTGGGGCCCAAACACAAAAAAAGTACTGGAGAGTGCAGAGGGGACAGGAGGCACATTGGGTTGAGTGGGCCCACAGGGCCTGCGGGGTCAGTGGCCATCAGGGGGTCCATCAGGGGCAGGTAAAGGACAGTGATGCGCCAGGTGCAGTGCTCCGCAGCTCAGAAGTGGTTATGCCACCAAGAAATAAGGTGGAGGGGCAACAAAGGGTACAGGGAACAGCATCAGCACTAGAGGGAACCCTGCTTGAGCGAAGTGACAAGGAGGACAGGGGATAAGGGAAGTGCAGTGGGAGCTGGGGGGCAAGGGCAAGGCAAAGGAGGATTGGGGTGAAGTAGAGAACTCATAGCATGCAGAAAAAGGCACAGACACAGTGCAAGTGTGAAGCGGGGCAGGTCGATGTGGGTCCCGGAGTAATCTGTAGGCCAGGTAGCCAGTACGCAGGGAGCCAGTACAGCAGTCCTGTGGTTTTCTTTGTGGGTCCTGGGAAGCAGCAGGTGGGGTACGGGAGAGTGTGGTGCGACTCACATGCCAGAGAAGAAGGGATGGTATGGTTCGCCGCGCTCCGTCAGACAGTGGTGGTGGACAATACAGTGGTCAGCAGATGAAGGTCCGGTGAGGCCTCATTGGCGCCTCTGGCTGGAAGTTTGGGGGCAACCTCTGGCTCCAGTGCCAACAGAACGGGATGGGTGATTTCAGTGGAGTGGTATGGAGGTGTTGTTATGGCCCCACCGGTTGTTGACCAGGGGACCTCAGCAAAGAGTGCTTCAATGGTAATATGTCATGGGGAGTGTGCAGGCCCTATCTGAGCAAGGGGAGAGGTCACTGCAGATGAGACTCTGGTGGATTATGAGGAGGATGGGATGAGGATGCTCCTGGTGAAGTGGAGGAGCTGTGCAAGAAGGAACTTTGGGGGCATAATTATGTGCAGATATCTGGTATATTATAGGCAGCGAGGACAGCTACGTGGATGTAGGGCAGAGAGAGAAGAGATTAGCTGCCAAGGCGGCAAACTTTTGTGTGGGTACCTACCTTAATGGGAGGTAAGAGAAAGGATGCAGTGGTAGGTCTAGTGAGGGTGTTCTTGGTTGTGGATGAGAAGGGGGGTAAATGGGGCAGGGAAGTGGCTCCAAAAGGGCAAGTACATTGCTGATGTGGTGATAGGCACAGAGGAGGTAAAGGGGTCAGGATACTCCGAGAAGGAAGGGGAAGGCTGGTAAAGGAGAGGACAGTGCAGGAATGAAATTCAGGGTGAAAGAGAAGAAGGGAGGTTTGGAGAGTAAGGAATTGAAGATCAAAAAGCTTCCTTATATGACGATGAAGAAACCTTTGGGTGCTCACATCATGTTAACTATAAAGGAGAAGATTTGGGAGGAGGAGTATGTGGAGATGCTCTTGCATAGGGAGCTGTGCTCAAAGGAGTGGTCCTAGGAGGAGGGGTATGAACTCTCCAAATACTAAGGGTAGCATTGATGATCAAGAAGTGGACCATGTTGTTTTTGAAATAGGCCAATATCTATCGTAAGAAGTTTTCAGAGTGATGTGTGGCAATGTTTAAGTACAGGTGCAAAGCCCAGATAACATTTGGGGGGTTATGCTTGGGCTCAGTATGATGAGGAATTCTAGTCATATGTGGCATTAGACCCTGAGGCAAAATGGGGAAAGCTAGAAACAGACTTTCGGAGGCACAATATGGCTCAGGCAAAGTTCAGAAAGACTAGTTTCACAGCTAGTGGGCTGCCAATCGAATACCAGCCCTTTCCGGGATGCCCCATCTGGGGAGTGGTTGAAACCTCACAAAAAGGTCAGAGTGAGACATGTGTAGTCCATTGGGATTATAACAAGGAGCTCTGTACACAGGAGTTCTACAAATTTCGGCTATGAGTGCTCTAAGTGCAGGGGGAAGGCACATGCTCATACACTGCTCCAGGGCCGCCAGGTGCCAACAGGGACGGAACTTTGAACAGTTACAGCAACACTCTGGGGGCCCTGTGGCACAGAAGCAATCATTTGGTTACAAGGCAGACTGCCAGCGTGGTCCTCAATGTACTGTTGTGGGAACGTCGCAACTACCAACGTCGCCACAAATATTGGTGGGAATATAAAAATATATATCAATGAATAATTAATACGCATTGATATAGAGATAATGATAAAAGTTTTTATAGAGTTATTGAAATAGTGAGATAGCTACTGTGATGGTTACAGTTAATTATATAGTTATTATTTTTTAATGTGGTGGTGGCTATTGAATTCCTGGTTTTGCTTTCTGCTTTCACGACCTAATCGCAGGGATCACAATTACCAGCATCATTACGATCTCCAGCGTCACCGCGTAAACAGAAAATAGGTTTTAGAGATGGTTGTTCTAGAGATACACTAGAAAAACATGAGTTTGAAGTGTACAGTAATAAACCCCTAGTGTGTAAAATACTGTAATATATGTGAATATATGTGTTTTCACTTTATGGACAAATCGCAGTAGTAGCAGTTAACAACATGGTTGGGACATCCCAAACAACCACAAATACGGAAAATAGGTCTGAAAGATGGTTTTTAAAGAAACGTAGCACAAAAATATGAGCTTCAACATTTTGAAACAGTTTGAAAGAAATATGTATATAATAATGTGTGTAAGGGAATGTTCAGAATGGATTTTTTTACATATTATTTTTGGATGTGTTGGTGGTCATTGAATGTATAGATAGAGAGGAACCCCTTGAAACAAGCAAGGGAATTGGGGTGTTAGACCTAAGTAAGAAACAGATTGATTCCCTTGGGTAATGTGCACAAAAAGCTAAAACATTAGCTATAACAAAGTGAAATTTTGCTCCTCAAATTAAGAATATAAACAACATTCAAAGTACATAACAATTTATTGAGATATTAAAAAAGCTTACAATACATTTATAAAATAGTATAAACACACAATTGAAAACAGATATATCTTTTTGTGACCTGCACAAAAATATAGGACAGACAAAACTAAAATGTAAATCATAAAATTTGAAAGTTTTACAAGGCATACATTCACAGAAAAAGTTTCAAACTGCCCTGGTGTTATAACCTCACAATCTTATATGCATCAGGGAGGAACAACATGAATTGTACTTAAGCTTGCGTCGACGCGTTTCGGTGGATTTGCGTTTGATTCGGTGCCACCTTTATCAAGACTGTAATTTTCGTTGTCTGTCATACAGTTGGATCCTCATAGGTCTCCTAAGATGGATATACATGAAATTAGATATCTAATTTTCAAAAACAGATTAACTCCATCTACTACAGCGATTCTAATCTGGCTGTCATCTAAACAGTGCTTTACGGAGAATAAGTTGGAACATCACTTATTTCTTCTTGGAGCTTAGAGGTTATCTACACCTTATGCTTTTAGACACTACTGCGACCAATTGTTGGGGCTTGATTTTAAATTAAGGTCCCATGTTATGGGATATTAGTTTAGTGGATGAACTAGGGAAGTGGTTAGTACTATATTGTGGGGAAGGCTAATGAAAAAACTTCCTTTCCATAGATCCTTATCTCTAAACCTCTCAGTATATGCATACCTGTATGTTTCTTTAACGTATTGTTTCTTATAAGTTGTAGTGGCTGTGATTCTCAGGTAATCAAAAGATGTTTTTACCATCTACAAAGGGAAGAACATGTACCCACTTGATTAATTCTATAATGAATTGTCTTTAGGACCTATTATATTCTAGGTCTATATTGAAAGGAACATACCTGCGGACTATTATAGTCATTCCTATCCAATAACGATTGTAGAATTTAGTTCAGGTCCGTCGATCTGTGGACGTTTTTGTATAATTAGCCGACCGTTATATCTGGCAAACGTCAGGGAGTGCTGCTGGGCCAATTCTGGGGATGGGCTAAGTGAACCATTCTACAGTGGAAATAGAAATTGGGAAAAGAAACCCATTTAAGGATGTACCTCTATGTTGGTAACTAGAGTGCTACACTAAGAACACATGGGCATAAGTAAAGACTCTATCGAATTCTTACCAATATATGTGGACCACTTGTTGTCAAAAAAACGTTTACGAAGGCGCGGTGTGCTGCCTTGTTCTAGTTGAAAACGGGGTATTTTGGATAGTCGTATCCCCTAGGGAGGTAAGAATAAAACTCTAATTAAAAACGAGTTTGCAAAGATTTTAACGACTAGCCTCTAAAACGGAGCCCTGTTGGGGAGATTCTTACCTGTTTTTGCTGTAGCCTTGCTTCACTACGGGTGTCTGTTCTTCAAATGAGAGATTGCGAGTGAACCCACGCCTCTTCTCAAATACTTCCTGCTTGATGGTGATTGGCTATAGAGTGGCTGTCATTTAGGCCAATGGGAGCACGCTACTGCCAAGTAGCTCTATTTGCATATAAGCTGTCCTATCGTAACGTGGTGTGAGGGAACTCGTTTCTGGTGGGCGTATCCTAGCTAGGTTAAATACAGTTCCCTATTAGGTCCTCACCCGGATATGGGTTTCTCTCAGACGTTTTAATGTGCGCTCCAGGGAAATGATTAATTGTCACAAATGCTATCTGGCTAATCCCGTAAACAAATGGCTTGAGAATTGAACTAACTGGGGCAGTGTGTGCTATCTATAGAGTATTAATTATGTTGTTGTAAATTTGGCCGGTTGTGCTCTAATTGATAGGGAAAGTCTCAATTTAACTCATGTCACCAATGGGAGCGAGCTACTATCTAATACCTATAAATGCATTGTAGGTTATCCTATGGTTACATTGTATTAGGGGGCACGTCCCTGTTGGGCGTGTCCTCGCGGAGTTAAGTGCAATTTCCTTATGAATCCTCGCCTAAAAACGGATTACTCGCAAGAGTCTCAATGGGCGCTGCGGGGGGATGAGCAGTTATAGGAAATACACACTGTAGAATCCGGTACTGGTGGTTGGGTTATCCTACTAACTGGGGCAGTGTCTATTACTGTTGGTATCTTAAGATATTATGACTCAACTGGTTTTGCCCAAAATTTTTTTAAGGAGACGTCACAAATTTACAGATAAGGATCCGGTACTGGTTCTTGAGTTATCCTACTGACTGGGGCAGTGTCTATTACTGTTGGTATCTTGAGATATTATGACTCAACTGGTTTTGCCCAAATTTTTAAGGAAACGCCACAAATTTACAGATAACTCCCTCATCTCCCTAATTGCTGGGAACCGCTTATTTCTGTAATGGCAGGGATATCACAGGTATCCGATATAAGACTATGGAGGGGCTGGGTTGTTAGCCTTACAAACACTTTGCCCAATCTTCTCTGGTATTCAAACCCCTATCTATAGTATCAAGGTAGCAGAAATACCATTGTTCTCTTCTTTTTCTTAATCTATCTATGTCGCCACCTCTTCTGGTTTGTCTTACCTTCTCTAGTATGAACCATCTGAGATCTTCGCAAGAATGCTGTTTGTCTTTGTAATGTTCAGTCAATGGTGCATTAATTTTGGAAGTACGTATTGCTGATTTATGCTCCAACACTCTGGTGCGGAGCTCTCTACTTGTTTCGCCCACGTACCCTAGATTACATGGGCACAATAGTAAGTATACTATATTCTGGCTACGGCAATTATTGAAAGTCCTGGGTTTTAACTCCTTATCGTTGTATTTAAAATTGCTGCCTAAAATGCAGTGTGGGCAGATGGAACAAGTTCCACACTTGTAGTTTCCTACAGCAATATTACCTGACAGAGTGAGCTGTTGTTCTTTTACGGTGGGGTAAGTATGTACTAGACTGTTTTTGATGGTCTTATTCCGTCGAAACGAAAATAGGGGTTTGCTTAGTTGGGTTTCTCTATTTTGATTAAGGATTTTCCAATTTCTGTTTATTATGTTTTTGATCTGATTGCTCAGATGGGAAAATTGGGTCACAAAAATTATTCTATTTAGGGGGGAATTATTTTTTGACTTCCTTTCTGGATTCAAAAGGCTATCACGGTCATAAAACCTAGCACGTTTAAGTGCATTCTTTATAAGTTTCTTGGGGTAACCTCTATTTAGCAATTTTAATTTGGTGTTCTCCGCATGTTTGTAGAAGTCGTCCAAATTGGTACAATTTCTGCGGAGCCGCAAAAATTCCCCGAATGGTACATTGTCTTTTTGGGACTTGGGGTGGTTGCTGGAATATAGTAAGAGGGTATTTTTATCGGTAGGTTTAGTGTAGAGTTCGACCTTGAGGATCCCTTCTTTTTCCTTGATAATTACATCCAAGAAAGTAACTTGCTGGTTACTATGTTGCCCTGTGAACCTTAGGTTAGGGTCCCCCAAGTTGAGCCACTCCAAAAAATTGCAGAGGGTCTCGCTGGCACCGCTCCAGATGAAAATGATATCATCTATGTAGCGGTGCCAGCAAGTTACTTTCTTGGATGTAATTATCAAGGAAAAAGAAGGGATCCTCAAGGTCGAACTCTACACTAAACCTACCGATAAAAATACCCTCTTACTATATTCCAGCAACCACCCCAAGTCCCAAAAAGACAATGTACCATTCGGGGAATTTTTGCGGCTCCGCAGAAATTGTACCAATTTGGACGACTTCTACAAACATGCGGAGAACACCAAATTAAAATTGCTAAATAGAGGTTACCCCAAGAAACTTATAAAGAATGCACTTAAACGTGCTAGGTTTTATGACCGTGATAGCCTTTTGAATCCAGAAAGGAAGTCAAAAAATAATTCCCCCCTAAATAGAATAATTTTTGTGACCCAATTTTCCCATCTGAGCAATCAGATCAAAAACATAATAAACAGAAATTGGAAAATCCTTAATCAAAATAGAGAAACCCAACTAAGCAAACCCCTATTTTCGTTTCGACGGAATAAGACCATCAAAAACAGTCTAGTACATACTTACCCCACCGTAAAAGAACAACAGCTCACTCTGTCAGGTAATATTGCTGTAGGAAACTACAAGTGTGGAACTTGTTCCATCTGCCCACACTGCATTTTAGGCAGCAATTTTAAATACAACGATAAGGAGTTAAAACCCAGGACTTTCAATAATTGCCGTAGCCAGAATATAGTATACTTACTATTGTGCCCATGTAATCTAGGGTACGTGGGCGAAACAAGTAGAGAGCTCCGCACCAGAGTGTTGGAGCATAAATCAGCAATACGTACTTCCAAAATTAATGCACCATTGACTGAACATTACAAAGACAAACAGCATTCTTGCGAAGATCTCAGATGGTTCATACTAGAGAAGGTAAGACAAACCAGAAGAGGTGGCGACATAGATAGATTAAGAAAAAGAAGAGAACAATGGTATTTCTGCTACCTTGATACTATAGATAGGGGTTTGAATACCAGAGAAGATTGGGCAAAGTGTTTGTAAGGCTAACAACCCAGCCCCTCCATAGTCTTATATCGGATACCTGTGATATCCCTGCCATTACAGAAATAAGCGGTTCCCAGCAATTAGGGAGATGAGGGAGTTATCTGTAAATTTGTGGCGTTTCCTTAAAAATTTGGGCAAAACCAGTTGAGTCATAATATCTCAAGATACCAACAGTAATAGACACTGCCCCAGTCAGTAGGATAACTCAAGAACCAGTACCGGATCCTTATCTGTAAATTTGTGACGTCTCCTTAAAAAAATTTTGGGCAAAACCAGTTGAGTCATAATATCTTAAGATACCAACAGTAATAGACACTGCCCCAGTTAGTAGGATAACCCAACCACCAGTACCGGATTCTACAGTGTGTATTTCCTATAACTGCTCATCCCCCCGCAGCGCCCATTGAGACTCTTGCGAGTAATCCGTTTTTAGGCGAGGATTCATAAGGAAATTGCACTTAACTCCGCGAGGACACGCCCAACAGGGACGTGCCCCCTAATACAATGTAACCATAGGATAACCTACAATGCATTTATAGGTATTAGATAGTAGCTCGCTCCCATTGGTGACATGAGTTAAATTGAGACTTTCCCTATCAATTAGAGCACAACCGGCCAAATTTACAACAACATAATTAATACTCTATAGATAGCACACACTGCCCCAGTTAGTTCAATTCTCAAGCCATTTGTTTACGGGATTAGCCAGATAGCATTTGTGACAATTAATCATTTCCCTGGAGCGCACATTAAAACGTCTGAGAGAAACCCATATCCGGGTGAGGACCTAATAGGGAACTGTATTTAACCTAGCTAGGATACGCCCACCAGAAACGAGTTCCCTCACACCACGTTACGATAGGACAGCTTATATGCAAATAGAGCTACTTGGCAGTAGCGTGCTCCCATTGGCCTAAATGACAGCCACTCTATAGCCAATCACCATCAAGCAGGAAGTATTTGAGAAGAGGCGTGGGTTCACTCGCAATCTCTCATTTGAAGAACAGACACCCGTAGTGAAGCAAGGCTACAGCAAAAACAGGTAAGAATCTCCCCAACAGGGCTCCGTTTTAGAGGCTAGTCGTTAAAATCTTTGCAAACTCGTTTTTAATTAGAGTTTTATTCTTACCTCCCTAGGGGATACGACTATCCAAAATACCCCGTTTTCAACTAGAACAAGGCAGCACACCGCGCCTTCGTAAACGTTTTTTTGACAACAAGTGGTCCACATATATTGGTAAGAATTCGATAGAGTCTTTACTTATGCCCATGTGTTCTTAGTGTAGCACTCTAGTTACCAACATAGAGGTACATCCTTAAATGGGTTTCTTTTCCCAATTTCTATTTCCACTGTAGAATGGTTCACTTAGCCCATCCCCAGAATTGGCCCAGCAGCACTCCCTGACGTTTGCCAGATATAACGGTCGGCTAATTATACAAAAACGTCCACAGATCGACGGACCTGAACTAAATTCTACAATCGTTATTGGATAGGAATGACTATAATAGTCCGCAGGTATGTTCCTTTCAATATAGACCTAGAATATAATAGGTCCTAAAGACAATTCATTATAGAATTAATCAAGTGGGTACATGTTCTTCCCTTTGTAGATGGTAAAAACATCTTTTGATTACCTGAGAATCACAGCCACTACAACTTATAAGAAACAATACGTTAAAGAAACATACAGGTATGCATATACTGAGAGGTTTAGAGATAAGGATCTATGGAAAGGAAGTTTTTTCATTAGCCTTCCCCACAATATAGTACTAACCACTTCCCTAGTTCATCCACTAAACTAATATCCCATAACATGGGACCTTAATTTAAAATCAAGCCCCAACAATTGGTCGCAGTAGTGTCTAAAAGCATAAGGTGTAGATAACCTCTAAGCTCCAAGAAGAAATAAGTGATGTTCCAACTTATTCTCCGTAAAGCACTGTTTAGATGACAGCCAGATTAGAATCGCTGTAGTAGATGGAGTTAATCTGTTTTTGAAAATTAGATATCTAATTTCATGTATATCCATCTTAGGAGACCTATGAGGATCCAACTGTATGACAGACAACGAAAATTACAGTCTTGATAAAGGTGGCACCGAATCAAACGCAAATCCACCGAAACGCGTCGACGCAAGCTTAAGTACAATTCATGTTGTTCCTCCCTGATGCATATAAGATTGTGAGGTTATAACACCAGGGCAGTTTGAAACTTTTTCTGTGAATGTATGCCTTGTAAAACTTTCAAATTTTATGATTTACATTTTAGTTTTGTCTGTCCTATATTTTTGTGCAGGTCACAAAAAGATATATCTGTTTTCAATTGTGTGTTTATACTATTTTATAAATGTATTGTAAGCTTTTTTAATATCTCAATAAATTGTTATGTACTTTGAATGTTGTTTATATTCTTAATTTGAGGAGCAAAATTTCACTTTGTTATAGCTAATGTTTTAGCTTTTTGTGCACATTACCCAAGGGAATCAATCTGTTTCTTACTTAGGTCTAACACCCCAATTCCCTTGCTTGTTTCAAGGGGTTCCTCTCTATCTATACATTACATTTGCACAACCATTCGGTTGGAGAGGCGTCTGTCTCATCTTACCCATTATATAGGGTCGCACATAAGCTGCTAATCCATAACTGCAAACCAGTATGGACAAGCTCCAAACCTTTGGGTTCTCCGAAGAACAATATAACAGACTGATGAGTCTAAACTCCAGAGGAGGCAGTAACAAAGGCTTAAATAACAGTAGCCATGAGCAACTAGTTAAAATTCTGAATACAAAAAAGAAACTAATCAGAACGGAACTTCATGCTGAGTTCCTGATAGACTACCTTAAAGAAGGAGTAATCCCAATTGGACTGCAGGTTAGAAATGAGCCAGGCTTATTTGTCGAATACCCTAAATTTATAGAAACTTGGACTAGGATAGCCAATCGCTGTAGTAGAGATTGGCTCATTTTAATTATAGAAACAGCACAGGAAATAATAGAGATAGAGAGGAAAGAGATAGACAAAATGGAAGCAGAAATACTCCAGTCACCAGCCCTAGATGATGCTAAAAAGAAATTAGAAGAGATCAAACATGATGTTGACGGTTATAGGGAGTACCTGACAAACAAAAAACTTAGAAAATTTAAAAAAGACGTAGAGAAGTATTCAGTAGAAGGAGTCTACCCCTATACTAATAAAGACTACTTCTCTAACAAAAACGAACCCCGAAGCGATAGACCCTACCAACAGAGACCAATATACTCCAGAGGAGGTGACAATAGGAGAATAACCTTCTCAGAAACCTCAGGATCAGGTAGTGAGGAGGAACCAGAGAGAGGCCAAGAGAATAGATCTGGCCGCAGTTATGAAAGGGAACCTTTTTTAGGGAAACGCCCTTATCGGGGCAACAGAAATTTCAGAGGCTACAATCGCCAGGATGCTCCTCCCAACCATCCACCTCAGAGCACCACCAAAGAATACATCACGACCAGGAACAAACAGTACTGGCGATAAAAGATTTCCCCATCATTAACCTCTCAAGTAAGGTTCTATCAGAAATAGAGGAAGAAGTACTTCAGAAGGGTTTTAGTTTTGCTCCCACGACTTTTTACCCACTGTTTAATCTAGAAAGTGACTTAAAAAATTTCTTCAGAAAAGTTAGACTTAACCATTTTTTTGAAAATCGTGATTATAACCCCCCTGAAAGTGTAACGGGTTTTAAACCAAAGTCAACCTTCTTCCCTAACCTTAACCAATTAGAGAAAAAGGTTGAGATATTTGAACATATAGTAGAGATGGAGATTAAATCCCTGTATGACAGAACAGCTAGAAACAAAATCAACCATAACCTAACTAAAGAACAGAAAACAGCCCTCATGGACCTCCAAAATAGCAAGGAGATCACCATTAAACCGGCTGATAAAGGGGGGGGGGTTGTAGTTTTTAACACGAAACATTATGAACAAAACATCAGAAACTTACTAAACGTAGAGGAACATTACAAAAGGGCTAGATTGACTGATCTAGATACATTAAAACTTGAAGTTACTGAATTATTACAGAAAGGAAAGGAAGACGGGCTAATAAGTGATAATGAATATAAATTCCTTCACAATAATCATCCAACAATCCCTGCTATATATGGTCTCCCCAAAATACACAAACAGCTGGACAATCCACCAATGAGACCGATAATTAGCGGCATAGGTTCAATTCTAGAACCCTTAAGCCAGTATGTAGATTTTTTTCTCCAGCCGATCGTCAAAAAACAAAGATCGTATCTTAAGGACACCACCCATGCGATCACGACGTTCGAAGGTAGAGGGTTCAACAAGGCGACCCAGCTTTTGGTCGCCTTGGACATTGAAGCCCTCTACACCAATATTCCACAAAATGATACAATACAAGTTATAGCATCCACATTAGAACAGGAAGATTTAAAAGGAGGCAACGACCAATTTATAATGTCATGCATATACTTGATCCTCAAAAAAAACTTTTTCCTTTTTAAAGAGGACCTCTACCTACAGGTTAAGGGGACCAGTATGGGGGCTACATGTGCCCCTAGTCTGGCCTGCCTGTACGTGAGTAATTTTGAAGACAAGCATATATTTAACGAGATGGCCCCATTTTATGAGAATATCTCTTGCTGGCACCGCTACATAGATGATATCATTTTCATCTGGAGCGGTGCCAGCGAGACCCTCTGCAATTTTTTGGAGTGGCTCAACTTGGGGGACCCTAACCTAAGGTTCACAGGGCAACATAGTAACCAGCAAGTTACTTTCTTGGATGTAATTATCAAGGAAAAAGAAGGGATCCTCAAGGTCGAACTCTACACTAAACCTACCGATAAAAATACCCTCTTACTATATTCCAGCAACCACCCCAAGTCCCAAAAAGACAATGTACCATTCGGGGAATTTTTGCGGCTCCGCAGAAATTGTACCAATTTGGACGACTTCTACAAACATGCGGAGAACACCAAATTAAAATTGCTAAATAGAGGTTACCCCAAGAAACTTATAAAGAATGCACTTAAACGTGCTAGGTTTTATGACCGTGATAGCCTTTTGAATCCAGAAAGGAAGTCAAAAAATAATTCCCCCCTAAATAGAATAATTTTTGTGACCCAATTTTCCCATCTGAGCAATCAGATCAAAAACATAATAAACAGAAATTGGAAAATCCTTAATCAAAATAGAGAAACCCAACTAAGCAAACCCCTATTTTCGTTTCGACGGAATAAGACCATCAAAAACAGTCTAGTACATACTTACCCCACCGTAAAAGAACAACAGCTCACTCTGTCAGGTAATATTGCTGTAGGAAACTACAAGTGTGGAACTTGTTCCATCTGCCCACACTGCATTTTAGGCAGCAATTTTAAATACAACGATAAGGAGTTAAAACCCAGGACTTTCAATAATTGCCGTAGCCAGAATATAGTATACTTACTATTGTGCCCATGTAATCTAGGGTACGTGGGCGAAACAAGTAGAGAGCTCCGCACCAGAGTGTTGGAGCATAAATCAGCAATACGTACTTCCAAAATTAATGCACCATTGACTGAACATTACAAAGACAAACAGCATTCTTGCGAAGATCTCAGATGGTTCATACTAGAGAAGGTAAGACAAACCAGAAGAGGTGGCGACATAGATAGATTAAGAAAAAGAAGAGAACAATGGTATTTCTGCTACCTTGATACTATAGATAGGGGTTTGAATACCAGAGAAGATTGGGCAAAGTGTTTGTAAGGCTAACAACCCAGCCCCTCCATAGTCTTATATCGGATACCTGTGATATCCCTGCCATTACAGAAATAAGCGGTTCCCAGCAATTAGGGAGATGAGGGAGTTATCTGTAAATTTGTGGCGTTTCCTTAAAAATTTGGGCAAAACCAGTTGAGTCATAATATCTCAAGATACCAACAGTAATAGACACTGCCCCAGTCAGTAGGATAACTCAAGAACCAGTACCGGATCCTTATCTGTAAATTTGTGACGTCTCCTTAAAAAAATTTTGGGCAAAACCAGTTGAGTCATAATATCTTAAGATACCAACAGTAATAGACACTGCCCCAGTTAGTAGGATAACCCAACCACCAGTACCGGATTCTACAGTGTGTATTTCCTATAACTGCTCATCCCCCCGCAGCGCCCATTGAGACTCTTGCGAGTAATCCGTTTTTAGGCGAGGATTCATAAGGAAATTGCACTTAACTCCGCGAGGACACGCCCAACAGGGACGTGCCCCCTAATACAATGTAACCATAGGATAACCTACAATGCATTTATAGGTATTAGATAGTAGCTCGCTCCCATTGGTGACATGAGTTAAATTGAGACTTTCCCTATCAATTAGAGCACAACCGGCCAAATTTACAACAACATAATTAATACTCTATAGATAGCACACACTGCCCCAGTTAGTTCAATTCTCAAGCCATTTGTTTACGGGATTAGCCAGATAGCATTTGTGACAATTAATCATTTCCCTGGAGCGCACATTAAAACGTCTGAGAGAAACCCATATCCGGGTGAGGACCTAATAGGGAACTGTATTTAACCTAGCTAGGATACGCCCACCAGAAACGAGTTCCCTCACACCACGTTACGATAGGACAGCTTATATGCAAATAGAGCTACTTGGCAGTAGCGTGCTCCCATTGGCCTAAATGACAGCCACTCTATAGCCAATCACCATCAAGCAGGAAGTATTTGAGAAGAGGCGTGGGTTCACTCGCAATCTCTCATTTGAAGAACAGACACCCGTAGTGAAGCAAGGCTACAGCAAAAACAGGTAAGAATCTCCCCAACAGGGCTCCGTTTTAGAGGCTAGTCGTTAAAATCTTTGCAAACTCGTTTTTAATTAGAGTTTTATTCTTACCTCCCTAGGGGATACGACTATCCAAAATACCCCGTTTTCAACTAGAACAAGGCAGCACACCGCGCCTTCGTAAACGTTTTTTTGACAACAAGTGGTCCACATATATTGGTAAGAATTCGATAGAGTCTTTACTTATGCCCATGTGTTCTTAGTGTAGCACTCTAGTTACCAACATAGAGGTACATCCTTAAATGGGTTTCTTTTCCCAATTTCTATTTCCACTGTAGAATGGTTCACTTAGCCCATCCCCAGAATTGGCCCAGCAGCACTCCCTGACGTTTGCCAGATATAACGGTCGGCTAATTATACAAAAACGTCCACAGATCGACGGACCTGAACTAAATTCTACAATCGTTATTGGATAGGAATGACTATAATAGTCCGCAGGTATGTTCCTTTCAATATAGACCTAGAATATAATAGGTCCTA
Organism: Lissotriton helveticus; assembly: GCF_964261635.1. Taxonomy (NCBI): domain Eukaryota; kingdom Metazoa; phylum Chordata; class Amphibia; order Caudata; family Salamandridae; genus Lissotriton; species Lissotriton helveticus. The sequence continues at coordinate 943,157,703 of NC_136071.1, forward strand.
AAGACAATTCATTATAGAATTAATCAAGTGGGTACATGTTCTTCCCTTTGTAGATGGTAAAAACATCTTTTGATTACCTGAGAATCACAGCCACTACAACTTATAAGAAACAATACGTTAAAGAAACATACAGGTATGCATATACTGAGAGGTTTAGAGATAAGGATCTATGGAAAGGAAGTTTTTTCATTAGCCTTCCCCACAATATAGTACTAACCACTTCCCTAGTTCATCCACTAAACTAATATCCCATAACATGGGACCTTAATTTAAAATCAAGCCCCAACAATTGGTCGCAGTAGTGTCTAAAAGCATAAGGTGTAGATAACCTCTAAGCTCCAAGAAGAAATAAGTGATGTTCCAACTTATTCTCCGTAAAGCACTGTTTAGATGACAGCCAGATTAGAATCGCTGTAGTAGATGGAGTTAATCTGTTTTTGAAAATTAGATATCTAATTTCATGTATATCCATCTTAGGAGACCTATGAGGATCCAACTGTATGACAGACAACGAAAATTACAGTCTTGATAAAGGTGGCACCGAATCAAACGCAAATCCACCGAAACGCGTCGACGCAAGCTTAAGTACAATTCATGTTGTTCCTCCCTGATGCATATAAGATTGTGAGGTTATAACACCAGGGCAGTTTGAAACTTTTTCTGTGAATGTATGCCTTGTAAAACTTTCAAATTTTATGATTTACATTTTAGTTTTGTCTGTCCTATATTTTTGTGCAGGTCACAAAAAGATATATCTGTTTTCAATTGTGTGTTTATACTATTTTATAAATGTATTGTAAGCTTTTTTAATATCTCAATAAATTGTTATGTACTTTGAATGTTGTTTATATTCTTAATTTGAGGAGCAAAATTTCACTTTGTTATAGCTAATGTTTTAGCTTTTTGTGCACATTACCCAAGGGAATCAATCTGTTTCTTACGGTGGTCATTGAATGTCAGCTTTTGTTTTCTGTTTTCGTGATGTGTCAGCTGGGATCATGATTATGAACGCCATCATGGTCTCTTGAGTCACAGCTAAAAGATAAAATAGGTTTTAAAGATGGTTTTTATAGAAACTCTCTAGAAAAAACATTACTTTAGAGAATAGTACAATAAACCACTAGTGTGTAACATACTGTAATATGTGTTTTACACTTTATGGAAAAGACACGATTGTCGCGGTTAGCGACGTCATCGTGATGTCCCAAATAACTGCAATAGCGGAAAATAAGTCTGAAAGATGGTTTTTAAATCAACTTAGTAGATAAATGTGTGTGTAAACATGCTTTGAAAGAAGTATGTATATAGTAATATCTGTAGTGCAATGCTCAGAATACATTTCTTTTACATATTTTTTTGGGAAGTGGTGGAGGCCATTGAATGTCTGCTTTTGTTTACCAATTTTGCAATGTGTTCAGGGGGGATTGCAATTACCAATATCATGGTGACCTCAGGAGTCACCACGAAGACATAAAATAGGTTTTAGAGATGTTTTTGATAGAAACTCTCTACCAAAACATAACTTTAGAAGATACTGTAAGAATCCCCTAGTGTGTAAAATACTATTGTATGTGTGGCTATATGTGTTTTACACTTCATGAAAAGGGCACGATCGTCACGTTTAATGACATCATTGCGACGTTCTGAATAACTATGAAAACAGGAAATAGGTCTGAAAGATCGTTTTTAACAAAGCTTAGTACAAAAATATGTGTTTAAGCATGCTTTGAAAGAAGTATGTATATAGTATTATGTGTAGAGCAATGTTCAGAATGGATTTTTTTACATATTATGTTTGGATGTGTTGGTGGTCATTGAATGTCTGCTTTAGTTTTCTATTTTTGTGATGTCTCTGTGGGGTTTGCGACGTTGTTGCGAAGGTCCCCAAAAATAAAAGAAAACAATCCTTTAGCAAAAACTTCACAATATTTCAGGGACTAGGGTGGCTCTGATAAGAGCTGTTGCATTGGTTGTGTGTATATGTCTGCTATACAAAAGACCGGATGCAGAATTTCCTCTATAAAGTGCACTCCATCATTTCTATAAATTCCATGCATCTAGATACAGCCCATGCGATGGTCTCTGAGGAATGCAGAAACCTTATATTTACATGTTTTCTGGCTTTGTCAATCTGTGGACAGAATTGATTTGACCACTTCCATTTCTGTGTTTGGCATATTTTAGAGTACACCAAGAAAGTGTGAGGGAAAAGCGATATCAGTTTTCCAAAGGTTTCTTCCATTAGGATTTCCAGCCTTACCCCAATCAATGTGCCTAGGCCATTGCTACCACAGTGTACAATCATGAGGGGAGGAGCATGGGAATCCACAATAGATTTAACTAAAGCCAGCAACTGATGAAACGTTAACCCTCTCTGGCCAAACCAAGCAATCTGCACATTTGGCAACCCCAAGTCCCTGTCAATACCTCTATTTTTTGCAGCGACTTTATCTCAATAGATAAAGCTGTGGCCTATAATCCATACTGTAAGCATTTTGAAGTGAGGGAGCAATAGTAGTAAGGAGAAGGCTGGAGCTCAATTATCTAGTTTTCAAAAGGAAGGACTTTTATTTTTTAAAAGATATAGTTCATTGGATGCTGTCAGCATGAAAGTGAATAAAATTAGGTAGTGTGTTGGATGCCTTAGCAAGAATTCTTATTATTGGCTGTTGTTTTAAGAAAAGAAATGAAATACAGACTTTGAATCCGTAAAATAAAGCACCGCTGCTGTAACTTATATGGAAGCAGCAAGTTCCTTCTAAAATTTGCTGTGAACTTGGAACCAACTGGTTCCACTGGGCTGCTAGGTACACTGAGCTAAAATAGAATTGGAGGGGTGGGAGGGTATTCAGGAGGGATGACACAATTTAAATAATGGCATGTTTTAATTTCCAACTCACAACTATGTAATAAACTGTTGTGTACTATTTAAATTTCAGAGAAATTAAGCTAAATATAGATTTGAATTCCAGTTTTGTTTTGCGATTTCTCCACGATGATCCCAAAACCATTGGGAAATGCGCCAACTGGAACCTTGTTTTGAAAGAGAGGGAAAGCGTTAACAGATGCTAACCATTCAAAAGTGGAGTTGCAGTAGACTAAAATAAAATACATGATTTCATTTGCTGCTTTTCTCATGGCGATACAGTGGAAAGTTGAAGAAGTTGCAATTTTAGAGTTCCTTTTTATGAGAGTGGTGTACCATTTTTGTGCTTAGTTTTTACAAATCTTAACAGTGTCAAACATATCCAGAAAAAGCTAAAACAACAATATAATCTACAAACTCAATTCACTGGTATGCATATAACTTTATAACTATTTTAAAAATGTACATTAGAACTGAAGATGTATATGGGAGTTTGATTAAAAGGAGTATCACAGTGATGTGAAGAAATATATGAGATCAACTGTATCTATTAGAGTGTATGTGTTTAAGAGGTTAGTGGTGAATGTTTTGGGAAGTAAGAGAAAAATGAATTAGTGCCTTTTTTTTACATTGTGTAATGTATTGAAAAATAACAGTATAGTATTTTGGAGAGTAGCAACGAGGAACTAAGACTGTTTTAAATGTTTAAACATGATGTGCAGAATAGATACTTCTGTTGCTTGCATTCTGGGAGTTGTAGTACTTTTAGTAACATTATTAAACAGGAAAGGTATAGGGCGAAATATTAGATGATAACATGTTGTACACCTGGTAAAGAATTAGAAAGAAGTAATACTTGTTAGGTATGTATTGGGAAGTCTATGTTAATGTAGTTTTTAACTTATATGACCTCTTTGCGTATGCTTAGATTGTGAGATATGTTTTTTTGTGCTTGCACATAACTATATACGATAGGACTTTTGAGTTCACTTAAAGATGCAGAGTGGTATATATTTTTGGGAAGATGGCTTGAAGGTGTACATATTGAGAAAGTGTATATATGGTTACACAGTGATCTATGTTCAGTAAGGCTGATGAAAATTTCATGTGTATGGTGAGGGTAGTGCTTTTCTTTAAACATGGTTTGTTCAAAATTAAGGAGGATAATAGTGCAGAATCCCTCAAGAGTTCTTGTGCTAGCTTCATTTCAAGTGTAACTATTGTTTGAGATATGCTGAATATATGTTTTAGAAGCAGAAGTATTTGAGAAATGATATAGGTATGCAAATTGGAAAAGGTTTTGTGCTTTGAAAATGTTCAAAATGTTGTTTTCTGTTCTAGAAACTTAATGATGCATGTGCATGCTCAGTAGCAAAGCTATTTATGTTTCTAGAGAGCCATGTATGCAATTATATATCAAGTGTGATACCTAGATTTCACCCACACATAGCTCCGAAGAAAAGATTATATGCAGTAAAACAGGTAGATACTAACAGGATATAACCAATGAGTCAGATATATAATGACAACTGAAGTTACTTTCTCAGTCAGTCAGGCAGTATTCAAGCACTCATTTAATCACTCAGCCACTACTCAGGCAGTCATCAAATCAGTGATTTACTATCCATGAAGTCATTCAATTACCCAGACACTACACATGCACTCTTGCAATCAGGCAGGCAGAAATTATGTAGTCATTGAACTATGCAGCACTACCCATAGATTCATCTAATAACCTAGGGACTAACTATTGACTTATGCAATTAACAAGGCTGTAACTATGCAATCATTATGACATGTGTGCAGAACCTATGCAGCCATCTAAACACCCAATTACAACCCACAAAGTCATTGAAAAACTCAGGCACTACTCCTGCAATCACCTAATTATGTAGAGAATACCATTGTAGTAAACCTATCACCCATCCAGTACTAATGCAGTCATTTAATTACTGAGGCAATAGTCTTGCACTGATACAATCATCCCAGAAATTCTTATTTCAATCCAATCTCTGAAGCTATAACAACAGCTACATAACTTTCAAAGCACAGGGATGCATCATATTTACAACAATGTGATGGATCCCCGTTCTCTCCCCTGCTCTGGCACAGAACTGGCTGCCATGCTCCAATGGAGACACCCTTGCATGGCTGTGCTGCAGGGAGTATTGCATTTGTCAGGAAGGAATACCTTCCTGCACAAAAACAATCACAAGAGATGTTTTCCTCTTTCTATGTGTGCTGCAGAATGCCATTCCAGTTTGAACCCAGCCATATACAAATCAGTCTTGACCCTGTGCCTCATGGGAACAGTTCAGCCCGAAAGGTATCAAAAAATTAGAGATCTATCTCATTGGATCAGAACAATGTGTGAAGACATGAGTTTTGGATGCCAGAACTAGGCCAAAAATGTATAAACAAAAGATACTTTGTGAAGAACAGTGACTGTAAGAACTGGTATGCCGTAACACTCTTACCACTCTTGGTTGAGTTCAGAAATTGCAATTTGCTATTGCTACTTACCTCGCAGTGATATTGTTTGTTCTTTCTAGACAACATTATCATTCACACATGGCTCCTTAATCACCACCAACATTTTATCTGCAATTGTTTATTTCTCTGCACTAAATGTTAACTTCCTTTTGTATAAAATAGCACTTGCAGCTGAATTTGGAATCCCAAAATGTTGGGCCATTTGAACGAACCAGCTGTGAAAAAGCAGGGTAGGCGCAGTTCAAAGTTACTGACCTTTTCCGTCTCACACCCATTTTTCATTCTACCCGCATTGTAAGCCATTATCGTATGTGGTGTGCATCCCGGGATCAGTCATTACAATGCAGTTGTTACCACACATGCGTCACAGCGAATGCGCTGTTACCATGCTGAACCTTTACCACACATTTTTTACAATGCATATGCTTTTACCATGCATGCCTTTACAACGAATTAACGTTGTAAAGGTATGAATGGTAATGGCATATGTGTGGTACTGGTGGTAAGTCAATTGTAAATGGTGGGGAATGCACACCCTCTTTAATCATGATTCATCATCGTTTTCCACTCCATTCGTTCAATGTTGCGTGCTCACAGGTTTGTGGTGCCTTGCCCAGGTGGCACCCGGTTACTACATCACAATATTTCGGGGCGACACTTCGCCCCAAATCCAATGGCACAGCAGAATGCTGCTTGCGCAATTTTTTTATAAAAGTACTCAAATGTATTCAAGGTTCTCCTATTTTATATCCTATTGTTCAATTGAATCCCTCTTTTTGTTCCACACGTAGGGTAACATGCCAATTTTCAAGAGTTTCTCATGTTCGTGATTGTCCATCCGGACCTTTTTACAAGAACACGTACAAATGCAGCAATTCATCCAAGGCAGTTTTTTATTTAACCCAATGCATTTCGGGCATTTTTGAGCCCTTCGTCAGGGGTCACTGACTGCACTCGGTAACATTTCCTTACTCCTTACATACGCCGAAAGTATGTAAGGAGTAAGGAAATGTTACCGAGTGCAGTCAGTGACCCCTGACGAAGGGCTCAAAAATGCCCGAAATGCATTGGGTTAAATAAAAAACTGCCTTGGATGAATTGCTGCATTTGTACGTGTTCTTGTAAAAAGGTCCGGATGGACAATCACGAACATGAGAAACTCTTGAAAATTGGCATGTTACCCTACGTGTGGAACAAAAAGAGGGATTCAATTGAACAATAGGATATAAAATAGGAGAACCTTGAATACATTTGAGTACTTTTATAAAAAAATTGCGCAAGCAGCATTCTGCTGTGCCATTGGATTTGGGGCGAAGTGTCGCCCCGAAATATTGTGATGTAGTACTGGTGGTAAGGGCATATGCATGGTGGTAAAGGCACTGACATGGTAATGGCTATCTGTGTCATTTGAGGAAATGGAGAGACCCTTCAACTTCCTCTTTACGACCTGTGCCGTGCCTGAGTAGAGCTGTCTCATCATCATGGTGAGAAAAGGGGGATTGGGCCTGGGGTGAAAAAAAGACTGGAGGCCAGGGGTACAGGAGGGTCATGCAGGGTTCCAGTTTTAGGTCACAGGGCAGTGGATGGGTATTTTTAACAAGGGCATGGGGTGGGGGTCTAGCTTTAGGGCTCAGCACAGGGGTCGGGTATTTTGAAAAGGGCTGGGGACCAGTGTGGGGTGGGGGCATCACGGACCGGTTTGGAGGCAAAGGGCAGGGGCCAGGTAAAACCTTAACCACACATATGCCTTTAACATACATGCCTTTACAACGAAATTTGTTGTAAAGGCATGCGTGGTGAAGGCATATTTTTGGTAGAAAAATGTCTGGTAAAGGTTATGCATTGTAAAGGCATTTGCGCTGTAACGCATGCCTGGTAAAGGCATGTGATGCAACGGAATGCATTTTTCCATCATACATCCATGCATCCCTTGTCAATGGGGTATAAAGACATGCTGCAAACGTTTGCAACATGAAACATAAAAGGTGATGGTAGGATGCTTACAATAAATCTAACTATTGGCATGCACTAGGGTAGCATTCCTACTTATCGTTCGTTTGCCCACCATGCCACCGCAGATTAGAACCAGTTATATGCAAATCAGTCTTGACACTGCTCTAATTGAACAGTCCAACCTGAACCACCAGGCCAGATCCTCTCCCTGACTGGAATACAAGCAACCAAAGAACTGTTCCAGGACCAGGGTCAAGACTGATTTGAATACGGCTAGGTCTAACCTGATGTAATGCCCTTAGTGACCAAGAGTATGCCCAGACGTGGGTTCCCTGTTCACTGTGCCACTGAAACCAAGCTATGCCCCAATAAAGAGCCTCAATCACAGTGAAACTGGGCATGGTCGGCAAAAGACCAACAGTTGGAGTGCTACCCCGAGCGATTGCCAGTTGTTAGACTTATTGCTAGCATCCTCCTATCACCTTTTGTGTGCTTATTATATTTATTATGTGCTATGCAAACAAATAATCGCCAGAATGCTGGATAAATCATACATTGGCCCCCAGTCAAGAGATCTGGGTTAAATCCATTGTTCTTTTGCTCACCATGCCACCCCAGTTTAGACCCAGCCATATGCAAATCAGTCTTGACCCTGTGACTCATGGGAGCTGTCCAGATTGAACTGCCAAGCCTGGACCTCCCTGGACCGGAATCAAGCATCCTGGGACCGGGTTCTGGGTATTACCCTTCATCAGCCAGGCTAGCTTGAATAAAGTGGCACAGTGACAAAGGGACCCACATCTGGGCATACTCATCCCACTTAGGGTGAAAAGTTCTATGCAAACAAATGATGGACAAAATGCTGAATAAATCATACATTCACCAGGGAGGACCTGGATTGGCAGTCACAAAACTGCAACAGTCAAAACAGCTGAATGGATTACATCACATTTGGTAGAAAAACTAGAACATTACCTAAAAAGCGTGCTTTTTTTTATTTGGTGTAAATGCATTCAGTAGATTTTGAGAAATGAAGGATCAAAATGTTAAGATGTCTAGAACCTTGGTACTCCTGAGGACTCTTGTAGGTATGTGTGTGAAAAAATTTAATTCGATTAACTTGTCCAGCATGTGTTCTAATGTGATTGGCTGGCCACAATGGAGAAAATGTTTTGGTCACCATTATAGGACTCAGGGCTTGGTCCCCAAGTCCTGAAAAAAGTTATAAGAAGGGATTGAAGGGGTCAAGTAAGGCATACCCTGCCCCCCTAGCTCTGGTGGGGATGGTCCCAGATGGGCACCCATAGAGCCAAGCTTAAAAATGAAATGCTGTCAGGTCCCATGGAACTCCTGCACTCCTGCAGTGCTTAGTGCATCCCTGTGTTGTCCTGCGGGAGTTCTGCAGGGCACAAAAACACTATAATTCACAGCCTTTACCTTGTATAGACATCTCTGCAAAGAGGCCAGTCCCTTGTGAAACCCTTCTACACACAGCCAATAAAACCCCAAACTGTACCACTCTTTTGCCCTGTATAGAGGTCTACGCAGGGAGGCCAATCCCTCACCAAACCTTATTATGCACAACTTTTGCTGAGCTGAAGGTTGTGTGTAGCGCTGGGTCAGTCGTCTGCGAAGATGTTGGGCATAGTGCCTGGCCTTTGCCAGTGCTTGGTTGGATGTCAGCCACCCACTGTGGGTTGGGAGCAAAGCCTGGTCACAGACCAGGCCCTTCGGCCAATCCCACACTAGGGTGGGGGTCGACCACCCATGGTACATATGACACACGGAATGGCCAAAGATCGTGCACCTTAGTGGTTCAGCTGCTCACAGTGGATGGGAATGGTAAAGAAACCTGGAAATTCAATTACAAAAACAAGGGCAAATGTGATGTTATACTTAGTTATGACAAAATATCTTAGTTTATATTTTGAAAAAGTCTCATAAATTCACTGGAAAAACACAGGTTAAGTTGATGCTATAGTTACGTTAACATGTAAGTTAAAACATAAAGGGGCCCATTAGGAAGGCGGGTGGGTGGTACTGGGACCGGCCACCAGTAGTGTGGCGGTCCCGCACCGGTGATTAGGATGCCACCGCTACTGTGGTGGTGGCATCCTCCATTCCCAGCATTGTTCTGCATGCCTTACGGAAAGGGTTTTTCCCCGCTCCCATGCTAATATGGATGGCGGTGTCTAGCAGACACAGCCACCATATATAGCCCCTTTTCCGACTGGCGAATGGTCTTTCCGTCCGCCGGGGTCCCCCCTGCCATACTAATATGGCGGGGGAAAATGGGTGGCGGGTGGGGTAGGATGTAGGGCGGATCACCACCGCCATGCAGGCGATGGTGATCTGCCCTACATCCTAATGGACCCCTAAGTGGTAAACTAAAAAAAACAATGAACTTCACCAGTTATAGTTAAATAAAGTAATAATGACTTGAACACTCAGCATGCACTGTTTATGACCTCACATAGGCCCTCATAAATTAAATCACTCATGACATGTTCTTTATATCATTGATAACATCACTGATGATCTCTGAAAATGTCATTGTTCATGACATCACTGTGCATAGCAATTGTGCAAAGTATAGAGAAAGTCTATTCCTAATTGTAAATCTGCACGTAGAAATGTAGATTAACGAAACGTAGAGACTTACACCCAGGACTAGTAGAAAATAAAAACATGAATGAGTATACAGATGAGAAAATATGCACAAGTATATTTAACTTTGCATTTCTGAACCACCGTCTTACTTGTTTCTATCTGCGATGTATTAATATAGTTCATATTTTCATATCATATGGTACACTTCAAGGAAGGATTCGTATATATCTTCATTCTAAGAAAACCAATTATAGTTTCCATTTTGTTTAGACGTCTAGATATTATTTTGTCTAGTACTCTGATCCATATGTTTTCCTTCTATCTACTAAAATATTGCTATCATCTCCTCTAGGCAGATGTGGCATGTAATCTACTATTTGAAACTGTATTTGTTCTCAAAGCGTCATGTAATTTTTTATTATATAGTCTGCAAGGAGATTTTATAACAAATAACATACCTGCTATCACAAATACATCACTCTGTTCTGAATGATTTCCAATGTGTGAATGATAGATTGCTTTACCTATAATCATTTTGTTACATTAGTGCATGAAAATAAGAGAAAATACAGTGTTTCTGTTTTTGCAATTGTAAATTGTATTGTTTTACTTGTTTTGTTTTAAGGCTTTAATGAAGGTTGTTTTAAGAGTTCTCCCTCTTGATTATTTAAACATTGTTTCCTCTGGGAAACTTTTAGAGTAGCTTTTTTTTGTTTGCCCTTACCTCAATGATGTAATACTATTTTTTAAGTTTTTGGATGAGTTAGAATATCATGTTACAAATGTGTTCGTTGTTTATTCTGCTCTTTGATTTCCTTCAGCAGTTTAATCTTTCCATTCTGAGATAAAGCCTTCAGAATTGCTGATCGCAATATGATATTATCATAACGCGTCTCTGAATTTAGCTGGAGCTCGAATGGATATCATTCCTTTCTGTTTTGCATTGTTATACTTTTTCGCATAATATTGATGTCTATGTAATTAACCTGTGGTTTACCTTTAGTCTCTGCGCAATAGGGCGTTTGTCCTCAGTGTCTTGCATTTGATGAATGTTTTTTATGTTTCTTTAAATGCAAGTTTCGCTGCTTCCATCTTTATTTGTTATGGCTTATGCATATCTTGCACTGCATATATGTGTTTAATACTGTCACTTGCTTAACTACTATCACAGCTGTAAAATCTTTTTGTTTTGAGTGCTTTTCAAATGTGCAATGATGCATTATATTGTGTCTAATAATCTTATTACAATGATTGAATTTCAAGTAGGACAATGTTCCCAACTTTTTTTTACATTTGCTTGTACTGATTTTCTTATTTTCTTTTAATTAATTTATCGTGAAGATTTGGGCAGCAGTCGCGAGGAAGGGCACATCTTTATTCAGACCTGTAGGGTTTGGAGCCTCCTTTAACTTTAGAAGAAGTGGGTACCTCACTTACTGACTGAGGCTGGGAATTAAACTATAAAAGATCAACACAGGCCCAGTAAAAGTGCATGGTACCATATCCTCATCATTTTACCTTACTTGACTTCGTCTGTTCACCAGTCTCAATCTACATACTCTCACTTTCTTTATTTTCCCCCTCTCTGGTTCCACTCCTGGGGCCTGTTGTGGAGTTGCTGCAGATGCACCTCTCTTTTCTGTATTCCCCTTTTAAGGCCCTTGCCCTGGGATTGCCACGTGATGGTGTGGACTGTGCGGGGCTCTCGTAGGCTGCACCAAGGAGTCACTGCGCGACTCCCAACAGTGCCATGGCTAGCCTCATGCTACCCTAAGGGTGAATGGTCCAATGGTCGAGTATGCTCCTTTTGGCAGGCTTCAGGTTCACGGGGGCACACAGAAGGTTTTTGGGTGACCAACCTCCCACGGCGGCAGGAACATCTTGTTGGTCTACGGACGTTTCAGATGTTTGAATCCACTCTGGTGGTACAATGCTCCTTAGGTGTACCTGGTGATGCACCTGGGTAATGATGGTGTTTGTCTTCTTAGACTTGGGTTACAGGTGGCGATATCTTGGAGTGAAGAGGACTAAAGGGACTTTGTGGCCACGTATCTTTGCTCGTGCCGTTCTTCTCCCATGGCATCTGTGGTCTCAAGCAGGGATGCCACCTAACTCAAACTGCCGACTCTCGGGAACTGACGGTCACTCTGGTAGGGGAGAGAAGCGGGTTGTGCTTGCTGGCGGATCACATGTGGTTCTCCCATTGAGCGGTCTCCAGGGACGTTGCTCTGCCTTGGTAGGTATGTCTGTCCGCGGGTGCACTCTTTTATTGTGGTGGTACAAGTCCTCATTTTTTTCTATTATCTCTTATGCACCTGTGGTGGTTGTTCACCCTGTGGCATCGCACCACTCTCTTCTCCTCCTTCTCAATGTGGCATTTTGCCACTCTCTTCTCTACTGGCATTGCTTTGTGGCATATGGCCACATGCTGCATGTCTCCAGTGAACATGCGGTGGTGGCAGCTTGCCACTTGGAGTGTGTGACTCTCTTCTTGCCTGTTGTGGGTCACTGGCGACTTTGTGTTGAGGCAGTGTTGGGGAGAGCACTCGGTGCTGTCTTTGGCCTACTGAGGGGTGGTGCTTCTACAGTTGAGATGTAGTCTCTCTTCCTGTGTTCAGGCAACGGTAGGCCTTTACTCTTTTTTTTTCTGGGCAATGCTGGTGGTGCATGGCTTTGCGCTGCTTCTCTTTCACAGACACCTGGCTTGCAACCAGACTCTCTGTAAAATTGTCTCTTGGAGGGTGCTCTTGGCTGGCTCTCTGTATGCCTTATTCTTCTTTTCGGAGAGAAGTCTCTCTCTCCCAGGCTCCTTCCCATGCTGTCAACATCACTGGTGCATCTCTCAGTGCACCTCTGACTTCGCACTCTCGGTTTACCTTCATGGACACCCTCAGCTGGTGTTTTGTGTGCCAATTTTCCTGGCTTGTGGTGACATCCATTCACCACTTAGGGCATGTGTAGCAAGTCCCTTGCTTGTCACTGGTGGTTGCACGCTCAACGCGCATCTTTCTTGTGCTTTCGTGGGGCGTACTTGGTGCTTGGATGCCTTCTGTCCCATGACCCTTGTTGGACTTTACTTAACAACTTGACACTTCTCTTGGCTAGGGTACCTTGGCCTTCTTGTGGGGGGTCAACTGTCTCTTGCTTAGCTTCCTTGAGGGGAATTAAGTGAATCATCTCATCCTTGATTGCACTGCCATACCCACTAGGTGGCGGCCCAGCCACACATTTCAGAATTGAGGGCTTCCTTGATGGCACGTGTTATCTCCTTTATGGTGGCAGAGCAGTGGTGTCCTTTGGCCACTAGGGGGTGCTGTTGTTCTCTGCCTTCTCCTGTTGCCCTCTTGCCCTTCTTTGATTTACCCACCGGGTGCTCCAACAGTATGTGCGATCTTAATAGAACCAGGCCTTGCAGAGGCAGCAGACAGCCGGTAGGACTATGTGCGTGCTGTGCAGTTTTCCTTGTGGCTTGCTAGCTGTCTTAAGCTTTGTTGCTTGGTGCTTGGCTGTCTTGGGTTTAACTGGACTCTTGGCATTTTTGAGGTTGGGGCAGCAGTGCACTGCGTGTGGCTCCATGGGGGTTACCAGTCCCCCCCTTGCAACAAGCAATGGGCAGCCAACATGGGGCATCTGGCACTCATTTGGCCATTCTCTCTTATGGCTGCCCACTTGGCTAGTCTCTCTCTTTCTCACAATAGTCAATCAGTGTCCTCTCCGGAAGATAAATATTTTTCCTTATTAAGTTTTGCACTGGCCTGGGTTGACAGTCTGTGCTTCATTCTTCGCCCCTTGTGGCCCTGGGCAGCCATCCTGATGCTGCAAGCTATGTTTTTCCTTGCAATTACAGCCTCTCTTGCTGCTTCTCTCTTTGTGGATTGACTGTCAAACCCCTTTTATTCTGCACTGGAAGGAGCCTGGGAGAGAGAGCCTTCTCTCCGACAGCTCCGCAAATCTTACCTCCATCTAACTCTTCTACCTATTGTGGTGACCATCTTCTGGAGGCAATCCCCCATTGAACTTGATCTCACTTCAAGGGATTTTGAGCCAACTGAAATCTGGAGTACCCACTGATGCTGCACCCCCCTAGTATTTTAAATTTAGTCTCTGAGACAGTAGCACCTATGATCTTAGAAGTGATCAACCCCTCTTTAGAAAAGGGACTAGTACCCCCCCACCCCCTTTGGAAACAGGCCATGGTAATAGTCGTTTTATAAAAACCTAACCTTGACCCCGAGGTACTGGCAAACTACCGCCCGATCTCTCTGTTACCAGGAATAGGAAAAGTGGCTGAGAAGCACGTAAATTCCACAATCTCAACCTTCCTGGAAAACAATATTTATCTTCACCCCATACAGACAGGATTCAGACCACAGCAAGGCACTGAGACTGCACTTGTGACAATGGTGGAAGAACTAAGAAAAATTCTGATGGAGGTGGCTGCGCTGCACTCATTTTACCTAATCTCAGCGCACCCTTCTACACGGTTAACCACCAGCTGCTAATTCAAAGACTTAAGAATGTTGGAGTTGCTGGCTCAGCATTAAAGTGGCTACTTGCTCTCCCTGATAGTGACTGTATAAATAGGGGTAGTATTCTCTACACCAAACAACAACTATTATCTCTGTGTCCCACATTCAATGATAGCTGCCGCCACAACTTACGAGCGGACACTCCCTCTCTACAGTGTGAGATCTGTGCCTTTACTGCACACCCCCCGAACATCGAAAAACAAGAAACAGCCAAATTAAAGCTGATATTGCTCAAACGCAGATCTATGAAAAAGCATAAACAGGAGATACATGATCTGCTCACAGAGGAGGGCCCTGACGTCCTTTTTCTGACTGAAACTTGGTTAGGTGACACATCGGCGCCCGAAACCCTTGAAGCTATTCCCCCAGGCTACAGTCTGCTCAGAATTGACAGAGTTCGCCAGAGAGGTGGGGGGTTAGCACTGATATATAAGGGGGACTTACAATGTACTTTAGAGAAAGCCACCCTATCTAACAGTGAGTGGGGTTTTTTCATGATAAAAGTTTGCCCTAAAAATACCATCAATGGATTCCTTATATATCGTCCTCCCGGGGGGGCCACACAGTTCTGTGACCATCTGACAGAACTGATAACTCAACCTGCACTCCGTTATAAAAAATTACTCGTTTTGGGTGACTTAAACCTCCATTTTGAAGACAATGACTGAGGGGAGGCACAGGCGGTGGTTGAAGTTCTGAAATCTCTAATGCTCAACTTACAATCATTGTCTCCATCGCATCAATTAGGGCATCTCTTGGACCCTGTTTTTGCTAATTGGGATGGTATTAAGGTCTCCACTCCGATTAGAATCACTTGGTCTGACCATTACATTATTCCCTTTGTGGTAAATGGTACTCCTCAGGAAATCAGGAATACTAAGCCCAACTCCCACAAACGCAGAAATTGGAAAAACTTGAGCCTAGATTCTTTTAATCTTGCCCTGCTAAAGGAACCCCCTCCCCGTGGTGACATCCTTCTGGAAGCATGGCATGACTATGAGAGTTGGATGTCCAAAGCTCTGGATACAGTATCGCCTTGGACACTGAAACCCCCCGTAAGAAATACTAAAACCGCTCCTTGGTTCTCCAATGAGCTCAAGGAGGTCAAAGCAAAATGTAAAAAGCTTGAACGCTCCTGGAGAAAAAACTATGATTCAGAAAGCAAGCTTAATTACAGAGCAGAACAAAAAAAATATCATAAACTCTTGAGAGCTACTAAAGGCAATTATCTCAGGGAAAGAATAAAACTGGCAGACAACCACACCAAAGAACTCTTCTCGGTATATAAAGAACTTACGGTACCCACTAGACTAGAGGCCCAGGACATCTACTGCAATGAGCTATGTGACTCTATTGCAGACTACTTTGTAAGCAAAGTTGAAAAAATACACACCACCTTTACGAGTGGCACTGATCCACGGTCTGATCACGGTGCGACAGTGGATATTTCAGACAATAAACCTTGCCTGTCGTGTTTTAAAGTCCCTGAGAGACAAGACCTGCTTAGCATCGCTAATAGCATTCAGTCCGGCTCACCCATGGACGTCATCCCTCCGAAACGTTGTAAGGGAATTTTAGAAAGCACTATTGATCATATTGGTCATATGATAACTATATCCTTCCAAGAGTGCCATGTGCTGGAAGCATGGAAAATGGCCCAAGTCATCCCATTAAAAAAGAAACCAAATGTGCAAATTTCCCAGTTTCAGAATCTCCGCCCTATCTCCCTCCTCCCCTTCTGTATGAAAGTGGTGGAGAAGATAGCCAACATTCAACTCATGAAACATCTTGAAGATGAGTCTCTCCTTCACTCCACACAGTCAGGGTTCAGAGCCTGTTACTCTACTGAGTCAGCCCTTCTCTTCTCTACAGAATGTCTGAGGCAAATGGTGGATGAGGGGCAGACAGCAGCGTTGGTACTTTTAGATCTTAGTGCAGCTTTTGACACCGTGCTGCACACAACGCTGCTGTCTCGCCTCTCGGATATGAGAGTGGTAGGATCTGCCTATGAATGGATTACATCTTTTCTTGAAAACAGGAGTTTTCAAATGCATTGTCCTCCATTCAAATCCTCCCCCAGGAAGCTGAGACATGGGGTTCCACAGGGCTCCAGTTTGAGCCCCACCTTGTTCAATCTCTATATGGAACCCCTGGCCCACATTGTGCAATCTTTCGGAGTGGATATTGTCACGTATGCTGACGATACCCAACTCATGATTAAACTCACGCACAATCAGGAAGATGCCACCAATTTCTCCAACTGCCTTCTGTCAGTAGCAGGTTGGATGAATAACAACTGCCTACGCCTTAATGGCGACAAGACGGAGCTTTTAGTCATCGGTAAATCCTTGTGTGACTGGTCACCTGAGTGGTGGCCAACTGAACTGGGCGCAATTCCTTCTCCATCGGAATCAGTCAGGAACCTCGGAGTTATGCTTGATGCTGATCTCTCTTTTAAACACCAGGTCAGCAAAGTCACGGGTAGATGCTACAGCATTCTCAAAACTCTTCGCAAAATCCTCGACCATCTTCCCATCTACGTTAGGAGAAGCCTCATCCACGCATTAGTCACACCTCATCTTCACTACGGTAATGCCCTGCTCTTAGGTTTAAGTAAGAAAGGCTTACACCAACTGCAGTGTGTACAAAACGCTGCTGCACGCCTGGTTCTCAATCTGCCCCGCAGAGCATCTGGGAAGTTGGCTCTGTCAAGACTTCACTGGCTCCCCATCAGGGAGTGTATTAAGTTCAAAGCGCTTTGCTTTGCCCACCGCATTGCCCAAGGAAAGGGCCCAAGATACCCGCAAAAGCTCCTTACCGTCCATCGCCCCATCCGGAACCTGAGATCGGCCGGAGCAATGCTGTTTAAACTCCCTCGCATTCGCAAGGCCAGGATGGGAGGCCGTTCCCTTAGGTTTTTGGCAAGTAAACACTGGAACGAACTGCCCATAGATCTTCGTATGGAGCCCTCAGAAACAAGATTCCGTTCAAAACTTAAAACTCATCTTTTCCCTGCCAACTACAACTAGTGTTTCTAGCTTAATTTTCCCCCTCACTCCGGTCTTCTGCCTTCTAGGGTCTTACAGCAATTTATAGCGCGGGGACACAATGTTTTAGTGTAACCAGGCGCTCTAGAAATGGCTATATTATTATTATTATTATTACAATCCATTTTGGAGGATCGACCCTTTATAGTCTTTGAAGAGGAATTTACTTTGGAGTCAATGCCTCTTAGGTGTGGGGTCCCTCAGGGCTTGTCCCTGAGCACCATTTAACGTTTACTTGAGTCCCTTGGCGAAAATAATAACACCCTTTGATATTCAGATCACCTATGCTGATGATACTCAGCTGGTGGTGTCACTTAATCAAGTGGACTATTCAGCCTTAGGCTTGGCCTCACGCTTGGGAAAGGTTTCCAGCTGGATGGGCAGCTTATGTTTGAAACTTAATGGAGCTAAGACAGAGTTGATGCTCCTTGGTAATCATACCACAAGGAGAACAGACTTGTCTGGCCTAGTTGTTTTGGCTCTTCTCCCTCCCCAAAGACCAAATTAAGAGTCTTGGAGTGTGGGTGGATCATAATCTTGAATTTAAGGAGCAAGCATGCAAGGTGGCAGCTTGCTGTTATGGAATCTTAAGAATGCTAAGAAAGATCCTCACTTGCTTCCTCTCTTTGCTAGAGGAGTGCTGGTCCAGGCACACATTTTGTCTCGCCTGGTCTACGCAAATGCTCTATACCTAGGAGCCCCACTTACCACCATCAAAAAGCTACAGATTTTGCAGCACGTCTGCTTACTAATACTTCCAAACGCACTTCAGCCAAACCTGCGCTTACTTCACTTATTTGGCTACCTATTCAAGAGAGAATCCAATTTAAGGCAAAGTGTATTTCCCACAAAGCCTTATTAGGTAAAGACCCACCGATTATCAGATTGATCATTCAGCCTTATCGCTCCTTTAGGTCTTCAAGATCTGATAACAAGGAGCTGGCAGCAGTTCCTAAAATAAGGAAATCACAAAGCGGAGGGCGCCGCTTCGCGTATAATGCTGCTAAACTATGGAATCACTTACCCCTCTTGATTCGCCTTGAACCGAACTATCTGACTTTTCACAAGCATCTAAAGACCTTTTTGTTCCCTTAACTCATTTCGAACTTGAAGTTTCCTTGCATTTAGTGCTGGGATGCCTCTGGGTAGCCATGTGCTCTAGAAATGTCTTTCATTTCATTTAATTTCCTCTGGGGTTCCTCTCCTTTACTAAACCATGGGGTTGTTCCTTGCATGCAGTGGCAGCGACATTCCACTGGGGGTGCACAGCGCTCTGCTAAGTCATTTACTGATTGTCCTTGAGCCCCGGGAAGTTGCTCCGTGCACTGTAGATAGTGCGTTGTAGGGGCAGTGGGGCCACACTTAGTGTTTCTTAGTGCTGCTGCTCAGGGCAAGGTCACTCGCACTGCTGGGTCTTCTGCTAGGGCTGGCGTGCAGTACAGCAGAGCGGCAGCTAGGTGTCCCTGCTGCATGATCTACAGCATGCTTTCTTGAAGCCTTGGCCAACACAGAGTTGTAGTTGCAGGTGTGGGGAAGCAACGAGCAGCTTCCGATTCTGTGGGTGCTCAAGTGAGTGGCTTCAGCTGGGGTAGACAAAACTCTTTGCTGGGCTATGCCCTTAGTGTGGTGTTCTCACGCCTTGTCCGCACCATTTTTTAGGTCGAGCCTGTCCCATTCCGCAGGAATGGATAGGATCGAATTCATGTCGGCAAAATCCTCTTCAAACTAAGGGGTTTCAGCCCGGCGTTTTCTTGCAGTTCACGTGAACATGCACGAGCATTCACGGCCAGGGCTTCTCCTCCCCTAGCAGCACTCCTCCCACACCAGCAACTCCCCCCTCCCACACCAGCACCTCCCCTCTCTCTCCCCGCAAACACAGCCTTGCCGTAGCAGCACTCCTCCCACACCAGCACCTCCCCCCTCCCACACCAGCACCTCCCCTCTCTCTCCCCGCAAACACAGCCTTCCTTTCATTTCTCCTCCCCCTCCCCAGCCAGCTTCCCCCAGGCCGTGTTCCCTCAGATATGCTATTGCATATCGTTTGCTACCTCTTGTATTTTGTTGCTCTTGATACTTGCACAACTGTCACTATTGTCTCATGTAACGTAACGTTTGCTTTTGTAACATGCTCACTTGTAATTTTGGCTTCATGTATCTAAAAACGCCTCCCTCGCGCTCCTTTCTCCCTCTCTCCCGCTGCCTAGTCCTCCCACCCCCTCCCTCTCCAGCGCGCGCTCCACTCGCATCTGCCTGCTGCTCCCCCGCCCACCCCCCCACTCCCCCAACCAGCAATGCCGAGAAGCTTGTTTCCTCTAAGAACATATCGTTTGCTACCTCTTGTATTTTGTTGCTCTTGATACTTGCACAACTGTCACTATTGTCTCATGTAACGTAACGTTTGCTTTTGTAACATGCTCACTTGTAATTTTGGCTTCATGTATCTAACAAGCATTGGCATTGCCAATAGGTCTCGCTTGTGGGACCTTATAAGTATTTAGTTTTGCAGCACAATATCTGATTATGCAACTCGGATATTGTGCTGCAAAACTAAATACTTATAAGGTCCCACAAGCGAGACCTATTGGCTATGCCAATGCTTGTTTTCATTACCGCCAGAGCACAAGCTAGCAGTCTCCTTTCCTCCTTCGCAGTGGTGACAGGTGGCGCTGCAGTCAATCTTCACCAGTCGCGCTAGCCTCTCTTAAGCTGCCAGCTATGCTTGGGCTTGAAATGCTGGAACGGGAGTCTGCAAGTGTGGCAGCGGCCTCTCTTCTTCCTACACACAGAATTGTGCTTTCAGTCAGCAGTGAAGTTGGCGGAGGTCTCTTCACTTGCCCGCTGAGGCGGCAGCAGGTAGTTGGCTGCCTGGTGCGCATGGGGCTATAAGTTCCTTTAGTGAGGGAGGTGGAAAACTGTAAAACCACCACCGGGGCCTGGGTGAGTTATGAATGGGAATCTGTTTAGACCCCGTTTGCTTTCTTCTTTGTGGGCATCAGCCACGTTCTGTGAAGACAGAGCATCAGCCCGGAGTCTCAAGTCCAGCCTGATCCCTTTCTCTTGCTTTGATTTCACTTTCACTGTATGCAAATGTAACAGGCTCTCTCTCACTCACCCTAAAGCCACTCCTTTCTCAGGCCAGGAAATGGTTCACCTTCTTCGTGGTGCACCATTGCCTCTTTCCCCAGACAGGCGATAGCGGCAGTGCTGATGCCTATTTATTCCTCATGCACGGCCCTAGGCCCATTTGCTACTAAAATAATGCACACAGACGAATGATAAGTGGACTGGTAACTGTCCCAGGGCACATGCGCCCAGCATCTTTATTATCAGGGTAACATGACCAGTGGCGCCTGTGCTGGGTGGGTGTACAGTGTAATCCATTACGCTCTTCAGCACTTGAACGTGTGCTGCAGCACACTACACCTTCCATCTCGGCAGCAATCCTGTCATGTTACTAGTCTTCTATTTGACCACAGTTACAGCCACATTCCCAAATTCTCGTGCTTTATTCACCCATCTCAGCAGTACTAGGTTTTCATCTCATATATGTGGCTCCAGGCCTTAATACTGGTAGAACTGGGGCTAGTAATGGTATTCTTTCATTGTATGAAAAGTATGCTGCAAACTCTTCTTGTATGATAAATAGAGTGTTTGCTGGACGCTCTCTCTACTCTTGAAGATTACAGAGCAGTGGGAATAGAACAACCCCTAATTCTGCTCCTTAAATCAATATAGGTATGAACAATAGAGTTCAAAGTAATTGGATGCCAACCTGTAAGTTCACTGAAGAGCCTTGCTTATTTCCTACCATTTAGTCCAATGCTCTCTGCATTTCTTTTAACAAAGGCACATAATGTCCATACTCCTATGTGAGAGGCTGGCTCAGTATATGATGTACACTTATGTAAGTGGCCACCTTGTACTGATCCAGGCAACCCCTATGGTATTTTTAGTGGTCTTAGGCAACCTTAGAAAGCTCTCTAAGTGGTAGCTGTGGAATAGTCTTCAGGGTTAGTCCAGAAGGAGTGTAAAGCAGTTATTTTTACCAAAAAATACTCTTATAGGTATAGATTAAGTGAAAAAGAACCACACTGTGTATTTATAAAAATATCTATTTATTGTCAGACACTCACTAACACATACAGATATCTCCTAGCCAGAGATGTACACAATGCACACAGTGCTTTGCAATAGAAACAGGTAAGTAGCACTGAATACACAGTTGTCACCAGGGTGGGGGGAGCAAACCATATACTAAAATAGTGGTATGTGAACCACGATTCGAGTCAAGACAATAGTCAGAGGACGTAGAGGTGCTGGGGATCCAAGGAACCACCCAAGGTGAGTATTTAGGAGCCCCATGGAGGTTGTGTGCAGTGTCAGAACACGACAGCATTTTCTGTACAAATCAACGGGTAAGTCGTGGTTGGAATTTTAAAGAAGAAGGACCCTTCAGAGTGGACGCTGAAGAAACCCAGTGGAAGACAGAAGTTTGGAGAGCCACCCCACCCGTGAATACCTTAGGAACCAGGATACCTGCCCCAGGGAAGCCGGGTGCATAAGTGTGAAGTGGCATCGGAAACCGCAGTTGAAACCAATTGAGGACTTCAGGAAGATACTGCTGCTGGAGAAGGTGAAAGTGTCAGGTGCAACCCAAAGGTGGATTCAAATTGAGAAGTACCTGAAAGCAGAGGGGACAGAGTCTATGCCACTTGGACATGACCAGGAGGTACGGAAGGCGAATGCCCACCAATGTTGGGTGTTTTAAGAGAGTTGGCGGTACCCTTGAAACTGCAGCTGTGAGGACCAGGCGACGCTTTGAAAGACCAGGAGCCATTCATTAACTGTGCCATGTCAGATGTCAAGAGTTGAGGGTTCGATGTCTGGTGGGAGCACCAACAAGCCTTGGCAACTACAAACAATGTAGAAGTAGAAGTAGGTGCAATGTTGGGACCATCATGGTCCAGGAGACTCACCACAAGCAGAGGAGTCAGGCCAGGCCCCGAGTAATCAGGGGAGCTAAAAATAATTCAAAAGTGACCTTCAAGAGGACCCACAGGTCAAAGGCACTGGAGTCACAGAGGACCTCGAGCAGCTCATCAAAGTTTCAGGCTCACGGTGCAAGTGATCTGGTGATGTTGAAGATCTTGGTAGTTGGAGATGCTTGAGGGTGGGGTACTTGGAGTCTGAAGATCTTGGTGGAAGAAAGCCAACAAGCCTTTGCAACTGCAAGTCAATGCTGTGCACAAGGGTTTGGTTCCTGCAGCTCTGACAAGGGATACTGGCCTCAAACTTGGTGAGAGGACAGGGCAGACCTTAAGAGATGGTGAGAACCACCAACTGTGTTGCTGAGCCTTTTAGAGTCCGTAGAAGCCCAGGATCAGCAGACCAGTCAACTTGGTTGCGGTGCCTGCAGATACAGGGAAGTGACTCCTTCACTTCAAGGGAGATTCCTTCAGGTGTCTTGGATGTCCACAGGCCCTGGATGTGTTCCTGTATGGAGCACAGGCAAGGACATTGCAACAGACGAGCAGGGCAAAGAGATGAGGAGCAGCAGGAGTCTTCCCGGTTGTAGCCTTGATGACCAGAGCAAAGTCCAGAGAAGTCCAGAGTGCCGTTGAAGTGGTGTCTGAATTGCATCGTGTCCCAAGACGAATCTAGGGGCCCATCCACAGGTAAGCCCTTAAACACCCTAAGGAAAGGGTTCGGACAATACAGGGGTCCCTCCCTTAGGAGGGGCAGGACAACGGGGAGGATACACCCCTGTCGTTTGCCGTTTTGTGCCAGAGCTATATCCTTGAACTAGTTTGAGCAGGACTATGCATGAGGGCATCAAATGTGCAGTGCACGCAGACTATGTGGCACTGGCAAGAGCTCCGATCCTGCCCCAATACACTAAATCCTGTCTGGGACTTGGTCACACCTCCCTGTGACAGGATGCCTATTGTTCTGCCTTCCCCTGCTCGAGCTTAGCTCAACAGCAGAATGGGCAGAATCATGTCTCTGGTCGGCAGCAACCAAGTTGTGCTGTCCGGGTGTAGAAGATTGGTCCTGGGAGCACTGAGGGCCTATCAGATGGCCTTTACAGTGCTTTCAATCAGGTATGATTCCAACATGTTTGATACCAAACATGACAGAGTTCGGTACAGCCAGTTTTGAGATGGGCATCGCGCAATGATGCAGTGCCCTTCTATATGTTATTTGGCCGTCTCACTTACAGCCCGGGAGAATGAACTCCAAAGGCTGTTGGGGTGTATTTCTCATGCAGGGGCACCCTCACACTTCGAACCAATCACCCTGCCTTCAGGATTGAAAAAGCCTGCTGTTGGGGTGACTTATAGGTTTTAAATGCAGTGGCCTTCGATATAGGGGAACCTACATCTTTCGTAAGTGGTGCTAGCACCAGCTTACACAGGCTGCAACGGCAAGCTTGTGGAGATAGTTTGAATGGTCTCCCATAGCTGGCAT
Source organism: Lissotriton helveticus (assembly GCF_964261635.1). Taxonomy (NCBI): domain Eukaryota; kingdom Metazoa; phylum Chordata; class Amphibia; order Caudata; family Salamandridae; genus Lissotriton; species Lissotriton helveticus. The sequence continues at coordinate 943,181,669 of NC_136071.1, forward strand.
AATACATGCTTTAGCCAACGGGGGACCTCTAGAGTATGTAATCCCTGTGTACCTTAGTACCATATACTAGGGACTGATCAGGGTTCCCCAGTATCCAATCTGGGATGTACCTAAGAACTCGCCATTACAATTTAGGGGATAATGCAGAGAGTCTGGGGTCCTGATTTGCATGATCCCAGTCAGACTAGTCATAAACAGCATTACATCAAGCAAAAGGTAGAGGTAACCATAGAAGCAGATCCTACTTTCCCACATTCTACATCAAAGATAACCTTTATATCATCATATTTGACAAAGGGCTCTCTAACACAGCCCCATTCAACAATTCCTAGTGGTCCATGGGAAAAGCCAGAAAAATGACCACAAAAAACAACAAACACTCATACTTGGCCATAGGTGAGATCAATTGGGTTGTCCAAATTCCCTTGTTAGGACTGATGGATAGTTGATTCTGGGTTCAGGATAGTTTCAGGGCTGGAGCTAGCTTTTCTGTGCTCTCACTTGAAAATGCAGGAAGACCGCTCCAGCGAGATTTCATAATCTCACAAGAGTGGGAGTCATCTTCGGTGTGGCTGCTATAAAACCCACACCCAAATGCTTACATATTGCTTGTTATTCCAAACCGTTCTGGTAGCAGCATCGCATCTCTTACGTCCCGGTTTCCAACCTCGCTGTGAGGATTCCTCACAGTTGTCTGGTGGCTCAGCAGTTCTACAACACATGGCATGGTACATTTTGAAGACTCAAAAAGGATGAAAAAAAGAACTTTAACCAAAGCAGCACTACTTTACGTCAACATAGTAAGGTGCATGCGCATTGCGCACCCTGCACTGAGCTAGAACTTACTGCAGCAGAATCGGGACAACAGGAGGCTCAATTCTCAATCAGGGACAGGAAATCTATGACACAAAGAAAAATTAAAGCCAGGAGATAGAAATCCGAACTAGAAATTAGAATTTGGAACTCAGCAAACAGTCTGTGCAGTCTGGTTATCAAAGGGAGGGTCACTCAAGAACTTGAAAGTTGGTTAATCTGAACTATTATAACAGTGATTGATATGATTGAATGTGAACAGGAAAATATTCATGGTGATGGATATCAGGAGTAATAAGTTGGTGCTTAACCTCCCAGTGCAGGTGCAAAACTACTCGTTGGAGAAGTATACTATACACTAGCAGGGAGCCTAAACTGGTTAACCAAATTATGCGCACTTCTTTCTTAATGGCATGCTAACAACGACGCATCTCGACAGTGTCCGTGATATTTTCAATAGGTGGGAAAGAGGGAATGCTAAGGTAAGGCCTGAGGGCTTCACATGCTAAAATACCATTTAAACTAATGTAAAAAGGAAGGTTTTTTTTTAACCCCAGTTTCCATTCACAACAGAAAAACTCAGCACAGACATCACAACATTAGTGACTGATAGGTGTGACTGGGATAAGCTGGGATGCTGATGTGCTCTAGACACGACAAATGAAGCATATCTCATTTTTGTCCCTTCCCATTCCTCTATCCCTTGTGTGGCTGATCTCATCCTCAAGTTGCCTTTGGTGCTGGGAACAGCCAAGCAGTGGAGTTGAGAGCCACCTTACGTGATGTCTTGTTCCCACAGGGTCTTGCATCCCACAGGTTAGTGCGTGTGCCTGTTATAGGGAAACCAAATAAAGTCAATGAAAGGAGTCAAAGTTGGAAGTGTTCGGTTGAGGAGTTGTGATGGATGGAGAAGTGGCTACCTCATTTTATCAGGGATTGAAGTAAGAAATAAATGGTGCCTTTTCACTAGTTGTTAACTGTCCTCTGACCACAGCAGCATTGATTAGTTTGACCTTTCAAATCGATGCCTCAACCAGAGAATCATAGACATTAAACAACACCAGCCTTTGAAAAGGTAGAATGGAATGTGTTCAAGGAAGATCTAGAGAGGAAAAACCATTAAGTACAACCTATGCAAACAAGGGGCATTCATAATGTTAACAGAAAAGAAAGAATAGAGAGAGAAAGAAGGACTAGGGTCCTGATTACAAGTTTGTCGATGCTGCGCCGGAATGGCCCACCCGCCAGATACCGAGTTCAACTCATGTATGGTCAACTTTCTTTTGCCTTTCCCACTGCGGTGCTCTAAAAATGGGCACAGCAATGTGAACTCAAAAGGTGTTCCAGCACTGCATAGACCGTAAAGTCCATGACGTGCTGGAACTTTGGGTGCATGCAAACAGGGGGGTACATGTTGTGGCCCCCTGAATGCATCCCAATGGTGTTAGAGCAAACATATCTCTGTACAGGGGTGAATATATGACATTGTTCTGCATTCTGTCCATCAATTGTTGTTTTTGCATGCATCCCAATGGTGGTGGAGCTTGGGGGCTATCTAGGGGCCCCTTTGTTATCCCAGCACCAGCCTTTTCATTGCGGACTCACCACCATGAAAACGCTAGCGGTGGAGAAACTCGTAAAATGTTCAGCGGACCACGGAAGTCCCGCCTTGCATATTGTATTTTAAATCTTGCAAATTCATCAGTCAACGTGAAGACACATTATTACATGGATGTAATCCTCTCAATGTTTATGTCACCATTACAGATTTGTGTTCTAATAGACTCAAGAGTAAAGGGCATGTCATCTATGCACAGTATAAAGCTGAACCAGTGGAAATTCTGGCAATTGCTGGAGCAGCTGTCACATCAGGGACTGTGTGCAAGGAATCAAATATAATTTCCATGTCTCCTCAATCCTACCCTCTAAAAACGATTGTATTTGCCATTATTTATTCTTCAGCTTTCTGTGTCATTCTTAGAACCTCATGTCATAAGCATCACAACCCATGAATTCACTGGGAACTACCTGTCGTAGGTGTTGCTCTGAATACTGCACAAAGAACTGCTTTCATCAAAAGAGAATGAAACTCAAAATTTAAACTATCAATTACAATAAAAGAAATCAATACAACAACTGTTGAGACTCCCGAAGAGATAATGATATCTGCGACCTAAACTAGTTAAAAATGTAGTTTTGCCTTTTGAATTCAGTAGCGTCTGTTCAGCAGTTGAGCATTTTGGAAACTGATTGTTTATTGATCTGAGAAGGACTGTCTTGTTTAGAGTAGCTTTCACTGTATGCCAAGGATGAGAAGTACGTATTTAAAACTGATCAAGTCACCTCTTTGGGGTGTCGTATTTCAGGAAAAGGAATAATTATGGACATTGAAAAAGCCTGAGCTGTTTTAGAATGGGCAGTCCCCACAACTGTCAAAGACATACCAACTTTTCTAGGCTTTTTAAATGGCTAAATATGCTTTGTTAGAAAGGAGGGTTTCTACTTGGCATTAGCTTGCACTGTTGTCCAAGCAGGGACCCTTCTTCCTAGTGATGGTGAGTGGGATACACTTTTAAAATAACCCCTGCTCGCCCCTTTGGTAGCTTAGCACGAGCAGACAGGCTTATCTCAGAGGCAGTGTGTAAAGCATATGAGCACACATGCAGTAATACAGTGAAAAACACTACAAATGGACACCATACAAGTTTAGAAAAATAAGTAATCTTTATCTAAGCCAAACATGACCAAAATAACAAAAATCCACAATACAAAAATCTAAATATCCTGAAAAAGAAGTTATTCTCAAAAAGAAAGTTTGTAGCAACAAATACCTTCCCCTGGAGTTATCCTTATGTTGTGACAGATGAAAATTCCAAAGTACAGCGTCGGGCCCAGAGTCGCACGGACTCCAAAAGAACAGTACCTTGGAAACGATGAAAGCAACGACAGTGCACAGCACCGGGGAGGTGATGCTTCATCGGCGCCAGGCGGTGTCAGTTTCTTATGACCACAGGGGAGGTGATGCGTCAGTTCCTTACGACCCCAGGGGAGGTGAGTGTTGAATTTCAACGGGGTGTCCCCAGAAAAACTACCTGACCTGGGTCATCACAAAAGTACGTTCAGAAATGGTCAGAGTAGTACCTATGATTTCTAAAACCGTATTACAGATTCACCACAAGCTTGATTTATCTTAGTTCATTCACAAGTTTGGTTTATTTTACACAACGTAAATCAAAGGGAGAAGAAAAAATCAAAATTGTATAATGCTTTTTAGAATTCAAAGCATTCATGGGATTCCATACATCAATTATTGAAAACCATTTGGTTTTTACTAACAATATGACAATCATAAATAACTTTTGCAAATCAAAGTATAGCTGTCATTCTAGGAGATAATTTGAAACATATTAAATCTCATATGGTATCATAAAGTGCTCTTAGTGAGGATAGAGAAAAGAGGTTTTGGGTAAGATGGGGGTGAATAGGTTGGTGGGGGACTGGGTAAAGGTGTTGTGACATGAACACAGTTACATTTATGTACAGCTAGACCTTTACAGCCTAAAATGGTTCTTGAGTTCCCTATATTCATAACACATAGGTCCTGGTGAGTCAATTTCTTTTTGGTCCTATGGTGTGAGGATATGAAGTAGTCTACATTTTGACCTCGTAGGTTTAAAGGGTTAATTTGGTCCTCGTTCTGGGGTCTTCATCAGTACAGAAACGTTTAGGAGCACCTAAAGAAATAGAATGTGCTCAGTGTATATATTGCGTTATGGTGAATCATTGGATATCATGGGGTACCAAAACATATGATACCTACTTCAGAATCGGCTAAGAATAACCGTCTGGGATGGGCAGCCAACGGCTCCCTAATAATCTGAAAAATAAGGTGAATTTAAGTGTTACATAATGAGATAATTGTTCATTATCCTAAGTGGTATTATGGTTAATGGAGGGGAGACTTACTTGGGCGAACCAAAGTAGCATAGGGTATGAATCTCCTTGTTTCTCAATGGATCCTTAAGTCTATCAAAATCCGTGGAGCGGTGTCGCAAATCTACTGCGTGGTCGCTAAATAGTCAACATTGAAGAACCTAAGGGGAACGTGGAAAAACTGAAAACTTAGCGTAGGAGGACCAGGGAACACTTGGTCTTAATTTGGAAAAATTAGGATAAATACATTATTTCTCCCCATTTTTGCTTTTTCTATGTATTATATTGTATTGTAATTGCATTTATATAATTCCTACTACCCCTGACGAGTTGTCAAATGGCTTTTTTGGCGAGTAGCACGCTACTCCAGAACCCATAAAGGATTAGTGTTGACTTCGTATAGTGAAATATGAAGGTAATTTGAGTGGTGGATAGGTTAGTCAGTTATTTGGATTCAGAAGGATAGCGGAGGGTTAGAAGAGGGAAAGAAGTTTGCATTTACATAGCATTTGTTACCCCTGATGGGGTGTTAAAGCTTTTTTTTCTGCAAGTAGCACGCTACTCCAGAAACCATAAAGGATTAGTAGTGAATTAGTATAGTGAAATATGAAAATAATTTGAGTGATGGATATTAGTCAGTTATTTGGATTGAGAACGATAGCAGAGGGACAAAAGAGGGAAAAAGGTTTGCACTTATATAGCACTTGTTACCCCCAATGGGGTATTGATGCACTTTCTTGGCGAGTAGCATGCTACTCTGGAATCCGTAAGGATTAGTGGTGAATTACTATAGTGAAATATAAAGTAATTTTAGTGGTGGATATTAGTCAGGTATTTGGATTGAGAAGGAAATCGAAGGACTAGAACAGGGAAAAAAGGTTTGCATTTATATAGTGCTTGTTACCCCTAATGAGGTGTTAAAGCATTTTCTTGGCGAGTAGCGAACTACTACGGAACACATAAGGATTATTGGTGAATTAGTTTAGTGAAATATGAAAGTAATTAGAGTGGTGGATATTAATCAGTTATTTGGATTGAGAAGGATAGCGGACGGAAAAGGTTTGCATTTATATAGCGTTTGTTACCCTTGATGGGGGTTTGTAGTGCTTTTTTGGGCATGTGTACTCCAGCAAATGCAGGAGGTCTGCTGTAGTCTGGAGGTGGCAGCCTGGGGTGAGTCCGCCTTTAACAGCCAGTCGTCGAGATGGGGAAAACTGAAACCACTGATCGGCACAGATGAGCTGCGGCTACCGCCATCACTTTCGTGAACACCCAAGGGCCACTGGTAAGGCCTAAGGGGAGCACAGTAAACTGAAAATGCTCATGGCCTACAATGGACTGTAGATAATGCCAGTGGGCAGGCAAGACGGGGATGTGAAAGTAAGAGTCCACAAGTCGAATGCTACTATCCAGTCTCCAGGGTCTAGACAAGACTTGAGCCATGGTTAATATCTTGAACTGCTCCATCCGGAGGAAGCAGTTGATGTCCCTGGGGTCCAAGATAGGACGCAGGCCTGTGTCCATCTTGGGTACCAAAAAGTAGTGGGAGTAGCAACCATGACCTACTTCTGACACAGGGACATGTTCGATAGCTCCCTTGGCTAAGAGATCCGTAACTTCCTGGTGGAGAAGGTTCAATGATCCTCTGACATGCGATGGAGTGTTGGTAGCATGGAAGGAGGGGTAGTCTCGAAGGGGAGAGAGTAGCCCCTTCGGACTATCTGCAAAACCCACGTGTCTGACATGATGTTGTGCCAGTGAGGGAGGTGATGATAGATCTTGATGCCCACTGCAACTGGTGGCCCTGTGTAGAACCGGCTTTTTGGAGACCTCTCCCCCACTAGGAGAGTCAAAGCCAGTAGTGCAGGGCACATCTTAGAACCTACGGGTTCTCCTTGTTCAAGTCATACATTATCAAAGAGACCAGGACAACCAGCCATGGAGGGAAGTAAGTTATTTATTAGCTCGAGCTAAGGACAGAGGTCCCAGAATGGTACACAGACAATTCTACAGAGACTGCTGTTTTACTCCACAGCTTAAACATATTTATAGCGCTAGCCACGCCCATTTGTGCAATACACAGTTCCATATTTTGATAAGTTCCTCATTCTGACAAGTTCTTCGTCAGTCTTGTGGTGCAATTGTGGTCAGGGGACATCTGTTCTCTGATTGCACAATGTCCAAAGCCCCGTGCTTCCTTGCTCAACTGGTGTGGTCATGGGGCACAGACTCGTGCTTCCTCTATTAGTTGGTGTGGTCACAGTGCACAGCCTCGTGCTTCCTCTATCAGTTGGTGTGGTCCCAGGGCACAGCCTCGTGCTTCCTCTATCAGTTGGTGTGGTCACAGGGCAGCTGGTCGTGACAGGTTGAGTTACAAACAATGGGCAGGATGTGGCTGAGTCTCTGCACAACTGGGGGGTGAGGCACACAGGCAGCTTCTCGGAATCAGCTCGACCACAAGGAGCAGGGAGGGTTGGGCAAGTTTCAACAGGGACGTGGAAAGCAATTCTTCATCAGGTTGCCGAGAGCATGGCAACACAAAATTGAGTCATGTGGGTCATTTTAAAATACAGTTCAACACCTGGAAGGTTGGACTAAGAAGATTTGGAGGCTGCTGGGGGGGGGGGATTTGATAGACTGGCCAGTCAGCACACATGGAAAAAGCAAAATGACTTGGATTATTTATGTCCTGGAAGGTCCCCCTTCCTGTACATAAACAATCTGTAAAGAAAATTCCATTTTGTGACTTTCATGTGTGCTGAATGAAGCAGCACACATGAAAGTGACAAAATGGCACTTTATGATTGGTTATGTGTGGGAAGGGACACCTTCCCACACAGGAACAATCTTCCCCTGCACGCAGACATCCTTACACAATCATGCAAGGGTACCTACACTGGCACTGCCTTTAGCCAGTGCCAGCGCTGGGGAAAAGGAAAGGCTGCACCATACTCTTGCAAATATGGTGCATCCTTGCTTTTCTGAAGTGGCGGAGTGGGGCGTTAAGCTATGACGGCTAACACCTCACTCCGCCACTTCCGACTCATATGCCCCTAAGTGTTTGTAGGTTGTCATCAGTCTCAGATTTTTTCAATGCCTTTCTGTACTTGAAAATTACAGAGCATTGGTGCTGAGGCAATCCTAACTGAAGTTGGTTCCATTGAGAACTGGTGTCTGGGTATCTAACTGTCAAACCAATATTCCGTGCCTTGGTTAGAACAGGTGAACAGTTGGGATTCTTTCTCTAGGGAGGACGTCTATCATTTGTCATGGAACAAAAGCCATTGGATTAAAATATGCATTATTTTTATATGCTTTCTCATATGTTATAGTAGGTACCCTTCTATGCTTTTTCTTGTTTTTGAAATCTGAGTAACTCACCTTTGGTTAACCTTCGGACACTTTGTATTTCAACAGGTTTCACAAACAAATATTTATTGATTCTTCAATATAATCAATATAAAGTCTCTTGCTCTCTCCTTCTCCCAGCCCATCCGTTTCACCCCTCCAGATCAAGCGCCCAGTCGCACTGCCCTAGAGGCAGCCCTGGTTGGACTTATCAGCTCTGCTTCTTTCCTGCACAAAAACAATCAGTCCTTGTAGTTCCTTGTAAGTACTTTATTTAAGTAAGATGGTAAGTTAAGAAGAAGATAGGAAAACCCCTAATAAAGAACTTAAAAAGTCCAATCCTGGTATGCTCAAAGGAAAATATGAGGTGCAAAAAGCTGGGGAAATTAAGAAAATCAGACGAAAGATTCAAATGTTAAAAAGAAAAGAGTCACCACACAGGAAAGCATAGGTACAAAGGGGCATATTATCAAGGACCGGTGTTAAAATTATCGCCGTTTTATCGGCAGGAAACTGCAGATAAAACGGCTATAATGGGCTTGATAATACGCCCTTGTTAATTCCCATAGAAGCCCAGGTTCTGATGTTAACATGGGCTTCAATGGGAAATAAAAAGGGTGTATTATCAAGCCCATTATTGCCGTTTTATCGGCAGTTTCCTGGCGATAAAACGGCGATAATTTTAACACCGGTCCTTGATAATATGCCCCAAAGTTTTCCATGTAATCTTGAAGAGAAGTGCAACGTTTTTGCCAAAAAGTATAAAATCTCATTAATGCTGTTGAATGAGAACATATGTTTTGTCTGTGGCTGGCGTGTGAGTGAAGGCAGCCATGTAAAACGGGTTGTTTTTGGCCAAAACATTTCTACTACTGACTGTTTTGGAATTCAAACATTTTCAGTAGGATGCCTCTGGAAACTGTGGCTGAGACACATTTCGCGATGTTGGATACATTGGTTAATCAAGTCCTGCTGCAACGTTGAACTTCAGTAAAACAAACCTAAGCCGTGAAAAACGGCTTTCCAAGTATGTTTGACAGATTACCCAGGTCCTCAATTAAGGCATTAAAATCCTTTAGCACTGACACCTTTTTATGACACTGTGTCACATGGTGGCACTGTCTGCGCATTTTCTTCTGAGAACATCAGGGGCCTTATTTATGAAGGCCTTGCGCCGCCGGTGCGCCACTTTTAAAATGGGGAAAAAGTGACGCACCGGTAGCGCAAGGCCTTCATAAATAAGGCCCCAGTTTAGCAAAGCAACATACACTAAAAAAATAGTAATAGCCGTGCGTCCACGGGCCATCGGTACTGGCATTGTGCAGCCCTAGCAGCGGCAGTGGGTGGTGGAAGCTGCAGTTGCTTCCTTAGCGATTCCTTGGGCCCTGGCACGTATTTGTTTTTAGAAGTTAAGAAGTGGCTACCCACACATTTTCATTTCTAATTTTTCGCTCGCATGTTATCTATATGTAAAGACTTCTTCATAAGTCCAGAGGCAGCCGCCACAGGTCTGCATTTATTTATTCTAAATGCCCATTGTGTAAAGCTAACAGTTCATGTACAGAGAAGATAGACTCCACTCTTTATTAATCCGTAGTGTATGAACAGATCAGAATTGTACAGTATTTGCCTCAAAATCAATCTCACACATGGACAATTTGACAAGGTTATTACACCATAGTAACCGATACCAATAGAGGAACAGTAAGACCTTTTCATGGTACTGCTGACCGCAGCAGTGCCTTATACTTTTCACATTGCCAGGCTGTAATGTTTGGTGTATGGAGAATGGAAAAGAAACTGAACAAAGTAAAATGCCCTAGTCCTGTGTGAGGTTTTCTTTTCTTTATTAGCCACTTGTACTTGTCATGTCCTCCTCTGCAGAACGTGCAATAGACAAGTATTCATTTAGGGAGCGATTGTTAAAGAACACTAGGTGGCAGTAGAGGCCTTTTGTATTAATGTTGAGAGGTAGGATCACAGGCTCAGGAGCTGAGCAGAGTGAAGCCTGAACTGTTTATTCTAAATGTAGCATCGGGCATTTAATTGCCTTACTTTATGAGCGATTACTATTACTAGAGTAATATGTTTTAGCGCTAACACATTTGACATTATAATGTGAAATTGAAAATGAAGAAAAAAAGATTACATACGTCCAAAAGTAGCAGATGTATTAAATGTTTTAGAGATCGCAAATCGCTGAAATCAAGGTTTGCAACCGCGATAACACTTTTACATATCTATTAACCCCATCTAGTGATTCTGAATTCTTTTTCCCGTATTGCTAAATGGATTTAGAATAGTTTTCGAACCGCTATCTGGATTTGGAGTATTTTGTGTATATCTTCCAAATAAGGATTTCGACCCTCATGTATTAACGATTTGGGCTGTAATTCCGGTCACAGATAATTGAAAAGTTACGATTACCAAATTGGGGCGGTAATTTACTTGCAAAGGCGAAGTGGATTATTCGTGAACAATGACCAAGAGTAGGAATTCTCCTTCTTCGTCTTGGTGGACTTGAAAGAGGGAGACATGACGAAATTGTCTTGGCCATGATTGAGTGTTATTGCTTAAAGGAGGAACTGAGAGCAGGAAAGATCTTATTCTAAATACTATCGTGGGTGGTGCCTACAGAGCCGTATCAATCACAGCTGAATATAGTCCCAGGAGTTCAGGTTTAAAATTGCCTCTATTTTGATGAGAGACCGAGTGAGAAGAATAGCTTGGATGGTGCGTAAAGTGTAAAATTGTAAAAACAGACATGAATTCTCCTTAAAGGATTCCAGAGGAACAGTAGAAAGCGTTCAACTTTTGCGACAGCCTTTTTTGAACTTCATGAGATAGTCACTAACTAATACCCAAGCCATGCTCTCAGATATATACCATGCAGCAGCGGCTCCTCCCCAATGGCGGAGGAGCATCGCCCCACTGCCTGGCTCAGGGCTAACAAATGTAAAATAAAAGTATGTTCTTGCATCGTTTCATTTTGCATTTGCTGGCTCGTAACCCTTGCTGTAGGGAGGGGGGGGGGCTAGGCATGGGAGGGGGAGGGGGAGGAGGAGGAGTGCTACGTGCACTGCACTCTCTAAGTGCTCATGTGTGTTTGGCCAGCCGTCTCAGGGTGACCAAACACACATGCGCACTTAGGTTTTCTCTGGCCCAGATGCATTAGGCAACTGGGCTGGAGAAACCCCACAGAATACCTGGTCTGAGCAGGGCATCTTTTCAGCACGCTTTGCAGAGAGGGAATTGGATGGGAGTCTGGCCAGGGGCTGCTGGGACCCAGGAAGAGGAGAGGCGGCAGACACAACACGACGCTGGAGGTGACTAACGGTAAAATAATCTATTCTTTCTAAACTCCCTCCTGCATGACCTCCCCCCTCCCGCGAGACACATCCCACCCCACCACCCTTTATTCGTGGCTGGTGGCACTAATATCATGTCTAAAAGAAAGACATCAGGTAAATTCAGACATGCCCATTTAAGGACTTTAAGCTTTGTCAGATCAAAGGCTCTAGTTAACGGACCTGTGTTAGACTTGGCATCCTTGGCGTGGTTTCCTCAGATTTTTTTGCCTCTACCTCCTGCATTTTTGACTGTGTACTAGATCTAATTTTTGATGGCTTAGAAGCTTTGGGCACTTTGCCACTGCGGATCACTGATGCACAAGTGCTCCCTGTGTAAATTGTGATTATGATTGGTTATCCATGATTGGCATATTTGACTTACTGGTAAGTCCCTAGTAAAGTACACTCTGGGTGCCCAGGGTCTGTTCATCACATGCTACTTGTGGGCCTGCAGCACTGGTTCTACCACCCACATAAATAGTCCTGCAAATGTGTCTCAGACCTGTCACAGCAGTGTCTGTGTGCGCAGTTGTAAACTGCCATGTCGATCTAGCAGGTGCACACACTTGCCAGGCCCTAACCTTCCCTTTTCTTACATATAAGGCACCCCTCAGGAGTGGCGGCTCGTAATGTCGACGAGTAGTGGGGCGGACATTACGAGCCGCCACTGCTGGGGGCTGCTGTAAGATCTGCATGTCCCTACTCCCACCTCCTCCAGGCAGAGGCACTACTTTCAAGCCACGCTACCCCCTGTCACAAAGAAAATGTTAATTCACAGTTGAGAGTGTTTGAGGTCTCGGCTACAGACAGTTTAGCTGTCTGTTGGAAAGACCAATTTTTCCAGTATAAATGGAGCGTGTTTTGTGTCACCCCTTGTTCATGATTGGATGGTATAGTTGTTCGTATTTTTGTGTGTTCCGTCGAACCCGGCCTTCTTTTCCAGCAACGTCCCCTGGCTCCTAGGCGCTCAGCAGAAGCAGTCAGCGCACGCACAGCTCAGTAGCTCATCACACTATGAAAGCTTAATGACTCAAGAATGTCACGCACAGGAGGGAAATTCATCTGGAACAACATAGAGTGATCGAGATGGCAGTCCCTCAATTGAGGGGATGTAGTAGGGCGAGGTTTTTGAAAGAGGGAATGGAAATGTTGTAGATTTTCCGTGGTAATTATAGGATCTGTCCTGCATGCGTTAGGAATTCATGGCGGCAGGATTAGTGGACTCTCACACTGAGGAACGACGCCAATGCTTACCACATAGGCCACACAACAACCATGCACAGCTCCAACCTCACATGCAATCTCCAACCTGATACAAACTGGACAAGGCAATAGCAAATGCCAGCCCCATTCTAGAGTTTTCAGAGATGCTACATACATTCATGCATCACGGCTGGCGTTGCAGGGGGAGGGCGGATGGGGTCGCCGTGGAGGGGATGGGGGGAGGTGGGAGGGGCTTAAGGGAAAAATATATATAAAATAATTAAACTTACCGTCCCGCTTTTCCTGAGACTCCCGCCGTCCTTTTTCTTTGAATTCTGCAGCTCGTCACCAGGAAGGCTGCAGGCAGCCTTCCTCCCCTCCACCAATCACAATGCTGCAATGGAAGCGTTGTGATTGGTGAGACCGCTGCCCCACACTCGTCATTTTCTCTCTGTATGCTGCAGCATACAGAGAGAACAGGGAGAGTGAACGGTGTTTCTCGAGGGCAGGGGCGAGAGGCTTGCCCAAACAGTCAGTATTAACAAGAGTGGGCAAGCCACTCCACCCTGCCCTCGAGAAACACCACCCACCCCCAACCAGGAACTTCAGCTTTCTCTTTGTGTGAGAAGGCAGAAACATAAATGGTAGTTATTACCATTTATGTTTCTGCCTTCTCGCAGAGTGAGAAAGCAGGGGGCGGCGCCCAAACGCCCGTATAGAGGAGCCGCCATGGGCAGGGTGCAGTGTATACAAAACTTCAATAAATAAATAAAAAATATGAAAGGTAGGACATTTACCAGTGTGTTTTACATGTCATGATAGTGAGATACTATGGGGGATATTATCAAGGACTGGTGATAACTATCGCTAACCTAAGTTAGCGTTAGTTTTCCTATCGCTGTCTATCACCGTTTTATTCTGCCTTGTTAGCGACGTATTATCAACACGTCGCTAACAGGCGATAGCTTCTGCAAAAACTGCCGCTAACTGCTGCACGATGGCGATAGGTAACCCGGCGAAAGCGGGCAGAATCTAGCGATAAGCTTTTAGCGATATTAAAACGCAAAAGCTGACCCGCAAGTGTGGACTTTGAAAAAATAGCCTATCAGTCAACCTACCATAGAGAAGATGTACAAAAAAAAAGTTAAATGAAGATTTGAGCACCCAGTGCCAAGTGCAGCACACATCAACAACCCCCTCAAGCCCCCCAACAACCAGGATTACCAGAATGAAAGCCTGGATGCCCCGCTGGACTTGTGCCTGAAGCCTGGATGCCTTGCTGGACTTGCGTCTTGCACCTGGATGCCTGCTGGACCTGCATCTGGTGCCTAGATGCCTCTTTTGACTTGCGCCTGGATCTTGGATGACTCGCTGGACTTGCGTCTTGTGTCTGGATGCCTCGCTGGACTTGCGTCTGGTGCCTGGATGCCTCGCTTGACCTGTGTCTGGTGTCTGGAGTGGGATGTGGAGTAGCTGTGGAGTCGATGACCCGTGGTGTTGTGTAGTCCCAAAAAGTACCCTGTCATGCAGGACCTACGACGATTGCGGATAACATATACTGTGGGTCTGGTGGCAGACAGTCTTTGTGTACACCCCCACCACATATATAAATGTAAATTGATACTTGTATAGCGCACTACTCACCCGCAAGGGTCTCAAGGCGCTTGTACGAATACATCTGTGGAACCCATCCTGGCTTTCCCTGTGAGGTGTCCACTCCTGGGCACCCCCAAGGTGGATGCCAGGCATCCTTAGCGTTGTGGGGGCCGTTGTGGAGATTAAGCAAACTATTGCCCATAGTTGCAGAGTGGGACCCCATGATTGGAATAGGCACCGAGGTGAGAATTATCAGGTCCGAGGATTTATTTTTTTTGCTCAAGACCCGCCGAGGCGGGGAATTGAACCCTGGTCCCGGGCTAGACCTCTGCATCAGGGTCTGCCGCTCTAACCCTTGAGCCACACTTCTCCACATATTAGCCTATTGCTCGCATTAGCTAGCTCGCAGTGCCACTTGAATTTCCTGTTATCAGAGAGATTAGTTTGTGCAACTTTAGAATGCAATAACCTCAGACATGTGGACTAAATATATTACTTTTCACCCAGTCAATCGTGCTTGCTTGTTTTTGCTCTCAGAGAGATACAGAGAAGACACAGTTGAACGTGTTTACAATAAGAATTTATTTTACAGTAGTTCTTCTCATGTAGAATAAGTGCACTGTTACGACTGTAACACAGTGACAGAGATATAGAGCTAGCAGTACAGTGAATAAGAAGAAATAGTATTGTTCTACCATTTTGCAACGGTCATGAAAACATGAATATAGAATGCATTTATAAAATAAAGTGCATACCCCTAAGATGCCTGACTAGATGTACCTAAGTGTACCTAGCATGTGAGTAGGTGCGAAAGAGCTAATTAGCCTAATAGCCTAGAATCTAAGAGCCAAGAATCCCGCTAGGATTTAGTCCAACCCCCATACCTGAATAGTGCGAGTGTGGGACTCCCTCCTGGTCTTGATTTGGACACCCGGCAAGGGATGGTTAGACCAGTGTCAGCTGGAGCAATGGCATGCCGGAGCCGCAGCGTCTCTGGTCAGTGTGTCAGCCTTGCAGTCTCGGGTCCCTCCCGCTTACCAATAGCAAGAGGTGCTGTATTTATACAATCTATGTACGTGTGTTACCCATTGTTCAGTATGAATGACGTTTGGGGATTAAACCTTGTGCGTCGATGGGAGAGGTGAAGTGTACTTCCTGGAGAGTGCATTCATTAATTATTCATATGTGCCAAGGATGACGTGTTAGCAGTATCGATCGGTGTAAGGGGTTATGTCAAGTCAATACAAGGCAGTCTTTCCTTATTTGAAGCTATGACTTTATAAGGCTCGTTCATATGAAATGACAGGAGCTGATGTAGGGAAAGTGTACGGTATTCCCTGGACCTACCTCAGGGTACCGATATCGAATATAACAGAGGCGGGAGACTGATGTGTGAAGATAGCCTGTACCTGGTGGTGAAGTCTAGCAGGTCGCATGGAGACACGTTGCTGACCTGTGCGAGAAGTCTGCCTTGCGCACCTTGGAGCAGTCAATGGTGGAGGTGCTGCTGCACACCAATGTAGTGAGGTCCGCATCGCATATTACAATCCACCACTACACCGGAGTGCATGGTGGATTACCAATGGTGGGTGCCGTCTCCCTGCATTACAGGACGGATGATGTTGGGATGGCCAGATGCTGTAGAGGTTGAGGCCCCTGCGCTACGCCCAACTTGTGTTGTCTGAATTCTGCAACTACACGCTTAAGGTAGCCCTGCTGCATCAACTGCATCAGGAGGTCCACCAGAGGACTAACCGGGTCAGGCTCCTGCTGGCTGAGTCATAGATTTGGAGAGAGAGCTGTTGATTGTGCCACAGGGTAACTGTCCAGGTAAGGAGAAGGTGGGACGCATAGCTCAGGAGGGCCGGGGGTGAGTCGCTCATGCCTATCACACGTAGATGACGCACCCCCGGTAGCGGCACTACCGCTACGGTGGAAGAGATTTTCTCCACCGCCTCAAGGAGTGCAGTAGAGGAACAATCAGCACATGATGACAACTCAATCTATCAGTCAATCAAGGAATTGTAAGCGCGCTACTCACCCGTGAGGGTTTCAACACACTGAGGGGGTGGCTGCAGATCTGTTAGCCGAAGAGCCAGGTATTGAGGGTCTTCCTGAAGGTGTTCAGGAAGGGTGCACCTCTGATGTCTGCCGATAATCTCATTCCAGGTCTTGGATGCAATGTGGAGAAGGATCTTTTGCCTGCTCTGTCTCTGTGGATGCACGGGGTTTTGGCCAGTGCAAGGTTGTTAGATCGGATGTCTCATTTGAGTACGTTGAAGTACATTCTGTCGTTGAGGTATTTGGTTATGTTTTTGTGTAGGCATTTGAAGACAGGAGTGAGGATTTTGAAGGTGACTCTTCTCTCCATGGGGAACCAGTACAGTCTACGTAGGTGTTGGCTGATGTCTCAGTGCCGGGAGATGCAGAGGACGAGTTTACTGTAATATCTGGAGTTCGAAGAGTAGGGACTTGTAAATGCCGGCATAGAGTGCGTTTCCATAGTCCAGTTTGCTGGTGATGAGTGCATGGTTGACTGTCTTCCTTGACTCCAGGGTGCTCCATTTGAAGGTCTTGCAGAGGATGCAGAGGGTGCTGAAGCAGCTGGAGGTGACGGCATAGACCTGTCGGATCATGGTGAGGGATGGATCGAGTACTATGCCAAAGTTTTTGGCATGGTCCAAGGGGGTAGGTGGGCTTCCGAGGGCGGCGAACACCAGTTGTTGTCCTATGCTGAAGGGGTGGTACCAAGGATGAGGACAAATGTCTTCTCTGCATTGAGAAAGCAAAACTGGGTGTGGACTCCCAACAGTAAGGCCAAGTCACTGACCTAATAATGAACAAAACAATTGCCAATACTGTTATCCTATATATCTGTTATTCAGCACCGCACATTGGAATGAAACCTAACGTGGGTTTAAAGACTAATAATTCAGTCTGGATGAATCAATATTTATTTAAATCACTTGTAAAGTATTTGTCAATTACTTTTTACAACTTCTACAAATTTTACATCCCTACAATCTACAACATTATATACAATAAACAATCAATAAAACTGAATACATTCTACGATATTCCAAAACAATCAAAATTATCAATCAAAACACACATTCCACATTCAACCGGTCACTATCACACTCATAGAACAAAACTCATCTATTATATTTATATTCACAAATCCATTTACAAGACGCCATCAACGAAAATAACTTTTTTTGAAGTTTCAATTTTCAAGCAAAAATACATATAATTTAAGTTTACATGGCATATAAACAAACGGTCTACACGTTTCGAACTTCAAATAAGTTAGAAGTTCTCATCAGGACCACATAGCTGTGAAGAAAACAGAAAAAATCCATTAAGTCTACCCTTTACTTCTTGACCTGTAACTGCCCAGACCCTGCGTAACCACTTCTTACCTCCTATTGAAGAGAAGCCTCAAAAATCACCACGAAGTGGGACACTGTGGTAAAACAAATGGATAGACCACCAACACTTGACCAGACCCAAAACAGTAAATCCACTCGACCAATCAACATGAATGGACCCTAATTTACTCACAAATGGCCCAGGTCGTGCAGCATGTGGACATAGAGCTTATTGTCACTTTCTTGAACTGCCTTGATCTCAGACTCGCAGCGTGTCCAGTATATATGATACATAACAGGAGCGCTGATGAGAACCGGCTCATTCCGTATTCAAAACGAATCAATGGAAGCCCGGGGGGGGGCACTGTACCTGTCTGGAGAATTGGTTGTAGATAATCGTGGTGCCTCTGGGTGGTTACGAAAAACACACTCACAGCGAGCCCTGTAGAATGACAAAGGGTGGCTACATGAGTGTGCGGGCTACGTACGGTGTCAATTACAGGTTGCTTTAAGAGACTCGATTAGTTCAGTGAAATTACCTTTCGAGGGTACTCATTGGCGTCCTTGTTGAGCCGCGGGATGCACTAGCGTTTACTCGGCAATTTCCGTGTGTATACCGGAAATGATTCCAAAAACGCCTACTTTAGCGCGAGCGGTGTTGGGAAATGTAGTTGATCCGTGCTTCCGTAAACAACGTTTAAAAATTGAAGGAAGCATCATGAAGCGCAATTGGTGCTGGATATTGTGGTTCTCTGGCATCTTATTATAAAGTGATTGTGTCCGTCAATTATGGATGACCTGATTCCATATTTATGATCGGGGGGAAAATGGAAGTGGCCCCAGGAGTTGGACAAACCCTTCCCAGGACGGCCAGGAGAGTGGGCAACAGGGCACAATGCCCCTGATTCAGACCATCTTGAAGACTTGCACTCTATTGGCTCGCTGGTTTAGCTAAGTTTATAAAGTTCCGTCATTTCATTCAAGCCTTCCATGGCTGTGTTAAACTTAACAATTAGCATGGCCTCTCTTCTGGTAAGTTTGGCGTCCAGGTCTCCACCCCTGAAGTCGCTATCCATTTTCGACATAACTGTCCATTTCAAGTCAGCTTCTGTATGTTTCATACTCTGCCAATGACTAACTAGGGGGGCCGTCATGATGTTTTTCTTAATTCTTGATTTGTGCTACGTTATTCTTGACCTGACTTCCTGGGTAGTTTTTCCAATATACAATAAGTCCCATGGGCATTTAATCCCGTACACGACAAACCTGGACTTGCAGTTTGTGAATGATTCATGTTTCCATGATATATTCTTGTGTTTGAAAGTCTCACCCTCTTCTGTGGTTGCACAGCATATGCATGTTCCGCATTTCCGATGTCCCTTTATGGGTGGTAGGCCCAGAAAATACCTCATGGTTGTTTGTTCTTTTTGCGGGAGTGCTGCCCATACCAATTGATTGGCAATGCTCTGATTTTTGCAAAAGGCAAACAATGGTACTTTGTTTAAAGAATCCTCCAAATTTTTGACCAAGTGCCAATTGCTGCATATGACCTTTTTTAGGAGATTCGAATTAGGGCAATATGTAGACACACACACTATCCTATCTGATTCCTTCTTGGGATTTTTCTCTAGCAAACATTCACAAGGGGTCCACCATGCCTACTTTAATTATCTTTTCAATAACTTTTTCGGATAGCCTCTTTCCAGTAGATTTTCCATTAGTTTAGTTGCATGATTTTCATATTCATCTCTGAATTGGCAGTTGCGCCTAATTCTAAGAAACTAGCCGTAAGGTAAGTTTTCTTTTAATTTGCGAGGATGGTTGCTGTAAAAATGTAGTGAATTATTACGGTCAGTTTCTTTCTTAAACAAAGGTCTCCTCATACCGTGCCATAAAAAGTATTGCTAACTCTGGAGCGAAGGGACAGCCCATAGCTACTCCACTCGTTTGGAAATAATACTCACCATTAAAGAACAATTTTTTCTTTGATGACCAAAACAATCCCTACGCACAAATGATCACCAACTGGAGTCGGTTTATAGACTAAGTTTTTTTCGTCTGGACCGGTGAAGAGGTAGACCTAAAGCAATTCCATGGGTGGTTAAACAACCACACACAAGAGATACAATTTAGCATGAATTACTCAAAATATCGCATGCCATTCTTGGACGTGACTGTGTATCCATCAAATGGAGGACTAGCGACGACTTTGTTTAAGAAAGAAACTGACCGTAATAATTCACTACATTTTTCCAGCAACCATCCTCGCAATTTAAAAGAAAACTTACCTTACGGCCAGTTTCTTAGAATTAGGCGCAACTGACAATTCAGAGATGAATATGAAAATCATGCAACTAAACTAATGGAAAATCTACTGGAAAGAGGCTATCCGAAAAAGTTATTGAAAAGATCCTTAAAGCGGGCATGGTGGACCCCTCGTGAATGTTTGCTAGAGAAAAAGCCCAAGAAGGAATCAGATAGGATAGTGTGGGTGTCTACATATTGCCCTAATTCGAATCTCCTAAAAAAGGTCATATGCAGCAATGGGCACTTGGTCAAAAATTTGGAGGATTCTTTAAACAAAGTACCATTGCTTGCCTTTTGCAAAAATCAGAGCATTGCCAATCAATTGGTACGGGCAGCACTCCCGCAAAAAGAACAAACAACCATGAGGTATTTTTTGGGCCTACCACCCATATAGGGACATCGGAAATGCGAAACATGCAGACTTTCAAACACAAGAATATATCATGGAAACATGAATCATTCACGAACTGCAAGTCCAGGTTTGTCGTGTACGGGATTAAATGCAGTGCGACTTATTGTATATTGGAAAAACTACCCAGGAAGTCAGGTCAAGAATAACGCAGCGCAAATCAAGAATTAAGATGATGATTGTTAAGTTTAACACAGCCATGGAAGGCTTGAATGAAATGACGGAACTTTATAAACTTAGCTAAACCAGCGAGCCAATAAAGTGCAAGCCTTTGAGATGGTCTGAATCAGGGGCATTGAACCCTGTTGCCCTCTCCTGCCCATCCTTGGCAGGGTTTGTCCAACTACTGGGGCCCCATCTATTTCCCCCTCCCCCCGATCATAAATATAGAATCAGGTCATCCATAATTGACGGACACAATCACTTTATAATAAGATGCCAGAGAACCACAATATCCAGCACCAATTGCGCTTCATGATGCTTCCTTCAATTTTTAAACGTTGTTTACGGAAGCACGGATCAACTACATTTCCCAGCACCACTCGCGCTAAAGTAGGCGTTTTTGGAATAATTTCCGGTATACACACGGAAATAGCCGAGTAAACGCTAGTGCATCCCGCGGCTCAACAAGGACGCCGACGAGTACCCTCGAAAGGTAATTTCACTGAACTAGTCGAGTATCTTAAAGCAACCTGTAATTGACACCGTACGTAGCCCGCACACTCACATAGCCGCCCTTTGTCATTCTACAGGGCTCGCTGTGAGTGTGT
This sequence comes from Lissotriton helveticus, assembly GCF_964261635.1. Lineage (NCBI taxonomy): Eukaryota > Metazoa > Chordata > Amphibia > Caudata > Salamandridae > Lissotriton > Lissotriton helveticus. The sequence continues at coordinate 943,202,769 of NC_136071.1, forward strand.
TTTTCGTAACCACCCAGAGGCACCACAATTATCTACAACCAAGACTCCAGACAGGTACAGTGCCCTCCCCACCCGGGCTTCCATTGATTCATATTGAATACAGAATGAGCCGGTTCTCATCAGCGCTCCTGTTATGTATCATATATACAGGACACGCTGCGACTCTGCGATCAAGGCAGTTCAAGAAAGTGACAATAAGCTCTATGTCCACACGCTGCACGACCTGAGCCATTTGTGAGTAAATTAGGGTCCATTCATGTTGATTGGTCGAGTGGATTTACTGTTTTGGGTCTGGTCAAGTAACGGTGGTCTATAAATTTGTTTTACCACAGTGTTCCACGTCGTGGTGATTTTTGAGGCTTCTCTTCAATAGGAGGTAAGAAGTGGTCATGCAGGGTCTGGGCAGTTACAGGTCAAGAAGTAAAGGGTAGCCTTAATGGATTTTTTCTGTTTTCTTCACAGCTATGAGGTCCTGATGAGAACTTCTAACTTATTTGGAGTTCGAAACGTGTAGACCGTTTGTTTATACGCCATATAATCTTAAATTATATGTATTTTTGTTTGAAAATTGAAACTTCAAAAAAAGTTATTTTTGTTGATGGCGTCTTGTAAATGGACTTGTGAATATAAATAAATATAAATATAATAGATGAGTTTTGTTCTATGAGTGTGATAGTGACCGGTTGAATGTGGAATGTGTGTTTTGATTGATAATTTTGATTGTTTTGGAATATCGTAGAATGTGTACAGTTTTATTGATTGTTTATTGTATATAATGTTGTAGATTGTAGGGATGTAAAATTTGTAGAAGTTGTAAAAAGTAATTGACAAATGCTTTACAAGTTATTTAAATAAATATTGATTCATTCAGACTGAATTATTAGTCTTTAAACCCACGTTAGGTTTCATTCCAATGTGCTGTGCTGAATAACAGATATATAGGATAACAGTATTGGCGATTCTCTGCATTGAACTACAGGCAGCTGTTGGTCATCCAGACTTTGACATCATGTCTTCCTTTCTGAAAGTTGAGTCTGGTGGTGGTGGAGTCTTTGTTGAGGGAGAGGATGAGCTGGGTGTCATCAGCGTTGGATACGATGTTGAGGCCGTGTTTTCAGACGTTGGCGGCGAGGGGGGCCATGTATATGTTGAAGAGGGCCGGGCTCAGAGATGACCCCTGTTGGACTCCGCAGGTAATCTACATTGGTTCGGAGAGGAAGGGTGACAGTCTGATCCTTTGGCCTCTTCCCATGAGGAATGATCATATCCAGTCTAGGGCTGTTTCTTGTATGCCGGTCTTGTGTAGTCTGGCAACTAGTGTGCGGTGGGAGACAGTGTCGAAGGACACTAAAAGGTTGAGTAGGATGAGAGCTGCAGAGTGGCCTTGCTCCAGGAGGGTGTGGATGCCATCAGTGGCGGCAAGTAGGCCATTCTCAGTGCTGTGGTAGATGTGAGGAGGGCAGGGGTCAGTGGGGGCCCCTGAGTGGATGCCTTTCATGGTGGTGTATTTGGCTGTGACCAGTTGAAGATGGTGGGCTGGCTGGTGTGTTGGGGGGGTCAATTGGTGGATGGTCGGTAAAGTTGTTGTGGAGCATTTTTGATCTTGAGTGGAAGTAGGTTCCACACTGATCGCAGAGGTCTTGGAAGGGGTGATGTTAGTGTCTTCGCTGCATGGGTTGGTGAATTCATGAATGTCCTTGAAGAGTTGCCTGGAGTTGGTTGAGTTGTTGAGGATTTGGTTGTGGTAGTCCATCATGGTGTCCTTGGAGGTGGTGTAGATTTTGGGTGTCTTGGTGTTTCTCCAGTTCTCCTTCAGGCATCTACAGATGCGTCTTGCTTCTTGGAGTTCAGTGGTAAACCAGGCGGCTTTCCTGGGGTGACGTGTGTCGGACTTGTGTAGCGGAGCAAGCTTGTATGCGCAGTTGGAGTTACATGTGTGGAGTTCTCTGGCTGGGACGCTGTCGTTGGATGTGTTGGAGGCCGGGGTGGTAGTTAAGGTCTGGTGGCAGTGTAGGCAGGAGAACTGGCCATGTGTTGTGTTTGCCGAGTCCTGTTGTCAGTCTCTGAGTTTTCCGTGGTTGAGTGCGTGGAGGGTGGCTTAGCTGTAGCAGTGGTTGGCTCGAGATCAAGGGTTCCTGGTGCTGGTCGCGGTCAAGTCACGGACGGACGCAGATGGCTTGGCTTTGGCGCACCTTCTACGCACCAGCTGCGCATGTCCGCCGCGCAACTGCACAGCGCCCTCCATTTAGGATGGGGGAGGAACAATCAGCTGGAGGCGGCAATGGGTGAGGACAGGGGTGCAGTACCACAGGGGCAGGAGCCGCAGAAAGCAGTAAGTGCAGGCTCTGAGAAGCCAAAAAACACATCACAAGCTAAAAACAAGGGATAACTAACTGATGTAATCATGCTATGTATCCTAAGGGGTGGGTGGGTAGGACTGCTCAAAACACAGAGCAGGGCATGAGCGGATTGGCATGCCCACTCAAGTGTGGCCCACTCAGGCCGCCCAAAGCAGTCATGCGCACTTCCCTATTCACAATGCAGGCTGCATTACAGCCTACATGGAGAACATGGCCACCCCTCCGGGCCCTGGCTGCATGACTTTTCCCATTGCCGATTACCAATCCCACCGCTGCATTGCAGCATTGTGATTGACTCAGGGGAGGGAGCATGGCTTCCTACTTCCTTTCCCTGGAGGCAGACGCAGAAGAGCAGGAGTTACAAAGACACAGGACACAGCTTCGAGGTAAGTTTTCCCTCAATACATTTTTAACAACACACGCTCAAATACACATCCTCACGTCCACGCATCATCCAGTGTTATTTCCTGTGTTTACCACCTCACAGCTGTCGAGCACACCCCGCACTTGTCAATGGTGGCCGCTGTGCGCCCATGCACAGCGGGCGTACTACTCGTGTGCCAAAGGCACATAGGTAGTTGCAACATATGCCATCACCTCGCATTCCATTCCAATGCATACTAATACTAGGCACATTGCAACAGTAGAGTGGATGTTGCATAGCGGAGACATAGAGGTCACTGTTCCCACTTCAGTGAGTGCAACCCAAAACTAACCTTTGCACCACAAACTCAACCGTGAACCCTGGATTTCCTTTTTTGAGCTCCCAATACACACACAAAAATCACATTTGAGACAAATGCACACACCATTTTTCATATTTTACCCCAACAAACACCCCATTTCCCCCAAAACACCAGATTTCTCATATTTTACCCCAGCAAACACCCCATTTCTCATATTTTCACCCCAGCAAACACCCCATTTTTCATACTTTACCCCCAAAAACACCCCATTTTTCATATTTTACCCCAACAAACACCCCATTTTCCATTTTTCATATTTTACCCCAACAAACACCCCATTGTTCATATTTTACCCCACACAAAAACGTACATTTTCAAATGTTACCCCAAAACCGTTACACACCTGAGAACGTTTAAATTACCCCATTACTGACCTCACAATGCGTTGTGATCAAATGCGATGTTAAAGCACCAGCGTTGTCGGAGTTGTGTTGTTAACGATGTACTGCCTGCATTGTAATGGCCATATCCCATGCCAAAGGCAACCCATAGGCTACGCCGTTTGTGTCTGTCTGTCAGCAACTGCGCGGACGAACTCGCCCCACTGAGGACCCCGCCCAACAGACCCGGCAGCAAGAAGGCCCCATGGTTCACCGACGAACTCATGAGTTCCAAGAAGAACTGCCGAACCCTCGAGAAAGACTGGAGAAGGGAACCAACTCCGGACAACATGACCACCCTCAAGCTTGCCACCCGGAAGCACCACCAACTGATCCGCGCCACCAAGAAAACTGCATTCAAGGACCGGCTGGACAGCAACGCACACAACTGCAAGGAACTCTTCAACATCGTGAAAGAGCTCTCCAACCCCAATGCCGGAAACAACGACATCACCCCTTCGCAAGACCTCTGCAATTCCCTCGCCTCTTACTTCCACAACAAGATCGCGGACATACACAACAGCTTCAGCACTCAACCGACGCATGCCACGACTGAACCACCGCCCCCCACCACCACCCTCCGCGCCTGGACCCCGATCAGCACCGAAGACACCGTCCGCATGATGAACTCCATCCACTCCGGATCTCCAACCGACCCCTGCCCTCACCACGTCTTCAACAAGGCCGACGCTGTCATCGCACCCCACCTGCGGGACATCATCAACACCTCCTTCGACACCGCCACCTTCCCGGAGAGCTGGAAGCACGCCGAACTCAGCGCCCTACTCAAGAAACCTACAGCGGACCCCACCGAACTCAAGAATTACCGCCCCATCTCGCTCCTCCCGTTTCCAGCCAAAGTCATCGAGAAGATCGTCAACAAACAGCTGGCCACCTTCCTCGAGACAAATGGATCCCTCGACCCCTCACAGTCTGGCTTTCGAGCCAACCACAGCACCGAGACCGCCCTCATCGCTGCCACTGATGACATCCGAGCCCTGATGGACAATGGAGAAACAGCGGCCCTCATCCTCCTAGACCTCTCCGCGGCTTTCGACACTGTCTGCCACCGCACCCTAGTGCAGCGCCTCAGCAACGTGGGAATCCATGAGAAGGCACTGGAATGGATCATCTCCTTCCTCGACGGAAGAACACAGAGAGTCCGTCTACCACCGTACAAGTCAGAGGCCACCGGAGTCATCTGCGGCGTCCCTCAAGGATCCTCGCTGAGCCCCACCCTCTTCAACGTCTACATGAGCCCCCTCGCGGCCACCGCACGCCAACACAACCTCAACATCATCTCCTACGCCGACGACACCCAGCTGATTCTCTCCCTCACCAACGACCCCGCCACCGCCAGAGCCAACCTTCACGAAGGGATGAAAGACGTAGCCGAGTGGATGACAACCAGCCGCCTGAAACTGAACTCAGACAAGACGGAAGTCCTCATCCTGGGCTCCTCGCCCTCCGCCTGGGACGACTCCTGGTGGCCCCCCGCCCTGGGCACCGCACCCAAACCGACAGACCACGCACGCAACCTGGGCTTCATCCTGGACTCCTCCCTCTCCATGACCAGACAAGTCAATGCCGTCTCCTCGTCCTGTTTCAACATCCTGCGCATGCTACGTAAGATCTTCCGGTGGATCCCCACCGAGACCAGGAAGACGGTCACCCAGGCCCTCGTCACCAGCCGTCTGGACTATGGCAACGCCCTCTACGCCGGAACCACCGCCAAGCTCCAGAAGAGACTCCAGCGTATCCAGAACGCCTCGGCGAGACTCATCCTCGACGTCCCCAGAAGAAGCCACATCTCCAGACACCTGAGAGACCTGCACTGGCTCCCGATCAACAAAAGAATCACCTTCCGGCTCCTCACCCACGCACACAAAGCCCTACACAACCAAGGCCCAGGATACCTCAACAGCCGCCTCAACTTCTACGCTCCCAAACGCCACCTCCGATCGACCAACGCCCTCGCCGCCGTCCCCCGCATCCGAATAGCGACAACAGGAGGAAGGTCCTTCTCCTACCTGGCCGCCAAGACCTGGAACTCCCTTCCGACCCACCTCCGCCTGACCCAGGACCACCTCGCCTTCAGGAAGCAGCTCAAGACCTGGCTGTTCGAGCAGTAGCAGCACCCCTCCACCCCCCTAGCGCCTTGAGACCCTCCGGGTGAGTAGTGCGCTCTATAAATGTCTTTGATTGATTGATTGATCTGCCCCTGGACCTCGCTCAGCACCAAGGAGCATTCCCCTTGGACACTCCACTGCTACGACGCCAGCGCCCTCCTCGCCATCAACCCTGGACACCACCTCGCCTGCCAGGACCAACCTCTGTTCCATGCTGAACATCACCTTCACCTTCACTGACTGCTGCAGTATCAGCCACAAGGAGCACCCTGACTGTCAAGGAGGAGGCATTGCCATCACCTACAGAGGCACTCTCCGACTGACAACGCACTTCTAAGTGCCAAGGGTGACCCATGATCTGGACCAAGCCCAAGAAGATCCTCTGCGGCACCCTCATGTGGAGGACCCCGGGCCATGGCCCCCCAGTTCTCCAATACCATTGTAGACCTCATTGCACCCCAGGGTCTCCCATACACCGACGACATCCAACTCGGTGAACTCAAGTTCCACCTGGACAACCCCAGTGACCAGAGCACCACACCTCCTGAGGAGGGTCATCAACATCAGACTTAAGCAGCAAGTCACCTCAACAGGTCACATAGCAGGACACACGGTCGCGCACGTCACCTCCGCCAGTGGGTACTTTAACTACAAACACAACACCGGACTCTCCTGGACTGACCATCATTGGTAACATCACATCTTCACCTTGCCAACCAGACACCTACGCCATCATCACACCCCCTCGCAGCTGGATCAAGGCCAGCAAAAAACATCTCATCAACTCCCTCCACACCAACACTCCACCAACGCTTTCAAACGATGACACCGCAGCGCGCAACCACCACCGATGGATCTCCAACAGCGCAGACATTCAGGCACCCCTCATGAACAGCACTGCACCAGTACCTTCAGCCTGCCTGATGGCAGGCATAAGGGTGAGGCAGTGCCACAGGGATAGGCTGGCCCCATGCATTGCTGGAGTTGCATCATGGTTGTAACACGACTGTAACAATGTGTGACTTTAGCGCAGGCATATATGTCAAGATTCCTGACATATCTTTCATTACTTGCGTCATGGAGCATTGTCCAGTGATTACAGCGCATCCATGCTGTCGCAAGAAGGGCGTAATGAGAAGTGTTGCAATGCTGTCTTGTCGCAGCGCAGCAACACTTTTCATGGCTGTGGCACAGGAATGCGCACCATCTTATTGATTGTGTGCATTTCTTCACTGTAGTTTTGTCGCAGGGCAGCGCTGCAACAATGCTTGCAGCGCTGGCCAGCGCCAAAACCTGCAGAGATATGGGCCCAAGTTTTATCACCATTTTTAATACCAGCTATTTTCTGGTCTTAAGTAACTGGCTCTAACTGCAGTTAGAGCCAGTTTTTTGGCTCTTCAGAATTTCAAGGAGCCCCTTGATAATATAGAGTAGTGGTGTTTGTGTGCCTTTTTGCACGGGAACGCCTATTTTGCATGTCATAAGCGATAAATGTTGCTAACATGCTTTGAGAATACAAAACGGCCCGCTATCACCCAAAAACTTGCGCTAAGGCCCGTTAGCTGCTGCTTGCTAATAGGGCGATAAAACTATCCCCGCTTTAGCGGCAAAAAAGTGCTGCTAAAGCGGCGATAGGCCCTTGATATTATGCCCCTATGTATTTCCTTTTCACTGCTAAAAGACTGTCTGTCCAATAGCCTGTCATTGGAGCTTCACTATAACATTTTAACTGTGTAACTTTCAATTGGAACAAGATGGAAATTTGGAGTTTAGGCTCTTTGAACTCATAATTTAATAACACATCTTTCAGTGCCGGTGGTTTTTAAATTGTGTGTTCGAAAATGCCTCTGTTAGAAAGTGAAAAGAAAGTACCCAGAAATGTATCCAGGAATACCCAGTGCACTACAAACAATTCACTATGTAGTGTACACAACGTTATCTAAACAATCGTTAATGATGTACTATAATTCTTATTGTAAACGACAGTAGTCCAACTAGTTTTCAATTAATCAAAACTGAGAATCAGATCATCCAACCATGAAGTTGATTATAACCTGCTTTATTCTTGAAAGTTGCAGATGTAGAGTAGTTCAGGAAATGGCAAATAATACAGCTTGTAGTCAGCAAAACAACAGAATTTCAAATATCCCAATGCATTTTGGACTTTTCACACAAGCCCTTCGTCAGGGGAATCTGCAATGTAACAATACACTAGTTTTAATAAAAAATGTGCAGCGACATGAAACTTAACAGCAAAGGTAAAACATTATGGCACATGAGAGGACAGGAGAAAGAAACTGGTATGGTCACTTATAGAATTCAGCTTCATCCAATGACATAGAAAGTCATCGTGAGAAGGAATAAAGTGACGAACAAACTGAACCTGGACAACTGATAGGTGTCCAAAAAAGTGAGCGGTAAGCGGCAACCGTAAAAGCATGCGTGACATTAAACCAAAGTGCCAAAACTAGATTAAAAGGGAGGAGAGCATGCACAGTGCTCATCATACCTCTAGCGCTTGAGTGCATAGACTCAAAGCGAAAATTTAAGCCAGCTTCAAAAGCTACCGAAATCTGCGGAAAGAATCAAACATTTACTGCAGTATATGTTAAGGATGAAAAAAGTAAGGTGATACCCAGGGAAAACAAGTCATGTAAATGCTTACTGTATTTCATATAGTAGACATGTTGGACATAGTCACTTCATATGTTCAAGCACATGGGTCAGTAGCACTGCATTACATTCAATACCATGTAACCAACAAAATACTGTGCACAAGTGCTCGTGAAGTGTAGTGACAGCGCAAGTGACACATAACGTGGTATAAACAGTGAGAGTGATGAGCGCAACAGCAAGTGAGATAAAACCACAATTTACATGTTCAAGATACCATAGCAACAAATGACAAGAGCAATCAAGTTGAATGTATAGGATATCCGTGGGTAGGGGCGCCAAGAGTTCCACTGTGGGAGTCAACGGTGTTTCGGCCTGCAAAAAGTCTTAGTCCATCTTCAGGACCAGGTTACATTAGTTCAATTGCAGTGCTAGGGAAAAGGGAAGGGGGAAAAAGGATTTTTTTGAGGGTTCTGAAAATTCAGTGGACCAGGATAAATAGGTAATAAATATGAGGAGAAGAAGGGAGGGGGAGAGGTGGAGCCATGATAGAGTCAAGGGTTAAAAAGACCGCTGCTAGACAAATCGCGTATGTAGGCTCCTGAAAGCAGATGAATTGAAGTGAGATAAGTGCATAAGAGGTAATGAGTGAGACTCACTAATGGTTGCCGGGGAAGTATGATCCAGGCAGGGGTACGGTCCTTGCAGGGCTTGGAACGTGAGGTAGCTGGTGAAGAGCTTCCATGTAAGGGATATCTGCTGGAAAGAAAAGGAGCTCAGGCAAGCAGGCGAGGGGGGTGCATGTGTGAAAGGCATTTGTCATGCGGTACTCTGTTGAAAGCATGGAGGGTAGGAGGCCAAAGGATCGGTAAGCAAGGTGATGACGTCCTGAGTCAGAAGGTAATGACCGAGGGTCTGGGGAGCCGTGATCGGTAAGTAAGGTGATGGCGTCCTGAATCAGGAGGTAATGAAGAGGATCACGGGAGCCGGGGGACAGAAGGGTGGGGACCAAGGGTAACTCTCGGTGTGGAGAGAGCCCAGATGTGAAAGGCTGCAGATGAAGAAGAAAGGAACCTTGCTACGCATGGTGACAAAGCACGGTAACGGGAGGCGTCTGAAAAGTGAAGTGTTGGAAAACACTTGTAAAAGTTAAAAGGCCTGTCAAGTAAGTCTCAGTACAGTGTGAAGGGCAAGTCGGGATAAAGGGGAAGTACGCTAGGCTGAGGAACCGCAGCGCGTTGATGGGAGACTACAGGGAAGTCAATGGCGGGTACGGGTTGCCAACATTCACTGTCCTGTGAGTCGAATCGGGCGAGCCCCGGCGGCGGCGAACTTACTTGGAATCTCGGAAATCAGGACAGCGTGCAGCCAGTCAGTCTGTCAATCTGTCGGGAAACGAATCGTGATGTGCCGGCGGCAGTAAGGCAGTGTTTGAGCAGAGGAGTCGCAAGTGCGTGATAAAAGCGTTTGAACAGCCACGTGATGTGGGCGAGGAAAGTGGTTGGAAAAGCTAGAGCGTGCACTGATGTAGTTATCAGGTGTAGTGAAGACAGACTTCGAAGGGAAGTAAGACGATGAGTACAATAGAAAGGGGCTATAATGATTTGTGAAATGGCAAGGGGGAACACCCATTATTAAACAGTCACTGTAGATGTTGACAATAGTTAGCAAACAAGTAGGTTATAAATGCTTAGATTTATACATCATTGTAGTACATGCTTAATGCGTAAAGAAGGGTCTGGCCGGTGGTTAGGTCCCCACAAACAGAGCAGTGACATAAGGAACAAACAATTATTAGCCAAATGCATGGGTAGGGAAGACATTGATTGCAGGCATAAGGCTATCAGTCATAGGCCATAAATTACATATATTGTGATGAGTCATACTGGCACAGTTGACAAGAATCACATGGTGCCAGAAGGCAATTCGTAGAATGGGATGGGATGGTATACACTGTGGGAGAGTATCCGCAAAATGTGTGTTGGCTCAAGTTGCGTAAAAGGAGAGTTCAGACACCCTAATGGGCATGAGTAATATGGATGAGATTTTAGGAGAGGCATTTGCATCTGTAGCAGGCTCGTGTGCTCCGGTCCCGGTCCACCACAGCTGACAATGATTGAGTGGAGGGCGGACACGCACTGCCTTACACACCCCCTGGCACGTCAGGTGCTTCGTTAATAGACGGCAGGGAAACCAGTATTAAAGACGGCAGGAACAAGTGCGCAGCGGACAAACTTGTGAGCGCTGCGAGCGCCGCGCTGTTTTTAAACTTGGAAAACTTATTTTAAAAATTGTATTGCATTTTACCTTATTGTGCTTCACGGCTCACAAACACATTTGGCACTTTAGTAACTCTGCAGCAGTCTTGTGTGCTCTGGCCCTGGTCCACCACAGCTGAAGCTGATTGAGAGGAGGGCGGATACGCACGGCATGACACACCCCCTGGCACATCAGACGCCTCATTGTTAGACGGCAGGAAAACCAGTATTAAAGCCGGCAGGAACAAGTACGCAGCGGAGAAACTTGTGAGTGCTGCGAGTGCCGCGCTGTTTTTAGACTTGGAAAACTTCTTTTAAAAATTGTAGACGGCAGGGAAACCAGTATTAAAATCACCATGAAACAAGCGTGCGGAGGACACGCTGCTGGCGCGCCAAAGGTAAGCCCGTCTGCACCCGCCCGCGCCCGACCAGGACAGGAGCCACGACACCTGGTTCTCCGGAGGGGACCTTTCATTTCTACCCAGCTGCACAGCTGACCAGCCTCAGGGATAAACAGGTTTGTCAACACAAACTTGGGCCTCCTTTCATTACCAACATATGCCCGCGCAGCCCTTTAGTTCTGGACATTAGCAAGACAGGTGACAAAACACCCCCTCCCTCCCGAGAGTTTAAAATGCTCCTGCTGAACTGCCGTTCAATGCCCAAACACACTACAGAAATGAGGCTGATACTGGAAGAAAGGGACCCGGATGTGTTGTTTCTGACGGAAACTTGGCTCAAGGACTGGTCGGATCCAGATGTTGTCCAGGCTCTGCCATCAGGATACAGCATCCAAAGGCAAGATCGCCCACTTATTAGAGGGGGAGGTCTTGCTATCATATACAGGGACACCTTCAGCTGCCGCTTGAATGAGGGGTTGATCCGTGACTGTGAAAGTCTCGTTTTTGCCATCGGGTGCTCACAGATATGTACCTTCTCCGGGGTCCTAATATACCGACCCCCAGGACCTCTGGGAAATTTCAATTTGGATCTTCCAGAAAACATAGTCACCTTTGCTAGCTCCCTTTCTAACTTCTTGATAGTAGGGGGTCTTAACATTCATTTCGATGATGCCTCCTCTGCCAGTACAAAGGAACTGGTGGATAATCTAGGGGCCGAAGCCCTTGACCTAAAAGTGAATCTTAAGGACACCTTTTGGATCCCATTTTTACGAATACCAACGTAATAGTTGACAACCCAATCCCCCTACCCTGGAGCGACCATTATCTATTACCCTTTACTTGGGCAACTCCAACTAGGAATCGATCAGAGCCCACCATAAAAAACCTGGGGCGAAATTGGGCTAAGAATAATGTTGAGTCCTGGACAGACATCTTGAACAACACCCGACCTTCATTAAAAGGGGATCCAGAATCAGCTAATCAGGATTTTAATGGTTGGCTTGAAGCTTCCCTAGAAGACAAGGCTCCACCTACTGGCCCCTAGGAAACTCAGAAAAAATAAGAATGGCTTAAAAAAGATAGCCTGGTATACCCCATCTCTTAGAGAACTCAAACTCAAGTGTAAACAAACAGAGAGACAGTGGAGGAAAGATTTCTCAAAAGAAAAAAAGCAAATCTACAGAGAGGCCGTAAAAATTAAAAAATGGGAAATTTGCAAAACCCAAGCGAAATACTATGGAACCAAAACCTCCTCAGCCGCTAATGCCCTGCGTGAAATGTTTAAGATTTTTAAAACGATCACTACCCCAACTCCTCCTTTACCTCTAGCAGATAATACACTTAAACGCTGTAATGATTTAGCGGAATTCTTCCACACTAAAATTCGGGCCATTTATCTTACTTTTCCACCTTCCACCACTATTCTAAACCCCACTCAGTTGAACACCAATGAGAGCAGGTTGGGAAAAATCCTGGAGGCTTTTCACCCGATGAATTTGGAAGCTTTAAAATCCTATCTTAACAAATTAAAATCTGGCTCCCCAGAAGACAAGGCTCCACCCAACGTCCTAAACCAAGTGGCTCATACAGTGGCACCTACCATACTAGAACTCATAAGTCTTTAAGCACTGGCATTGTCCCATCACCCTGGAAACAAGCCATGGTGAGGGCATTGCTAAAAAAAGTAGGAGCTGACCCAGAAGTCCTCTCGAAATATCGACCTATATCCTTACTGCCAGGAATTGCTAAAATCACAGAGAAGCGTGTGAATGCAATACTTTCCGAAAACCTTGAAGAGAAAGGTAGCTTATACCCTACACAAACAGGTTTCAGACCCCAACAAGGCACAGAGAAAGCTCTGATCGCCGTTACCGAGGAAACCAGAAAAATTATGGACTCCAGAGGTTCGGCAGTCATTCTCCTCCTGGACCTGAGTGCAGCCTTCGATACTGTTACCCATCATCTGCTTAGCTCTAGGATTAGAGAAGCAGGGGTATCGGGGGTTGCACTAAGATGGCTGGAGTCCTTCCTGGAGGATCGATCGTTCCAGATTTATGAGGAAACCTGCATGTCTAGGAGCATGCCTTTGAGATGTTGGGTGCCTCAGGGTTCATCCCAGAGCCCCACACTTTTTAATATGTATATGAGCCCACTGGCCAAAATTGTTGAACCCTTTGGAAATCGAATCATTACATACGCTGACATTACCCAACTGATAGTTTCCCTCAACCAACCAGGCAATAGTCCAGACAATCTAGCCAATTGTATGCCAACAATCTCAGCCTGGATGGAAAGTTCCTTTCTCCAACTTAATGGAACTAAATCTGAACTGATGCTCTTGGGTAAACTTCTCCCAGAGGGGATCATTACCTTGTGGCCCAATTGTCTAGGAAAAGCCCCACCTCCCAAAGATCAAATTAAAAGTCTGCGAGTCTGGCTGGACAATAAATTGAATATGAAAGTCCAAGCACAGAAAGTTGCAGGATGCTGCTTTGGACTACTACGGATAATGAGGAAAGTCTTCCCACTGTTGTCTTGGGGGACCAAGAAATTAGTGGTCCAAGCACTAATTCTCTCACGCCTGGACTACGCTAATGCTCTTTATGCTAGATCACCAGGGTCCACAATATTGATTCTCCAGGTGGTGCAGAATTGTGCAGCCAGACTGCGCATGAACATTCCTCGTAGAGAATCAGCCAGAAGAACCATAGCCTCTTTACATTGGCTGCCCGTTGCCGAAAGGATCCAGTTCAAAGCTCTCTGTGTCACCCACAAGATCCTGACTGCAAAAAGTCCTCCAATACTTCAAGCAATCCTTGCCCTTTACCATACTAACAGAACTCTTCGCTCAGGCAACAAACGCCTAGCAACAATTCCCAGAATTCGTAAAACCAGAAGTGGAGGCCAGTGTTTCTCCTATGTTGCTTCCAGAAGATGGAACACTCTCCCAAACTATATTCGGCTGGTGGATGACTATCCGGTTTTCCGCAAACTATTGAAAACACTGCTATTTTCATCTAGCTAAATGGAGCACTCACAGATCAGAGTCCTCAGGGTAGCCATGCGCTCTACAAATGTTATGTTATGTTATGTTATGTTATGTTAACTTTATTTTGTATAGCGCAACGGCTACTCCAACGGAGTGTCCCGGCGCTTTATAGTGGCAGCTCATAAAAAACATAACAAACACAGATATTCAAAAAACAACTGGACAGCACAACTAAAGAGTAAAAAGCCAAGTTTTTAGGCCTCTTCTAAAAGACAACCGATTGGAGGTGCAGCGTAGGGTCAGTGGCAGAGTGTTCCAGAGCTGGGGCGCCCTCAAACCAAAGGAGCGCCCCCCAATCCGAGCCTTCCTGACTCGAGGCACCACAGCAAGAGACAAAGAATTGAAGCGCAATGCTCTGGCAGGACGATAAAAAGCAAGCCTACATTGGAGATATTTAGCTCCCAGACCAAAAAGCGCTTTATGAGCCAGGGTCAGTGCCTTGAAAATTATCCGCTTACGGATGGGCAGCCAATGAAGTGACTGTAAAAGACGGGACGCTCTGGCTCCCCTGTGAAGGCCAAAAATGGCACGCGCCGCGGAATTCTGCACGACCTGTAATCGCTGCAACAAATAATCCGGGAGACCCAGATAAAGCACGTTGGCATAATCCAATCTGGAGCCAATCAGAGCTTGCACAGTTATCTTCCTGTGCTCTTCAGAGAGCAGAGGAAGAAACTTCCAGAGCATCCTGAGGATGCCGAAACATGAGCCCGTGAGGCCGAGAATCTGAGATCTCATAGTCAGATTGTTGTTGATCTTAACTCCCAGGTTTTTAGCCACCTGGGATGCCTGAGCTGGGGGAAACATATCTGTCGGCCACCATGCCTGCCAATCAGGATCCGCGGCACAACCAAAAAACAGCACCTCCGACTTGTCAGAGTTGCATTTAAGGCCGTTCCGCTGGAACCAATTGAACACCACCCGAGACAATCCCGAATGCTCCCTTCATCAAAATCCTCCCCTTTCCTACATGTGAAGAGAAGCTGGGTGTCATTGGCGTAAGAAATTATCTCGGCCCCGTAAGACTCCGCCAGTGCCGCCAAAGGGGTCATAAAGATGTTAAAAAGAGTCGGACTCAACACAGAACCCTGCGGAACTCCGACTCCCAATGGCGGCATCTCAGCAGAACCCAGGGGGAACCCAGACCGTTTGTCGACGGCCAGCTAAGAAAGATGTAAACCAGCTGAACACCGTCCCCCTCAGACCGATGTTATATAGTCTGGCGAGGAGCCCGTAATTGTAAATGTCGTTACAATTACAATTACGTTACAATTAAGAGTCTCTGTATGTCGCCACCTCTTCTGGGGATTGAAGGTTGGTCGATCACCATCCAGATGATGTCATACTCATTGTGGTTTTGTTCCTGATAAGTGTGTAACCAGTGGTGCAGTGGTCAACCCGCAGCGGATGCGGCTACGGTGTTGTAAAACTCGGTCTTTTACCATCTGGATGGTCTGTCCAAAGTATAGGA
Organism: Lissotriton helveticus; assembly: GCF_964261635.1. Classification (NCBI taxonomy): domain Eukaryota; kingdom Metazoa; phylum Chordata; class Amphibia; order Caudata; family Salamandridae; genus Lissotriton; species Lissotriton helveticus. Next base: position 943,218,176 of record NC_136071.1, read on the forward strand.
GATTGCAGGGGCAGCGTATTGAGTATATGACATTCTGTGATCTACAGTTGGTAAATGATTTTAGATCAAATTTTTGTCAGTTATGTTCAAAGCATTTCATGTTCAATGTTAGTGGACATACTGAACATCTATGTTATAGAAACAAGGGTTCCTAGCTTATTTGAAATAGTCACAATACAGTATAGTACACAATGGACTACTATACGTTAAGTTCTCCCTGCCCAGCCGGGCAAGGAATTTATTTACCAATCAATGTCAGATTTGATCACAATATTTTTCAGACAAGTAGTATGACACAAGCCTGTGCCGTACTTTGAAAAGGAGAAGATAGAGAAAAGTGAAAGGGGGGTTTTCAGGCAAGGAAAAAAGAGCAAGTCAGGGCACTTACAAATGAAAAGAAATAGTGACAGTGTCGCCTGGAGTGAAACAAACAATATCAATTTTAAAATGCTACATGTATGTACACTCATAGGTGTCGACGTTTCGATCCCTTCACTCAATTAGTTAATTGGGATCATCATCAGGACTTAAAAATTAGAGTTGCCTGAATGTAACAAAGCCTGTTGAGAAAGTAAGGAAATAAGCACAAGGAGAAATCTTTAGAGAAAACAGTTATTGAGGAGAGCGGTCAATGCATGCCTTAAACTTTCCACTATATATCTGAAATCACAGTTTGTGACAAGTGCTGGGTGATAGTGCCATTTGTGAAGTACACCGTCACGTTGCATTTACACATCAACAATGAGCCTCGGAATCGCAGTGACTCTTGTGCAAAAGATATAAGTCTTTCTGCGTGGCAGTTCTTAAGTTCCGATATAGTTTTTTCACAAGAGAGTGGTCCAGTCCTCACTCCGGTTCAGTCCCGTGTGGATGGTATTAAACTGTATGATTGATTTCAATTCCTCGCGATTCACTGGACGCTACCCTCAGGTGCCCGAAGAAAGCCTGACGCCTTACTCAATACCTCGCATCCAGAGGTACGTCCTATGATGACCTGTAAGCGCCAAAAGGGTCAAATACCATTGAAAAACCAGAGATGCATGAGGCCCGGCTCAAACACCAGCTCACTGAGTCGAGGGCATCCGCCACTCACCAAACACACGGCTGCACAATCCCATTAGTCACTCGTCATGCACAACTCCTAATATCTTTTGCACAAGAGTCACTGCGATTCCGAGGCTCATTGTTGATGTGTAAATGCAACGTGACTGTGTACTTCACAAATGGCACTATCACCCAGCACTTGTCACAAACTGTGATTTCAGATATATAGTGGAAAGTTTAAGGCATGCATTGACCGCTCTCCTCAATAACTGTTTTCTCTAAAGATTTCTCCTTGTGCTTATTTCCTTACTTTCTCAACAGGCTTTGTTACATTCAGGCAACTCTAATTTTTAAGTCCTGATGATGATCCCAATTAACTAATTGAGCGAAGGGATCGAAACGTCGACACCTATGAGTGTACATACATGTAGCATTTTAAAATTGATATTGTTTGTTTCACTCCAGGCGACACTGTCACTATTTCTTTTCATTTGTAAGTGCCCTGACTTGCTCTTTTTTTCCTTGCCTGAAAACACCCCTTTCACTTTTCTCTATCTTCTCCTTTTCAAAGTACGGCACAGGCTTGTGTCATACTACTTGTCTGAAAAATATTGTGATCAAATCTGACATTGATTGGTAAATAAATTCCTTGCCCGGCTTGGCAGGGAGAACTTAACGTATAGTAGTCCATTGTGTACTATACTGTATTGTGACTATTTCAAATAAGCTAGGAACCCTTGTTTCTATAACGTAGTTATACCCATGGTTCTTGGCTACCCGCTGGGTTTCCCTTGTTTTTCAAAAATACTGAACATCTATGGCACTTGTTATGTCTGTGGTGGTAGATCCCACAGTCCTCTCACTGTTGTACGTTTTGTACTCGTTTCCGGACATGTAATGGCATGCACCAGATGATCTGAAATGTTTTTCCCTCTCCGGTATGAGAACAATGGTGGTTCATTGAATATGTTGAGGGTAGTCAGTATGTTCCAGTTAGCTCTGATGTCTTTTGAGAGTTTGCTGCTTGAGGGCGAAAAAGTAGAGATGGAATGCGGGAATAAGTTATTTTCTCCTTAAGTGTCAATCAGTCTTCGTGGTGATTGTACCATGCACGTTTTCTAGCTCTCATTACCAGTTTCTTGGGGTAGCCTTGTGTGATGAGTTTCCCGGTCAGGACCTTCGTCTCCCTGAAGAAATCCTTTTTCCATTTACAGTTTCGGTGAATCCGTAAGAATTGTCCAAACGGTAGGCCATCGCGTAAACCTCGAGGGTGGTAGCTGGAATAGTGCAATAGGGTGTCACGCACGGTATGTTTTCTGAACAGGGCAGTTACAATCTTGTTGTCTTCTACGTAAAGAGACAGATCTAGGAATGGTAAATTGTTTTCTGCATCGACCTTTACGCATCCCCGATTGCCACGCATCGCACCTGTGTGGCAAGTTCTATGATGCATAACTTGAAGATGAGAACCATCTTGGAATCAATGCCCCACTTCCCCCTACAGTCCGGATTTGACGCATGACTTCTCCTGCATGTAGCAGAACTGTTGCATCGCCTCCTCAAAGACTGATGCATCACTGTGTTTTTGGATGCAATATAAGCAGCTGCAGACATCTAAACCCCGTCTTAATGGCAATCTCCTTAAATACTCCTGTGGGCTCGTTGCACTCTCCATCCTTAAAGTCCCCAACCTTAGATTCCCATTTAGCTGTAAGCTGATGCGGAGTATTGTTGTTGACTAGTTCCCTACATATCAATAAGATCACCCCGTTGCGTAGCAACTCCAATAGTATTCCGTCCTCCATCAGTGGGGAGTCCTCGAGCACTGAGCCCTTGGTGATGTGCCCCACCAGTACATGCAGGAATGGAATGTATTTATATGCCTCCAAATGCACCATTTAAGCTGACATTGTATTTCAGTGAACGTGAGCATGGAACACCCTTTCCATATGTCTCCTAATTTATATATTCCAATGAGATCCCACTTTGAAAACCCAGTTTCCCCATGTCAGCTAATATATCACTCACCAAAAGAGGGGTCATATCGGTTGGTTTTCCCTTCCACCTCAAATAGGTGATAGGCTTGTACCACTACTTTTGTGTCCATCAGTAGTCTCTGCAAGGTCTGTACCCTATATAGTGCCCCTAGAAGTCCTCCTGCCCCCAAGCAAGTCTCTTCAGTCCAATCGCTGTTTCCTCCCAAGCTGCAAAGGCCCTATCAATAATTCATGATAGTTGTGCGGCCCAGTAATACTTTTGCATATCTCGAAGAGCAATTTCATGATCATACATTCCACACGTCAATTTCTGGAGGGCTATGCAACATTGTTCCAGAGGAGAAGTCTGAGAGAGGCCTCTGTTCTGAGGAAGAACTCTGGGGACCAGAAAGGGGGTATTCTGGAGAGCATGGAACATTTGCAGTAGTGTCATCATTTCGAACATCGCCACCCTTCTCAACAGGGAGAGCAGAAAGGACCAAATTCTGTACGCAGCTGCAAATCGATCCCATATAGGAGCTAGATTTTTGTGGTAAAAGATTTGAGCGTCTTTTGTAACGTACATCACCAAGTACCTAAACCACACCTTGACCACCGGCATGGGTATGTTCTCCAGTAGGTGGGATTTGGGGTCCATGATCAGATGCTTGAGAGATTTACCCCAGTTAATTGGGTATCCTAAGTATTTCCCATGGATTTGGAGGATCTGCATCAGTCTGGACATAGGCAGGGGGGGATACATGACATGAAACAGAATAAAATCTGCTTATAAGGTAATACCCACCTTCTCTTCCAGGTCTCCACCCAGCTAATTCCCCGTACTAGGAGATCACCTCTGACCCAAGCAGCAAGTCGCTCAAGAGCCATGGTGAAGATCAATGGGAATATAGGACAGCCCTTTATGACCCCCCTGTGTAGGGCAAAGGCATGAGATACCACCCTGTTCACTCTGACCAGGCCATTGGGCTCTGGTAAGAAGCTGGATTCATCCTATCAAGCTGGGGCTGAACTTAAGTTTCTCCAGTACCCCAAGCATGTAATCCCATTCAAGCATATTAAAGGCCATAGAAGCGTTCATTGCCGGTACCATCACAGGCACTCTTTTGTTAGCCGCCCCTGTCATCATCCCAAAAGGCCGAAGAAGGTTGAGCCTGCTCCCTCTATTCGGCATGAATTCAGATTGATCTGGGTGAATAAGGGATGTGATAACCTGCCTGAGCCTCTTAGCTAATAATTTGGCGAGGATCTTAATCTCTGCGTTGACGAGCTATATCGATCTAGAGGAGTAGCATCTGCCAGGAGGCTTTCCTTCCTTGTGGATTACTACTATTTTGGCTTGTTGCTGATCCTCTGGTATTTGACCAGAAGATTTGGACTCCAGCCACATACGTAGCAGGTGCAGCCCCAGTTTGCTCTCCAGTCCCTTGTAAAGATCAATGGGGAAGCTATTGCCTTCCCCGTGTTGAGTGATTGAAGGGCTTGGTAAATCTCATTGGTCTGTAATTCACTGTCTAGCATTTGCCTATTCTCTTCTGATAGCCTACAGAATTGTACAATGGGAAGGAAGGCTTGAATGCTCATATTGCGCCCTTGCCGAGTAAAGATTCTCATAACAACCAACGAATTTCTCCTCTTTGACATCTGGGTAGGTTTTCATCTCTCCCCTATAATTAGTTATCCGGAGAACCCAGTTTCAGGATTGATCAGATTTTTCCAGTAGTAATTTCCCAGGTTTAAAACCTAAATGATATAGTCTCCTTTGAGACATTATGTAAGACATCTTTGCACTCTCTTGAGCTAGGTCATTATACTCTCTTTGTTTCAGCCGAAGGTTCTATATCGGGTTCTCATTTCCGCTGCCAGGGGCTTTTTTTCCAGGTTGATAACTTCCTCCTCTAACCGGTCTAATTTCACCCTTGCCACCTTTTTATACCATGTAATTAGAGTGTACATTTGGCCTCCAATCACAGTTTTGTAGGCTTCCCATAGTGTCAGCTCCGAGTGGACCGACCCCACATTTGTTTTGAGATACGCATCAGTCATTTGCACCAACACTGTCATAAGTTTCCGATCTTTCAGATGCCATGCGTTTATGGGTCACTTTCCTGAGCTCCCCACTAAGTCCTCCTGGAGTTCTAACCTTACTGGCAAGTGGCCAGATATGTCCCTAGCTAAGTGTTTAACTTTAGCGATCCTGGCTACTTTGGAGCGCTTTGTGAATATGTGTTCAAGCCTTGACAAGCTATTATATACCTTAGATAGGAAGGTATATTGATGTTCCGCTGGGTGTGGGAGTAGCCACATGTCAGTGAGGCAAAGAGCTGCCGCAAATGAGGCAAGAGTGGTATCGGTCCTGGGCAGCTGTGTGTTTGATTGTTTGTCGATATTGTCACACGTTGTAATCACGTGTTTGATTGTTTGCCCCTATTGTCACACGTTGTAATCGCCTCCCATATTCAAGATGCCCACTGTCAACTGTAATTATATGGCACTTAATGTTGCGAATGTTATCCTCTGGTGCCTTAATGGAATATATACCAAGCAGATGTTTATAGCTAGGCCATCACAATTATCAAATTGAGCTACATAATTACCCTTAGGATCATTCCAGATTCTATGGGGCATGAATGGGGCATTATTTTAAGAATCATGCCTACCCCATGGGAGTCGAAAGCGAAGCCAGCATGGACTGACTTCTTGTACCCACACCTAGACAGAGCTTCACATGAGTTGCCCAGGAAATGGGTTTCTTGAAGAAGTATGAACATAGAAATTTCCCCTTTAACAAACTCCCCCACTTTGCTACCCGGAGTGGCAAGTCCACAACTGGCCACCTCCTTTCAACAATCAGAGCACCTGTTGCCCATCTAAACAGGATAGTAGGGGGGCGTGGCCAAGATGGCGGAGTGAGCGGTCGCACAGCTCTGGAGCTCCCACCGACGGCCTACATCAGCACCGGCATATTGGCCGTACCAGCTACAGTCGGCCCAAAACTTGCGGGGGACTTGACTCCGGGCTTGGAGTCCAGCGTTTGGGGGCAAAAGGAGGCGGCGAGAGAAGCATTCTGGCTCTGAGCCGGGAATCGCTCGCAGCGACGGAGACCACCAGAACGGAGAGGCCGGGGGCCGCGATCTAAGAACAGAGGGCCTGGATCGCTGCTTCTTGCCCTGCTTGAGTGGGCGAGACTGCGGGACGTGGCTGGCGCTGAGGATCCGCGCTGCAGGAGTGCTGACTGGGGAGTTCCGGTGTCCCCCCGGGGAGAGGACCTGCAGCTCCATAGGTCACCCGGGCGGGCCGCCATCTTGTGAACGGCCCCGAGGGCTTGAGGTGGCCGGGTGCGGGAACGGCTCACGTGGAGACACGCTGCCCCTGGTGTGCTCGAGGATGGAGAGGATCGCCAGCGGAGCCTTGGTCCCCTCCGTGTTGGTCTGGTGGCGTGCATGGCGGCCCCCCTGGTGCTGGAGAGATGGGGCATGGCCGCCATTTTGTGAGGAGGGACGCCGCCGGGCGGAGGGCCTGGAGAGCGGCGATGGCTGGGGGGGCCTGGAGCCCTTTGTGTGGCAGGGACGGTACCTCAAGTCTGCAGGGGTGGAGGACCACCAAAGCGCTGGTGAGCGGCGAGCCTGGGGTCGGGCCTATCGACGAGCCTGTCGATTGGCAGGAAAGAACGGTGGGGAGCCCATTAATGAGAACCTGCAGACGCCGCTGGTGAGTGGGGCTACGGATGGCGGAGCGGTGCTGAGCTGCAGCACAGACTGGCGTGCCGCTTCCCACTGGTCTACAGGTCAGAGCGGCTGGAGGAGCGGAGGTGGGGGGCCCCACGTAGTCCTAGCTAGGGGCTGGAGGACTGTTTGGTGGCCAACAGTGCGGCTCTGAGGTGGCGTTGGAGGTGGAGGAGAGCTGGCGCAATCTGGGGAGTCCCTGCCGCAGCTTGAGGATCTTATCTGAAGGGCTTGAGGTGCCGGTGCTGGGTGCGGCCCTCTGGTGACGCAGCCTATTGGGTCCGCCGGTGCCCTTCTTGGAGCCTGACCTTGGCAGGTGAGACCGCTGGTTAACAGGAGGCATGGGAGCTGGCATATCCTTGAGGAGCCGGGGTGCTACGGGTCTTGACCGGCGACGACTCCCCCACATTTCTAGTCCACTCAGGCATACAGCCTCCTTTGGGGGCCAGAGGAGTACCCAACTGACGTCCGCTGAAGAGTGGGTGTTTGCGACGGTGACAAAGGGGGACCCTCCACGATTCACTTGAACTTATCTGGAGAGTGCCATGTCCTACTCCAGAAACAGGAAAGAAAAGACCATTAATGACTTGTTTGTTAACCCCTTCCATGCTCATGACGAGCTGAGCTTGTCATGAGTTGCGCCGCTCGCATGCTCATGACGAGCTCAGCTCGTCATGTAACGTGGCTTTTTAAAAAAAGCCGCACAGCGCGAAAAAAGCCGCCACACGCATGCGGTTAAAGCGCAACCCGAAACAATGGCCTCCACCACAGCGGCGGGGTCCCATGGCCCGAAGCCAGGGAAGGAGGATGGGGCAGAACCCATCACTAAGGCGTTCCTCGAATCCATGTTTGTCGCTCTAAGGGAGGACATTCACACCCTCAAGCAAAAGTTCGCATCAAAGATTCGAGAGGTCAGACGAGAGGTGGATGGCATTGGAGAGAGGGTCGCTGATCTGGAAGGTAAAAGCGACGGGAAAGAAGTGAAGATAGCGGCTCTGCAACAGGAGATTTTCCGGATCCATGATCAACAGGTGGACCTCCAAACACATGTTGAGGACCTGGAAAACAGGTCCCGGCGCCACAATATACGCATCAGAGGGGTGAAGGTGGATGAGGACACGAAAGATCTCTTCTCTCACTCCAAAGAACTTTTCAATCACATCCTGGGCAGGCCACTGGAGACGGAGCTGAGAGTGGACCGAGCACACCGAGTGGGGCCCCCAGAGCACCGTCTGCCCCGCCGCCAGATATACTAGTCTGTGTCCAAGACTTTCGTACCAAAGAGGCCATCCTCCAAAAAGCGCGGCAGCTGCTGCCCCTGCAGTTTCAGGGACAATCACCTGTACTTTATCAAGATCTATCCGCCCTCACCCTACAGAGGAGGAGAACCTTCAAACCTATCACTACGCACCTCCAGCAGCGCAACATCACCTATAGCTGGGGCCATCCGTTCCGGCTGGTGTTCCGCATGGATCATAAGCTGTACCAACTGCGTTCTTTGTCGGAGGCTAGCAGGTTGCTGGGTGTGGAACTGCCAGAGTCGGAAGGTGGAGACGAGGATTCTAAGGAGGAGACTGATGATTCCAGACCCCGATGGCGTCAACAGGGCCGCAGGGGCCATCTCAGGAAACCCCGAGCCGCAGAAGTCATGGAGGGCAGGAGGTCGGCTTTGGAGGCGGTTTCTACTGATCTTCCCAGCACCCAACCCGGCTGACTCTAGACTCTATACCTGGCCGATTGTTTGATTTCCTAAGGCCCAGGCCGTTGGCGGGAGGGAGGGGCATTCCTGTTCGAGAACCACCCCGATATCCTTTCACTGATCAACCATGGTTGATGGACTAAGTGGTTGTGTCTTTTTTTGTTTACTTCACATATTTTGCTGTTTGGGAATTGTTGGGGGGTTGAGGGAGGGTGTCCAGTGCTCCACGTTTGCTTTTTATCTAGTGCTAGCGTAGCTCCGAGTGTGAGGGCTGCCTTCCCATATCTAGAGATTGCCTGCATTAGCGGCACCAAGTGTAGCTCCTCAGGTACAAACCTGACCCTGCTGATTATTGAGTATGCCTGTTTCCACCCTTAGGATTCTTACCCTCAATGTGATGGGACTTAAGAATCCAGTAAAGCACAGGGCGGTACTGTCTGCGCTATATACTGGGCTGCAGAAACAGCACTTACTGAGACTCCAGCAAATACAGAATGCGGCAGCTAGGCTGATCCTGGACATCCCAAAATTTGAATCAGTTATGGATTGACTAAAGGAGCTCCACTGGTTGCCGGTGCACAAGAGAATTATTTTCAAATCACAGTGCTTGGCTTTCAAGGCATTGCAGGGAAAAGGACCCAACACACCTAAAGAAATATGTACCAACTAGAAATTTAAGATCAGCGCAATCCCATCTATTAGTAGTACCAAGGTATAAGCAGTTGCGCTGGGGGGGAAGAAGTTTCATAGCAGGTACAGCTAAGGTGTGGAACTCTCCCCCTCTACAAATTAAAAATAGCAACTCATTGATGAAGTTCAGAGGCCAATTGAAGACCTGGCTATTTAAAAACGAATCCTTCATCTCGTATGGCATCAGCTGGTACTGAGTTTTCTTTAGATAAGGTTTAGCGCCAAGACGCCCTAGGGCATACGTCGTGCTCTATAAAACGCAAAATCAAATACTGTCATGCTTCGATTCGAGGACACACAAGCTGACCTATGTTTACTTCAGGAAACCCATTTGTTAGCGCGCAATTGTTATGGGCTGCAGTCCCGCAGTTTCCCCACGCAGTTCTACTCCTCCTGCTCTACCAAGACAGTGGGGGTGGCGATTTTGGTGGCCCAGCGGTTTAAGGGGGAAGTACTGCATAAAGGTGCTGAGATTAAGGGGAGGCTTTTGACCTACCGCTTCGCCTTAGGCGGTCTAACGTTCACTGTTGGCTCCCTGTATGCTCCGAATGAAGGCCAGGAGAAGTTCCTACAGACTGCTCTTTCTGAAGCCACAGCCACTTCGGACCATAATATCATCCTAGGGGGCGACTTAAACCTTTTGGAGAGATCCAGTCAACGCACTCACCAAGTAGGTGCACTGTCGGCAGGGGGAATTGGGCAGCTGCATGACTTAGGCCTACGCGATCTTTGGCGTAGTTTTCACCCCGGAAAGGAAATACTCGTATTACTCTAATGCACACAAGACCTACGCAAGACTTGATCATCTGCTGACTTCGACCCCAGTACGCGGGTTTACAACCACAGTCGAGATGGGGGGTAGGCTCACTTTCGGACCATGCCCCGGTAATCGCCACTCTCACCCTTCCACCCACATCGCGCCCATCCAGGGTATGGCGTCTTAGGGACACTCTCTTACACAGGGCGGAGGTCCTGCAGCATATACAACGCACCATTACTGACTACCTTTCTCATAATGCAAACCCAGACACGACCCTTGCAGTCCAATGGGTGGTGCTGAAGGCGGTGGCTTGGGGGAATTTATTCCCCTCTCGACTGCTGACAATAGGGAACGCCAGCGCAAGCGCGATGAACTTACACAACGCGTTCGGGAACTAGAGCAAATGCACCAAAGGACGGGAGCCCCGAGAGTGTGGCAACAGCTTAAGACTATGCACCGCCAATTAACGGCGCTCAACCAAGATAGAGCAGAGTATGCAGCCTTACAACTGCGACACGCTTACTATACCGGGGGGGACAGGTGTGGGCGTCTGTTGGCCAATAGGTTGCGAGAGGTTCGTCAGCAACAAGGGGTCAAAGAGATTGTCAGGACTGACGGGATTTGTGTATCTGAGGACGCTGAGATAGGGGAAACATTCCACGATTGTTATGCTACTCTTTACGCTGGGAGCCCAGCAGATAGCTCTGCGGGAGTTGCCTTTTTAGACTCGGTTTCCCTGCCCTTTCTAACAGCCTCCCAGGCTGAACACCTAGATAGAAACATTCAAACGGAGGAGGTTATCGCTGCTATTTCTCGACTTAAGTTGGCAAAAGGCCCAGGGCCGGACGGCTTCCCCGCAATTTCTACAGGACGTTTTCAGCGGATCTTGCCCCAATCCTCACCCGTCTGTTTAATTAATTTGCTGAACAATGAGTGATACAGAGGGACCTTTTAGGAGCCTCTATAGCAGTCATCCCTAAACCTGGGAAGGATAGAACTAGAAGCGGGGCATATCGCCCGATTTCCTTTCTCAATGTTGACCTTAAATTGTATACAGGGATTTTGGCCGCTCGACTAGCCCCTCATATGCCCGGTCTCATTGACCCAGACCAGGCAGGTTTTATACCTGAACGCCAGACGTCAGATAATACCAAGCAGATTCTCCACCTTATAGAGAAAGCTACTCAAGTGCCTGGGGAATATATGATGTTGGCCATTGATGCCGAAAAGGCGTTCGATCACGTTCATTCGCCCTATTTAGAGCAAGTACTGGAGAGTGTGGGGATATGGGAGAAATTACGCACCTTTAATTTTATTTGCTACAGATTCCCTACGGCCACGGTCAGAGTGAATGGATATACCTCTGCTAGTTTTACCATTGAGAGGGGTACGAGGCAGGGGTTCCCACTGTCGCCCCTTCTCTTTGCCCTGTACATGGAGCCCCTGGCCCAGAAAATGCAGCAGAACCCGGCAATTGAAGGGATCAAGTTTGGTAGCTATATCCACAAAATCAGTTTATATGCTGACAATGTGTTGATCTCACTAACTAACCCGAAGACAGCCTTACCAGCGTGCATTTGGACGTCTTTGCTCGGGTGGTCGGATTCAAAATATACATGGACAAGTCGATAGCCTTGGACCTCTCATTGTCCCCTACACCCGGGAATATCTGCAGAGACTGTTCCAGATCCAATGGACGGTGGATGCCGTTCCATATCTTGGGATACAGTTGGCCTCCTCACTTCCTGCTATGGTTGCCACCAACTACGCCATCCTTCATGGGAAAATTCGATGCGAGGTTGGCCGGTGGAAGCACTATCCTCTCTCTTGGTTAGGCAGGATCGCGGCAGTTAAAATTACTATTTTGCCCCAGATCCTCTACCTATTCCTCCTCCTCCCTCTCCGACCGCCTGTTCGCTGGATTCGTCAGACGCAATCCGACATGGCCCAGTTTATCTGGAATGGCCGGAAGGTGCAAATGCGGAGATCACTGTTGACGGTTGCCCCGGAGATGGGAGGACTGGGCGTTCCCGACCTCCAACTGTACTTTCAAGCGGCACAATTGCGATACCTAGTTGAATGGAGCAGATGGGAATCAGAAAAAAATTGGTTGTTTCAAGATCAGGCGGTGGCGGCACGACCATTGCAGGAAATTCCTTTCCTGCGCAAGCCCCACAGGCCCCCTAACTTGTATGCCTCGCACATAACCCGGGTTCCTCTTGAGGCGTGGGATGCCACTAATATCGCACACGACCTTACAACCTTCCCGTCTCTCCTCACCCCGTTGGTCGATAACCCCGACTTCACCCCGGGCGCAGAAGGGGCGGCTTTTGCACATTGGAGGCCTGCTGGTTGCCGGTTTTTGTATCACATGTATGGAGCTGAGGGGGTTGTTCCGTTTTCACAATTTAGGCAGGAGTACGGCTTCCCGGAGACTGAACGTCTGAGGTATCTGCAGGTGCGGCATTGGGCATAACACCCGCAGGTCCGCGCTAGCGCAGATAGAAGCTTATCCTCATACGAAAGATGGCTCATCACCCGCACGACAGACTCCAAACTCATCTACGACCTCTACAAGATGTTACAGACCACACAGGTGTACACTCAAACCCCGGGTAGGGAGCAATGGGAGAGAGAACTGGGCAGGACCCTCAGTCACAAAGAATGGGGGGAGATATACTATAGGGCCAGACACTCTGCATACCACATGGGGCTCACGGAGACATTCACGAAAGTTGTGACATATTAGTATTATACCCCAGACAGACTACATGTGATGGACCGCAGCCGAGAGGCGACTTGTTGGCGTGGCTGTGGCAAGACTGGCAACCTGGTGCACTTGTTGTGGGAATGCATACCCATGCAGTCCTATTGGGCTCAAGTGTTAGATGAAATAGATAAGCACTTCGAGACAGAAATCCCGCGCTTCTCAGCTTATGTGCTACTAGGTCTACCTAATCCCCTGACCTACCCTCTAAAATCCTGCAGGGGCAGACAGATGCCTATCGCACTCGACTCAGCGGTTCAAAATATACTTACACATTGGTGTACTCCCACTATACCCTCCTTTCTAGGATGGCTTCACCGATTATGGCACGTGCTCGGGATGGAGAAACTGTCACTTACTACGGCGGGAGTGGGATCCCCATATGATGACCTCTGGCAGCCATTTCTATCACTCTTGGCCACCGAATTCCAAGAAGTCATATGCCCCCGATATCTTAGGCGGCTGCGCCTCACAGACCCTCGGAAGACAGACTGTTAAGCAGGTCACTGGGGGCTTAGAATTGGTGGGGGAAGGAACAGGGGTTAGCGAGAGACAGGGAGCACTGGACGGGAGGAGGGAGGGGGGTACCTGGGAAAAAGGGGTTCCCTTGGTTTTCTTTTCCCTCTGTTTATTCTTATAGTTTTTATTCTATGCACGAGCAATTGGCAGATACTGTCTTGAGCGCTGAATTCATGCTCTCAGCTGGCACTACCCGGCTGTACTGTTTCGATCTTGTTTGAAGACAGCTAACTGTACATGGAAATGCTTGCGTGTTTAAATTCAATAAAGATATTTGAACCATAAACATGATAGTAAAACTCCTAATTGGGGGAGAGCCCAGCCAACCAGGGTAAGCCACAGGTTTAACTCTCCCCAAACATAGTGTGCACTTATGGTTGCCCCCGCTCAGGTTGTATGATACAATCATCTGCTTTTCATAAATGAGCCATCTATCCTCCCTACTGTAATAAATCACATTACAATTCAACATGAAGTCTAAACAGGAGTTTAGTCACCATTCCTTACAGAGTCAGGCCTTGTTTGACCTCAGTGCATCCCCAAATTGCCTCCACATGGTGGGTCATTTCTACAGCATGTTGTGTCATGCCTGTTGCTCTCAGCAGTGTTGGGGGAGCCACTCCATTTCCTATTTTGGGGTATTGGGCGCCAGCCCTCTGACCGCTTGATGGCTTCCTCAGGGGTGGTAAAGTGCCAGGACCTACCCTTCATCACTACACGTAATTTAGCCAGAAAAGTCAGCCTGTATTTCAGTTCTCTGGCTTGGAGACTCTTTTTAACCTCAGTGATACTTGGCCTCTGCTACTGGACATTGAATGTGAAGGTTGGATAGAGACTGACTGTGGTATTCTCAAATTTCAGAGATTTTGTTGGGCCGACAGGAGTATTGCATCTTGGTCTCTATAATTGAAGATGCAAGCGATTATAATTGTAATTAGTGCACCTAGTCTGGGCGGAGGCCCAGGCACCCTGTGGGCCCACTCCACTGAGAAAATATTTGAGAGTACCAAGGGCTGAAGAGTGTGTAGGATGAAATGTTTCACAAAGAGGTCAACAGTAAGGCCCTCGCCCATCTCCGGCACCCCCACCAATTGTTGCATTTAGACCTTCCCTCCATGTCTTCCAGCTTTGCTTGCATCAGGGCTTTGTCTTTTTGTTGGCGGTTCACCTTTTGTCTGAGTGTGTCTGTAGAGCCCCTGTTCTCAGTCAGTTTCGTTGTGGTGTCTCTCAGTCTTTTATTTGTTTTGTTGATGTCGGCTTGCAGCAGGGACATCACCACAAAGGGGGTCAATTTTAGGTTCTAGAGTACCCCTTATCCTTGTTAGGATGCCAGCATTTCTTCAAGGATCGGCTCCAGCACCATAGCATTTGAATCCGACTTCTGGTCCGCGGATGGATTCTCAATCTCCTGCAGGTACGCTGCAGTGACTACATATTTTCCATTTTGTTGTGCTGAGTCAGCTTGCCCCCTCGGCTGCCCACCATGAGGAAATAAAAGTCTGAGTAGGTCTGTCACTTCCGCAGGGTATGTGGGGAGTTCACGATGGAGCACCAAGTATTGCTGCTGAGCGAGGGGTTCAGGGCCTTCCCACTACCCTGCAGCCTTTCAGTGTTGAATGAAATGCAAATATAATTTCAAGAGTGTGACTATTACACGGGGTATCTAGGCACTAGGCCGACTCAATGCGACAGTAAAGGATGACAGCAAGAAAATAGGAACTACTTGTTAAATATCGGGGGGCTTATTTATGAACCCTTGCGTCACTTTTCCACCGCCAGTGAAAAAAATGCACCATGTTGCGTCATATTTACAAAGTGACACATCTAGGTAGCTGTGGCACTTTGAAAACCCCTGGGCCACATTATACATGCGCCAGGTATAATGTATGCAGGGTAGGCGTTCCGATGCAAGTAAGCCTCGTAGCAGTGACGCAGTGAAATCTATGAGATTTAAATGACACTTTGTTAAATGACACTTTGCTGAAGGTGCGTCACTTTTGTGACACACTCCAGCAATACGTCATTTTTGTGCCTACAGATACGTCAGAAATACTGACGTATCTGAAACTCCTTGTGACATGATAAGTCATACTGTAAATATGACGCATCCAGCATGTCGCAAGGAGGGTGCAATGAAAAGTGATGCATGGCTGTTTTCACGCAGCGATGCGTCACTTTCATAAATGAGGCCCCAGGTTTTTAGACATTTCCTGAATTCTAATAAGTTTGATTTAGTCTTGTGTTTTAGGGAGAGCAAGTTCCACGACATTGCTGTGCAGGCTGCTAAACTCCTCCTGACCCATTTGGCTTTTTAAATTTGGGGACAACAATATTTCCACTTAGGGAAGAGGTTTTACAAGAGTGTAACATTGAAAACGTGATAGAGAGGCAGGGCCTAGGCCTTGAACTGAATGCCCTTGTGATAGGAAGCTAATGCAAGTGAGTCAAGGCTTTGGACGCAGATTTGGGTTTAGGGATGTCCAGCAGCAATCGTGCTGTTGCATTTTGAAGTGCTTGTAGCTTGTTCTAAAAGTGGTTTTGGATATTACTCTACAGCGCATTACAGTAGTCCAATTTTGGGGTGATGAAGGGAGTGACTACTGTTTTTTGTAGGGTCACTGGGATGTACGGCAGAAACTTTCTAAGAAGTTTCAGAATAAAGAAGCATGAGGAGTGAAGAGGTGATGTGATTTATCCGACCTTCAAATGAGAGTTTTGTATTGAAAATAATTCCAAAGTGTTTCAGCTTAGCACTTGAGATGGGAAGAGTATCAAGTTCAGAGACCAGAAGGAGGTATTAATACCGACGAGCAAGACCTCAGTTTGTGAGGGGTTTAACTTGAGACAGTTGTCCCGCATCCAATTGCCTAACTGAAGCATGCAGTTATGAAATTTAACTGTGGTGGCATCTGGGTTCCCGACTACTGACACGACAATCTGAGGGTTGTCTGTGTAGGAAAATCATAAGATTTAATTAAAACTAATAGTGGGTTGCATATAGATTTGGGTGGGGCTTAGAGAAAACCACTGAGGCCCCCCACAAGGCAAAGAAAAAGATTTCTCCTAAGTTCACTGTCTGAACTCGCCCAGTTAGAAAAGATTGGAGAAACTACAGGAATTTGCCTTTGAGGCAAGACGGTCAACGAGAAGAGTATGGTTGACTATGTGAAATATGGCTGAAATATCTTGTAAGATCAGGGCCACATTGCACCCATGGTCTAAGGTCTGTCTGATTTATTCTGTAGCAGTGATTAGTGCAAGCTCAGTGCTGTGATCTCTCCAAAGCACCAACTTGGTAGGGCCTAGAACTTTATTAGTGTTTATGAAGCTCGTCAGTTCACACCCCCACCGCCTCATGGGCGTGGGCACTTAGCTCAGCCTCTCTTATGGGGTTGGGGTGGGTTTCAACAGTCAGGCAGGCATGCCAATGGGACCATCACCTTGCCTGGTTAGGCTTGTGTGGGGCAGTGTATTATCACAAATGTTCACAGTGTTGCAGCGGAGAGAAGGCAGGGAGTTTCCTCAAGTCTTCAAGGCTCGCCGGTGGCCACACACCAATCCCTTCTACACTCCACCACCTCTTGGTCTCCGCGCTCTCCCAGGGCCCTGCTCAGTGTCCATATCCCCCAGAAAACTCAGCTCTCCAGGGGCGATGTTAGTGCAGGGCCAGAGCGTGCACCCCCCCCCCAAAGCCAGCTGCATCAGGCAACATTCCGTGTCTGGCTAGTCACTCCACACTGCTCCAGGCACAGGTCAGTGGAGACCCCTGAGACAGCAGAGATCCGCCCATGGGTGGCCTTCCACTCCATTGGGACTCTAGGCAGGAGCTGGTACTCCCTGAGGCCCTTCATGTCGGTCTGCGCAAGCAGCAATCGCCTTCCTCGATGGTGTTCCTCAGCCTCCTCTGACTCAATGGGCCTTTTCAAGCTGTTTCAGTTGGGGCCTTTCATCACCTAGCCCGATCGACTGGTGAGGGCCCCTACTCAGCCGGCAAGCACATCCACTTGGTTTGCTCACTGTCACATCCACCATAGCTCGTGACACAAGTTGCACCACCAATATTAGTGCGTTAATCAGCCGGGGAGGTATCACCTCATAGCTTGTTTCTTCCTCTTATCTTTTTTCAGGGTTGGTGAGCAGAGGCTGCACCCAAAGCATGCGAGATAGTCAGATGAATATGTTGAGCGAGTCAGAGGTTCCCTAGAGGGCAGCTGCCATGTTTGGCTGCAAGCCACACCCCATCTCACAAAATGTTAGACGTATTCCCTGGAAGTGGTATCTATCAATGCCCACATGTGTAAACATATTCATAAATGATGTAGGTATATATTTCCGAAAGGGAAAAATTGCATTAGCTTTTTTTTCATTATTTCTATAAGGAGGAAACATTTTCCTTGACGTAGAAACACATAAGCCTACACCGGCACCGATTTTGAGAACCACCATTTTGTCCTCTCTCAAAGCATTCAGTTTGTCCCCCAAAATGATTACACCTCCAACTATTTCCAAAGTAGAAAAAGAAAATTAGTAGAGGTGTTCCAAATTGCATCTTCTTTTTCATGAAATTTGATCAAAATATCCATAAAATTACATAATGTAGCATGAATGGCTCGAAAAGTATTTGCCAGTATCTAGTGTGAAATTTTTGTGCTCAGAAGATACCAGCAGGGGACTGATCAGAAAATGGGTCTCGGCATGACATCTCCTTCATGACCAGACTTCGGCATGCAATACATAAAATGAACAAAATTGGATACTGCGAAATGGCTTAACTCTCCATAAATATATGTGAAAGGTAACATGGTCTTTCTCTAGATGGCTACATTGCATCAAAACACATGCACCTAGCAAAATTCACACTATAAAAGTGCACAAAGTTTTAACTGTAACTTATGAGTGGTGATCGAAAAATGGCATACATGATTGACCAGTGCTAAAGTGCACATGCTTCTCCCCTAAACATGGTGACAAGGGTGTATACCTGATTGGCATATTTAGTTCACTTATAAGTCCCTTGTAAAGTGGTATACCATATACCTAGGATCTCTAATCTAATGCTACTAGTGGGCCTGCAGCACTGGTTAAAAAAGTGGTGAAGACCAAATGGATGTGAAGTCTACGTAATAATGAGCTTGTTTTAGCTGAAGAAACATGCCATCCCATGAACTTGTCACACTTTATCATTTTTTCCCTCCCTTTCACTCTTCTCTCTGAAGACTGGATTCAGTTCCACTGATGTGGAGAATCGTACTGACCATGCTTGAGAAAAGCTGTGGTGTGCAGAGCGTTGAGCTTGGCTGGCTCAGCAGGCTCAGCGATCACCACAGGCTATGCCCGCCTCTGCCTAGATTTACACCTGCTTGCTCACCTAGATTCTCATCACCAACTGCCTTCCAGCCTGATCTGCCAGCCACTGCCTCATGCCATCTTGAGCACACACTACCCCACCAGAGGCTTCCTGCTCCCCTCCACATACTGCAGAGGAGGTTCTTGCTTTTTACGTAGCAAGCCCGGGACCAATGCAGCCATCACTAAAAGATCCTCTGGCATTCCTGGCAGCCAACTCCAACCCAGTAAGTGCTCGTGAGGTGGAGTGTCCAAGTTGGGGGGCAAATGCGAGTGGGAGGGGGCCAGAAAAGGCCACTTCTTGTTTAAGCCTCAGCCCCTCTGTAGCCTGCTAGCGTCCCACTCCCACTGCTGGAAGACTGGTAGGGCTCTTTGCCTCGCACTGACTTCCATATCAAATATAGAAGGAGGTAATTTCTTAACAACCTGTAGCATTAACTTGCTTTGCCATTTCCATTTATCTAGAGTCATCCAGCAACAGCCAAAACTGTTCCTTGGCCACCTGTACTCCATATACCTTATGACACGGTTTCTTATATAGCCTTCCATCTTCCCTGCCAGAGTTCCCTCATTTACAAACCCACTATTCACTCAACAAGAACTGCTTAACATTTCTTAACCCAGCAAAACCAATATTCTGGAATGTAAGCACGCACAGCTGCATCTAAAGTGAATTCAATGCTCAATAAGTCATTGATTTATAACCCCAAACCACAAAAGCCAGAAATCCCATTCGCTACATAGGATTTTGCAAGTTAACAAACTAAATGGCCACACACATCCCATCAAATTCACAAACCTTTATATCAATGTCGCTAAAATCTTGGTCATCGAGTGGCATGTTACAAGGTCTGCCCCCCAACCAACATGATTCACCGACTATGATATTATTGTTGCATACATAACCATAGGTGGGAAAACATCGACCAACAAAAGAACGTTTTATCACTATGTTCTTGGAACATCGTAGATGAATTCTAGTGAACGCAATTTCGTATCATTCTTAGCTAATCATCAGGTCATCTCCATGTAGTAGGAATCTTGGAAGCTCAACTTTTTACTTTGTTAATTACCATACAATTGAAATCCCAGCCAAAATAAGCTCCATGGCCCGCCCAAGTGGAGGATCTTTGACCATAATACATAAAAGTGTAGGTTTACAAGCCTTCAAATCTAAATGTAAAGGAGATTATAGTGTAACAGTTCTAATAGTCCGAATGAAATCAATGCAACTTCTATTATTAGAAAGCTTCTTACCTCTCACTATGTTAAACAAGAAACCGTTGTTTTTTCCTTTGTTACAAAAACGTGAAGCCACCCTGGAGTAGTATAGTTTGAATCCTATTATCATCATAGGGGATATCAATGATATTCTTTTACTTCCACATTGGAAATATCCTCCACCCCAGGACCTCCCAGATAAGATTTGAATGGACCCTCTCCTCTTATGTTAGAAGTGGTCAATAGGAGGAAACCAAAATGCATTCTCCTGTCCAAATTACTCTTCAGCCTAGGATTTTAGACACTGAATGCAAGACTTCCAGTTGACCAACCAGTGCAATCCACTCATACTTCCCACAACTCAAAGAGCCTCATTGATTATATGTTACTCCACTAATCCAATTTTTCCTTATGTAAGGATTAATCAATCAATCAAGGAAAGCGAGTGATCATAACCCTCGACAAATCATGGTTCATTGGAAAAACAAATCATAGCCCTCTTCACACGAAGGGGTATTTAGTGAAAATAAACCAAAAAGCAATCAATGGCGTTAACTCCAAAGGTTCCTTGATGAACACTCAAGAGTTCATCACCTCACAACCGAATATGCAAAAATATCAAGATCAACAATCATGTGACTGGTGTAAAGATTGAGAGCAACTGTTGTTCTCAGTTTTTAACTATATCTCATCTAGAACCACTGACGGAATACGTCCTCTCCTCAATAGTACAGATTCATTGTATATCACAGGAACAAAGTATACCCCACGGACACCTGAAAACATATCCAAAAAACCTACAAACACCAAACCGTGATCTACAGATCAATGGGGGGAAAACACTTCAAGAGGAAAAAAAATAGAAATACACTCAAATTATCAAGAAATGGCCTGGACACAATTATTTTTAGCAACCTGGTCCAATATTCTTAAATCATTCTGGTCATTAATGGGCCATGACACAGTGTCTTACAGAGCTGCTACTAATTGTTAGACCTGACTCCTTTAGTTGGTAGTGCCCCAAACTATTTGCCTTCGCCCTTCCTGTTTTGCTGAATTAATTTCTTTTGGTTTAGGACTCTGTGCACTTTACCACTGCCAACCAATACTAGAGTTTGTGTGCACTCTGCCTAAAACAAGGTACAATTGCCTTTCCTCTGAATGGCACATTTAACTTGCTTGTAAGTCCCTAGTAGTGAGGTACTACAGGTACCCGGGCCTGAATGTTAAATGCTACTAGTGCGACTGCAGCACTAATTGTGTTTCCCTCTATAGAAGACTTTTAAAACATGTCTCAGGCCTGCCACGGCAGCCTGTAGTGCAGTTTTAAGTTTCCATTTCAACCTGGCAAAATAAACCTTTCTGGCATGAAACCATTCTTTTTAATATATATGTTACCTCTAAGGTAGGCCCTAAAGGTTCAAATGGCAGGGCGTATTGAACTAAAAAGTAGAACATGTGGGTTTAAGTTTTACATGTCCTGTTAGTGAAAAACCCCTTAAGTCATTTTTCACTATTGCAAGTCCTGTTTTCCCATGGTATAAAATTGGGTTGCTTTATTACTCTTAATAAGTGATAACTTAAGTTTGAGAGTAGATAGAAAATGATATTTGCACTCAAAGGGATAGTAATTTAAAACCTACTTTAATAGTAAAGTTGGATTAAGCCCCAATTCTTTAACTGCACTTTTAGAAAGTTGGCATTTTCTTGTCCTAACCATTTGATGCCTGCTGCCTGTGTCCTGGGTCACATGCTTAGGAGTAGTTGGCAGTTGGCCTTTGTGTGTTCCTCCCAGACAGTGAGACAAAGTGCCGGCAGGATGTGCCATCCTGCCAAGATGGTTGAAGACAGAGCAAGTAAGTAAGTAATATTTTATTTCAGTTAATAAAAGCTATAAAATATTGCACAAATAGAAACATTAAAAGGAAGCATATTCTGCACAGTTAAAATCAGATTTTTACAATTTCCCTTTGAAGGCAGAGATTTCCCTGCCTCTGTTGCATTTCAAAGGGCTATCTTAGCACACACGCATGCATGGACTTGACACCAGCCTATGGTGACCCCAGATTACTTGGAGGCTGGGCAGGGGATAGACAGAAAGAGGTTTTCAGAACCAGATGTGGGGGTGGTGCAGGTATTTCCCCCCACTTCAAAGGCAGGCACCAGGTAAAAATATTGAACCGCTTGCACTGACCTGCTGTCCTGCTCCTTGAACCCAGAAGCACCAGAGTGACTCCAAGGGCTATCTGACTGGCCTCCTGTTCTGCACTATAGGGAAAAAGCAGGCTCCAAAGACCTGCCCTGCATCTTCCCAGCTGACCAGATTTAACTGGACCTGCCATTGTCCTGGGTCACTTGACTAGGAGTAGTTGGCAGTTGGCCTCTGTGTATTCCTCCTAGACAGTGAGACACAGGGCCAGCAGGATGGGCCATCCTGCCAAGATGGTTGAAGACAGAGCCTTCCCTGCCTCTATTACATTTCAAAGTTCTGTCCCCACGTATATTTGGACTTGCCACCAGCCGATAGTGACCTCACATTACTCGGAGCCTGGACAGGGGAAAGACAGAAAGAAGTTTCCAGAACCAGTTGTGGGGATGGTACAATTGTTTCCCCATTTGCAAAGCTGGCATAAGGTATACACTCATTAGATCACATCTGAACCTGTGAAAGACTCAGCAGAAGGATTGCCTTGCTACCCTGCCGTCCGAGGAAGGAAGAATGAGCATGATCCTTAAACCCAGAACCACCAGAGTGACTGCAAGGGCTAGCTGACTGATCTCTTGTTCTGTACTATAGCGATATAACAAGCTCCAGAGACCTGCCGTGCATCTTCCCAGCTGACCAGACTCAACTGTGCCCTGCTGCTGGCTATAAATGGAGTGAGTACTGAGCCCCAACAGGTGTTACCCCCCAAGTCCAGGACCCTTGGCTGGCATCAGGGTTTACTTCTCCTAGCCCAACTGTCGGCTTCATCTGAGGTGACACAGCGCGACGCATCTAGGTGCAGGACCTCTCATTGCTGCATCTCACAGCCCCAGACTTGCGCCCTTTTCATAACTGATGCAGCGCAATGCAAGTTGACGCAGTACCTCACAACTCTTGAGTGGCGGTCCCATCGGAGCCCATGTTACTTGACGCAGATTGATGCAGGACCTGGCATTCTCAGTCCAAGTACACCCAGGTACACTATCCAGTGATCTGAAGTTAGTCTTGTACCCTTCCAATGTTCCATTTTGGCTGGCTTGAACTTGTGACTTCCACCTCCTATGATCAGATAGCCACAATTGGCGCTGTGCATTTTTTGGATCTACTTTTACCTAAGACTTTGAAATTGCATATCTCCAGGTCTACTGATTACATTTTTTTTGTTTAGGAATCATTTTATCAATTAAAGATTACTTTATTTTTTCTAGAAGTGCTGCATAGGTTATTTGCACATTGCCTGGAAGTTAAGCATGACTGTGCCTAGCTACTAGAGGGTTAAACACAGGTTAATTTAGTTCCCTTTTATGGTCCATCCTGATAAGGATTGTGATTGTTGCTTGAGTAAGGTTTTAATCTCCTCAGTAAAAAATCAAATTTCTTACATTGGTGGCAGCAGTGGGATCCAGTACTTGTGTTAGTAAAGTGCCACTGGGTGATTTTGTGTTTCACTAAAATCCCATATGGATAACCTCTTTTTAGATTCTCCCTGATTGGCTATTTTTCCTTTTTTTGCTCCAAAGTTAGGAGTAGATCTAAAAGGAAGTGCTGCAGCGCAGCAACGCAAGCCCTTTGGCTGCACCAAGCTGTGGCACTTCCGAAGCACAGAAATGCAACATATTTACAATAATATGTTGCATTCCTGTGCTCTCCCCTGCGCTGGCGCACACACTGCAAACTGCAGCCCTGCGCCGGCACAGGCACCCTTGCACCATGGTGCAAGGATGCCTGCGTCATGGGAAAATTGTTTTTGTGCAGGAAGGGGCACCTTCCTCCACAAAAACAATCACTACAGGCATTTTACTCTTTCAATGCATGCTGCAGAATGCAGCATTCTTTGAAAGAGGAAAAAACAAGGAGAAATTAAAACATTTCTCCTCGTTGCGCCTCGCTCTGCCACCCCTGGGGAGGCATAGCATTGACACGCATTTCCGGATTTACGATTTCTCATAAATCTGGAAATTTGTCTCATTCCATTGTGTTGCGTGGGAACACCCACAGCAACACCCATGGAACGCCCCTTCCAGGCAAAGTGCTGCATGTGAAGGGGCCATATTTATAAGGAGAGGAAAAGTCACGCAGGTTGGCTTTTCATCTCCTTGTAAATAGTGAGAAGTGAAATGCGCCTCCAGTATGTCACAAAAAGTGACATACTGTTGGCACAGGGGGCTCGTAAATCTGCCCCTAAATTCTTGCCCCACATTTTCTGCATATGTGACTCTCGCCTGAAAAGATGGAATTTCATTTCGACAACCTTGAAAGCTGAAGTATGACTGAGCTAAAAAGGTTGTGAAGGGAGAGGGGTTGAAGCCAGCCAATGGTTCTCCAAATTTGGAGTATGAGATACCCGTCCGAGCCTGGGAGAAAGTCAACAAAATGCAAGCTGCAGCACAGAAGAAGGAAAATGATGACAAGGAGGATGACATGGAAGAGAAGGATTGAATACAGGCTGAGTAGGATAACTTTGCAACAGCTCCAGTGTTAGAAGGAGTTGAGAATCTTCTGCCCTTGCCTCCAGAACTGAGGTAGAGTGGGAGACCCATAGGAGTGAGGTCCTCTACTGGGTCCAGCACAGGAAGCAGTGTGTCCTCCCACGCCGTCCCCTCAGGAACTAGAGAACAGGAATGCCGAAAGGGAGTTTAAGTTGTAGCTGTCCCAGATGGAACTGCCTACACAAACTTGAAGGGCTGAAGCATAAAGCCCGTAGGATAGTGCTGAGTGAGAGAGAGCCCTAGCCCCAGAAGAGAGAAGGCTAGCTTTAGAGGAGAATAATACACTTTTGTGGGCTCATGAAGTGAGTCAAAAGGAACTTGAGTTGAAGATGGAGCAGCTGACATAGACAGGTTGTAATGGTGGTAGCAACAACACTATATCAGGTGGGTCCACATACCCTCGGACCTGGTACCTAACTTTGAAAGGGGGGATGGCATTGACAGGTGGGTTAAGGCCTATGAGGTTGCATTGGAGATACACATGGTCCAGTTTCTGGAGGTTCAATTCCAGTAAAGGCTGTGTTGCACTGTTTGGCCTGGGGAAGTGGGACAGGATGAGGACTTCCTTCAGGAAGTATGGCCTCATCTCTGAAAGGTATAAAAGTATAGGCAAATGTATAGGGACAGCCAGACATAGCCCCAATAGTCCTGGGGGACTTTGTAGGTTACTTTTGCAAGGCACTGGATGGTTGGGTGAAGGACAGGGATGTAAGTAATTACAAGCAGGTATACAATTTGATTGCCATATAGAACATGTTGATTAACTGTTTTACAAAGCTGCAACAATACCAAGAGGATAGTAAGCATACTGAAATCAGGGAGCTTGCTAAGGAGGCAGACCACTGGCTCAGCACCAGGGTCCACAAGAAGGTATTGGCAGGGTCCAAAGAGAGAAGAGACTAAAAATAAAACAAGGAATTCCCTAAAGGTACCCAAACAGTTTTCTGGGGAAGGTTTCATAATACCAACCTTATCTCAAGAAGAGTGGGTTCCATAGAAAGGAGTCGGGGAGGTTCAACATCAAATGTTATGAGATGCAAAATGCCCCAAGAGAGCACAGCACCCTATTGGTGGGGAGGCACCTGGGTTGGCTAGTGTAGCACCTTGTGAGGAGGTTTCCCAGTTAACATAGGGGCCAGAGGTTACCTTACTGCCCTTGGACAACAAGGAGTTGATGCCAAATACATTCGACCTGGTCATAGTAGCAGACAAGTGTAAGAGTCACTACCCTGTGGCTCTGGTTTCCTTTGACTGGAACGGGGGTCTCAATTTCCTTGAAAGTAGCCGTGAGATCTTTCATGCCTGTAAATTGTCTGCCTGGGAATTACTTTGAGAACACATTCTAGAAGGAGGTAGAGTTCCAGTCTTGCCTGGAGGTATTAGGGTTGCCTGAGTGGCTGTGGCTATGCCTGACAAACAGGGTCCATGGCAGCCCAAGAGGATAGTCAAGGAGTCCTGGAGCTCAGAAGAATCACCCGGGTAGCTGCCAAGAGAAGGAAGGGCAAGTGGCATGGGAAAACAGCCCATGAAACTCCTAGGGTCTGGAAGGAGACTGAGCCTGGGGGTGGTGCCCTGGAACCTACAGGGGAGGACATTGATGACCTGGGGACTTGCCTTAGCTGGCTGCTTGGCAATCTGAGAAAAGGCCACTAGGGACGAATTATACAAGGTTGAGAAGGAGTACCCAATCTTTTAATATCTTACGCCACAGACCAAAACCGAGGCAGCTGGTACTACTGCTGGAGATCACCTGATCTTTTGGGAGAATGACCTCCTGTATAATAAGCCTGAGGGTCCCTGAGCCTGGGGTAACCCACATGCTGGTGGTCCCCCATCACTATCTGTCCTACAGGGTTTAGAACATGACATACCCCTGGTAGAACATCTAGGCAAGACAAGACCTTTACCAGGATTGTCACTGACTATAACTGGCCCTGGATGAAGGTGACCACAGACGCATTCTGTAGATCATGTCATACTTGCCAGGCAAGAGGGAAGTCATGGGAAAAGCTGCAGACTTCCAGGTTTCCCTTACCTGTTGTTGGCACCCCCTTTAAAAGGTTAGGCATCAACATTCTTGGGCCCTTGGACCCCAAAACCTCCCTAGGGTACAGATTTATCCTGATCTTGGTGGACCATGCCACTAGATACACAGAGGCTATAGCTCTGAGTACTGTGACTACACCTGCTGTGGTCAAGGCCCTTATGGAGATTTGTACATGGGCAGGGTTCCCCAAAGAAATAGTGTCTGACAGAGGTACCTTCATGACAGCCCACATGGAGATAATGTGGGATGAGTGTTAAGTAACCTATATGTTCTCCACACACTAGCATTCCCAGATGAATGGGCTTGTTTAATGGCTTAACACGTTCTTTAAAGACATGTTTATGGGCCTGAGGCAGAATAGGGATGTCCTCTTGACATACCATTTCTTTGCCACAAGGATGTAGCACAGAAATTAGTTGGGTTCAGTCCTATTGAACTCCTATATAGCCACCCTTTCAAAAGACCCCCTTGGTCTTGTAAAAGAAGGATGGGAGTAACCTTCCAAAAATTCCCCCCAGGATGCATTTAATCACATATTGGCCCTAGGGATTCACATGCAGCCCTTCTGGAAGCAGGCCTCTGAGAACCTGGAAACCAGTCAGAAGATGATGAAGCTCTGGCATGGCCAGAAGGTCACTCAGTTTGAGTTTTAGCCTGGCCAAAAAGTGTGAGTGATGGAGCTAGTAGAGTCCAGGGCCCCCCAAGTTCGGTGGTCTGGGCATTATGTGGTGAAGGAGCAAAAGGGGGAGATTTATTTTATTTATTTATTTTATGTGACTTGTATAGGGCCTGAATCACCCCATACGGGGTGATCACCTGCCTAATGGACTTCAACACCCTTAGGAATCCTTTACATGTCCTCCATAATAATTGCCTCAAACCTCTTTATGAGAGGTCTGAAGTCACTATGCTGCAGGTGACAGACGGTGGGGTGGAAGAGAAGAGTGGACCTCTACCCGATCTCCTATCTTCCATGGAACACGATGAGTAAGTGGCAGTGTTAACCTCTCCCCTGCCCTGACCCCAGAAGGACTGTTGCCACTTGCTGGGGTAGTTTTCCTCCTGATCCCAATGACTCATGGGCTCACACATCTAGTACCCAAGATATGGACACTGGGATAGCATGCCTGCGAGGAATTACATTTATATTCCGTCTGACAATGAAGCCTGTATCAAGGAGGAAGTGTCCACAATGCTGGAGTTAGGGGAGATTGAGCACCCCAATAGTCCTTGGTCCAGCCCAGTGGTGCTATACCCAAAGGCACACATCCTAGCACTAAACGTGGGCGTAAAATCAGTTCCTACCATAATTTGCGGATTTTTGGCAATTTCAGGGTCCGCGAATCGTGTGAATTTGCCCAAAAATCCGCAATTCGCAAGCTGGCGGATTTTTTTGCTTGGTCGCGCTTGAAAAATACAATATCGCGCGCGCTGCGCTGACTTACCGTGATTCTGAGTTCTCTGAGTTGTTTTTCTCCCGGTTTACGCGTGCTGCACCATTTTGGATATTGGTGCGTCATCGCGCAAGAGTTTTTCGACGCTAGTACGTCGTCGCGGCCCGCCATCTTGCACAGCGAGAGTTTGACAACGCGAGTACATCATCAGGGCCCGCGATCGCGCATCGCGGGAGTAAACAATTGCGAACACGTAGATGCGGCGCGCAGCTGACTTCCGGCGGGAGATTTGAACAGCTCACTTTCCCGAACTTGGAAAAATTGCAATTCTGCACAAGAAATCCACCGCTGGCAGCATAAACCTTCTGAAAAGTATGATTTTTATCAGAATAACTCCTAAGATTGACATTTCTGCAAGGAGTCCATTTTGGGGGGGGTGGGAGGAAGGAAGTCCCCCAGAGTCTCCAACTTCCTGTTCCTGTCCAGCAGGCTCCTCCCAGTGCTTTGTCCATGTCCATGTCACTTTTCATTTGGATCTGGAGCTGGAAAGATTACTTTTTGTGGCTGCTGCTGGATATTTGTATTTGAGGACTTTTTGGACTTTGGAGTTTTGATCACTTTTGGATTTGAGATTTTACAAGTAAGTTGGTGTTGTTTGTTTCGGGCATTGCAGTTGCTGCAACTACAATTTTAAAACTTTTTCACAACTTCAAAAAATATATATTGTGGGTAGCCACAGTATCCAGTAGACCCAGGGTTAGTCATGGGTGCATGATACAACTGTTTCTGTGAGTTTTGTTGAACTTAAATCTAATTTATGTCATGGAATTTTAGCTCACTGTTATATGCAGATTTTTTTTTAAATTTTGGGGTGCCTGTAAAGCCACACTAGCCAGTAGGCTCAGGGGTACTGAGCGGTGCATGGACCAAGTCTTTCTGTGGGGAGTCTTGAATTTAGACATCATTGAGGGCATGGATGGCATTGGATTGGGGTGATTTGTGTGTGTTTTCTGACTTTTTGGGGTGTTGTTGGGACCTGGCCATGTGGGTGGGGGCCATTTTGAGGCCTGGTACCGGCAGGGTCTGGCCATGTGGTGGGGGTCAAGGGGCCATTTTGAATCCAGGCAGTGTGTTCAGGCCTGCACCCAGTTTGCCTTGCTTTCATCCATTATGCCCAGGGGTACTCAGTGGTGCATGGGTCAAGTCTTTCTGTGGGGTGTCTTGAATTTAAACATCATTGAGTGCATGGATGGTGTTGGATTGGGATGATTTTTGTGTGTTTTTCGACTTTTTGGGGTGTTGTTGTGACCTGGCCATGTGGGTGGTGGCCATTTTGAGGCCTGTTACAGTCAGGGCCTGGCTATATGCTGGGGGTCAAGGGGCCATTTTGAAGCCAGGCAGTGTGCTCAGGCTGCGCCCAGTTTGCCTTGCTTTCATCCATTATGCCCAGGGGTACTCAGTGGTGCATGGGCTAAGTCTTTCTGTGGGGTGTCTTGAATTTAAACATCATTGAGGGCATGGATGGCATTGGAAAGGGGTGTTTTTTGTGTGTTTTTCGACTTTTTGGTGGGCTGTTGGGGCCTGGCCATGTGAGTGGGGGCCATTTTGAGGCCTGGTACAATCAGGACCTAGCCATGTGGTGGGGATCAAGGGGCCATTTTGAAGCCATGCAGTGTGTTCAGGCCTGCACCCAGTTTGCCTTGCTTTTATCCATTGTGCCCAGGGGTACTCGTGGTGCATGGGCCAAGTCTTTCTGTGGGGTGTCTTGAATTTAAACATCATTGAGGGCATGGATGGTATTAGATTAGGGTGATTTTTGTGTGTTTTTCGACTTTGTGGGGTGTTGTTGGGGTCTGGCCATGTGGGTGGGGGCAATTTTGAGGCCTGGTACAGGCTTGGCCTGGCCATGTGGTGTGGATCAAGGGGCCATTTTGAAGCCAGGCAGTGTGCTCAGGCCTGCACCCAGTTTGCCTTGCTTTCATCCATTATGCCCAGGGGTGCTCAGTGGTGCATGGGTCAAGTCTTTCTGTGGGGTGTCTTGAATTTAAACATCATTGAGGGCATGGATGGCATTGGATTGGGGTGTTTTTTGTGTGTTTTTTTACTTTTTGGTGGGTTGTTGGTGCCTGACCATGTGGGTGGGGGCCATTTTGATGCCTGGCACAGGCAGGGCCTGGCCATGTGGTGTGGGTCAAGGGGCCATTTTGAAGCCAGGCAGTGTGCTCAGGCCTGCACCCAGTTTGCCTTGCTTTCATCCATTATGCCCAGGGGTACTCAGTGGTGCATGGGCCAAGTCTTTCTGTGGGGTGTCTTGAATTTAAACATTATTGAGGGCATGGATGGCATTGGATTGGGGTGATTTTTGTGTGTTTTTCGACTTTTTGGGGAGTTGGTGGGTCCTGGCCATGTGGGTGGGGGCCATTGTGAGGCCCGGTACAGGCAGGGCCTGGCCATGTGGTGGGGGTAAAGGGGCCATTTTGAAGCCAGGCAGAGTGCTCGGGCCTGCACCCAGGTCGCCTTGCTTTCATCCATTATGCCCAGGGGTACTCAGTGGTGCATAGGCCAAGTCTAGACCCCACAGGATATAGCGGCATAGATTGTCAAATTTAGCAGCACATAAATGGAAATTTAGCGGCACAAAAGTGGAAATTTAGCGGCATTATTGCGGCACTGTATTTTATTCGTAATCATTCCTTTTCAGCCTTAAATCAATGTAAACTGATTCAGCAGGGTATTCCACTGTGAAACTAGCATGTTTACCGTGCCTGCGGCTCTACGGAAGCACAGCCTCAATCTGTACCTCTTGAGAGGGGGCCGTATTTCTCCCTGGGGTGTTCTAGCACCCCTTATGCACCCCTGCCAGGGCGCCGCTACCTCCTGGACCCGTCCGTTTTAAAAAACAATAATTTCAATCACCCTTTTTAACATTGAAAATATATTGATAATACAAATATGACCCATAGAGGAAGTCCTGCTTAGCTGCTGGAGCACTAGATTTACTAGAAAGTAATGCAGCGAATTTGTGAGTGGACAAAGACAAGGAAATTCATTAAAAAAACTATCCTCTTTTCTGGTCTATAAGGGGCCTTGAATTATCCCCAGCAGTTCTGAAGCGCTGCTGCAGTGTATATAGCTGCCAAGGTTTCAGATTGCTTATGTGTGACATTTTCATAAATTCACTGTACATAGGAGTGACATTCAATGACTTTGAGTGACAATTTCTCCTGAACAAAATCAAGCAATGAAGTCTAGGGAAACAGATAAATATCAGATATTACCCCAATTTGAGCAAGTAGAAACTCTAAGAATATCTTGAAACTGCAGCAAAGAGATACACACCGGGGGCCTACTGCTTTCCTTGGTGGCTTGCCTCTAGGTCCCACATGTCCAGAGCATGAGTGAGTGGCATGCACACAGAGGTCCGTGAAATAACAGTTAAACAGATGCTGACTCAGACACAAGCTGCCCAGTGTTAAAAGCTGGTAGCTAGAAGTACATTAAATCCCCTGATACAATGCTGCCTATAGGTTGCTGGATTGTAAGTTTTGCATGAGCCAGTGTCACTTGAAGAAAGGTGGGTCTTGTGCACAGTTAATACAAAAGTAAGTCGGTGTCTTTGGGTGGTGTTTTGCAAGTAAAAACATTTTAAACATTTAATATTTACATAACATTACGTCAGTTGATTGAATGACAATTTTATTAAAGGGAATACGTTTTGTTACATATAAAAACTACACTTATATGTCTAATAATGCTTCCTTCAGAAAAGCATTTTGGTGACCTCCGAGCAGAAAGAGGTATGTAGCTGAAGTAGCAGTGGTAAGAAAGCCCTGCAAATAAGTCCTCTGTAATTCTCAGACTTGCTATCTCCTGTCTCCGTGTATTTGCCAAACTCATGCCTTTTGACTTGATATAGCCATTTTGTTAATTACTGTTTGAAGACACGATAAAGGGGGAAAGAGGGGGATCCGAAGACCTAAGGTGTTTAGCTTTTTGAAATGAAAGTTTTGTCTAAACACTAACCATACTAATTTCTTTTAGGTTCCGAAGTGCATCTTACTGTGCAACTACCTTCCCCAACTTTCAGCTCCGACATATTTTTCCTGGCTCACTTTTCAAAATGTGTTACACTGTGGTGGGATTATTGGAGAAGAACTACGTGCACGGCACAGTCCTTTAACCACAGGAGGCGAGGGGGAAAGTAGGGGGGCGGCAAACAGAACAAGCACCGTCACAATAGCCAATGTTGAATCCTACTCGGTTGCCACCACAACCGCTTAGACCGCAGCTCCAGCGCTCTAATGCTGAGGGCGGCAGAAAGGATTATGAGCAATATTGCCTTTTCATTAAGATTTTACCGACAAAAGAAAATATGACTACTTTAGCAACTTTGTTGGCACTTCTGCGCTTTTGTTGTTCTTTGGCAGATGTAATGGCATTGTCAGAATAACAGACAGATCTTGGACAGGCGGAAGCAGGTATTGGATGGCGGAATCCTAGTGACGTCTGCGCGCACAGCCTATTATCGGGCATTGTTTGTTTTTCAGACACTTTGGTAAATATCGCAGCGATAATTATAAATATCGCGGCCATCACGCTAGTCAGCCGATTTTGCGATTTTTTCGTAAATCGCGAAATGCTTGTGGGTCTGCTTTCTGTGGGGTGTCTTGAATTTAAACATCATTGAGGGCATGGATGGTCTTGGATTGGGGTGATTTTTGTGTGTTTTTTGACTTTTTGGGGTGTTGTTGGGACCTGGCCATGTGGGTAGGGGCCATTTTGAGGCCTGTTACAGGCAGGGCCTGGCCATGTGGTGGGAGTCAAGGGGCCATTTCGAAGCCAGGCAGTGTGCTCAGGCCTGCACCCAGTTTGCCTTGCTTTCATCCATTATGCCCAGGGGTACTCAGTGGTGCATGGGCCAAGTCTTTCTGTGGGGTGTCTTGAATTTAGACATCATTGAGGGCATGGATGGCATTGGATTGGGGTGTTCCTTGTGTGTTTTTCGACTTTTTGGTGGGTTGTTGGGGCCTGGCCATGTGGGTGGGGTCATTTTGAGGCCTGGAACAGGCAGGGCCTGGCCATGTGGTGGGGGTCAAGGGGCCATTTTGAAGCCAGGCAGTGTGCTCAGGCCTGCACCCAGTGTGCCTTGCATGGGCCAAGTCTTTCTGTGGGGTGTCTCTGCTATTAATGTAAACATCCATTTTTGATTAGAATAGCGATTTTTTTTTTTGGGTCTTTCCGATTTTTGGTGTTATTTAACTGATGTTCCTTTGGCTTTCTTTGCTTTTAGGTGCACAAGAGAACCACAAATCAGTCATCGTTCATCATCAGTGCCAGGAAGAAGTCCTGCTGCGGTGTGTGCAGCACAACGTCATGTGACGTCACGTGTAGCCACAGACAACTCTGCAACTCGTGCAACTGCGGCCTGCTGTTCTGACATCTGAAGAAGATGGGCCCAAAGAAAGGTGGCCGTAGCTCCTCTACCAAGAAAGTTGCCAGTGCCACTGCCAGTAAGAAGGAGCAGAAGAAGCAAGTGGCGCCACTTACCAAGGAGAGTGGTGTGCCTACAGACACTTTTTTTGGGGAAAAAAACTACGCCTGTAGCAGTGGGGTCCGCCGGGGACCAAGCTTCGAGCAGCACCTCCGTTTCATTGGGCTCAGTACCACCACGCCAAGTTAGGTCCAAGACCAT
This sequence comes from Lissotriton helveticus, assembly GCF_964261635.1. Lineage (NCBI taxonomy): Eukaryota > Metazoa > Chordata > Amphibia > Caudata > Salamandridae > Lissotriton > Lissotriton helveticus. The sequence continues at coordinate 943,251,769 of NC_136071.1, forward strand.
GAGTGTTTCAGAGGCAGCCACTTTAATTGTTCAATCACCATCGACCAGTGATGTTGGTTCATCGCAAGAAAGTAGCATCCAATCAACGCAGGGTGTAACTCATGATCTGACGAGTGTTCAACAACCACAGCTGCAACGACAACCACAGGTGCAACTAGTACAAGCGCAAGCACATGCGCAAGGAGAGGTGCAAGTGGAGGCGCAAGTGGAGGCGCAAGTGGAGGCACAAGGAGAGGCGCAAGGAGAGGCGCAAGGAGAGGCACATGGAAAGGTGCAACTAGAGGCGCATGAAGCGGCACAACTGCCCACAATGCTTGTTCCTCCAGAAGTAGGGCACATCAGGAAATCGAGATTGAAGCGGCGGTATCATCCGAGGAAGCCACTCCTCCTGATGATGATCCATTGTCTTCCAGATCCCCAGAAAAAGGTCAAGGGGGGCTACTACAAGTTCTTCTTCAAGCCCCCTTCCTTCTGATGATCTTGATGTTGATTGGAACCCACCAATGCTGTCTGAGAGTGAGGCACGCCATGAGCCGACAAAGGTAGCTGAGCCTAAAAGGAAGGTTCCCGGAAGGCTTCCACTTATGGGTGATGACGACGAACAAGAAGTGTTGCATTCTGCTGCTGATGAACAGTCTGACAATGACCCAGTCATCACAGTCATCACTCCAGGCCCAGCGGGCATGCAGCAGACATACATTTTTACCCTATCCCGAATAGCGTCTGAGCGTGATCTGGGTGGCGTGGCCCTGGTACCACCACCAATGCAGTTAACTACTACACCAACACGACCTACAGCTTCCATATTTTCTCGTCAGAAGGGCCGGCAGGGACCTCCATCCAGCTCGACCTCCATTACCTCAAGTAGTGGTGCTGTAAGTGCACAACAGAGTCAAATTTAGCCACGCCCATCCTCCACTTTATCTGGCATTGAAAGTAGCATCTCCACCACCAGCAGACATCTCCAGTCCCCAGTATGAGATTTTTTTAGTGTTAGCAAAAAGGCGGAAAACCTAGTGATTTGTTCGATTTGTAAAGCTGTAGTTAGTCGGGGTAAGCTTGGTACCAACTATGATACCGGAGGCCACAGAGGTCATCTCCAAAAACACCACACTATCCCTTGGGAGGCGCACCTAAGTAAGATCCGGGAAGCCAAAAGTACAAGAAATCCAAATGTACCTATTGATATTGCATCTGATGATGACGAGGGACTGATGGTGCAGGGGGGAGGTGAAGAAGCAACAGACATTTTTTCTGGTACACCCAGTACCCATGGCAGCAGCACTGCAGTGGTAGCGCCCATACCCTCTACCCCAGCAACATCTATGAGGCACAGTAAGAGTCTGGGAGAGACACCAATGCGAAAAAGTACATCAATGAGCCTAACTGTGTTGAAGAAGTCTGGATCATCATCATCACGTAAAACGGTCCAGGCCACCATTAAAAGCATGTTTTGGTCGGAGGCGCCATTTGAACGCAACCACCTAACGGCACGTCTGTATAACGCAAAGCTGGCTAAAATGCTAGCGCTGGACCTTCTCCCTTTTTCTTTCGTGGAAGGGGTGGGTTTTCTAGAATTTGTGGCAACAGTCTGTCCTAAATGGAAGGTTCCTAGCCGGTCCTATTTTGCCAGAGTTGCGGTTCCAGCACTACCTGAAGATGTGCTGAAAGTGATTGGGTCAGCTTTGCAGAAGAGTGCTGTTCACACTATCCACCTGACAACAGACATGTGGACCAGTTGCCAAGCCGTGGATTACATGTGCATCACTGCACACTGGGTCTCTTTTGCAGGGGTTAGAGAAAAGATGAATACAGGTGTTGACCCTGCCACAATTTTTTAAGCGAGTCGTAAACATGCAACAGTAGCCATGTTTGTCATGGAGAAATCTCATATTGCATTAAACATTTTGGATGAGTTGAAGAGTAAGGTCTCTAAATGGCTGGTGCCAAGGAGTCGCATGATTGGTTATGTTTCCACGGATAATGGTAGTAATATAGTTAAGGCCATGAATGATGGTGGCTACTTCAGAGTGCCGTGTTTGGCGCACTGCATTAACATTGTTGTGCAAGATTTCTTGAAAAGAGAAAACACAGTCAGCAAGTTACTGACCACCTGCCGAAGAATCTGCACACATTTCAGCCATCCTTTTAAGGCCCGGAAGGAGATGAGGATCATTCAACGTGGCCGTGGAGTGCCAGTCAAAGGACTCATCCAGGAGGTGGCAACACGTTGGAACTCAACCTTCTACATGCTTGAACGTCTGTTTGAGCAGTACAAGGTAATCAATGAGTATGTCAATAGCATTAACATACGATCTGCATGAGGCTAGAGCCGGAGGAATGGGACCTAGTTCAAAGCCTGACAGACATGCTTCGTCCTTGTGAGGTCTTCACCCGTGAAGTCAGCAGGGAGGATTGTAGTTGGGGCAAAGCTATCCCATTGTTGTTCATGCTAGAGCAACAACTGAAGGCAACAGCTGAAGGCGGTGTCTTCAACGTTCCAAGCTGATGTTCACAAACAAGACGCATATCGGTTGGCGGAGAGCTTATTAAGCCGCCTACTTGTGAATGAAAGGCTTAAAAAAATACATTCATGACAACATTAAATTTGTGTCACTATTCTGGATCCACGGTACAAAAAGGCACTGACCAGCAAAGTATTCATTCCTTTTGATGAAGAAGATGTTTCAAAGTACAAACATTGGCTAGCTGTGTCAGCCACTCGGTTCGAAAAAGAACGGCAGGAAATTGAAGGAAACACCACAAGTACTACTGAAGCAGCAGTCCATCCGGCGTCAAGGTCCACTTCTGTGGCCGAAGGCAGTCACTTTCCCTAACAGCTGTTACCGACAGCACCAACAGTATCCTCGTCATCATCACCTGCACTAGGCCCAGCCATAATATTGTCGGAAGTGGATTGGATAACTCGGCAAGGGTTTGCTCGCTCCAGTGTTGATGGAAAGGAAACACATGGTACGCAAAGTGGAGCACCACCCAGGGAGGACCTTGAGTGGATGGTGCAGGCCTATCTGGATGACCCAACAGAGGTCTTCATTGATCACAACCCATTGCTGTATTGGTATGGGAAAAGGCCTTACTGGCCACTGCTCAGCAGGCTGGCTATAAATTATTTGTCTTGCCCACTCGCAAGCGTGTCTTCGGAACGAGTTTTCAGTGCTGCTGGTGCCATTGTCACTTCAAAAAGGTCCCGCCTCTAGCCCAAAAATGTGGAGAGGTTAACAATGATCAAGATGAATCAGCACTTCAAACCACCAGATTACAAAATACGTGAATCCACTCAGAAAGAAGAGGACACCGACTTAGGTGACGGAAAGTCTTCTCAGTTAGCTGACCTACTCCCGTCTCAATTCACAGAGTTTGAGGACGAGGTCTACTTCCCTGACACCGAGGCCTGGAATGACTTCCTTTTTTTTTCGTCCTTATTCACTTTTATTCCTGTGTGTCTTTCTTTGTTTTGCAACTTTTACCACAACAAAACTCTAATCACCTAATCACAACAGGTCTATCAGCAGCACTGTCTTCATCTTATTTCATTATTGATTTGAAGGTGCCACAGTCTGCATTCCTGAAGTTCACAAGTTCACAACTCAGTCATGCTCCTCTATCCTCCTCCTCCAGACTCCCTCTATCCATTTCCCTCAAGGCAGGTGGCTGGATTACGCAGAATCAAGAAACTTTGTCTTCGTAGACGAGTCCCCTCAAGTGGGACTGGAATTACCGACTACATGCATTGCTGATTGCTGACAGTTACTTCTGAAATTGACAGGAGAGACTGCCCTGTGGGCCTTAACTTTCAGAACAAGATGCGGACAAAAAGTGGAACTGGTAATGAATAATGAGAAGATGGCATGCAGTGGACAGCAATGGCTTCTGGCTCTGATTAAAGCAATTGCTGTTTGTTTGTTGTGCATGAAATGAATCATATGTCTTCTGTTATTATTTAATCTTTTACACACTAAATGTAACTCAAGTCTACTCTGCTTTTTTTTTACCTCTTTTAATTCAAATTGTACTTCAACTACAGGGGCCACTACGTTGCATTTTCCAATATGCAAAATGTCCTTGGACTCACTGTTTGCCAATATACCATGATGATTGATGATGTGTGTTGATGATCATAGTTAAATAATATATCTTTTTTCTTTACAGTCACTCACTGGGATGGATGGATCATCATCGTCGGTTTACGGCAGAACTATGGGCAATTCGTAAGTGGCAAACAGGTAAACCATTCAACAACAACTGCTACAGCAGAACTACATGTCTGTCTAGTCGTGGTATGGAGTGGTCAAGCCAGTGTAGTGTTGTTATGCCAGGCAGAGTCCAGACAGCAGTTCATGTAAAATTGAGGCTATGTGGCTTGCTGCATACAATTATATATGCTTTGTCTGTCTGTGTCCAAGAGCCTAGGTATGCTACATCAGGTTGCTTCACTCAGTGGTGCCTGCCTTGACCGTCTGCATGGCCCTGGCCTGCTGTGTGCTAATTATTTTTAGGGTTTAGGGCTCTTTTGGGGGTTCAGTGCAGTTTACTAGGGATTTTGGGTTGGATTTGGTAGGGTTCCCGGAGTCTAGGGCTCAGGGCCCGATGCAGGCTCGTTCATAATGATGTTGGCAAGGTTTTAGGGCTATTTGGCGTTTCTTGGTCCAGAATTGGACGAATTTTGGCCCTTTTTGGTGTTTTGCGGACGTGTGTGTTTGGGTGAAAAGTCGTACACCTTCCAGTGGATCCATTTTGTTCTGCCTTGATGAAATTCTTGGGAATCACTGAAATAAGTGTCCAGGTAAGCTTCAAGAGGATCGAAGTAGTTGAAGTGCTGAAAACAGCAATTTTTTGTCAAGGCGCGATGTGCCATGTTATCCAATGGGCGGTTTGGGGGCGCAAGGAGAAATTGTGTTTGGGGTGTTTCAGTTGAGCTAGGGTAACGGGGCTTCTGTGAGTGGTAGGGAGGGGGAATTTGTGGTTGCGCAGCAAATTTGGGAGGAATCGATTAATGGGAAGGGTGTGTTTAGGCAAAGCTGAGGAACGAAACCTGCTGACATAGGCGCCCATGTTAATTTTCGATTATTGCATATATTCAGGGTGCGATTGGAGTGTGTTGTAGGTAGTTCTTGGTGGATTTGCTTAGCTGGGATGAGAGTTGGGAATGTCTAGTTTTGATTGCAAGTGGTTTGAAGAATATCCAGGGTGGAAAAGGGGTGTTTTTGGCCTAGATTCAGAGTGCGTTTTGGCAGGATTTTAAGGCCTGTGCGAGGTCGCGGTAATGCACGTTTTTGGGAGGGAAATGTGGGGTGTTCTACATTTTTGGGTGTGGGTTTAGGGGTTCGGGAGCACTGCTGGGAAGGTCGAATTTTGAGTCAAAATAGCAGTTTGGTCGTAGGTTAAGGGGAAAGGGGAATTAGGCCCTGTTTCTGAGGTGCATTTTTACCATTGGCTTACATTGGCGGCCTGCAAGGTAACTTTATTGCATGTTTTTGGGAAGCTATTTGGGGGTGTTCTAGATTTTTGGGAGTGGGTTTAGGGGTCTGGGAGCACTTCTGGGAAGGTCTACTTTTGTGTCAAAATAAAAGTTTGGTCGTAGGTTGAGGGGAAAGGGGAATTAGGCCCAGTTTCTGAGGTGCATTTTTGCCAATGGCTTACATTGGCGGCCTGCAAGGTAGCTGTATTGCATGTTTTTGGGAAGCTATTTGGGGGTGTTCTAGATTTTTGGGAGTGGATTTAGGGGTCTGGGAGCCCTGCTGGGAAGGTCTAATTTTGTGTCGGTTAGCTGACCTACTCCATGTTCAATTCACAGAGTTTGAGTACGAGCTCTACTTCCCTGACAACGAGGCTTGAGAAACTTACTTTTTGTTTTCGTCCTTTTTGACTTTTATTTCTATGTGTCTTTCTTTGATTTGCAACTTTTAGCACAACAAAACTTTAATCACAACAAATCCATCAGCAGCACTGTCCTCGTCTTATTTTCCATATTGAAGGTGCCGCTGTCTGCATTCCTGAAGTTCACAACTCAGTCATGCTCCTTTATCCTCCTCCTTCAGACTCCGCCTATCCATTTCCCTCAAGGCAGATGGCCGGATTACGCAGATTCTAGAAACTGTCGCTTCAGTCCGTACACAAGTCCCCTCAAAAGAAGTGGGACTGGAATGACTCACTATGCTGACTGAACCTTCTGAAATTGACACGAGAGGCTGCCCTGTGGCCCTTCACTTAAACAAGATGATGACAAATGGAACAGGTAATGAATGATGAGATGGCATGCAGTGGTGGACAGCACTGGCTGTCTGGCTCTGATGAAAGCAATTGTTGTTTGTTTGTTGTGCATGAAGTGAATCCTATCTGTGTTCTGTTATTATTATTTAATCTTTTACACACTTAATGTAACTCAAGTGTACTCTGTTACCTTGTTTAATACAAATTGTACTTCTACTGCAGGGGCCAGCCACTACGTTGCATTTTTCAGTATGAAAAATGTCCTTGGACTCAGTGTGTAGACAACATTGAGTTTGCCAATAACATACCATGATGATGATGAGTCTTGATGATTAAAGTTACAAATTATCCTTATTCTTTACACAGTCACTCACTGGGATGGATGGATCATCATCATTGTCAGTTTACGGAAGAGTTATGGCTGTTTCGTGAGTGGCAAACAACAGGTAAACAAGTCAACAACAACCACAGCAGACCTACATGTCTGTCTAGTTGTGGTATGGGAGTGGTCGAGCCAATGTAGTGTATGCCAGAGACCAGACCGCAGTTCGTGTAAAATTGTGGCTATGTGGCTTGCTGCATAAAATTAGATATGCTTTGTCTGTCTGTGTCAAAGAGGTATGCTACATCATCAGGGTGGTTCACTCAGTGGTGCCTGCCTTGACCGTCTGCATGGCCCTAGCCTGCTGTGTGCAATTGCTATCCTTGAAAAGGAGACTCAGAGTACGCACTTTAGAAATGATCCTGTATGTAATACTGTCTCCTCTGAAAGTGTTATTTTTGCACTACACACCGTACCTTATATTTTTTCTCAGTGCTGTTTTAATATTCCTTCCTGTTTTTCCATCAACAATTGCAGGACGGCTTTTACCTTGTGCCATGGGAACAACATCAGTCCACAATTCCGCATCCGCCAGGCAGGCAGTGGACAGTGTGTCTGGTCACCAAGATTGATCGACGGAGCGTCAGATGGAATGGAGGAGTACCACGAAGAAGAGGAATGGCTGGATGGATGCAACTTCCCAAATTGAACAGATCATCAACATACAGTTACAGTATCATCTTCACTGCTCCTTATCTTTTAAATAACTTATTGTTGTGAACTTTTATGAGTGCGACTCTTTGCTTCAAATTCATCCCTACAGCTATTTCATAACTTTCTTTGCTATTTTTAAAACAAATGTAATGTACTACTAAGTCCTTCTCTCTGAGTGAAATTGCGTAATTACAGCTGCCCTGTACTGTCTAATAGTTTAGTACTACTTAGTAAGTTGTAGTTAGTACTACTTTTCAGTAACTGAAACATCCATTTAGCAAACAACTTCAAGCATGCACTTCCTTTATGTCCCTTAAAAGATTTATGGATATCTTCATATCCAAAGATTTGTTTTTCTTCATTTGTTGTTTGTACATGCTGTGTTTTTTTTCCTCTCTCCACAAAACCTTCCCAAAAAAAAAACATTCCCATTTGATTTTCAAACCCTAACCCTCTTCCCCCGGGCTGTGTGGTTTTCATTGAGGTGTGACTAAATGACAGCAATAATTCCACACACTTGCTGGGGAGGATAAGGTGCGAGCAACCTCCTCAAAACAATTTTAAGGCAGCTAGATGAATCCTAGGATATTGTAATTCTGCTTAAAAAAACACCAATGAGTAACTATTTTAAAATCAATTCTGATTTTCATTCCCACCATCGATTGGATCCATCGTCAACATCATCCTCCTACATGTCAAGACTTGTTACACTGCTGTGTCACTGTTCTTGTTGTAGCCATAATCATCCATGCAAATTTTTTTCCCCATACGTATCTTCAGCATACGTATCTTGCTTAGGCTACAAATATACTGTTCCTTCTAATACTCCTCTCAGGCCACTCAATGTCTCATTTTTTTCCTTTGTTTTTCATATGTTGCTACTGCTAGTGTGGTACCACTACTACTACCACCGGTACCACTCCTACTACCGCCACAACAATGGAATTTCTGTCCTGGATGGATGAGCAACCGTAATCGCCATTTGCCATGCAGCCAGCGCTGTGCCTAGCTCTATTCTCAAACACGAATCACAGGTAAGATAAGCATTTTGGGGAGGTAGAATAATGGGCTAGGACTCGGAGGAGAGCAGAGACTGACAGTAGTACTAGTAAAGTACTAGTAGGCCAATTGGATTCACTAACTCTGTTAGTGGCACTTTTGTACATTTTTGGATGTTTTAGATAATTCATGCTGGTAATACCAAACGTGCAGTAACCCCCGCCCACCGCCCCACAAAATAATATGAATGCGTACACTATGTTGAAGTATGTAAAATAAATAAATATATATTTTTCCCTACAAAAATAAAGTTGTCCATAGACCCAAACCACCCCCCTACCTAACCCCAACAATTGTCCATTTCAAATGTCCAGCAAAAAAACCCTCAGAAATAGAATCCCCAACTTCCAATTCCCACCCCCCAACAGTCTTTAAAAAAGGGGCAAGAGACACAGTCACTTCCGGTGGTGTCCTGTGGACAGGTGGTTCCGCAGCTCTCTGCGGAGGTCCCGGAGCTGGTGCTGCTGCTTCTCCACCGTGCGCTCCAGGTAGTCCACTCGGCGGCGTAGCCGGCTCAGGCGTGCCATCCAGGCTCTGGGGGGGCAGCTGCTGGTGTTCTTGCAGAAGAGCGGCGGCGGCGGGAGGCTGTCGGACCACGGCGCCGTGCTGGAGGCTGCTGGCTGGTGGACCCGGGGGCACTGGAGGAGGACGCAGCTGTTGCCGCCTCCTCCTCCTGTTCCCGAGCCCACGGCTGGCGATATTCGGCACAAATGTACTCCAGCTTGCGCGCCCTGGCCCGGACAGCCATCTCCTTTTGGGTGAGCTTTTGTGGAGCATCTATATGAAAAGAAAGAAAAATACTGTAACCAATACTCTTTAACAATAACCCAAATAATTCAACAGAAAGTTGTCTCACAGTAACACTAGCAACTTGCAAGCACATTATAACATTTTGGCATGTATCTTTCTACCGTCTTTGTAGGCCTGTAACATTAGTGGGAGTTTCAGGAATTCTATTATCAGCACTATAGACTCACTACATAGTCAGAGAGTTAGAGAGTACACCAGTCTTCTTCTTGTTTTTCCTAGTTTTGCAAAAGAAATTACTTGTATGTGAACTTGTGGTAGCCGGCATAATGCCAGCTCAGTCAGCTTGCACCCAAGAAAAACAGACACAAGCCATGATGATGACGCAGACTCGCATTATTTTAAGCAGTACATGCTGGTGGAAATAGGGAAGCTCCTAATTTTCTATAGGGGTGGCAATGGCCATACTAGGTTACATCAAGAGCTACTGCTTAATATAATTTATATTTCGCACTGCCCCCCGCCGGGCCTTCAGTACTACAAAAGGAAAATGAAGATTATTCATTTCTGATCATGTATCCAGCCGATCACATGATCTTTGCTTATATGATGGATGACTATAGGTGCTTTGTTGTGATAGATTGAGTGAACAACAGCGATAGTCCACCCATGATTGACACAGCTGAAAGAAAATTATTAACATAGGGAGTGAGTGCGGTACCCATAATTGCCGGAGGAAGGGACTTGACTTGATATAATGTCAACTATACAATACATACACAATATATGCTGTGCTTGCAAAGTAAACTACTGTACTGTTAGTCAAGGGAGAATTTCTGAACAATCACAACTTCTAGTATTTAGATTTCCTCTGCTTTGCTACTTTGGCACGGACATGCTGTTCAAACAAAGTAACACTCTTCATCCACTGAGCGTCTGCTCTACATACACATCTGCTATCTATGAGGAAGAAGATACCATCCATGCTTTAAAAGTAAACGTCTATCATTCTTCTTATTGTCTCAACTGTACCAACTTTACCTTTTCTCAACAACCAACTAACACCCTTTTCATTATATTTGGTAAACCACCGTCTTGACTTGCATTTCACTTTCACCCAAATGATATATTGCAATGCACACCACACATGCATTTTCTGATTCTCCCACAGAGGCAGTCATCTTTTCTTTCTTCTCCAACCATCCTTGATTCAAGCAGCCATGCATCTGATTCCTTCCTATCAGCCACCTCTGCATGCATTCAAAAACACGTATCATTCTTTACAGTCGTAAATGTTACGAATCGCTCGTCCTTCCTTACACCCTTCTTTCCCTTTTAGAACTACCGCCGCTAATGCTTTGGCTAAGTCAAGGGTGACTGTCTTCTCAGTGATTGGCAAAAATTTAGTTCTAAATTAGCAACTGTTCATAACAGTACAGTGTACTTCTACTAGTGTACAGTCTATAGTACAGTACATCATACACCCCTTTGCAAGCCTACTCTAAAATGTCAATAAGTAAGGAGTACAATAACTTACCACCATCTGCCGCTGCTGAGCCATCCCCCTCAGCTCCTCCTGGTGGCACTTGTGGCACCGCCGCATCCGCCGCTGGAGTGGACCCATCCGCGCAGCTGGCACCGGCACTGGTGGTGGGACGTGCCGCATCCAATGTTGTGATGACGCCTACAAAAAAAACATGTCATATTTTTTAGATGCCATACACCATCCCCTATTTCGTCTCGTAATGGAAGAGAAAATGTTAAGTTATAACACTTAAACATTTTTTAATTATTGGGACTGAAAAAAAGTCACGGTTTTGGGGAGGGTGTTAACTTATATGCTTAGCCATAACATGCTACACTTTGTGGCACAACTGATGAATGCTTGCTTTTTAACGTGCAACATTTCTCTAATTACAGACAGGACCACCTACTCCTCATCACCACCAGGAATACTTGAAGTTCCAACAAGGTGAGGGCTCCCGAGTCCCGCACAGTTACTTCTGTTCTGACTGAGGTATGTGGAAAGTCGAACTGCACCTGTCATCAACAATGTCCTATTTCTCTTGTCCATACTTCTGTATGTGCAGAACAGTCCCTGAAACACTAATGGTATGGCATGTTCTACTATCAAATCAAAAAGCCAACTACTAGCTTATTCTTGGTGGACTTTGACATTTTTTTGTTGGAAATTGTCAAAGCACTAACATTAAGAAGACTGGAATAGACAGCAAGGGCAACCCAGAGGACTGCATCAGTGCCTCTAGAGCTATTGCTGGATCAGAGTTTTGTTTAACACCGCTTGCCAACTGGGCAAGCTTAGCTACCTACACAGACCGACTCATAATAATAGTAAAAAGTAGTAGCACATAGAGTGATGGTAGAGAGGCAGGATAAGAATGTAGAAACAGTCTACAAGAAGATCAAAGACTTTTTTGTAAAAAATAGAATTGGGAAACAGTTTGGAATGAGTAGGAGCTGTAAAAGTTAGGGAAGTATAATTATAATAACAACTGAACAACTTTCTGGAGCCAGCAGAAGAGCCTGCAGAGGACCGTTCCTGACCACTTTGTTCCGCCGGAGTCTCAGTAGTCTTCTTGCCCCTGGGAGATGCTGATGATCATGAAATAAACACAAACATGGATGATTGTTTTTTTTAAATATTTGATTTCTTTGACCTCATTCTAAAACTATCTTGGGGAAACAAATTACCAACAATTGCACAACATGTATTGATTGACCTATCTGATCTGGTCAACTAGGATAAATAGTACAGTATTGCTGGATTGCAGACCGTCTACTTGGAAAGTTATGTAAATCACTAACTAAACCAACAACAAAAAGGTTCTACTACGACTGCCAGCACTCAGCAGCACGCAACGTGACAGACACAGTCCGTCATCATGATTGCAGACCACTAAAAAATGTCCTACTACTAAATAACAAGTCATATACTCAACCTATCAATCCACCACTATCTCTTCTTAGTGGCAGCAGGAGTACGAAGGAAGGACTAGACTTGAGTCTCTACTCTCTCTAGCATTACGCAGTTCTGCTCAAATGAGCACAAAGTTGCAAACAAGTAAGCATAGTAGCAACGCCACTGAGTAGGCGAGCACCTGCAATCACAGAAGCTATTTAAACATTAATTTACCTGCAATGTAATCGGCTGCATTCTTGCTCTTCGGGAAAAACATATATTAGCAATATAACACAGAGCAGAAGAAAACAAAGTAGTTATTAAATAGCTACTCACCAAATCCAGGGATCTCCACGCCTAGCAGGTGGAGCAGGTCCTGCTCCCGGTCGAGGAGGTCAGCCAACCGGTGCGTCGCCTTGTCATAGGTGCGCCGGAACCCGGACTCCCTATGCATGGCCCAGCACACCTTATCCCACAGCTGGCGACGCTCCCGGAGGCCATACCCTGAACCGGGCCTGCCCCCTGCTGCCATGGTCTTTGGGAGGTGGCACTGAACATAAAATATAAGTGCGGCCACCTCCACCACGCTGAAAATCTCCCTGGCCACTACATCCTCCCCCCTTAATCGCCCGCAAGGTAGCCGGGTACGGGTTGCGGGACCGTTCCCCTTGCTCTTCCCGGCTCCCTTTGCCATGGTCCTGGACAGGAAAGTTAAATAAAAAATAGGAAAGAATAGGAAAAAAGTAAATAAAAGAAAAGAGTTAAAAAAAGTAGTTTAAAATAACCAAAAGTAGAAAAAAACACAAAATATAGATGTAGAAAAAGAGAGGGATAGATAATGAGTAAAAAAGATCCAAAAAAAGTTCAAAGAAACAAAGGATTGCAAAGATTAGGGGAGGATTGAAATAGCATGCCCAGACCATAGCAATGAATGAAAAACAAGATGGCCGCGCCCATTGTCGGACCGCGTGGGTAAGTTGGCGCGATATTTCCCCCGTGAGCACGAAAAAAGGCCCGCGACCACGTAATCGCGCCCCACGCACAACGCGAGAATGCAACTAGCACCCGGAAACGGAAATACGCAACGCAAACAAGATGACCGTGCCCATGTACGACTGCATGGGTAACTTCGGGGTCGGTGCGCTGCAAGAGGCCCGCGAACACGCAAAGCGACACGCGAACATGCCCATAAAAAATCTGCAAATTCGCGGATTATACAGAACGCAAATTCGCTTTCGCACGAATTCATGTACCGCAAATACACAAATTTCGCCCATACTTACCTAGCACCTAACTACAGATATCTGTGTGGACTACAAGGGGCTAGACTCAGTTATAAAAACTGATGCCCACCCTGTCCCTTGAGCTGATGAGCTTATAGACAAGTTGGGTGCTCCCAACTACCTCAGTACTTTTGTTCTAATATATGGGTAGTGGCAGATTGCCCTAACCAAGGGGGCTAAGTAGAGGTCTGCATTCCCCACCCCAGGGGGCCACGTCCAATTAAAAAGCTATGCCCTTTGGGTTAAAGAATGGCTTGTCACCTTCCAGAGGTTGCTTAACAGGGTCCTGGCTGGGATTGAAGCTTTTAAGTACCGCCTACTTGGACAGCATTGCAGTTGACAGGTCCAGCTGGAAGGATCACCTGTTTCATCACCAGGAAGTGCTATTGGCCTTGCAACAGGCATACCCGATTATCAAGGCTAGTAAATGCTAGGTAGGGCAGGGATTGTGGTGGATCTGTGTTACTTAATGGGCAGGGACAAGGTACGGCCCCTCCAAGCCTAGTTTGAGACTGTTCAGGCTAGGTAACCCCCAAAACTCAGACTGAAGTGAGGGTCTTACATGTTCCTCAGTGAATATTATAGGAGGTATGTTGATGGCTATGGCACTATTGGTGCCCCTTTGATTGAGCTGACTTCTAAGAAGCAGCTCCGGAAGGTGATCTGAACAGAGGCCTACTGGAAAACCTTTGACACCCCGAATGAGGCATGTGTGTAGCACCTATCCTCAAGGCCCGTGACTGCTCCAAATAATTTACTGTGCAAACAGATTCCTCTGAGCATGGCATAAGGGCTGTGCTTTCCCAGCTAAATGAAGTGGGACTAGACCAACCTGTAGACTTCATTAGTAAGAGGTTACTGCCCAGGGAATAGAGATGGCATGCTATTGAAAGTGAGACTTTTTCAATAGTCTTGGCATTAAAAAGGTTGAGACGAGACCTGTTGGAACTCATGTCTGGGTTCAAACAGACTTTCTGCCCCTCAGATGGCTCATACAGATCTCCCTACGTGGGATTGTCTTTTTGGTGGAACACTATCCTGGGCTGACCAATCCAATGCTCATAGTCTTCCCAGATTCTTCCGCTTTAGTGATGAAAACTCTCATGAGTTTGTGTAGCTCTCTCTACTTTCAGCGGGGGACACACATGTTAGACCTGCGATACTTGGTGTGGTCTTCCCTGAAAGGTTTTTACTTCACCACTTCTTTTTTCTGAATTTTGTTTTTGTTGGCATTAGGACTCTGTGATCTTTACCACTGCTAACAAGTGCTAACGTGATTGTGCTCTCTCCCTTAAACCTGGTCAGATTGGCCTACATCTGATTGTCACATTTTATGTACTTGTAAGTCCTAGTAAAGTGGTACTACAGGGGCCTGAAATTAAATGCTACAAGTGGGTCTGCAGCACTCATTGTATTACCCTCTAAGTAAAAACATGTCTCAGGTGTGCCATCGCAGCCTGCTGTCTAGTTTTAACCTGTTGCTAGTTCTAAACCTTCCTTTTTAATACATATAAGTCAATCCTAAGGCACATATGGCAGGGTACAATGTATTTAAAAAAGGGACATGTGTTGTTAAGTTTTACATGTCTTGGTAGCAAAAACTGCCAGAAGAACCAACAGAAGACTTGAACCTACCTGCTGGCCTGACTTCACGGTAGTCCCTGCTATTTTCTTCTTTGTGGCATTAAGCCTGTTGAGCGGGACCTCTCCTTGAAGTTATCAGGCTTTGTGGAGCCCTGGTCTGCTGCACCCTGCAGCTTCGTCCCAGTGGAAGTTTTGAACTTTTAAAAAAGTGACAATATACGAAGGTAAAAATCTTCATCGTAACTCGGTCCAGCAGCTGCCCTGTGATGACGCCTCCTTCTCAGACAACCCCGGCTGCCTTGTTCTACTGAACTTTACCTTCAAACGTTCTTCTAAGTCAAGACAAGCTGAGACCTGGCAGAATCCACTTTATGTAGCTGAAGCGCTCTACATCACAGTCAGCCCTAACTTTTGACTTTGCCCTTGTCTCACTCTACCAGTTACCCACATTTGGCGATCTGATCTTTCAGGAGCTATTTTACACTTACAAATTTAAAAAACCATGAATTCGGTTCTACGGATTATATTTTACTACATTTTTCTAAGTTTTGTGGATTTTTCCTTGGGTTGTGTTTTTACTTTATTACTGTTTGTGTGCTGCGTAAATACTGTTCAGATTGCCTCTAAGTTAGGTCTAACTGCATTTGTGACAAGATGCCTGAGGATTAAACACAGGTTAATTTAGTGATTTTTGTGGTTAACCCTGACAAGAATTGCAGTTGTTGCTTCAGTAAGGCTTTCACCCCCCAATCAAGAACCTATTTTCTTGCATTGTTCCAAACCAAATCCTAATGTTTGTGAAAATCTGGAAAAGTGTCCTGAACTAGTTAAAAGTTCTTGCCTGACATATTTATCTTAAAGAATAGATAGGAGAACAGAGTCGCAATGGGCAATTGAAGCAATTGATTTATGAGAGGTGCTTGTTAGAGCAACTTCTAGGTGAAATACGTGCTTGGGCAAACACTTCTGCGTGGTCATCAATTATTGTAGGATGACTACTTCAGTTTGAAACTAATTTTTCAGACAAGAGCTCATCTGCATACAGGAGAGTTGAAGGCACCTTTGTTGCATAGGTTTTCAGCGAGTGCCAAAGGTGTCTATTCCCATTGTATTACACATGTTTTGCATCCCCCTTTCATGCAATAATTCATGTGTAGTCTTCTGGATATGGAGGCTTATAAGAGCCGGTCTGTGTTAGAACAATTCCAAGACAGGTATAATACTTAACTCTCTCCACTATATTCTTGTCTCCGGCTAAATACTACAGATTTTTTTATATTTAGAACAGACTACCACTGTACTTTTACGGATGTATGACATTACAACGCATGCTTTTACCACGCATGCTTTTACATCGCAGTTTTTACAACGCATACCATTACAACGGATAGTGCTTTGGGGTGCTGGATAGTGAATAGTTTAATTTACTATTCCAACTCCAGTCCCCGTGGATAGTAGGGAAGGTGTTGGATAGTAAATTAAATCTATTCCCTATCCTAGAGCGCCCCCCCAGCGCAATGCGCTGTAATGGTTTGCGTTGTAAAAGTTGCGATGTAAAAGCACTGCGTGGTAAAAGTTGCGTTGTAAAGGATGTTTCCCTACTTTTACCAATATTCATTTTCAAAATGGATTTTTGTTCGTAGGAATCTCAAAATCATGACCCCGCTGAAGGACAATGGTTTTAGACCTAAAATATTAACATCTGCATACAGTAAACTATGGAATACTCTGTTGCCCAAGCATGGTGAAACCTTTCTGGTCCTAAGAAAAATAATATATATATAAAAAAGAAGCTGTACCAGATGTCATCCCTCTTTTTGACCAATCTATGTCATAATGCAAAAAACAATTTTTCAATGGTATCCAACAGAGATATTTGTTGATAATTCTCTGGTAGGATACTAGACCCCATTTTGTTCAGTCAGCGAAGACCCAGGTGTTAATTGGGATAATGTCATATTTGTTACGGGGACCCCAATATTACACAGCAACTTCATCTAATTTGTTTAGTGTGGAAATATCACAGAGGCTATCAGCTGTAATTATGACTGAGTAATGTAGAGGTAAAACTGGAGCAATTGTGAGTAGTACACTCCTAGGTAGTGGCGCAAAAGTATTAAGAATGTGGTCGGAGTTTGTTACCAATTTCTCCATTAGCTTCAATATCAAAGTGAAAACCTTATTCAATCCACACAATAACACAGAAAGCTGTACCTATTCACCTGCTAAGTTAAAATAAGTGTTTACATTTTAAAATTGAGAAGCTGAATAATTAAACTCTGAGGGTAACCAAGAGCATCCAAAGGGGTGTACTGGAGTACTACTTGGTTTGTGTGGTTCTTGGTCTTGAGCACATTTTTTTTCTAACAGCAAATAAGTGATGTGGAGGAAAATTCAGATCAGAAAGAGCACATTTTGTGACCAGCATGTTCTTACTTGACTCGCCCGAGCTCCATATTTAAATGGGAGCATTGATTTGTGAGCTAAGGGCTACCACATCAATGTTTCCCCTTGCAGTAAAGGAGTCTGAATGGATCTCAACAGGATCAGTTTCATAGACTGTCAATGTATTGCAGATATTCAAAATAAATACCCCATGCACTGTTGAAGAAATGGTGGAAGTTCAGTCCACTTCACATTCCCTATTGTAGCAGTCCACATGCCTTCTTCCTGGGATAAACCCAGTAACTTTTCTACTTTAGGATTTTTCATTTACAGCTCCTTTACCACACTATGTTCTAGTGTGGCAGGGCTATATGTGAGCACCTTGTAAGAGGCACACATTCACACTGAAGCAAATCCCTACTTTCGTCATATACTGTTTTGGAAGCGGTATATAGACGACATTCTGCTAATTTGGAGTGGGAATGAAGAAAGCCTGAAAGATTTCCATACTTGGATTAATACGAGGGACGACTGCTTGAAATTCACCTATAGTGCTGAAAAACATAGTTTGGATTTCTTGGATATTACCATCTATGCAGAGACAGGATCCCTACAGACGCGTACTTTTTTCAAAGAAACAGCTAAGAACAGTCTGTTATCTTTCAAAAGCTTTCACCCCCGTCCCTTAAGGGAGAATCTCCCTTACAGCCAGTTCCTTAGGCTACGAAGGAACTGTAGTAAGAACACAGAATACAGAGCACAAGCTGAAGATCTTTGCAAAAAAATGGAAGATCGTGATTACCCCAGACGAGTGATCAGTAAGTGCAAAAAACAAGCTCGCAATCAGAACAGAGAAGGCCTTCTAGAAACATCCAATAAGACGGAACCAGAAGGACTGACGACATGTGTCACTACCTACAGCCCAGTGACTGATAAAGTCAAGAAGATCGTCAATAAGAATTGGAGGATCCTAACGTCAGGGACACTCACATGGCCCAAGCCTAGGTTCGCGCAATCTAAAGGACATTCTTGTCCACACAAGACCACCACCTGCGAAGCTGCAACAAAGAACAACCCTATGGGGAAACACCCCAGTCATGGGCTACTATCCTTGTGGTTCATGTTTGGTCTGTTGCATGACCCAACCAACTAAAGAGCTCCAACTTCACCCAAACTTCAAATGGAAGATATTGAGACATACAAACTGCAACACTAGTCACGTGGTATATATGATAACTTGCCCCTGCCAGATGAGATACATCGGAATGACGTGCAGAAAACTAAAGCTAAGAATTGGAGAGTAACGTAAAATGCAAGCGAAGCACCACGAAGATGGTCAATCACTATCTGGAGAAAGGCCACACAGTGGAAGAACTAAACTGGGTCGTTTTGGAAACATTAGAGAACAAGGACAGAAATGCCGAAAAGATCCTGTTTGAAAAAGAACAACGCTGGATCCATCATCTGTGTACTGATTCCAGAGGCCTAAATGATAACATCCCCTTGGCTGAGCCTGTGAAAACAAATAAAAACCTCCGCCATCTCAACAATGCCAATACAACTATATGCAACTAGAACTTTGGACCATTAACTTAGGCACCTGATTTATCCTAAACCACTAGCACTGCCTCGGCCAGAGTTCCTTCTTGCTTTATCCAAATACTTTGAGCTGACATCAGAGCCCGTCAAACAATGATTATGATGGATTGATGACCATCTACAGATGAGAAACAGTGAGATATGTTTGTCACTATAATATAAAAGATCTTCCTGCTTGACAGTATATGGAAACGTGTCTATACGAGACTTCAACGTTGCTCATATTACAGACTATTGAATATACATCTCATAACATGCTTGATGCAGCACCCAACTTAGCAACATCTATCATCCTACCATTAAAATTATTGCATACCAGACACCTTCCTAGGTATGACAAAATCAGGGTACGACAAGAAACGAATCTATGACATAATATCGACAGAATATCTACATACAAAAAGATCTACACAAAAATATCGACATCAAAAATATCGGAGTTATATCTTCATAAAGGTAAGTACAAAAATATCGAAAAAATAATATCGTAGTACAAAAATATCGAAATTAAAAATATCGTTTTTTTAAATGTATTAATAATAATGTAAAAATAATTTAAAAATACATATAATTTTACAAATATTAAATAAAAACATTAAAACATATTAAAAAAATATAACTAATACATATACATTTAAAATAAATTAAAAACTCTACATATAAATTAATATATATACTTACTCCACATTAGGAAAAGCGTTGGATAGCGTAGGGGTAAAAATTACTATTCCCACTCCAGAGGGTGCAACAGTAGGGAAAGCGTTGGATAGCGTAGGGGTTTAAATTACTATTCCCACTCCAGAGAGTGCAACAGTAGGGAAAGCGTTGGATAGCGTAGGGGTAAAAATTACTATTCCCACTCCAGTGGGTGTAACAGTAGGGAAAGCGTTGGATAGCGTAGGGGTAAAAATTACTATTCCCACTCCAGAGGGTGCAACAGTAGGGAAAGCGTTGGATAGCGTCGGGGTAAAAATTACTATTCCCACTCCAGTGGGTGCAACAGTAGGGAAAGCGTTGGATAGAGTAGGGGTAAAAATTACTATTCCCACTCCAGAGGGTGCAACAGTAGGGAAAGCGTTGGATAGCGTAGGGGTTTAAATTACTATTCCCACTCCAGAGGGTGCAACAGCAGGGAAAGCATTGGATAGCATGGGGGTAAAAATTACTTCCCACACTACTCACCCTTTAACACACAACACACTACACATACAAAAAAACACAATTAATATAAATATCAATTAATAACAATTAATATTATTAAATTGATGTAATTATAAATGAACTAATTAACACATATTAATTACCAATTAATTAACAATAAATACCAATAAATAAATACAATCTCTTTAATTAATTACATTTAATTATATCACACCCTATTCCCCTATAAACACACAACCCACTACACATAAATAAATCACATCCTCTAATCACTTAATAATTATTAATTACCAATTAATTATTAACAATAACAAAAAATTAAATATATTAGGACATTAACTCTAATCTAATTAAATAATTAATATTATTTAATTACCAATTAATTATTAATTAACAATAACAGAAAATTTAAATATGTTAGCACATTGACTCTAATTAATTTAATTAACTAATTATTATTATTTAATTACCAATTAATTAATAATTAACAATAACAAAAAATTAAATATATTAGCACATCAACTCTAATTAATTTAATTAACTAATTAATATTAATTAATTACCAATTAATTATTAATTAACAATAACAAACAATTAAATATATTAGCACATTAACTCTAATTAATTTAATTAACTAATTAATATTAATTAATTACCAAATAATTATTAATTAAAAATAACAAAACATTAAATATAATAGCACATTAACTCTAATTAATTTAATTAACTAATTAATATTAATTAATTACCAATGAATTATTAATTAACAATAACAAAAAATTAAATATATTAGCACATTAACTCTAATTAATTTAATTAACTAATAAATATTAATTAATTACCAAATATTTATTAATTAAAAATATTTTTAATAATATATTAATTAATTAATTAATTATTATTAAATTACTTCTCACCCTATTCCCCTATAAACCCACAACCCGCTCTGATACTAAAACGCAAAATGTAAACAAAATTACTAATTTTCAAACATACATTAAAAAACATATTTAACAAACATATAAACACCATAATAAAATACATAACACTAAACAAAATTTCGATATTAGTAAATTTCGATATTAGTAACCTACATATCTTAAAAACGATATTCTGTCTGTCGATATTTTGCACATCGATATTCTATACCATCGAAATTAAAACATCGATATTATTGTATATCAATATTTTAATTTCGATATTTTGTCTCTCTACCACAAGAAACACAGCAATCTGATCGAGTTCGGTTGTTATCACCTTCTTAATGTACCCAAATTGTATGCCTATACTAGAACAACTGAATCTCGTTATTGAAGTTTTCACTACCAATTCGGCCCTCAGACTAATACCCAGCCATCACGATATGGTTTCAATAGGAAACACGGGAGCCCACGTGAGCGATTCCCAGTCAATTGACAAAGTCCGTTTATTCACTAATTTTCAGTGTTCTTAAATTATACCCATTTATAAAAACAGTGACTTCCATGTTGGGAATCATTTATTAAAACCTGTCAATCCTTGTTGGAGACTACCGCAGAACACGATAGTCTTCCTGCACTTTCAATTACAACAGATTTGCAATAGAGAACCCGGTAGCGCTCCTCAGCTACTTCCGGGTTATCACTGGCAGCCTCAGCGTAATGCGAAGCCCGAGGAATGGAGCACAAGGTCGATAGGAGAGATCTTAACGGCACGACAAAACCGCAAGTATTTCAGAACCCAGAACTAAACCTTTAATTCTTCCCTTGGTCTAGCCCCCTCGATGCCATTGAAATACCCGAAGGAGGTGTGATCTTGACACGCTCCAGGTATGTGCAAACCCGAATAATTAACAGCGTGTTTGGTGAACTTATATCCTCAGTAGCTTTGTATGATCTAAGAGCACGAACGCTAGAGACAGCGTTTTTGAGGTTGTGAGTGCGTAGACACACACTTTGAGAACGCACCATAGTGTACATAATTTTGGCAACACGATAATTTTGCATGACCAGAAATTAGTCTACCAATACCGCATTTGTCATGGTTTAGACACTTTTTGCATGTAACACGTTTGTGGAAAAAGAGAGAGTTGACACTGCCATTTACTAAGGGGCTTGTTCAAGTATTGCCATTTTTTAAGTTGCCACTAAGATAGTATTCAAGTATGACTTTATGTGTCTCCCCTTACCCTAATCCTTGTATGTTTTTCTGTCAATGTCTGTATTATATATTGCAGGTACATTGAGACCTAAAAGAGAAGAAACAGGTTAATAACCTTCCTTTTCTCTCACTTGTTTGCAACAATATTGTAGACTTGCACCACTTTCACATATCACGGTTGGTCCTGAAGAAAGCCCATAAGTCCGAATACCGGCAGATGGGGCTGAAACATGTCGGCCATTTTATTCTCACTAATTGCTAGTACGTTCTGAATTTCTAACATTTCAAAGAACGCACTTCTTTAGCATTCCCCATAAGGGGCTGCCCGAATCCAGACTTAATAAAGTCAAATATCTGGCTGTACAGGTATTTTAAACTGAACACTGTCCACATCACTGGCTCACTACTGTTTTAACCATGGGTAAGATCCTCCTGGTGGAGGCTGCATACCAAGAAATAACCCTATGATTATGCACACACGTGTACTAATAGCGGAGAATCAAATATACCGCTACTACGACCACCCAACACGTGCATGAGGGTTTTTTACTGGAGACACTTCGCCCACCTCCTGCATACCCTGGTTCACGCAGGACAAGTGATCCTTCCCCATTGATTAGTTGCATTGAGTACAGGAAATTGAAGGATCAGTTTTTCCTCCTCCCTCCTTTGATTACTAGATATATGTTCTAATAGGACTATTTAATTCCAAAATAGAGCTCTTGCACCCACCTTTTGATTAGCAGATTGAACTTTGCCAGTCATTCGAGATTACTGTGTTCCTGGATCAAATAAATTATCATTCCTGTATTCAAAAAGAGTAATCACAGCAATCTAAAATGCTATAGGCTCATCTCAATATATAATTCTGTTCTTTAAGTAGCTACGTTGGTATGAAGCTTAGTGTACTTATTTAGAAAATGAAGTGGATTCCCATTCTGTGTTATTCCACTGGTATTTGGGGTTTCTTTTCCAGTGACAAATTACAACATGGAGAAAATTGCTCCTGCTGCAGGTTACTGTGTCAGCATCTCATCACTTTTCAATTTTTTCCTGAAGAGCTTGGTCTACTATATCTATGTTGAGGATTTTACTTTACTGGCTTCCTTATTACTACAGCTTTCAATTTGGTCTAATCCTAAAGTTTTCCTAAACAAGGCCATTGATATTATTTGCTGCCCTGAAGTAGGCATAGACAGAATTTCAAATTCACCAGAATAAATTGAGTAATTTCAGTAAATCTGTGTTACTCTTTGGCACCGAACTGTTGATAATTGCGCATTTACTACTGCTCACATAATTAAGAGTAATTTGGGAGAAAACGTCCTACCCCAAGAGCACATGTAGCAACTGTAAGCGGTTGCTTGCACTTGATATTCAGGTTCTGTACCACCTAACGCTATTTCTCAGTGCAGAAGGCATCCCCATGTCCATAGTGTATTTACTCTTCTTGCGTAATTCAATCATAATCACGCGTAATTCGTAGATAATTCTGCATGATTACGCTACACTTAATTTTGCAAGTTATGCACACCCCTACTCTGAAGCACTTCAAATTACTTATCTGAAATGTATTAAATCTTCTTTTAGCAACCTCAACATTTGCATCTGTTTGTAAACCATGGGAACGTAATTTAAAAAACAAAATCGTTTTATTGAGTTTTGGAAAGGAAAAAAAATGCAAACATACAAAGAAAACGTCATATCATTGTTAGCACAAATCAGGAAATAATATATGTATTAGTTCCAAAGCATATGACAGGTATAGATCAGCAGAAAATACACTCCCCTCAGGTCTTCATGTCACCCATTCCCCGAAGTGTCCTCACCTAGTTCACTCCCACCCCCTCTCTGGGCTCTCCAGGTGTGCCATACCTTGTCCAATTTCTTGAGACAACCCCTGCTCTTGTATATTGTTTTCCAGTGAGCATGCACCAATCCATGTCTTTGCGCCAACCCTGTGGCCATTGGTGGCTGGTGATATTTCAAAGTGGTGAGCATAAACAATGGCGATTGATTTTATGTGGTGGGCAAGTCTGGCCGACATAACAGCGCATCTGGATGGAGCAAGGATTCCAGTCAGCGCCTGGTGCGTTTTAGCATGGTAAGGAGGGGACCCTGGAGAGTAGCAGTACTGTATGGACACAAATCTATGTCCTTCATATTTTAACGGGTGGTCACAATGTTAAAGGGGTAGTACCAGAGGAGGATATCGCGTCGAGGAGCGCATTAGCCCTAGGCAACTACCCGAGGCATCCTGCACACCAGATTAACTCAATACCTTACGGCAAATTCTTACGAGCAGAAAGGAATTGCAGTGAGGACACAGAGTTTAAAGAAAACGTCACAAACATGAAACAGTGATCCAGAAAGAGAGGCTACTCACCAAGATCTCACAATAAAGCTGAGCGTAGAATTGCTGAGGTACTCAGGGAAGACACACTAATCACACAAGCAAGCAAGCCACGACTTAATCAACCAACTAGAATGATCACATAATTTAATGATTTACACAATCCCTTAAGAAAGAACTTCACAAGACATTGGGGCATGTTACAGTCTGACAAAACAATCAGGGAATTCATCTGTGACCATCCACAAATTACTTTCAGGAAAGGGAGGACCTTAAAAAACAGATTGAGTCCGACTGTACCACGCTTAATAACGACTACTAACTGGCTCAGACCACACACTTTGGGTTTCTACAAATGTGGGTTTCGCAGTATGTGCAGGTGGGCGAAACATGGCCACACACAATTCACAGACTTTGCAAGCAGGAACTATGTCATTGGGAGCAATATCAATTGCACCACCAAATTAGTCACCTACGTTATCGAATGCCTTTGCAATAAGATCTATGTCGACAGTACCATCAGGCCGCTCAAAGAAAGGATAATGGAGCATGTCAGTGCTATACACCAAGGTGATCCAAAATACCCAGTAGCACTACATGCAGCAACTTGTCCATCACAAGGAATGGAGAGAATTTTTTTGTTGTATTGGTATTGAGGTCACACATCCCAACATTCGGGGTGGTAATACTGAGCTTAGACTGAGAAAAACAGAGGCGATGTGGATAATGCGTCTACGGACGGTAGAACATGGCCTCAACTTTGATCATGAGATGCAATATTTTTTGGGGAACTGACTTCTGAACTTAGTATAGCCAAAGTTCAATTACCTCTGATATGAGCCCCCAATTCTTTCTTAACGATTTTACACCTACTGTTATTGTTCAAACTTTGTAGCATGAGGCAGATATTCATGGGGCGCACAGTTTTTGCGCATGTACTTTTTTCCAGAAGTTATGATAAAAGTAATTGTACCTGCATGCCATTATCCTCTTTACTGTGTTTAATCTGTCAACTATTAGGTTTTTAGCCGAACTAAAACCGATCACAGTACAATCTATTACCACCAAGTTACCAGTATTGCCTGTAATGTTACCATAAGCATGAAACAATTTTTATACTTACGAACCCTAAGTAGACTGTTAAGTACATATTTGTGTATTGGAGGTGAGGTACCCCGTGTTCACCACTTGTGTTTTTCTTAAAGTCCATCCAATCATTTGTAGTGTCCCTCCCCTGGTATTCAATAGGACTAGTGTTCTTTTCATCACCTGCTAAGAAGGGATCGAGTCCGTTTACCACTTATAGTATTTATGAATGAATGAATAGTAGCTACATATGATCTTTGCAATGTGGATAATGTTTACAGACTTTCTTTCCCTTCAGCTCCATGTTACAAGGTATGCGATGCTTTACACACACCTTGTCTTCTAATAATAATATTTCCTCATTCATGAGCATAAATTGAAGAGACGATTCAAGTACTACAACCATGAATATGATTTGTACCATTTAAACATGTATCTGATGTATACTTTGGTCCATCACGATAGGATTCACTCACTGAACACACTTATATAGCTCACGCACGCACTAACACCATGGTTTTATTTACACTGGTTGAAAACTATCTTTTTCACTAGTACACGTTTCTCTAATCCGAATAGCTCTCATTTCTCTGTTCTGCGCTACCATGTGTTTGGAAGACTGGGGAGAACCTATGGTGCTTTTGCGTTTAAACTCACGAACCTGCTTTTATTGCTCGACCCTATGGTTATAAAAGTTACACCTGTGCGCTGTGGCACCGTCACTAATGCGACTGGCACCCGGTGGCAGAGGGCTGTCGCTAGCTACGCGTGTGCATTGCAGCACTTCTCTGAGTTACTTCTTGTATTTTAACTGTGTTGCTCAAATTTAAAATTATTCATTGTGTCTCTTACCTGCTGCTACTTGCTACTTTCTCCTGCCTTGCCCCAGGCCCCGGTCCGACACGGCTGTGTGCCGATTGTTCAGTGGGCTTCCGGGGCTGTTACTCTCACTTTTGGGCAGTGATAGGTTGGCGTTCTAGCTACTTAATCTGGGGCTCATGCGCACGCGCAGCGGACACGACTGGCACCCGGTGGCAGAGGGCTGTCGCTAGCTACGCGTGTGCATTGCAGCACTCCTCGGAGTTACTTTTCGTATTTTAACTGTGTTGCTCAAATTTTTAAATTATTCATTGTGTCTCTTACCTGCTGCTACTTGCTACTTTCTCCTGCCTTGCCCCAGGCCCCGGTCTGACACGGCTGTGTGCCGATTGTTCGGAGGGCTTCCGGTGCTGTTACTCTCACTTTTGGGCAGTGATAGGTCGGTGCTCTAGCTACTCGGCGCTTAGACCTACTTAATCTGGGGCTCATGCGCACGTGCAGCGGACGCGACTGGCACCCGGTGGCAGAGGGCTGTCGCTAGCTACGCGTGTGCATTGCAGCACTCCTCCGAGTTACTTCTTGTATTTTAACTGTGTTGCTCAAATGTTAAAATTATTTATTGTGTCTCTTACCTGCTGCTACTTGCTACTTTCTCTGGCCTTGCCCCTGGCCCCGGTCCGACACAGCTGTGTGCCGATTGTTCAGAGGGCTTCCGGGGCTGTTACTCTCACTTTCGTGCAGTGATAGGTCGACGCTCTAGCTACTCGGCGCTTAGACCTACTTAATCTGAGGCTCGTGCGCACGTGCAGTGGACCTGACTGGCACCCGGTGGCAGAGGGCTGTCGCTAGCTACGCGTGTGCATTGCAGCAGTCCTCCGAGTTACTTCTTGTATTTTAACTGTGTTGCACACATTTTAAAATTATTGATTGTGTCTCTTACCTGCTGCTACTTGCTACTTTCTCCTGCCTTGCCCCTGGCCCCGGTCCGACACGGCTGTGTGCCGATTGTTCGGAGGGCTTCCGGGGCTGTTACTCTCACTTTCGGGCAGTGATAGGTCGGCGCTCTAGCTACTCTGCGCTTAGACCTACTTATCTGGGGCTCATGCGCACGCGCAGCGGACGCGCGCAACGGGCGCACCGAAGCCGCGCCAAAGGCAAATCCGTCTGCACCCGTCCGCGGCCGGGCGGGGCCAGGGGCCATACACTATGCCCCTTTCCTGACCTATACCTCTAAGGACCTTTTTGCTCTTTGGGACAACTGGCCCCTCTCCGACCCTGCTCTCACAAATAAAAAACTTCGGCATTGCTGACCACAGCCCTGCGACTCCCCCTTCATCTTTCCTGGACCTGATGAACCATTCCCTCTCCCCTCCACGGTAGACGCACTTTCTCAGCCTCACCCTGTACAGTCCACCCCTCCGAGCATTTCCGCCTACCTTCTCAACACTCGATCGGCGGTAAAACATCAGGTTGAGCTTTTCTCTTTTTTAGGCTCTGTCAAGCCGGATATATTTCTCTTCACTGAAACCTGGTATTCCTCTGACTCTATGCCAGACATTCTAGCAGCAATTCCAGACCCTTACTACATACTGCGCTCCGACCGCCCGGAGGGGAAGGCCGGCGGTGGTGTGGCTACCATTATACATTCTAAGTTTCAGTTCCAGACCCTGTCTTTTTCCCCATCGCAGCTGTTGACTACCTAGTCATCCGCTCCACCTCTACCACTGTTCCCCCAACATGTGCCCTTTTCTACCGACCCCCACAGTACATGCCTTTTTTCTGTCAGGCAGTCCCAGATTTGTTGGCCACACTGGTGATCAACAATTCTTGCGTCCTGGTACTGGGTGATTTCATCTTCTGGCCCTCTGACCCCCGTGAAGATTCTCTCTCGAAAGAATAAACGGAACTGCTTGGCAATCTAAATTTCTCCCAGCATGTACATTTTCCGACACACATCCGTGGACACACCTTCGACCAAGTTTAGTCTACTAACCTACACATTCCTACCCCAGTCATTAGCCCATGTCCCTGGTCAGACCACTTCTTTATTTCATTCTTGACCTAGGACTGATTACCAAACCTTTGCTTCCCTCTAACACCTGGGCCCGTAATTGGAGATGAGTGGACATTCCATCGCTCTGCACTTCCCTCTCGGCTTCCCCCCCGGACCCGACTAATCGGTCCCCAACTCTCAAGTCGTAGCAGTCAATGATTGGCTGTCTTCAGCTTGCGATCAGTTGGCTCCCCTCAAACGCCTTCGGACGCTCCGCCTTCATGATTCTAATAGATGGTTCACCACCGACCTCAAAACTAAAAACTTGCTCTCAGACAGGCTGAGCGACGGTGGAGGCTGAAGTATTGCTCAATCCGAAAACTATCCTACCTCTCCCTGTTGCACGACTATAAAAAAGCTATCTTGCAAGCCAAATCGGACTATTTTACCACCAAGGTCCTCCTCGCCGCCAATAAACCTAAGGACATCTTTTCCATTGTCCACTACCTGTCTACCTCTGATAGAGACTCCCTCAAACCGGCTCCCTCCCAAATCCTCTGCGACTCCCTAAATGATTACTTTATTGATAAAATTGTGGCAATTAAATCCAATATTCCTCCTTCCCCTCCCAGCTTTTCCCACCCAGAGCACCCGTCTAACCCTCATTTCTTGGAGCAACTCCCCTTGATTACTCCTGAAACTTTCTCCTCCCTACTTACCAAGGTCAACACTGGTTCTCCTTCTGACAGCTGCCCTGCCCACATACTCAGAGAGATATTTTCAGCTTGCCCTGAACCCCCGTAAACCCTCCTCCACAACTCTCTCACACAGGGGACGATCCCCAACTTCTTCAAGTCGGCAAAAATTATTCCCATCCTGAAAAAGGTTGGAGCAGACCCCTCTTCTCTTTCTAACTTCTGCCCCATCTCCCTACTCCCTTTTTTGGGAAAGATCTTGGAGACCCACGTCACCACCTGTCGTAGTTCCTTTATTGAGGAAACCCATTTCTTAGATCCTCACCAGGCGGGCTTTTGTCCAGCCCATTCTACAGAGTCTGTTGTTCTCTCTGTACTGGATAAGGTTAGAGGTGGTGCTGACATCAATTCCCCTCAGGCCCTGGTTCTCCTGGATTTGTCCGCTGCCTTTGACACGGTTGACCATACCATCTTGCCCGATCGTGTCAGGGGCGCGGGCATTCGGGGAACCGCCTTGGCATGGGTCACCTCATTTCTAGAAAACCGCCATCAGGTGGTCCAGTTGGCTGGTTTCTCTGCTCCTCCTCGTCTGGTCTCCAGTGGTGTCCCCCAGGGATCGTCTCTTTCTCCCTTTACTCTTTAATCTCTACATCCTTGCTCTCATGTCTGCTCTTCAGACACTGGACGTCACGGTGTTTAATTAGGCCGATGACCTCCAACTCATCTTCAATCTCTCCTCCTCCTCTGCTTCTGCTGTTAACGTTCATTCCACAATGCTCTTTATCAGGGACTGGATGAATTCTAATCATCTTAAACTGAACCCCGATAAGACCGAGCTAGTTCTCACAGGTGGCATCTCCAGCCCCTGATCCTCTGCATTCTGGCCCCCCTCCTTGGGCCCCTCTCCCCCCCTCTACCTCCGTTAAAACTCTTCGGATAAGAGTCAGCTCTGATCTCTCTATGCACTCTCAAATTAGCTCTGTGGTATCATCCTGTTTCCTCATGCTCCGCGTCATACGCAAGATCTCTTGCTTCTTCTCCACTGCAGCTCTGAAAATCTTTCTACTAGCTATGATTGTATCGCGCTTGGACTACAGCAATGCACTATATGCCGGGGCTCCAGCATACGAGCTGCGACGTCTCCAATTGATTCAAAATCAAGCCGCTCGTCCAATTTTTAAACTGCCCAAGCATCATCATGTCACTCCTCTCCTAAAATCCTTACATTGGCTTCCTCTATCTGAACGCTCTTTGTTCAAAATGGGATGATTGATCTTTCAGGCCTTAGCAGGCAGCGGGCCAGCATTTCTAGCTTCAAAAATCACAGCTTATGTTCCTATCAGGGACCTGCGGTCCTCCTCCAAGCTCCTCTTGTGCGTCCCCCGATTTAGGAGGAAAAAACATGGTGGCATGAGGTTCTCTACCCTGGCCCCGGCCTTTTGGAATGCTCTTCCCTTCAGTATTAGGACAGCTGCTTCCTATTCGATCTTTCGCAGGGCTCTCAAGACCCAGCTCTTTTCACGCGCTTTTTCTCAATGGGCGGCCTCCCTTCCTGCTTTTCCGGTATGTCCGTCCTCAGCGCCAAGAAACCGTTCGGTATACGAGCGCTTTATAAATGCTTTAACTTCAACTTCAATGCGGATGGCGGCATCATCCTTCAGATTCATTTGGAATAATTATTGCATTTTGTCATAAGTTTTTGTCCGCGGGACTATTGCAATATCACATAGTCTTTCCTCAGGAGCTCCGTCTTTTCCGCTTTTGTATGATCATGGTTGGCGTTCCAGCTCTTGCGGCCATACTCAGCCAATGATCGATCTGGTACCCGAGTTAAATTCACTTCCGGGACCAGCCTTCACTCGTCCGCTACCTGGTACTGAGTGCTGTGTCGTAGGGCTGGGTTTTGCATACAGCAATAAGGTGAGACTATTCAAAGTTTTCCCGATATAAATCGTCCTTTTATTGGTATTGAAACTCGAATTGCCCATTCCGTAGTATTGTGGTTCGCTTGTACTTGTAGACTGAATACTTCGGACAGAGACAAAACGAACATGATCTATAACTTTGAAGACTTCCCCACGACTTAGATATTTACAACAAAACTGGCACAAGGTAGATTTTTGAACTTCTAGGGTGTCATTATTGAATCAGAGTTTTGGCTCTTTGAGCAGTGGCTAAACGAGTGTGTTCTTTTCTGATTTTTGTCTCTCCACAGACCAGTTATTTTGCACGATTGAGCTCTAACAGTGTATTATCTGCAATCATTTATAACACTGGTAAGCGCTACACTTGCCTCTAGCCCTCTTTGGTTCGATGCACTGTGATAAAGATTAATGTCTTTTAGGTTACAACGCCAATCTCCATATTCCCTTATATTATCTTTTTTTAATTTATTTATTATTTTTTCTATCATATTATCCAGAATACTTCACCTTACCTGCATTAGCCTGGCCAGGTTGGAATTATCACCGGCTGAGTGGTGAGAATCTGAGTAATTTTAGGGTTTTTCTGTCATGCCGTTTTCAGTCTTTTCGGATACATTTGAACTGACTTACCCTGGTGTCTTCTGTGCTCCCTTGCCTCTATCCGAACCCATCTCTTCTGTTACATGGCTTTTTGTAGTAAACTTCTCTGAGACTTCCTGGGTGGTTGAGCAGATTTATTGCATGAGAATAACAGCAAGCATCATCATTACCAGCTGGCCAGGCACAAACTCTCTCAGCCTAGAACTCTAGGAAGAGTCAGAGCCATCCACATTCTGGAATGTATGACACAGGTAAGATACAGAGAAAATCATAGA
Organism: Lissotriton helveticus; assembly: GCF_964261635.1. Taxonomy (NCBI): domain Eukaryota; kingdom Metazoa; phylum Chordata; class Amphibia; order Caudata; family Salamandridae; genus Lissotriton; species Lissotriton helveticus. The sequence goes on from NC_136071.1 coordinate 943,283,659, forward strand.
AATAAAAGTAGGGGAAATATACAACACATCTCCTTTCGTTGAAACAAAACAACTTTAGAGCCAAAGAAAACTTTAACATTGAAAGGAAACTTAAACAGAATTAAACTAACGGTATGTTAAGGCAAAAGAAATCTAAAGTGAAATATTGAAGCAATAAAAGGGACACACGTCACCCCTTTGAACAAAACTAATCACAACAGAAATCATTCAGATACACAGGAGGTCTACAGTATCTTTGAGGCCTGGAAACAGACAGAGAAGTGTTGGGACCGGAAAGCTGAACAGACTGATCAGGGTGTCTGTACGCAAGCTGGGAATCAGGAGCATCACCCCCACCATTACTTCTTCCTAATGAATGCACAGGAACAGGTGCAGTAGAAGCATGAGAGGAAATAAACATATAACCTGAACAGTCATTCCCACAAGAACTCTGATCTTGGGCGGAAACAGAAGGAGTAGGCGGAGGACCAGACACAGAACTAGCTTTCTGATAAAGAGCCACCCTCCTTAAGTTCCATTTCTCCCCATTGGAAAGAACAACATACTGGGGATAGACAATTTTTACAATAAAGGGACCACGAAATTTCGACAAGCCATCAGAAACTCTGCCAGACTTCACTTTCACCAGATCACCCTTAGCATGCTTGCTAGGGACTACTTTCGACACCTGTCCCACAGAACCTTTATTAGAAGAGCTAGAAGCAGAAACAGGCACACACTCACTTTTGGTCAGATCAGATTGAAGTACCAGTCCTTTTAGCCAAGAAGGAATCAACTTAGTGCTTGGAACCCTACCCCTCATAAGCTCAAAGGGAGACTTGAGCTGGGTACCATGAAGAGTAGTGCAATAGGCATAAACCATTTCACGCACAAGAGTACAAACAGAAGAGCCATTGGAAAGAGCCATCTGAATGGTACCTTTATCCCACCCTCATACTCTAGGAAGAGTCAAAGCCATCCACATTCTGGAATGTATGACACAGGTAAGATACAGAGAAAATCATAGAAATAAAAGTAGGATAAATATACAACACTTTTCTATTACTTTCTACACTTTTATACATTTCTGTCCTTTCCTTAAATATTACATTTTCACATTACGCTTTGCTACAAAATCCTCTCCTTTACCTTTACGCACTATGTGCTCTCTCACATCTTTTTCGTCACAGATCCATATATTCATTCCACAGGTATTATTTTATATCCACAGTTTGATCCTTTGATAGCCACTATTTCTTCTTGTGTGCCATCTTTTTGCTAACCGCACTTTACACTACCTATAATGTCTTATTCGTTATGGGAACATTCTCATTCGATTCATCATCCCCATTCGAATGGACACCTTAATTCATTTTTCTGGGGAGATCACTCTTTTTCTCATGCGAAGTTGCATTTTTCACCTGAGGTTGGTTGGGTTTCCACGTGTGCATTAATCACTCCAACCAGTGATGCAAAGGGCTCATGTTGTAAAGCCCATTATATCCTTTGCTTAACATGACAATATATATATATATATATATATAATGTATATTTATTGTATCTATTCCCAGCCCTGAAGAAGCCACGGAGAAATACTCCATTGTGCGACGAAACACGTGTCAGCTGGCTTGTTTTACGTTACTTTACTGTTGGAAAGGAATAAAAAGATTCTACTTGATTGAACTTCATATTTACATCACTTCAAGACTTTTTCCTTGCATCTGGATGATACTTTTTGCTTCTTTCACATTACTATTTACATGAACCTGATTCTCTCTTATGTGTGCCTAGGCATTTGCTTTCTAACTACCCAAGGCATAGTGTATAACGAGCCATCGCGTTGTAACGGGGAGGACCCGAGGAGAGCATCGCGCCGTTGAGCGCATGAGCCGCAGGAAGAGTCATAGAGGCTAAAGAGCTCACTCCCGCATGCAGGGGCAGCAGGGTTTTGACCATTTGCAGTAATTGCGGCCCAGATCATCTTAGAGATGTGGGAATGCGGCAAAGGCCACGGCCACACCCGTGCTTAGGGAAGCAGGGGTGGATGCAGTTGTGGGGCTAGGGGGAGGAGAGGGGGGCAGGCCGTGTGTGAGGAGGTTGTTCATTCGGTCGCAATAGTGTGAAGCCCAGGAACAGGGATATCTGGTTATAATGGTGAACAATGCCTAGGGAGCACAAAAGCACTGGTTTACGTCTCATGTGGTGGGGGCAAGCTGCATGGACTTGGACCCCCAGGAAAAAGGGGGCAAAAAAATGAGATTTCACCACAGGCAGTGTTCACGGGGATATTGCGCAGACTCTGTAGGTGAAAGGGTGTGGCTATAGATAAAAATAATATTAATTTGGGCAAAAGGTACATGGCGCAGAGATGGCAGGGTGCTTGGATACCAGGTGTGTAACATGTAAGTTCTTTGTTTCCAGCTGGTAGGCTGCAGAAACATGGCACTGTAGCACGCACACTCAAACCCTGGGAAGTTGGAACTCACAAGGACTTCCACGCCCTCAGCGAGCTGTGGAAGGGGGCAAAGTGGCATGGCATGGAGACAGCATTGCTGAAGTTGGCAGGGGGGCCAGAGCAGCAGCAACAGCCAGATGATGGGGGTGCATAAATGGCAGAGGAAGGTCCTGGTTCATTATAGGGATGGGCAGCAGGACAGGCCCAGCGCGCAGGCTGAATCAGTATCCGCAGTGGTGGGCGAGTCGATTTCTCAGGACACGGCTTCTCACAACTCAGACCAGGTGGTGTGGGCGACAGTGCTTAACACAAGTGTGGGTGTGGTGGGGCAGAGCATAATGGTGATCTCACTGACTGCAGCAGGCGAAGGTTCATGTACAGGTAGGGGTGGCCCCGGCAGTCACGCAAGCCACAGGGAGTGCTGCAGTGCAGTAGGCCCCGGTAATGGTGACACCACCACCCGGGCCAACTATGGTGCCAGTGGCACAAGGGGGGTTGGCAGTACAAGTGTGGACACAGGCAGGGGTGAAGCCGGCGATGGTGGGGACAGGAGTAGTACAGTCTCCTCCCACAGTGGTGACAGTGGGGGCAAGTGTAGCACACTCTCCTTCTGTAGTCATCCCTCAATATTTGGGTCTAGCCCTTTGGTGCTGCCCCCTCCTTCAGCAACTGCGTGGCACGTACCTACAGAGATGAGAGAAAGGATGTACAAGGGAGAATTTGTGAACGTCTTCAAATTGATCAATGCAGGGTTGGTCCCAAGTCGGCCCAGAGCCAGGAAGGAGACTGAACTAAAGCCAAAAACGGTGTGGGTAGAGTGGTCCTTAAAGAACTGAGTGACAGGCTTCTCCATTTATGTGGCTATTCTGACCGAGAAATCCCCCTCTTTAGCCCTACAGTTAATTGGGTACATGTCACTCATACATGGGGCAGCCTCTGAGTTCCAAGGGTCAGCGTGGCTTTAGTACGACATCAAGTTTAGGCAGATGAAAGCAGTTAGGGCGGAAATAGCTTGGGACCAGAGGGAGATCATTATTTGGCACGCAGAGTTCAACATGTCTAAGGCAGCTGGGAAGGCGGCTTAGTCTTTTTGTTTTGACAGAAGCAGGGGAGACAAAAAACTGGCCTACTGGCAGTACAACAAGAAGGAATGCATCAAGGGGGCAGCATGTAGATTTTAAACACATTTGCTCCTTCTGCAGGGGGCACGGCCACCAAGAGTTTAAGTGTTATAAAAAGCCTGGGAATCATAGAGGACAAACAACCCCTAAGGGGCGGCAGCCCACCTAATGCTAGCAAGCTACCGTCACCAATCTGCCTCCTCAGCAAATATAAAAATAGCAATGTTGCACACAGACTCTACTATGCTTTTAAGGACGGATTTCACATTCCATTTCACGCATCCCCTACATCAGTTCCATCCTAGAATCAATTGTCAGTCCTGCTACAACACGAGCTGGTGCAGGACAAGATTATGAAGGAGGTGTGTGCGGGGAGGGTGGCAGGTCCTTTTAGTTCTCCACCATGCGCGTCCTTGGTGTGTTCGCCCCTGGGGCTGGTCCCAAAGAAGGAGTCAGGCAAATTCTGCTTGATTCACAACCTCTCTTGCCCCACTGGTTTATCTGTAAATAATGGGTTGGATCAGGAACTATGCGCAGTGCTGTATACCACCTTGAATGAAGCCATTACAAAATTGCAGCCATTAGGCAGAGGGGCCCTGATGGCTAAGTCAGACATAGAGGTGGCCTACCACCTTCTACCCATGCACCCAGAGGATACCCTCTTGCTGGGTTACACTTTTGAGTGTCAGTACTTCCTCAACCTGTGCATGCCCATGGGGTGTTCCATAGCATGCTCAGTATTTGAGACATTCAGCAGGTTTATGGAGTGGGCGTGAGGGATTTGAGGTCATCGAACGATGTGATGCATTACTTAGATGATTTTCTGTTCATGGGTCCCCCAGGCGACCGGGCATGTGATAGGGCTCTACAGGGCTTCCAGCAATTGGCCCAGGCTTTGGGTGTATATTTGGCTGAGGACAAGATGGAAGGGCCCACAACATGCTTGTCTTTCCTGGGCAATGAGATAGACTCAGTAGTAGGGAAGTGTAGATTGCCGCAGGAGAAGGTGAAGGCTTTCGAGGAGGCGGTTAACACCTGTTTAACAGTAAGGAAGGTTATAGCTGCATCAGCTGCAGGTCTTGGTAGGGCAATTGAACTTCGCCTTGAGAGTCAAACCCATGGGAAGAGTTTTCTCAAAGAACATAGCTCGAGCAATGACCGGTCTATGGGCTACGTACCACCACACAAGATTGTCTGCAGAGGTAGGAGAGGACTTAGAGACGTGGAGGGGGTTCCTAGATAATTTCAATGGAACACTATTGTGGTAGCAACCACCACGGAACAGCAAGGAGGTAGCCCTCTACACAGATGCGGGGGCAGCATCAGGTTTGGGGCACTGCTGGGCTCCAGATGGTGCATGCAGCATTGGCCAAGGAAATGGATTGCGTCTGGGATCACACACAATGTTACCTTTCTAGAATTGTTTCCCATCATTGTGGCTCTACGCATTTGGGGTGCATCTGTAGCCAACAGCAGGATCATATTTTGGTCAGACAGCATGTCAGTGGTCATGGCAATCAACAATCAAAGCGCAAAATCTCTTTGCGTGTTTCGGTTGCTTAGGACTCTTATTCGCTTATGTCTCTGGCATAACATGCATTTTTCTGCCAAATATGTACCAGGGGTGGATAATACAGTTGCTGATGCTTTGTCTTGGTCTAAGTTGGCAGAGTTCAGGGCACGGTGGTGCAAGCGGACGAAGTGATGGCGGAGTTCCCAGAGGAGTTGTGAAGGCTTTGTGCCCCATTGCCACAGATCTAATTGCAGCAGTGCTGGCACCAAAGAAACATATGTACAAAAAGGCTTGAGGGGTGCATGATGCATCATTTAGATCAGACAACAAAACTGAAAGGTTTACCCCAGAAGGAGTACTGGGTTTTCTCGTGGGTCAGAGGGAAAATCTTTGCCGCCAGTGTGCAGGCAACTGTCCGCCATTGCCTTCTTGCAGGGTTAAAAGGGGTCCGGGATCCCACCAAGGACTTTAGGGTAGGAAAGGTCATCGGAGTTGGGAACGCATGGTCCCGGGCCTGGAGGACAACAGACGACCTATAAACTTGGAGAGGTTGGGGAGGATTTTGGGGGTCTTGCAGCAGGTTTGCAGGTCCCAGTATGAAGAAAAACTATTCAGCCTCGCTTACACACTGGCCTTTTTTGGGGCCCTGCGCATCTCAGAGTTGGTGGCTTCCTCAAAGAAAGGAGAAGAGGGGCTAGACGTGGCAGATGTGCTCCTGGAGGTAGGGGCGATCCATCTCAGGGTCAGGACATCAAAGACAGACCTGCAAGGGAAAGGCGCATGGGTGAAATTACACGCAGAAGCGGACACCACGTATTGTTCTGTGGCATTGGTAAGGAATTTCCTCAGGGAACGCCCAGTGGTGGCCTCAAACAGGCTTTTAGTATACAGGGATGGGGCACCAATGATTCAATACCAGTTCACTCAGTTGTGTAGGTGTAGTGTAGTTCCTATCTTCCCAATAGGCTCTGCGCATTGGAATAATACCTACAGCAGTAAAGGCCTAGGCCAGACGTTAACTAGGTCTACTACTGTCGATACTAGACTTAAGTTTTGGGTTTGCCAGCGTAGCTCAGAGTTCGCTAGAAACTTTCTCGAATGTTCAGGAAAGAATTAACTCCCCTGATTAGACAAGAAGGGATTTAGTTTCTGACAAACATAGAACATGACAACTTTGCTCTCCCCTAATCAAAAGTGTATCTCCAGAGTCGTGTGAGCACAAGGCAATTATTTTACTCAGTCAGTACGTGCATTCTTAGTCTCATCAGATTGTAGAGAAAAGGAAGAGACGGGCGTGTTCAATAAAAAGGAGTTATTTATTGATCAGTCTCTTTTCTCGTACAAGAGAAATGGATCGATATTATTGCAATACTTATAGTTAAGTAAAGTGCATACATTAAAAGCAATAGTATAAAATAATACTGTAAAAACATTGATATGGTTTCTGAGCCATATGATGTTTAAAATGATTAAAATATATTTACATACACATATACATTTGACTAAACGTACTCAACTGGTGTTTCTAAATACGCCTACCCCGTGTACCTGACCTAAGTCTAATGCGTGGGCGGGAATAGAAAGTTACAGTTTAAGTTAAGTTTGTTTTTGCCAAGTGAATAACTAAAGAATTCTCTGTGAGGGGCTATTCAGTTCTGTACCTGGAAGTTAGGATGAATGAGGAATGGTATCTCTTTCTCTGCTCTCGATATTCCAGGCTGCCTGCGAGGGCTGCCCGAAAGCGCCGGTGCTGGGTCTCTCGGCAGGAGATAGCAGCGCGTCTCTCAGCGCGTCAGGAAGGCGGGGCTGCTGCCAGCGGGGTCTGCTCTGCTTCTGGGCTTCGGCAAGTATGGCTGCTCCGTCTCGTCACCACGCGTGTGTTTGCATAGGGCAAGATCGGCAATATTTATACCTTAAAGGTGCCGAGATTGACGTAAGGATGGACATAGATACGTCAATAAAGATGTCATACGACTTGCTCGTTAGCACATTCTTTTACTGAAGTTCTCTGTGAAATCAAAACAATGGCCGCACGGATTTTCCAGGTTGTCATAGGTTTGATTTGTTATGAGAACGTCGTATGCCTTATCAGGGGCTGGAGGAATGTCGCTTGTCTAATTAGATCTCAAGCGTTATGACCTAATCAGATAACACGTTCCTGTGCCGTAGTGTGACTGCGTCAGATAACGGTATCTGCATCATGGGGGCTTTTCTTGCCTCATGGGCTGACTGTTAGTTAACTTGATAGTTAGTTTAACCAGAATAGGGTCAGGAATAGGGGGATTGATTCAGAACCTATAGGAATACATGACACCCACTCCACGCTAACTATGGTCATATTTACTAATCTATGCATAGTATAACATAGTACAACATACTATAGAGTATAGTGTATACCTCACCACCCCAAAATACATAAATGCATTTTGAAATTTTCAAATATACTGAAAAATTGCAGTCATATATATTGTATGCACTTAAGCTATGAATTAAACGCTAAAGTAAACACGCATTTGTAGACATTATTGCTTATTTGGTATATGAGAAATACACATGAAATGGCTCTTAATATGGCTATACAGAAAGAAAGTTCGAGACCATTTCATCACATAATAAAATATTTGTGAACATACCAGCGGGCAACTAAAGTTTATAAAGTATCTAAAAATAGAAATCTTAGTTCTCTAGGAATAGTTTCTTACTTTAAGCAGAAGATAAGTGTCCCGAAAATTTTGTAAAAAATAATTTGGGGCTGCTAAAAAATTGCTGTCCGTGAACTGGTGGGAAAAATTGTTCATGTGACTTTATTTTTAAAGTTGAAGGCCGAATTCAGGGAACGCCGTGTGCGAGCTTGCTCAAAAGTCTCTATTTCTGTTCTGGAGAGAACATCATATCATTAAGGCTTTCGAAAAAACTGTCAACAGCTTCATGGGAAAGTTCCACTAAGTCGGAAATAGGTGTAACCATGCATTCGTGCGCATGATTGTCTCCATTGACATTCTGATTCGCATTGCTGACAGAAGGTCGTACCTGATCGATGCTGCTTTCATCCTGAACTTCACTACTCTTCAATCGTAGTGGTGAAGATTCCACGAATGCCGTCATCAGGATTGGCAGCCTTTGAGGGCAGCACAAAGCGTGAACCTTGGTAGGAACCAACAATGTATCTGCATCCACTGGCGCATCCGATTGTAGCATCAGACAGGTGTCTAACACGCATTCTTCTCCGCATAGCAGACACCTCAATACAGGTAAAACACATCTTTGCACATTGGTCGAAATGATAGAAACCAAGTCATGTTCAGGTCTCTAAGCCGGGAGAGTCCCAGGATTTTTGATATCCGGTCCCGGTATCCAATGGCTAGGATTGTTTCTTCCATTGTCGCGAGAGTTTGATCTGTGACATGGGTTGCCATGACGAAAAATAAGGACTAAGAATAGGATTCCTGCAATTAGTCCCAGGATCAGGGGAAGTCCGCCAAAAATCGAATGGACGAAATCTGGAAAAATACTCAGTATGGCTTTGAATGGTGTTAATGCCATCGAAAATACTGTCTTAAATACCTTTGAGACCCCAGTGGTATCAGAAATATTTAAGATTTCGCTCAGGATTTCCGCGAAATGTACGGGGGAATTAGTCGATAATAATGTATGTATCTCTGCAGTCGTCCTTGCGACTTGTAGATCATACGTTTCTTTTGATGACGTGAGCCTTGTAGGCGTCTGAAGAAGCACTGTTTTCATTCTGCTTAAAGTATCTATTCGAATAGAAGTAATTTTCAAACTGGGCCATGCCCTTGCCTCCCTGTCTGGAAAGGAGCTGGGGAACAAAGAACGTCTACAGCACTTGACCTTCGCAGTCGTAGTGACTAGATAAGGAGTCCCGGGCATAAGACAACAACATTTGCGGTCTACAATAAGAATGTAACTCCCATTATAGAGTCTTTGAAAGAATGGTTCTATTTCAGTTGCAGGTGCGCCTTGCTGGTGACATGAAAGGTTGTATGAATTCCCTTCACAGGCTCCATGCAAACTAATTCCGCTACACAGAAGCGTGCCGCTTAGTGACATAGCACAATTGTTGCCACTAAGAAACACTTTCTGTCCTTTATTACTGACACATGCATGTGAATAGGGCAGGTTCCAAGTTGTTTTAAGGTACCCCTTCCCCAATTTCTCGTACATGCCAGCCTGTATATATTTTTGGCAGTATTGAAACCTGAAGGTTGAGATTGGAATATTCATGATTCCGTGGATTATCCATTCACTGACAGGTCGTTCTGACATTGTCATTGGTAATCTTTCTAGTTTTTCAATGCTCAAGATTGTATAATCAGCACCCTTTTGCGCCATACCGATTTGTCTATCAGTAAGGTTAAAGATTTGGAATAGTGACGTTGTGTTGATTAAACGCCAAGGCACATAGCCTGAACGCAGATTTTGTAACGTCCAGCCAAGCTGTACAGTAGAACGCAATTGTGACTGACCATGTTGTAATAACAGTAAGTCTTGCGATAATATATCGATTGCTGAAGACACAATGCTGTCCAATGAAAAAATTCTGGAGGACAGAGTCATTAACCCATTGTCCACTACAGAAAGTGATTTTTCCAAATTAATACGGTCAATTTCCCGTATTCTCTCTGCTGTTTCAATTTGATTAACCTTCCAGGCCTCATTGTATGCTGCATATACAGAGGCTGCTATGAAACGCTTTTGACGCTGTTTGCGTGGTCCCATTATGAAATCACGCAAGTCAGCACCATCAGTAAGTAAAGTTAGGTGTTGCTTAATTTCAGGCAGTGTGGAAGTTTGCCCACACTGTAGGTTGTTTTTATCCCTGGGTGATGTCTTTGGGGATATCTAGGGTCTGGCCTGGTCATTTTGAACCCCTGTGTTTTATTCAGGAATCTGTCTTGACAGTTATTTGTATCTGTGGGCCAGATTAACCATTGTTTCCAATCAGGATGTGTTCTGTTTTGGTTTAATATATGGTTTACGTCTATCTCTTCATCCGTATCAGAGCTATTGCTAAACATTGTTGGCTTTGGAATAGACGGTTTATTTAAATCTTTGATTTTGGCTAGGCCAAGACAGGTGGTTTGTTGAACAGTGTCATTTAAAAATATCATTTGTTCTGGGATCATGCAAGCTCTAAACAAAGCTTCTAAACCCTGTACTTGCCATTCTTTTGTACCCCAAACACTTTTCAAATCAACATTTTTGTCCCAATAATCAAATCCAAAAGTATTCATTTCTTCGAAGAATGAATCTGAATATATCAACTTTGTGTTGGTTATCATGGTTTTCATCCCTGTCTTGTTTGACAATTTAAAATAAAATGTTTCAGCATTACTTGTGTTAAAACCTGAAAAATATGAATATTTGTCGTAAACGGTTCTTGAGCTCCCTTTTGGAGGTGTTGCACAATGTTCCCATTGATTATAATTTAAAACATTTCTAGGTTGTGCAGATTTATGTAAAACATGGTTACCATAGTGGTTATAGCAATACATACTATCATAATTTGTAGAACCTTGCAAATAATCATGTTTTGTAAATTTAGCAGACATTACTAAGTCAGACATCATGTTATTAATGCTTTCGAAGTCCCAATCATCAGCAAATGAGTTTGGTTTTGCAAAGTCACTCAAGGAGATCTTGATTTGGTGTGGATATTTCAGGATCTCGACCGGACCATAAATTTCATAGTCAGTGTTGTCCCAGGCTACCCCACCAGGTATAGGATTGGCTGTGAAGTTGGCTGAAGAAAGTTCTCTTTTCTCGACGTGTGAAGATGTGTGTGGTTTGAGGACCAAGTTGATGTTCTGACTTGCTGTGTCCATTTTAGCATATTTTCCCTCAATGAAGCGTCCCAAAGTTAATACCATGATGAGCCAAAGTATGAGGATAAATGCACCAAAACCCACCCAAAATTCAATCCATGGAGAAATCAGATATGTTTCTTTCAGTTGGTTCAAAAGTTCCTTAGCTTTGTCTTTAAAGGATTTTGATGATGGCTGTGTCTTTGATTCACTGAGGCTTTCAGAGGAATCATCGAAGTTGATGAAGTAGCCGGATGCAGTTCTGTCAATTGTTCCAATTGCTTCAGGATTTTTGTTTCTTGAATTGTCACCTGGTACTTCATTATAGATTGGTGTGTCTCTGCTAAATGTTTTTATTTGGGTTTTCAGAGGTCTGAGTTCTATTGCATTGTTGCATAGTCCTTGTTGTTCTTGTGTAGGCGTTTCGAATGTGATGAGCCTCTTTGTTAGGACCTCTGTACTGGTAGCAAACCTTGGTGTTCTGCTACTTATTGGGAGTCCACTTGGCCTACTGTTTGTTATCGGCCACATGTTGTGGTTTTACCAGGTCGATGGATACAACTCGGTTCTCCTTTTTACCAGCAAGTGGCGGTAGTACAACTGATCTTGTCCCGTTGACAGACAAGACAGGAACTGCTTTTCTGTAAGAAGGCCCAAATTCCTTCTTTACCGCGGTCTTCTCCCTGACTAGATCCCCGACTTTTGGAATCCAGACAGGTCTTGCTGGGACAGGTGGTGATTCTTCAGTGGTTGTTGGCTGTTGTTTCAACTGTATGTTGCTCAGGTCTTTTCTTGTTTTGTTTAAGTCCTGCAAAATAGCCAAACGGTCTTTGACATCAAAGCTTTTTTCTTTAACCACTGAAGTCTGACTGTCGAGGTCAGAGATAATCATTCTAGTTCCAAATAATAATTCGTACGGACTGAATCCCTTCAGAGAATTTCTTGGCAAGTTATTTAGACTACGTTGGACACTTATTAGATGTTTGACCCACCCAGCTCCCGAACCTAATTTCCTTTCCGCTATAGATTGCTTTATGCCTTGGTTTTTTCTTTACACCATCCCGTACCCTCAGGAAGGAAGTGAGAAGATTCCCGCTGGACTGTGCTCATTCGGCCATGTTTCCCCCCAGGCTGGTGGGCTTGAGTGAAAACAATGGTCGAACGTAGCATGCTCTTAGCGTATATGCCATTTAGACTCGCAAATCTTTGTATAACAGTCCGGACGTCAGCCGAGTGCTGGTGATCTACATTATAAGTGGGAACTAGCCTGTATATGTTAATCGCAAGCCCTGCTTTTTATTGGTCATATTATCTGCCTTGATACGACGAGGTATTAAACTGTTTCTCTCCCCACTGCGATCTCTGTTGCAGTTTGGGCAGTTTTTTACAAACATGGTGTGATGCAGGCTCATGCCTGGCCACCAGTACCGTGATTGTAATTCTTCCAGAGAATCTTTCAGTTTGAGGTGTCCAAGACCCTCACCCATGTGTGCGTCTGCGATTAACAAGCTTCTCCTGTCCATGTTTGGAATCACTCTATCCCCCACTCCAGGGATTCGAGCAAAAGGGACGGAGTTTGCATCGATTATGTATGTATAATTGAGTGGATAGTTGATCGGTAACGCTGAGCAGTCGCCTTTTGATGACGTTTTCACTGCCAGCACTGTTTCGCCGTCAATGTTTTTTAATGTACGCTTTTTTCGAACTACGGGAGCCGATTTAGTGGCTGCCGCTGTGGCTGTTTCAGCCAATGAATTCCCTACAACGTGAACGCCATCACGCTGATGACTCAGTGAGTGTGTCACGTGAGTCCTTGGTAGTTCTTTTTGTAAAAGAGCTATTTGTTCCCAGAGCAATTTCTGCTTTATTGGTGCATCTGTGTCATCTTTGTAACCGTTCTGAATCCATGTCTGCAAATCCTTGTTATATGATTTGACGCAGTAATATGAATCTGACACTATAAGTGTCGGGAATTCGCGATCCGCATTATCTAGCGCCATTTTCAATGCTATTATTTCAGTTTGTTGTTCTGAATTAGTTTCAACTGAGTGTGTTTTTGTTAATAGAGGTCTTAGTTTACCTCCGCGCCACACTTCTTTTGTAATCTCACATGTGGGGTTGTATGCTTGTTCTCCCCAAACGGAGGGTTGAGCATGTCCGTCTGTATAGATTACACAGGCGTAATGTCGTAGAGGCAGAATGTCGATTGGCAGAGGATACGTCTTTTCATATTTTAGATTTTTTAATTCTTCTAGTTCTGGATCAAAGTAGTAGTATACTTTGTCCGTTGTGATTGAATTCACCCATTGTATCCATTCCGGATTCAATGTTGTTGTTGGTAAATTACACGGTGTTGTTAATGCCTCAAAGGCTGATTCTGCTGTTCTGACTGTGATATGTCTACCGTCAGCTATGTCTTTTTCTCTAGCTATTGCGGTTTGAACTGCACGAATGATTTTTTCTGTATTACTGAATTTCTGTTCAGCTTCTGTGTACAAGTGTGATTTGAATGCAATTGGTACCTTTTCTCCCTCATTAGAGGTTAGGTATGTGAATCCGCATCTCCCTGGGATGACTCGAATCACAAAATTGCGTGTGTTATCACGTGTTTCTAATTTTGTTTTAATTAGCATGTCTGTTTGTAAGGATCTCAAAATTTCTGTGTGTGTTTGAGTCCAATTGGATTTTTTAAAGTCTGGTTTAATTAGATCATAAAGGGGTTTGACCCTTTCTGCGTAATTTGCAATGTATGTTCTTCCGAAATTTAGGAAGCCTAGAATTGACTGTAGGTTTTTTAGTGTTTTAGGAGCTTGGATTACGGCACATTTCTCTAGGAAATTGTCTGCCAGGCTTTTACCTTCACTTGATAACTCATATCCTAAGAATAGGACTGTCAGATGGGCAATTCTGGATTTTTTAAAGTTGAATTTGTAACCCTCTGCTGCGAACCCAAGTATTATGGTGTTCACTCTTTTCAAGTGAGTATCCAAGTCATCGTCTGTTAAGTAAATGTCATCGACATAAGATAATGCTTCATCATCATATAGTTGCAGTAATTCTGTTACTCTCGCTGAGAATACCCCCGGGCTTTTCTTGTACCCCTGGGCTAACCGACAGAATTGCTTTTGAGTGCCATTTACTGAGAATGCAGTTAAATATCTGCTCTCTGGTGCTATGTTTTGACAAAAGAATCCATTGGAGATGTCCAAGGTTGTTTTGTATTTTTTGCGCACTATGTTATTCATTAGTGCAGCACTGTGTGAGTTTTGCACTGCAAAGGTTTTGCAACATGTGTTAAGGTGTCGGTAATCCAAAACTAGACGATATGAATTGTCTGGTTTGGAGACCGGAAACAAAGGATTGTTCATTTGTGAGGTGCAAGTTTCAATCACCCCCTGGTATTCTAGCTGATCTAGTATTTCATTTACCTGTTTTTTAGCTTCTTGCTTAATTGGGTACTGCCTTTGTGCAGTAGGTTGTGATTTTAACTGGATTTTGTGAGGAGGAGAATCCTCATCCCATCCTACATGATTTTTATATAAAGCAGGTGCTAAGGCCACTGCCCACTTTCTAGCAAGTGTGTATTTTTTATGAATCGGGATTTGATTCGAGAAGGCAGGCATAATTACTTCTTCGCCATGAGGGCACTCCCTGACAAACTCTGGTGGCCAGTCTTTTTCAGCTAGAAGGATGTCATAACCCTTGGAGAGGTTATCCCAAAATAGTCCCCTAATTTTCCTAGTCTTATCTCCCTCTATACGTAATGTTATCTCGTATATCTTGTGGGGTTTGCTAACTCTGGTGTCTGCAGTTTCCACTTGAAGATATTCATTCGTGTCCACTGTCTCCAGATGATTCATAAGGACTTTGCGAGCTATGCTCACTTCTGCTGCGCTGTCTAGCATTGTCTGAGCCCACTCTCCGTTTTTCAGTTGTGTCCTCAGTATTCTCGGCATTGTTAACTACCTTGATACTGGCTACCTTCTTTTTTGGAAATTGTAATTTCTTTTTTTGTTGAGCAGGTTCCTTGTCTTTGGACTTGGCGTGCTCTTCTCTTTGTTCTGATCGTCCTCTTCTTTCCGATTTCTGCGAGGAAGTCTGAAAAGATTGAGAGGGACGTGTATCAATGTCTTGATATCTATCAGGTTTTTTAATATTATCCCTATTTCTAAGGTTATATCTTTTCCCAGAGGGGTCACTCTGGGGTGACCTGTGTCTCTGGTTCGGAGATTTCTCCCTTCGCCTAGGAGACCTTCCTCGGGACTGGAATTTCTTTTCTTTTGGATTGGATTGTTTGTTTCCATCCCAGTTCTTTTTTGGTGAATTATTATTAAAAAATATTTTTTCTGGACTTTCAGTCAGTTGCGGTTTTACTGGTATTCCACCTAAACTATCTCTACCTAGTTCTTCATAGGATTTTTCTATGATTCTGGCAATTTCAGCTGGTTGGTCTGCTATATCTGTCTCTTTTAACCTCTGGCGGATCGCCACGTTTGCTGCTTCACCTTTTATATTGGCTAATAATATAGCCGAGACCTGCTTGAAGTCTTTCAGTAATTTCATACCAAGAGTTAAAGCTGGTTCTGGACCGTATTCATCTTGAATTTGTTTTAGCACATCTGGTATTACCGAAATGGATGGAACACCGTGCGTTTTTGTGTAGATTGAAGCAAAGACTGTACCCCAAGTGTCACAGTCCTCTATGTGTGGTGCGATTCCCATTGGGAGACATATAGTCAGAATCCTGTGTTTTTCTAGCGGGGTGGTGTCAGGAAACACCGCCTCTATTTGGGTGATTTTCTGTGCCAACCAGAATGGTATCTGTTCCCGTTTAGCCGGAACTTTACCTAGGCAGGATTGGATGTTCTGTGGTGTGATTTTATTTGTGTTCCCCTGGTGAGGGGTCAGCTGTGGAAGTTTAATCGCTGGCTGAATTGTTGAAGTCCGCATTACATACTGGACTAATTGTCTATGAATTTTTAGTAATTGTTTTAGCTGTATTAACAGCTCTCCTGTAGACATTCCTTCGATGTCTGGGTGTGGTGTGTATCCGGCTAAGACCGGCCACGTTGCTCCTGGTCTACCTAAAGGACCGAGCCTGGTGATGTGATTATTATGTATTAGGGCGCCATCAATCAAGAGCAAATGCTCTTGGAATTTGAGTGGTACTTCCACCTCCTCGAAAGGAGTGTAAATGTCGGGTGGAACCTCTATTTTGTAATAGTGGAAGTACTTTGTTACAGCATTTGCTGCTGGAAAATGTATCCATGTATAGTATACCTCTGTCTGCCGATATTCGTGTGCCTCAATTACGAATATGACTGTGCCACCTCTAGGTGTCAGTCCATTTTCTATAAGTTTTAAGGTTATAGATTTCCTTTTGGCGACCGGGATGAGTATTATATCCCCGTCCGCATCTAGTGCTGCAGTATCAGCTGCTGCTATTTCAGCTGCTAATCTAACTGCCTCTCTTTCATCCTCATTGTCAGACATTTTACTGTCAATAAGGTTATTTTGTTTGTTTGCAGATCAGGTTTCTTATGGAACAAAGATTAGATGCACAATATTTTGGAACAGTGTATCCTTCAACGTTGACTAAACCAAGAACCTTACATAGGAGTTCCCTGCGAGGTTTTGGAGGATATTACCTTTCACCCACTCCAGACGTCTTTGGAGTATTTGGGAAAAGGGGTCTGAGTGAGAAAGCACGACTGAGTTACTCTAAATGTCTTACGTTAGTTTTATCGCCCTTTTCAAACACGTTGGGCGCCATGTAGTGTAGTTCCTATCTTCCCAATAGGCTCTGCGCATTGGAATAATACCTACAGCAGTAAAGGCCTAGGCCAGACGTTAACTAGGTCTACTACTGTCGATACTAGACTTAAGTTTTGGGTTTGCCAGCGTAGCTCAGAGTTCGCTAGAAACTTTCTCGAATGTTCAGGAAAGAATTAACTCCCCTGATTAGACAAGAAGGGATTTAGTTTCTGACAACCATAGAACATGACAACTTTGCTCTCCCCTAATCAAGAGTGTATCTCCAGAGTCGTGTGAGCACAAGGCAATTATTTTACTCAGTCAGTACGTGCATTCTTAGTCTCATCAGATTGTAGAGAAAAGGAAGAGACGGGCGTGTTCAATAAAAAGGTGTTATTTATTGATCAGTCTCTTTTCTCGTACAAGAGAAATGGATCGATATTATTGCAATACTTATAGTTAAGTAAAGTGCATACATTAAAAGCAATAGTATAAAATAATACTGTAAAAACATTGATATGGTTTCTGAGCAATATGATGTTTAAAATGATTAAAATATATTTACATACACATATACATTTGACTAAACGTACTCAACTGGTGTTTCTAAATACGCCTACCCCGTGTACCTGACCTAAGTCTAATGCGTGGGCGGGAATAGAAAGTTACAGTTTAAGTTAAGTTTGTTTTTGCCAAGTGAATAACTAAAGAATTCTCTGTGAGGGGCTATTCAGTTCTGTACCTGGAAGTTAGGATGAATGAGGAATGGTATCTCTTTCTCTGCTCTCGATATTCCAGGCTGCCTGCGAGGGCTGCCCGAAAGCGCCGGTGCTGGGTCTCTCGGCAGGAGATAGCAGCGCGTCTCTCAGCGCGTCAGGAAGGCGGGGCTGCTGCCAGCGGGGTCTGCTCTGCTTCTGGGCTTCGGCAAGTATGGCTGCTCCGTCTCGTCACCACGCGTGTGTTTGCATAGGGCAAGATCGGCAATATTTATACCTTAAAGGTGCCGAGATTGACGTAAGGATGGACATAGATACGTCAATAAAGATGTCATACGACTTGCTCGTTAGCACATTCTTTTACTGAAGTTCTCTGTGAAATCAAAACAATGGCCGCACGGATTTTCCAGGTTGTCATAGGTTTGATTTGTTATGAGAACGTCGTATGTCTTATCAGGGGCTGGAGGAATGTCGCTTGTCTAATTAGATCTCAAGCGTTATGACCTAATCAGATAACACGTTCCTGTGCCGTAGTGTGACTGCGTCAGATAACGGTATCTGCATCATGGGGGCTTTTCTTGCCTCATGGGCTGACTGTTAGTTAACTTGATAGTTAGTTTAACCAGAATAGGGTCAGGAATAGGGGGATTGATTCAGAACCTATAGGAATACATGACATAGGTGGGCACTGGCCCACCTGGGTGAGGATTCAGAGCAGTTTAGCTCCCATTCATTTCGCATAGGGACGGCCACCACAGCAGAAGCCATGAGCGGTCAGCATAGGCAATCAAAAGGGTGAGTTGATGGCGATCAGCATGTTTTGAGCGGTACGTGCTGCTAAATCTTGTGTAAATAGAGGAATGATGCCCAGGGGCCCGCCAGTCATGATTATAACAGCAATTCTCGCTCTCTTTCAGTTGATGAGCGCGGGCCAGTACACATATGTTGGTGCAGGCATTCTTTTACTTGCAGAGCAGAACAGCAATTCTGCGGTTCTATACTTGAGAAGGTCCAGGGTGACGCTGGGTTTGCACACCATTGGGTGGGGGTGGGGGAACTAAGATTGCAGGATGTGTTTGGGTGGCTTGAATAAGCGAAAGAATCAAAAGTAGTCCCTACCCCGGTCATTTTGGTCATTCACGCAGGAAGGAATGATATGATACCACTAGCCTGGCGAGGGGTGAGGGAGTCCTTGTTCACAGCCATGTCCAGGATTAGAAAATATTTACTGACAACATCAATACTGTGATCAGAAGTAATACAGTGGGCAGTATTGGCTGGGGGGCTCCTGTTAGGGCCATGAACGAGTCGTTAAAAAAGCTGAACCATTCGGTCAAAGGAATCTCAGCAGGTTCCACCATGGTCACACTTAGGCATTAATTCGCTCCAGCTAGGCAAAAGGGAGCTGTTCCATCAGGATGAGGTGCATCTGTTGGGCAGGATATGTTTATCCAGATGATACTGGGTTCACCTGTGGCACACAGTCAGTGCCAGGGGGAAAGGGCGAGGGCACCAAGGAGCTTCTTACCCTATGGCAGAGCACTAACAGTTAACAACAAATGGGGATACACAACAATGGAGGTTCAGTGGCTGGATGGACCCCAGGAGGGGGTAGGATTGGCGTGTCCAATGGGTAGACAGGGAGGCGGGACTGACCTGCTGGTGGTCCTGGACTCTCCTGCCCTAACCCGGAATGTATGGACTGATTAGAACCTTTGGGAGATTGCCTGGCTTCAGGTGCCCTGGTAGGCCGGTGCGCTAGGCGGTGCCCTGGATATCATGTAGTGCAACAGTTTGCAGTAGCGTGTTGGGGCCTGCTGGCACAATGAGTGCAGCAGAGTGGGGGCTTGGTGGGTCAAGAAGGTCAAGTTCAAGTTTAATGTTGTGCCTAATTGCCTTACTGCCTTTGACATGTTGATGCTGATAAAGTGTGATGTTTTAAATGTTTCCTTTATACAAGTAGGATACTTGTATTTTCGTATTGGTTTGTAGTTTTGAATTACCTTGCTTGATGTGAATAAAAGAAGGCTACGCCTTGGACAACATAACCTGAATCTGAGTTCTTGGGGAGTATGGGAGGAATGAATGGCACGTTGTGCGCGTACTATGATAAGGCGCCCCCACACCTAGGGGAGGGACGCCCTTAGACACGCTACGGCTCTGAGTTCATCCGGGACCAAAGAGGGGCCAAGCGAAGAGGCAAGTTGATGACGTCATAAAGAGCGCCAGAGGATCCTGGATGGCCATTTAAGGCTGCGCACCAGGGTTTCCAGCCTCTTTGTCCCCTTGCACCGCAATTAGGCATCATCAGCGCATCTGGAAACACCCACCCACCCGGCAGAAGAGCAGGGCCCTTAGGGAGCACTGACAGTTAACAACAAATGGGATGCAAAACAATGGAGGTTCAGTGGCTGGATGGACCCCAGAAGGGGGTAAGATTGGCGTGTATAATGGGTAGGCGGAGAGGGGGGACTAACCTGCTGGTGGTCCTGGACTCTCCTGCCCTAACCCAGAACATATGGACTGATTAGAACCATGGGGAGATAGCCTGGCTTCAGGTACCCTGGTGGACCGGTCCGCTCGGCGGTGCCCTGGATTTCATGGAGTGCAACAGTTTGCTGTAGCGCGTTGGGGCTGCTGGCACAATGTGCACAGCAGAGTGGGGGATGAGGGGGGGTCGAGAAGGCCAAGTTCAAGATCAAGTTTAATGTGGTGCTTGTTGGGTCGAGAACGGCAAGTTCAAGTTTAATGTCATGCCTAATTGCCTTACTGCCTTTGACATGTTGATGCCGCTAAAGTGTGATGTTTTAAATATTTCCTATATACTAGTAGGATACTTGTACTTTCGTGGTTTTGAATTACCTTGTTTGATGTGAATAAAAGAAGGCTACTCCTTGGACAACATAACTGTATCTAAGAGTTCTAGGGGAGTATGGGAGGAGTGAATGGGAGGTTGTGCGCGTACTATTGTAGGTAGCCTGTTTACACTCAGTAGTTGAGAAATCAGGTCTCCCATCAACGTCGATGCTCCTAGGCATTTTGCCGCCCTGACCAGTCGATGCTGATTGAAATAAGGGAAGCCAACAGCTGATTATTGTTAGAGACCCCCTTCATCTAACTGGTGAGAGCTCTCATTTTATTTAAATCAAGTGTTCAAACAATACGCTTTTGCAGTAACTTGTGCCAGCTTATTTGACTAAGGCATCAATTTATTTTTCAACTTTGTAAATCAGTTAAAATGTCATGGGAAAAAAGCACGTTATTATCATTATTGCCTTTACACTGTTTATACAAAAGTGCATTCTTAGTTGCGTAGAGGCACATGAATCATTCTGGTACGATTATCTCTATTCCTTAAATCCACGCTGCTGCCCAGACTGATTACAGAAAAATGGCACTGATCACAAAGGGAAGGGTGTACCTTAGTTACAGTGGCAGCTGGCATCTACTGAGGGAGGGAAGGGGAGGCAGGCAAACAAAAGAAGAAAAAAGTAAAACACTTACCGGAGCGTGACGTCCTCCTCACTCCGACCTCTTCTGCTGGGACTGCAGTGCAGGCCCCAGCAAACTCCCTTGACCAATCCTGGCCTGCTCACGTGCTGTTAACCAGAATGTGAGCAGTGCCCTGATTGGTGGGAGCGGCCTCTGTTAGTGCTTCCAAATGCACTGGATTCCTGAACTTGCTCTCATCCTAGCTGTGTTAAGACAGATGGGATAAGAGGTTGAAAGTGCGCCTGTCTGGCTGGTCACAAGATGGCCGGCCAAAGGGACATACACACTCTAAACAGTGAAAAGGCAGTCCATTGCCCAGCACTACTCCCTGCTGTCACTCAGAAGGCCCCGATCCATCCTGATGCTCAGTTCAGGACGGAACTATGAAACATAAAATGGTAATTAATTACCATTTTACTTTTCATCTCAGGGGCTTTGGGACTGCACTTAAGTGAGGCATCCCTCCTCACCTCCAGTGGAGGAGCCGGCCCTGGTTGTGATGGGTCTGGTGCCCACTACCTTTGAGCATTGTCCCTCTTTGCCACTCTCAGTCCAAGAAAGAGCCACCAACATTAAGTATACAACAGTTGATTGTGTCCGGCACTTGGAATCCTTTAGTTGTGAGCTTCTTTTCCCTAATGGTGGACAAGTAGGACCTTATTTGTTGGCAGTTTCTAAAAATATATATATGAAAGTTCCCTCCTCCCCACAGACTTGTGGGAAGGTCACTGTTGGAGTTCTACCTATAGTGTGAAGTGTGGTTTGGGAATAATGCGATTGATGCAATACGCGCAGTTGAACAGGCCAGAAGCACGATTTGATTGCAATCTCCCAAGAGGCTCCAAGCACTTCTTCCCACTCACCCTCCTCAACTTGTCCAACATCCTCGACCCACTTATCCTAAGGGCCAACGTGGGATCGGGGGCATTGTTAAAAATGTTCCTATAGATCAGGGAGATGGCTTTCCTGGATAGTCGTTCCATCATGACAGAGTCTTCTAATGGGGAGGATTCTTCAGTGGGTGTGCTGGTGGGTATTTGCACGGCAACTGCATGTTTAAGTTGGATATATTTATAAAGTTGTGTAGCCATTAGCTGGTATTTATCAGTCAACATCAGCAGAGCATTTCCCTGCCATACATCGACCAGGTTAGCTATTCCCATCAATTTCCATTCAGCAAAACCCTGCAGTGCGCCCGCCTCCGTCAATAGATCACTGGGCCAGAGAGGGGTCATCTCAGTCAGTTGTCCCTTCCATCTAAGATATGTGGTGGCCTCTCTCTAGATCTGGGGGCCCGCTCTCATGTGGATCGGTAATGTAGCATTAGTTGAGCCCTATAGAGTGCCCGTTCATAGCCCTCTCTACCCCATGCTAGTCTATCCAGACGTGTCGCTGGATCATCCCAAGGCGAAAAGACCCAGTCAAGTTAGTACCCCCAGTAAGTTTCTGGGGTGGGCCATTTCCCCGAAGTAAGAGCCGAAGGGTCGCTTTTGTCTTGTGAAAAAATTCTATGGGTACCAAGTACGGGGTATTTTGTAATGCATAGATCATGTGTGGGAGGGTCATCATTTTGAACATTGCCGCTCGGAGAGAGGCAAGGTGCGTCAGTGTACATCTCTTTTAAAATGTCCCAGAATAGGTTTGAGGTTATCTTGATAGGAAGGTGACTGTTTTTTTGCTCTAGGGGCATTGAAAACTCATGCAATAGAGCCGGTGGTGGCCCCAGGATGAGGTGTATGAGTGATTCTTGCCAATTAATCGTATATCCTGAGTACTTGCCAAAAATACAGAGTGTCTGCAAGAGTCTGGGGATGGTAGATGTAGAGCCTGTGACATAGAGCAATATGTCGTCTGCATACAGAGATATGTGCTCCTCTTATGGCTCCACCAGCCAATTAACTGTATTAAGGGGTCCCTTCTGATCCAAATTGCCAAAGGTTCTAAGGCCAGGACAAATATTGGTGGGGAGAGCGAACAGCACTGATGCGTTCCCCGATGCGGTGTGAAGGTTTGCAAAGTCTCCCCCGCGTTCTCTCTCACTTGTGCCTCTGGGCCTTGGTATAAAAGTCTAACACAGCTTAAAACGAAAGGGACAAATCAGAAGTGTTTTAAGACTGTGTGCAAGTATCCCCAATCGAGAGTGTCAAATGCCATGTGGTGTCCATGGATAGGACTAGCTAGCATCCCAAATAGTCCCTTAGATTAAGTCTTGTTCCTCTTTTGGGCATAAAGCCTGATTGATCCTGATGAATCAGGGTGGGTATGATGTCTCTAAGACTAGTCAAAAGTATCTTAGCCAGACCTTTGGCCTCTATATTTAAAAGGGAGAGGGGTCTATACAACCCACAACAATCTGAGGATTTGATTACCTTGTAGATCACCACAATTGTGGCTTGTCACTGGTCCTGAGTTAATTGTCCCACAGTCCTAGCATCCTTTTACATATTTAGGAGACGTGGGGCCACTTTCTTGCCAGTCCCTTATATAACTTGATCGGCAGGCCGTTAGGTCCCATTTCTTTTCCTGATGCAGCAGAATCGATGACTTGTGCAATTTCCCTAGGTGAGAAGTCACTATCTAGCATCTACCTATGTTCCTCCGATAGCCAGGGCATTGCTACATTTGCAAGGAATTATTGAATTTCATGTGTTTGGAAGATACTCCTGTTCAGTAGAGTTCGTAGTAATAATGTGAAAATTCCTCCGCTATATCTTCTTCCATGGTCCTGACCTCCCCGTCAACCATCACCAATCTTGGCACCCAATTTTGTGCCTGCTCTCTCTTTTTTAGACATGCAAGGAACTTGCCAGCCTTGTTCCCAATGTCATATACTCTCCTTTGTGTAAGGATATGACTATTAAACGCTGTGTCTTATGCTAAATCCCTGTATTCTTTTACCTTCAGTTTAAGTGTGTATGCCTGCACATCTGATTCCTGCATCTGCATATCCTGTTCTAAATCCCATTTTCTCCATCACGGCGATCCATCTTGGCTCTCATCTTTTTTTCCCAGATAGTAGGCCTGTCCTCTGAAAACAGCTTTATATGCTTCCCGAATTATAACCGGTGAGGTTACCGATGCTAGTTTTTCTGTGAAATACTGGTCCTTCGACTGTCGCAACAATGCCATAAATTTCCTACCCTTTATGTGCCAAGGGTTTATTATTTTCAGGCCTGGAGTGGTCTGGGAGTTGCCCCTGAGTTCTATCCAAACTAGTGAGTGGTTTGATATGCCCGGTGCTAGGTGTTTGGGCATGGCCAGTTTGAAAACATGCATTTGGTGTATAAAATATGGTCTTATCATGAGGCACTGTAATGGGCCCCAGAGATGAATATATATATTGTCTCTATGTATCAATCAGATCCATGGCTTCCACAAATGAAGGCAGTGGGGATGTGGATTCTGTCTGCTGGGTGACTGTCAGTCTATCTTCCGCTTCTGACATAACAGCATTGAAGTCTCCTTCCAGTATCAATATACCCTTGTGGTAGCCAAAGAGGAGCTCACCAATCATCAGAAAGGTGATTTGGTGATGATGGGATGGAATGTACACTGAGCACACAGGGATTGTGTTACCATCTCATGTCACCTTGTGTGTCTCTGCATGTATTAGTAGGAACGAATGGTGTAGCATTTTTAATGAGGACACCTACTCCTCTTGAATCAGAAGGTTAGCCGGTATGTGCCGTTAAAGTGTAGCCACTGTTGGACATCGCCTCAGGGAACTGCATTAAGTTAGATACAACCTGGATTGGGCAGCCCTTTCTTATGAATTGTATCAGCTCAAGTGAGGCTTCTGAGCTTCCTAAACCTTCAATTCATGCATATGTTATGTTGCAGTTATTATTTGGCCTGTAGTTACATTTATTAGCTATTATTCTCCCCTGGTATGAACAGTTCCTTTGTCACTTCTGGTTGGGCTATATTGCTTCATTATTTCTTCCCTATGGGGCAATAAAGCTATTATTCATCTGTTATTGTCCATGTGACAAGACTCCACCCCAATTTCTATTGCACTTTATCTATCTGTAAATGTTATAAATCTTTTTCCGTAAGATTTGTGTAATCCTTTTGTCTAATCAGCTTAAGCACAATTGTTCACAAGGAACTCATTTCAGTCAGGAATTCTTGTTTTTGTTTTTGACAAGTTTCAATTATCTTTCAATGATTTAAGCAAATAAAAGCATTTTTTAAGTCTGGAGGAAACAGCCCAACCAATTTACTTATTCAAGATTCACTTCACCCCAAAGTGAATGCTTTTTTATTTGCAACAACATAACCAATTAGTATTTTACTGTGTATTGACAATATTTACTTATATATTCATACAAGAAAGATTGTGACTCATGTGACCCAAGTGGAGTGACCATAACCATCAAGTGAGTAAAGTAAAGTGACAGTTTTAAAACAAATTGATTATTGGAATTAAAAGATGTCCGTTGTGCTTTTTTGAGTAAAGCATGTGTTCTAGAGAATATTCTAGTGTCATCGACTCTGTATACAGTCGATGATGTTTGGACCCTCTGTCGATGGCGGGGTGTCTTCAGGATGGAAATTTTGGGGACCAGGGCAAGGGATGTACGCCGTGGGTTCAGGCATGTATATCGTCCAATTACAAGGATCATTTATTGTGTGGTCTATGGTGGACGTCCAAGAGTGTTGTTTGGTGGAAGATTATCAGAATTCAATATTAAAGTAGTATTAACTCGCTACTATGGTAAGTATAGGCAGGATAGGCGTGATCAAAATCGCCCTCTAGTTGAGGTACTTTTCATGGGCAGTATCCTAGTTAATGGAAAGTCCACATCCACGTGGGGAAGGGTACTGGGATAACCCTTTGACAGTGGGTGTCAGAATCAATCCCACTGCCCACTGTCAATTGCTGGTGTAACTGTTGATGCAGCCAACCCAGTTGTATTCTTCGATCGAAACATCATCAACTATATACAGAGGATAGTCCAGAACACTAGACTATTCTCTAGAACACATGATTTACTCAAAAAAATATAACAGACATCCTTTAATTCCAATAACCAATTTTTTTTAAAACTGTCTCTTTACTTTGCTCACTTGTTGGTTATGGTCACTTGACTGAAGTCACATGAGTCACAATCTCTCTCGTATAAATATATATGTAAATATTGTCAATACACAGCAAAAGCTACTTTTTGGATAATTGTTTATGAAATGAAATACTAACATTTGTAAAGCGCACAGCTACCGCGTAGAGGTGTCCCGGCGCTGGGGGCAGTCGTGAAGATTAAGCGAGCTGTTGCCCAGAGTCACATGGTGCTGGGCTAACCTGCCGCCGGCGATCGAAACCGTGAACCCCGTGGTCCGGAGTCAGGCACCCTGGCCGCTGCGCAACACCTCTGCTGTTGCAAATTAAAAAGCAGTCACTTCAGCCGAAGTGAATGTTGAATAAGTTAATTGGTTGGGCTGTTTCTCTCCAGACATGTTATTAAACAAATATTTGTTCTGCTTAAATCATTGCAAGATAATTGAAACTTCTTGAAAACAAAAATAAATTCCTGACTGAAATGAGTATCTTGTGAACAATTGTGCTTAAGCTGATTAGTTATACCCAGTTCACAGAGACATATGTGTTGCTCTTGTTTTTATGTTCAATCCCTTTGCTTAAAGCACATGGTTTTACTAGGTATAGGCCTGCCTTAAAGCATTTACAAGCACTGTCTAATTTAAATGTTTGTTTTGTGACAGATTCTTTTTTAAAATCTAAGGTTAGGAATTGCTGATGCTTTAGCATTTTTTTGATGAATTTGATTTGAGTACTCTTAAATGTGTTTATTACACTATAATATATATCGATGTAACTGTTATTTGTGCTTTTATGACATTTTCTCGAGTAGCTAAAGGAGGCTTTTTTTGATTGAATGATTGAGTGTTTGGCTGAATCAAGTAGAGACAGTCAGGAACCTTGCTGAGCATTTTTTCACAGAGTTAACAGATTTCTGCCTTTTCCACAGATGTCAACCTTCAGTAATAAATCAGTTTGAGGAGCTTGAGAGACATGTTTTGCTTACCAAAGTGACAGAGGAATTCCACTTTGCTTATTCTGCCCTGGCCTACACGGAACACAGAAGAGCAGAAGGGATGTGTTTATTTGTTTAAAAATCAGAAACTGCAATTCTTGATAAAAAAAAGTCTGAAGGTATTTCAGGTTAGTTGCACTCCTTATAAGTAAACATGAACTTGCGTAGGTTAACCATCAACCAAAAGAATGTTTCAGTCAGTAAGCCTGATTTAAATTAAAAGCCCACTATAGTCATTGTATTTTGAAGTAAATGCTACACTGTAATCCACAGATGTGCTTTTTCTCAAAATGTAATGATAGACACATAAAATACAGAAGCTTGCTTTTTGTTTTCTTAATAGAGTCCCCTCATTTTGTAATACCTCACCAAAATTCATTTATGTGATTCCGAATTTTCCTGCTTTTAAATGTATGGATTAAATCATTGAAAATAGAGTACAATCAAACTGTTTATTCCTTTGATAACTTTATTTCGGTCAATGACCATAAAAGTGCAATAAAATATATACAAGCACAGAAATAAAACCATAAATACTGACAATTTAAAAAGTTATTAAACATTGGGTTATCAAAGATGAGATAGAAGACAATGCAAGGGGCCGTTGTTTTTTGTTAATAAAAACAGTTCTTCTCCGCCACATGCAATGTAAAAATCGGGAGACAGCAAAGACAATGGGAGGGGCAGTATCATATGTTAAAACTCTGCAAGCTTGTGCACATTGCCTAAAACCCAAGTTTTTACACAATGGGATAATCCAGCATTTCCGAATTTCACTATATGCCGGACAAAAAAAGAAAATATGTACAATGTCTTCCCTACAGTAATTGCAAGCAGGACAGTTTGCCTCCATCAACTTTGCCCATTTGGATGTCAATACCCCAATCGGTATAGAGCCGTGCCTCAGTTGGGTGTATAGTTTTCTTGCAAGTGGGGGCTGCACCAAATCCAATAATACCTCCGTCTTGGGTTCAACTTTCATCAGTAGGAACTCAGAAGACAGCCTGCCCAGGGAAGTCGAGCAATACAGTATTTTGAGGTTATAAGACCTTACAGCCGCCACTAATACAGACCTTTGCGTCCTCACGCAGCTGTCCTCTGGTGTGTCCCATAGTTGGGGCAAACCAATTTGATAGAGGAGAGCCTTTACATGAACCAACCAGGGTATATTCTTGTTCTTTAGCTGCCCCCAAATTGCAATGAATTCTGCTCTAAAGGATGCAAGCTCCGGGACAGACCAGAGCCTTCTCCAGTAGAGCAGAGGTCGTGCAGCTGCCAGTTCGTTAATGGGTTCCAGGCCTAAGTCCGACCGTAGTGGTATGAGAGGCGTGCTTTGGGGAAGGCCAACCAGATGGTGCATAAAGGCCTGTTCTACCTTCAATAAATTATATATATTCATGTGTCTCCAAAGTTCTGCAGCATACAAAGCTGCAGACCTGACCTGTGTTTTATAAATCTCGAGGACAGGGGTAACTGGTTTGAAAATTGAGGCTCTATGAAATCTGCCTATGCCTCCCATAATCTGCGCCAGTCTCAGGGAAGATTTGGAAACTTGATGTCCCATACAAACTGCTCGGTCAACGTGACCCCCAGGTAGATAAAAGTCTTAACTCGTTCTAAGGGAGTTCCATTCAGTGCGGGATTTGGACGGGTATGCCGCGGGGGGGTTGAAAATCATAAACTTGGTTTTCTCCAAGTTAACCTCCAATCCCCGCGAGGCACAAAAAGTCACAAACCCGTCCAGGACCCGCTGGATGCCCGATGATGTCCGCGACAACAACAAACTGTGGTCCGCGAACATCAGAGCGGGAACCCTACCAGTGGCCAGGCGCGGAGCATCGTTATCCCTAACACCGTTGAGTTCATCTATCAGACCATTAACATACAGGCTGAAAAGAGTGGGGGCCAGTACGCAACCCTGACGTACGCCCCGGGTAACAGGAAAACGAGCTGATAATTCCCTGTTCCTCCCACACCTCACCTGTGCATAATTCCCTGTGTGGAATCTAATTAGGCATCTAATAAATAGGGGGGGAGACCTAATTCCTCCAACACCGTCCAGAGCCTCTCCCTAGGTACCAGATCGAACGCGGCCCGCAGGTCCACAAAAACAAGGTAGAGGCTGCCACCCTCTACTCTTGCAGTTTTCCAGTATAGGACCTGGAGCCGGAAGATCTGGTCCATGGTCGAGACACCTGATCTAAATCCGGCTTGGAGGGTAGTCAATGTTTTATTCTCCTCCATCCAGCCCAGTAATCTGTCAAGTAAAATTCGGCCCATCAGTTTCTGGGTAGTGTCCAGTAAACTGATTGGTCTGTAGTTAGATGGGACAAGCGGGCAGCCCTTTTTAAAAATCGGAACAATCTCGGCTCCTAGCCAGGTCTCTGGTAATGCGGAACCCTGTAGGACCACATTAAACAAGACCGCCAGGTATGGAGCCCAGATTTTTGGTTGGGAACGAAAAAGGTCCCCCGGGAGCTTGTCAAGACCTGGGGCTTTATTCGGGGGCAGTCTCTCAATTGCGGTTTCAACTTCCTTAAGGGAGATGGAGTCTAGATTATTAGTGGCAATCCTCTCGTGGGCATCCAGTTGCTCTATCTGGTATCCAGGGACCAAGGCCTCCGGCAGTCTATGCTCATGCGGGGGGTCTGGGGCCGTGGAAATCCCAGAGACTGGCATGGTATCCTGTTTTTGACGGGGAAGAGCCCTGGACCCCAGGACCCCCGGCAGTCAATGCTCGTGCGGGAGGTCCTGGGCCAAACAGGTCCGAAGGACCGAAGCCACTATAGGCAGCTTGACCCGACCTTGGCACACATATGCCCCCAACTCAGGACTTGTGTAAAGTGACTTAAAATGCACCTCCCACACTAAGGGAGCGATATTCGAGACCCCAACCTCTCTCTCACCTCCCGCCATGGAAGTGGCGATGGCCCAGAAGGTCTTAGCATCCTTTAAGAGGAGTGCCTGTCTCAGCTCATCCCATCTAGATTCCTCCCACTCGCTCTTGCCCCTGATGAGTTCCTTCTTGTACAGCAATCTGGATGCTCGAATTTTTAGGGTATCTTTAGATTTGATTGCTGCAAGAAGATCTCTCTTTGATTTTTTACAGGCATGGTCATGCCAGGGATGTGTTTTAATCCTAGGCAACTTGGTCCCGCTAACTGGATAAAATACATCCCCTAGACTCACGACTAACTTTCTGTGGATCTCTATAACCTGCCCATGAGAGGTAGAACTCCCCATGTCACTTATGAGCGGGGTAGCGATCTGGTAAATTTCTGCAAGTCAGGTGGGAGAGTCCACACAAGAAGGCCATTTGACCCTTCTCCTGTTATTGGATGTAATATAGGGTGGCACTGCCATATTAGGGCTGGAGTCAGGGTTAGTTAAACAAAATGCACCAGGCTTAAGCGTCAGGACCAACGCGTTGTGGTCACTGTCGTGCCTTTGAACAACCCTGAAGTCTTTGAACCTGTCCCAATGTTTAGCTTCCAACGTGCGATAGTCAATGATGGAAGTGCGATTGATCCTGTTATATGTAGGTAGGCCGGAACTATCGTTATTGGCCCTTCCGTTGCATGCCCGCAGAGACATTGCAAGGGTAAAGGATTTAATTTGTAATACTAAGGAAGTCCAGGCCCTAACCGGGGCAATCATTGGGGCCGGGATGTGCCAAAGCGAATCGACCTCATCCTCATCCCACAACTCGGATCCACCCAAGGGCTCGAACTGGCAATTAAAATCGCCGCCAAGAATTATCGAAGTTGTGGGGTCAAGTGTCTGAATAAAAAGGTCAAGCGCTTTAATAGTACTCGATTCCTTTCCATTCATGGTGGGCCTAGAATAGATGTTTATAATAGACACTCGAGATTTATCAACGGGCATTAGTAAGACACATTGGATATCTGGGGAATTTGTTTCCACATGGGTAGCCTGTACACCTAAGTGTATACCTACCCATATGGAAAGACCACCCGAAGGGCGGCCCTTCCCCCCAGAAACTGCAGGAATATCGTAGGTTGCGAAGCCGGGGCAGGCACTCTCCTCCAGGGACCAAGTTTCTTGCATCAAACAAATATCATGTGTGGCCATGAAAGAAGACCACTCCGGTACAAGTAGCTTACTCTTTATCCCGGCTACGTTCCATGAAAGGATTTTTAAACTTCCTTCCTTTACCATTTCTGGACCTTGCGCATCCCTTTGTTCTTTTAAGAGTCCCTGGTCCAAGCTCTGCTCTACACTAATCTCCACCCTCGTGACTTCATTAGGATAAGGGTCCTCACCAATAGTCGAGGGTAAGATCTTTTCCTTTGTTGCAAAACCCTCCGCTAGGTTACCGTTGTTAAGTTCTAATGCGGGGGTGCCTTTCGGGGTGAGTCAATCAACCTCCTCCAGGACACTAAACCTGTTCCAGTGAGCTTGCAACGGGTAGGGTGGAATAGGTGGAAAGATACCCTCCCCAAGTGGCTGCCAGTGGTGAATCCTATTAGGAGGAGAGTGGCAATTTCTGTTATGTTGGGGCCTCCTATGGTAGGTCAATTTACGAGTAGGGGTAGGATAGAAATAGGATAGATGCAGAGGGAATAATTGGGAATCTCTATAGGGAGGGGCTTTGCAGATGTGGTCCACAGCGGAGGAGTCCCTAAAGTTAATTGTAACAACATCTCCTGCCACTGTTTTAGGGCCCCTTCCAATCCAATCTATTCTTCTCACCGCCAGTATTTCACCCGAGATATTGGGAGGTAAAGGTCTGTTTAGGCTCAACCATTGGACACACTTGTTATATACATCAACCTCATGTTCTCTTTTCCCCTCACTAAGGGCCGGGACACCAACTAGGGCAACCACATACGGTTGTGCTTCCGGGGGCAAATTTATTGACGGCAATTGACAAGAGACTGCCTTGGGCAAAGCAGGCCTCACTAGTGATGGTATACTAGTTGTTCCCAGATTTTTACCCTCCTTAGGATGAGGTCTAGATTTACCAGTAGGGTCCCCTGCAGGCAGAGAGGTATGACCTAGTGTATTGGTGGTTGATGTGGGGGGTGGTACGGGGTTTACAGGCTTGGCGGTAGTTGTTGCTATCCCTAAGTTTTTATTCAACACTACTGGGACAGTAGGCTTAGCTACTTCAATAGTTTGTTGTAGCATTTTGTCAATAGCCGTCAATGTTGGCAAGGGCTGTGGCAATGTTGCCTGGAGTCTAGCATTTGGGCGAGATGCTGGTAGTTTTAATTTCCTGCCCTGATTACTCATTTTTGCTACAGGATAGTTAACAGCTAAGTCCCAGGAAGGAATTAATTGAATAACAAGTCCCGCACAAATCAGATATGGCACCCTCAGTCCTGTGCAGACCCGATGAGTCAATTAATAATGGCTAGGAGGAGAAATGTCCAGGTAGCAATACCTTTATAGTAGATGCCAATTCCTTGTAAGTTAGGACGGCACTGATAAGGGGGGTAGCCCGTCCCGTCCCCTGTAGTCCCCGGACGGCCACAGACGGCCCGCCCTCTGCCCGGGCTCAGCCCGGCGCTGCCCGCGCGCGTCCCGCGAGGCATTCCCTGCAGTTATGGCACCTCCGGGCGTGGCGCTGGCATCACTGCCGCTGCGCCAGACCCCCGAGGCAGCTGGATGTTGTAGTGACCCCGGTGCAGGCTAGCAGGTGAGCGTGAGTGATGGCCGTTTCCCTCACGGCTTGGATGCTGTCCCCTGGGAGTGTTCGGCGCTCCCTGCAGTTATGGCGCCTCCGGGCGCGGCGCTGGCGTCACTGCCGCTGCGCCAGACCCCCGAGGCAGCTGGATGTTGTAGTGACCCCGGTGGAGGCTAGCAGGTGAGTGATGGCCGTTTCCCTCACGGCTTGCATGCTGTCCCCCGGGAGCGTTCAGCGCTCCCTGCAGTTATGGCGCCTCCGGGCGTGGCGCTGGCGTCACTGCCGCTGCGCCAGACCCCCAAGGCAGCTGGATGTTGTAGTGACCCCGGTGCAGGCTAGCAGGTGAGCGTGAGTGATGGCCGTTTCCCTCACGGCTTGGATGCTGTCCCCCGGGAGTGTTCGGCGCTCCCTGCAGTTATGGTGCCTCCGGGCGCGGCGCTGGCGTCTCTGCCGCTGCGCCAGACCCAGAGGCAGCTGGATGTTGTAGTGACCCCGCTGCAGGCTAGCAGGTGAGCGTGAGTGATGGCCGTTTCCCTCACGGCTTGGATGCTGTCCCCCCCCACTGTTTACATTGTCTGCAAATATCAGTGACCAGTTTCCTTTTTTGTGTGCAAATAAAATAACCAAATCTGCCTTTGTTTGTGAAGTTACCATTTTCTTTGGCCTGAGTAGCTAGTATGTTTGTCCTCTGGGCAGTGTGAGCCTTCAAATAAGCCCATAACTTACAATCCTTCCCTACTAGGAAAACCATTTCTGCCGTTAAATTGGCATATGTGAAGTTTTTATAAGTCAGATGTGTGCATAAGTCACAAAAGACTATCTTAATGACAAATTCCAAAGGTGAGCCTGAACAGAAATTCCATCACTCACATCTGGAGTAAACATGGCAAAAGAAGCTTACAGACAGCCTTGCAGCAGTCTTTGCTACACCCGGGTGGTAAAAGTAAAATCTAAATACACATTGTTTATTATGCCAGATTTGACACTAAGGGCCTGATTATGACTTTGATGGTGTGGGAGTGGGTCGCCCTGCTCCCACACTGCCAGAGTCATCCACTCACCTCCAGCCAGATTAAGAGTTCCTCCAGGTCTGGCAGGCAGTGCAGTGGCAGTCTCACGGCGGTACCGAGCTAAGGCTCATATGTGAGCCTTAGCAGGGCAGTGCGGTGGTAGCACCAAAGACCGTTCCTGCACAGCATGGACTGGTGCAGTCTATGCTATGCAGGAACTGGGCTGCATGCAAACAGGGGGGCGCACCATGTGTCCCCCTGCATGCACCCCATGGACCTGAGTTGATTCAAAAGCTTTATTCGGTTTGTGATAGCAACCATAAGCACATAAAAACAAAATAACAACCTCAGTAACATTCTCAGGATAACCAATACTTAACAAAAACGGCTATTTGGACAAGGTAGACATTATACATTTATGCAAACACGCAAATAACTGTCCATTGCTGTTCAAATTGCATAAGTTTCATAAAAATGCAATGGGTATTATACAATATGTGCAAGGAACCCAATAAAGTAACAATTGCTTACTATACCCTAGATTTTTCCTAGTGCAAAGATTCCACATTAAGGTATCTACTGTAATTATCTTCATAATATACATACTTCACAAAAGTGACAAGTGCAAACATTGTACAATATGTGCAAATTACGCTATAAAGTGTCACATGTCAACTGTATTCCCTCATGTGCAATTTATGTAAAAGTGCAAAGTGCCCGAGATTCCAAAGCATAATTTTATAACATGTAATATACAGATGTTTAAAATACGATGGATTTCCTGGAAGCAATGCATTTTAGAATATAAGATGCCACATAAATGCAAACATCCTGGCTTCCCAGGGCAGATACCAACCTCATAGCATTTTTAGTGGATCGAACATTATATTTTAAAAACAAAGGTTTCAGATAAAATTTCCTAACAAAGAGATAAAATTTACAAAACAATACAAAATGGCAGCAACTTTGTTTAGGCATTTAGGGCCAGATGTAGGTATCCAAATACCGGTCGGTAACAGCTGAAAATACAGAATTTCGGCCGTTACCGACCGGTATTTGGATATTGAGATGTAGGGGTCAAAAAAACTTCCGAATCGCTAAATTTACCGATTCGGTAAATTTACCGATTCGTTAATCCGAATCGGTAAATATACCGAATCGATAAATTTACCGAATCAGTAAATTTACCGAATCGGTAAATATACCGAATTGGTAAATAAGAAATGGAAAAAATGACTTTTGAGATGTAGGTAACCTCTAAAATACCGAATTTGCATGAAATTCGGTATTTATTAGTCGGTATTTCCCATGGATTGAAAGCAGGTGGTAACCAGGTGCAGGCTATGAAAAAGGGCCCAAAATTCAACAGTTTCACCAGAATGGCGGCATTCTACGTGATAGCGAGGCGGCTACGGCTACAGACCGAAGGAGAGAGGGTCTGGAGAAGGGAGGAGCAGGTCTACAGGCAGAGGATCACCCTATTCCAACTAACTGAGGCAGAGATCCTACAAAGGTACAGGCTACACCCCCAAACCATCTTGGACTTGATCAGGGACCTGCACACACTTTTGGAGCACCCAACCCCAAGGGCACATGCCATCCAATCCCATGTGCAGGTGCTGTGTAGCCTACACCTGCTTGCCTCTGGGAGTTACCAGAGTGTGATTGCTGCGGTAGGTGGGGTGTCCCAGAGCTGCCTGTCCCATTCCTAGAGGCCATGATGCAGATAATGCATCATTACATCAGCTTCACTGAAACGCACGCAGAACTGCTCAGGACCAGACAGACTTCTATCAAATAACACATTTCTCCAACATCATCGACTGTATTGATGGCACCCACATCCCAATTTGCCCACCTGCTGGCACAGAGTACATTTACAGAAACAGGAAGTCAACCCACACAATAAATGTACATGTAATCTGTGAAGCAAAGTACATTATCACGGACAAAGTGGCCAAGTTCCCAGGAAGTACCCACGACTCCTACATCTTTCAGAACAGTGGGATCTACACATGCCTGACAGCTGGGGAATTTGGCGAAGAATACCTGCTAGGTGACACACTGTGTGACACTCCATTGATACATATTGCAGATGTATGTGTATGTGTGCATGTGAGTAATGTCTTTCTCATTTTCAAATAGGGGATACTGCATATGCCATCCGCTCCTTCATCCTGACACCCTACCTCAACCCTTCAACCCCCAGCCAGAGGCGATACAACAGGGCACACAAATCAACCAGGAACATTGTGGAGCACACCTTTGGGCTGTTGAAAAGCAGGTTCCGCTGCCTCCACAAAAGTGGAGTGGCACGCCAGTATACACCAATAACCTGCTGTAAGATGATTGCAACTTGTGCAATGTTGCACAACCTTGCCACTAAGAAAGGCACTGAGGTGGAATTGAGCGACTATGAGGACCATGATGATGAACATGCACTGCCTGAACCCAACACAGCAGGAGTTGCGACACCAACAGATGGCAGACACAGACGGGCAGAGATCACACGCAACCACTTTTAAGTAAGTACAGAGACACAGACAGGTGGAGTATGCACCCAACGTAGTTTAATATTTGGCACTACGCAGGTATTCAAAAGCACAAATGTGCAACACAAATGCCATCCACGTAATAATGATAGTCCTGGGTCACTTCCCCATCAACTTAAAAAGTCATTTCCGCCCACGCCTACCAGTGCCAGATGTAAGTGGCTGGCTTTCTTCACTCTGCGTTTGGGCTGTTGGCTCACCATGGCGCCTGCTGCTCCTCCGTGTCTCCACAACAAGGGGGCTTGTCATGCTGCTCCTACTGGTGCTTTCCTCACTTTCTGGGACATCCAGGGCAGCAGTTTGTGCTGTTTGTGCATTCATCATCAGCTCTACAGCACTGGTCAAACTAGCAATGCCCCTAGACACCTCATTGCTATTGTGGGTGAGTCCCTCTTGCATGCTAACGCATCGTCTGCATAGCAGGGAAGTGGCTATGGCCAGGCGGTTTATTGCTTTACTATGCTGCTGCGCACGCTGCCTCTCCTTGCACCTTGCTAACATGTCCTGGTCCAGTTTGCTGCACAGAAGCTGCACTAATTATGTCATGTCCCGCATCCCTGCAGCCATCTCCTTGTTAACATCGACCAGTTCTCTGATGCCCTTCCCTATATCTTCCACATTTGTGTTCAAGTTCCTCATCTGGCATTGCACAGACAGAATGGCCTTCCCCTGCATTCTTTGGATTTTCACCATGCTACCCTCAAGGCCATGGAAGACACTGGGTGAATCCCCACATGAGCTGCTACAATGCTTTCTCTGTGCCTGCGGCGTCTGCTACCTGTACGGCCAACCTCTGCACTGGACTGCTGTGTGGCAGGGCTACCTTCCCCAGGCAAGTTTGGTGTGTCATCCCCCTCCACGTCACCTGCTGATGACTCCATTTGGACAAGTGGGGCAACTACATGCCTCCTGCTCTTTTGTGATGTCAGAGGCAGTGATGCAGGCAGTTCAGGTGAGGACAGTAGCAGAGGGGAACCTGAATGTTCTGGAGACGCCTGCAGATGTGGAGACATTTCTGGGTCTTGGGATGGTGGCTGTGTAGTTGGTGCACCTGTGTCCTCTGTGACATTCTCTGCACTTGGCCCTGGCTCCTGGCTGTCATCCCTCTCTGGTGCCGGGCCTTCCATCTCCCTGGTATGCCTGCGAGATGTCTCGCCTGTGGACAAATAAGCGTACATTAGCTTGGTGCAACTGCCTCACAGCCACTACAATTAAAAAAAATTCACTTGTACAATATACATGTTGCCTGCGCGTCACTATGTCTGAAATGATTTGCCTAACTTGTTGCTTGCTGTGCTGTATGACATGGTCCTTCTTTTACTGACTTGTTGTCCCATAATGCATTGCTCCTATATAGTGCTACCTCTACTAGACTGTGGTTAACTTTGTCACACAGGGTAAAGGGAAAGCTGATGGGGTGGGGGTGGGGGTGATTGCTGTGCATGCGTCTTACCTTTCTGGTGGCAGCTCAGGCTGAGCTGTCTGCATCTCCCAGTCCACAGACGCTCTCTGGTTCAATGGTGGACCCCACTAGCTCCTCCAGGTCAGTCAGGGGGGGTGCACGGTTCTTCCCTCCTCCAGTTTTGTTTGCCTATTTGTGTAGCTCAGAGATTTGTTTCTTGGTCAGGCTCCTGAGGTCATACCACCTCTTTTTCAGGTCGTCTATGTCCCTTGGAATCACTCCAACAGCATTCACCTTTGCTTGAATGTCCAGCCAAATTTCCCTTCTGGCAGATTCAGCGACAGTCAGGGACAGCTTGCCAAACAATTTCTGGTGTTCCTTTGCCACCTCCTTCACAAGGACCTGCAGCTCCATGTTGCTAAATGTTATTTTCCTCTTCCTCTCTGGCTGTTCCTTTTCACTGCTGCTTGCCATTTTCCCAGTTTAAAAGTGCAAAACTTTTTCTGTGTTACAGGGACTCAAATCAAATATCAAATATATACTTTATTCGGTTTTTGTGATACAAAACCATAAAAGTTCACAATACATACAAATTACAATCCAGATTATAGTAAAAACACTTTAAGAGACCAAGATACAGTAAGGCAGGGCCCCAGTCATAAAAATTCTTTTCCACTCCAAGTATCAGAGGAGTTCGTGGTTAGTCTTTGGAGTTCGTGTTTAGTCATTGTTACATGTCCAGATGTTTCCCAAAAATTCATGATGCATGATGCCACATGGGGTATGATTTCGGAAGAGGAGGAAAACACGGAATTTTGGGATAGAAGTCATGTAAGTCCCATATGGATATTGGGCCGTCTCTTTCATGAGGCGGCCAAGTTTTCAAGTAAGGGACAATATTTCTGTCTCTAAATCTCACAAGTACCAAGTCCCCAGGAACATCTTTAGGAAGGGAGCCCAACGGGCCCACCCTTCTGACACTCCTTATTGCTCCGTATAAATTACGAGGCAGTGGCCTATTTTTTGACAGCCAGAATTTGGTTTTATTAACTAAGTCATATTGTCTCTCAGTTTTTCCAAGTGGAAGAGCAGGTACACCCGCAAGGATGCACACGTATGGGGCCGCTTCCGGTGGTAAATGAATAGAATTAACTTTGTTGTAAACTACTCTAGGTGCGGTCAACTGGGGAAGGGAAACTTTAGCGGGGTATTTAGCTATTTTTTCCCCTGATGCACTAGGGCCATTTGGTTGTATTTGACGCCTTTTATCCTGCACAAATGGTTTAGAGCCTAGGTGAGTAGGAGGTGACTTAGGGCAATTGGATGTGTCACTACATTTGTCAGCCAGCAGGTTTGACTTGATGGCTTTCTCTAATCCAGAGAGCCTATACCCTAACAAGTTTATTTTTTCTAACAACTGAGCTATCAAGGAGCTGACCAATTGTTCAATAAGGGGTAGTATGTGCAATTGGGGAGGAGGTGTTATGGCATCTGGGTGCTCAACAATCGCTGGGGACATTAAGGAATTAGCAGTGGATGAGTTTAGGCACAATTTTTGGATTTTGGGGTCATTTCCACCTTGATTGACACCGTTATATTTCCTTTTCACAGATGGGACCTGAGGGGGTTCGATACAATGAGTGTTCAGGCTACAGGGTTTGTTCAATGATGTGGGTGGATCTAGGAGTGTAGCCTTGTTAGGTAGTGTACCAACACTTTTGGGCGGAGGGGGAGTTTCCAATGTAACATAGTTGGTTTTACATAGGACGTTTAACTCATCTAACAGGGAGAACATTTGCCCAGTGCCTGCTACGCTCGTTGAATGGTCCCCCTTAGAGGTCATGATGATAAAGGAATATAGAGCGGCGATATATGAGCAAGTCCACAGATATGGAGACAAATCGGTTAAAGGGGGTCTTTACCTTCCTGATAGTAGACCTTCAGTGTGGGAGAAAATGGGGGTGGCCCGTCCTGTCCTTATCCGGCCTTCTGAGGGCCGTAGAGGGCCCGCCCTTTGCCCGGGCTTAGCCCGGCGCGGACCCGCGCGTGATCCCGCGACGCGGATGGCAGTCCTTCGCTTTAAGCGCCTCCGGATGCTCCCTGATTGCTGGAGGCGGCGTCCAGCCGCTGAGGATCTTGGGGGATGTAGTCCCTTGTCCCGGCGGCCGCGCTGCGGTGTCCTGGCAGCAGTGGCGATGGCGGGAACAGAGGGGCGCAGGAATGGGGGTGTGCGAGGCAGCAGGTAAGGGACAGCACTTTGGCCCCTCGGCACGGACAGAAGAGCCTCCCCCAGAGACTCAGCTCAGCTCCAACTGCCTCTCCAGAAGCTTCTAATTACTTGCAGCTGCCTGTGTAGCCACTTCCTGGTAGGGAGGGGGAGGGTGGTAGCACCTGATTGGCTGCCTGATTCAATTTCACTTTTCTTTTCTTTCCGATTCGGGATTTACCGAATCGGTATTTACCGAATCGTCATTTCCATTCATTCCTATGGGCCAAGGCCCATGGACATGAATGGGAAATACCGATTCGGTAAATACCGATTCGGTAAATACCGAATGGCAGATTCCGATTTTTACCGAATCGGTAAACAATACAGATTTTTTACCTACATTGCATTTACCGATTCTTAAATACCGAATTGGTAAAATTCGGTATTTTAGAGTCGGTAAATTCAATTTACCTACATCTAGTCCATTGTCACAAGGGCATGTGGAACTCGCACTTTTTTTCATGATCGGGAAAGCCACAAGGTGACGAACAATCCTTAACCTCAGGCGTATCAGGACAAACAGGTGGGAGGTTTTTGTCACGTTGGTCAAGTATGCCTGAAAACCAACTTTAAGGTTTAATTGTTGGTAGTATACAAGGATAGGTTGTTCACCAGTTCGTCTCCCTCGTGTCTCCCCTTTGTGGACTAAAAAGGTGTCCTTGAGCTCTTTTTTTTAAATTACAGCTGCATAGGCCGGGTCTGTATGGATATTACAATTAAACAAAAGGTTATACCAGTAATGGATAAAATTTAACCAGGGGATACGTAAGCAATGATCAAGCTTTAAACAATCTTTAATGATATGTTGAGTGAGTAGGGTTTCCTCTTTCGACCAAATAGAGCGCCATAATAACAAAGGTTGTAGGGCAGCTAAATCTGAGATGTAGTTAAGGCCCACTTCCTGGTGGATCAGGTCTGTAGAGGCCGACAGTGGGACACTCAGTAAACGTTTAAGAAAAATATTTTCATCTAGCTGTAGTGACTTTTCAAAGTGGTGGCCCCAAATTCCTGCGACGTAAAGTGCAGATGATACGCACCTGGTGTTATAAATGGCCACCCTATCTTTAATACTTCTGGCTCCCACTTTAGATGAAAATCTAAATATACTATTTGTATTCTTACTCATTTTTATGTCGAATGTTATCATATTCACCTGTCCATTTCCCATTTCCTGCAAATGTTATTCCAAGATAACAAAATGTTTTGATCGAATGCATTTTTGTTTTCTCAAGGAAGAAAGCCTTGTTAGATTTAGGTGTTTTTTTCCCACATGTCATTACAACAGTCTTAGATTGATTAAAAGTTTTCTGCCATTAATAAATAATGTAAAATTATTAATAAGACGCTGAAGGCCATTCAGGGTACGTGACAATAAAACCGTATCATCTGCGTACAATAAAATTTGAACAGGCTGTCCCTCTATCAGAGGGTCATCCGTGGGTATCTGTCTTAATACTGCATCTACTTGGTTAATGAATAAAGAAAACAAAAGTGGGGCCAGGACGCAACCCTGTTGGATGCCCCTTTTGACATTAAAAAGGGGGTACGTTCACCTGCAGATCCATAATGCACACTACTATTAAGTCTCTCATAAACTCTTGCCAGAAAACAAACAATTTCTTTTGGGGCACCTGTGTCTATTAATGTGTTCCACAATATGGAATGGTCTACAAGGTCAAAGGCGCTACTTAAATCTGCAAAACATAAAAACAAATGACCACCTTTCACCAGTGTATAATTACTGATAAGAAGATCGAGGTTGACACACTGTTCTAAAGTGCCCATGCCCTTCCTAAACCCATATTGTGCTGGTGAGAGGATTTTGTTATCTAAGGCCCATAGTTCAAGCCTCTTCAGCAAAATCCTACTCATTACCTTGATGGATGAATCTAGCAACGATGTGGGTCGATAGTTACAGGCATCTGATTTTGAGACTTTCTTAAAAAGGGGAATAAGCAATGACTGTCCCCAAGATGGCAGGAAATGGCCTTCTACAGCGGCATTAAAAATCCTAACTAGGATCGGGGCCCACAAGTGCATTTCATTCTTGTATAAATCAATAGGCACCCCATCGGGCCATGGTGCTTTACCCCCCTTGATATCCACTAGACCATCATACACTTCTTCAATGTTAATCGATAGAGGTAAGGTGGACCAAGTAGATTCAAGAGGCAAATTAACATTAATTTTATCAGGGTTAAATATTTTCATTAAATGTTCAGTCCAAGCATGACAATTTACATGCAAAGTAAGTTCTGGTCGGCAATCATCCTTTAAAAAAGGGCCATTTATTGTCTCCCAGAACAATTTTCTATTGTTGGTAGCTGCTGCTAGATTAAGTTTATCCCAGGCTTCGCCTTGCAATTCTTTCTTACGGGCCTTAAAATGTTGTTTATAATTAAAACGTAGTTCCTGTATATGTGCTTTGTTCTGTGGCTTAGTTCCTAGTGCAAGCTTCAGGCTGTGTAGGGCTCGGGTACAATTCTTGTCAAACCATCCTACATATACTTTTTTTCTTTACATTATGTTTCTTCATAAATATCCCTTCTATTGCCTTATTTATCCTGAAAAAGGAGTTGTCGACTGTGCACAGGCAATTTGAGAAAAGGTGAGAAGGTTGTTGCATGCCACGGAGGTATCACCTAGTCGTCCTGTAGGTGTCAATGAATTAAACAACAGAAATGCGTCCCCTAAAGTTTACGGGGCGACCCTCTGGGCGCAGCTTTTGAAATCGATCTGGCAATTTGAAACAAAATTATGAATGCTTGGTTGTCCCAAAAGTTGAAAGAAATCATTAAAGAAAATCCATTTTGATCTAGTGGATCATTTTATTTCACTTGCATGTGAAGAGTTCAAAAAGTGTGAATGCATGATGTTAAAAGGTCCATGTCAATTATTGATCAAGAAAAATAACATTGTATTCTTAAAATTATTAAACTGATAGCGAAGTCTAAATACAATTCCTAGTCAAGGACTAAAAATGTGATTACCCAACATGCTTATTTTCAGGCCAGCGCGTTTTCAGCGTTTCGCGTTTCATACGGCGTCCTAGTTTTTTCACAGAGACCACGGCCTTTGGGCCCTACGGTAAGAACCTTCTTATTAACCGATAGCATTTTACGGTTAATACACGTT
Source organism: Lissotriton helveticus (assembly GCF_964261635.1). Classification (NCBI taxonomy): domain Eukaryota; kingdom Metazoa; phylum Chordata; class Amphibia; order Caudata; family Salamandridae; genus Lissotriton; species Lissotriton helveticus. The sequence continues at coordinate 943,326,585 of NC_136071.1, forward strand.
AGGCGTTTAGCCTTGAGCACGATTATTGTTTAGATTACGGGTTCACTATCTCGGACTACCGCGGCATCGTATTTTTAACTCGGAGCACGCTCACTAACTTCGAGTACGACCATTATTTCATTGTGCGTTTTAACGTTCACGGCCTTTCAATTCGGAGCACTTTCACGATCGACTGTACTGTCCACGTTGTAGTTTATATAGAGGGCACATGTTTATTTTGAAGCACCTGGATTTCATACTGTTCATTTCTGCATTTCACAGTTGTAGTGTGCACAGCGTTAAACTGGTTGGAACACTATCACATGTTTACTTTTTGGATCGTGGTACTGTTTTACACTTTTTTACACTTGTTTTTTTAATATTCTTGTCATTAGTCTGAAACGTTCGACACCTATGTAATAGCCAGACATTTTATTTATTGTATCATACAGTGGATATTGTGGGTCCTCATTGTACATTTTCATTTATAGATTCCCCTGATGAAGAGCCACCTCAGCACGAAATGCATTGGGACCATATCATATATGATTGAATTCTATTAGAATGATGAAGAAAGAATACATATTAATGTGATTAACAACATTGATTGAACCCTTCACATACAAGTGAAATAAAATGATCCACTAGATCAAAATGGATTTTCTTTAATGATTTCTTTCAACTTTTGGGACAACCAAGCATTCATAATTTTGTTTCAAATCGCCGAAGCGATTTCAAAAACTGCGCCCAGAGGGTCGCCCCCTAAACTTTAGGGGATGCATTTCTGTTGTTTAATTCATTGACACCTACAGGACGACTAGGTGATACCTCCGTGGCATGCAACAACCTTCTCACCTTTTCTCATGAGAAAGCTAGAAATCAGGGACGCTGGATTTACCTCGTCACTAAGACAATAATCTATTTCACCTCTACATTTGGCAATCACGTCCCCTTGGACTTTTTGTGGTTCAACTCCTGCCCATTTTATCCTCGTGCCATTAGTTCTTATGGGGGTGATATCAGTGATAGAATTAGTTTTACTTAAGTGTCTGTCCCCCCAACACAACAGCGATAATGATATACTGTTATGATCACTGAGAACCTGTTCTGTTATCCATACATTTGCATAATCATTGTTACTTGAGATTAAAAAATGGTCAATAGTGGTAGCGGCATTTCTGCCGGTAAAAGTTGGACATATAATATTATCCCTAGTCTTGGTACAACTCAAATGTTCAGGATCAAACTTGGCTATTAAAGAGTTTAAGGCTATACCATACTCGCCATGGGGAAAATGCAAGTAATCGACATTGTCCTCTGCTCTATGACCCTTTATAAAACCACATATATTGGTGGAAGCCAACGGACACACTTGGATATTAAAATCCCCAACCCAGACGATAATGGCTTGTCTGTTTGGTACTAACAATGCCCTCTCAATTTCTTTTTCCAGATTGTAAATTATACTGCCCCTGTTACTACTAAAGATGTTGTTGTAGTAATTAACTAAATGCAGGTCGTTACCCTTGTGGAATTGAAGCCTCATTAACTGGCAATAAGGGCCTATTGATATGCAGCCTACAATTTTACATCCTACTAATTTATTTGAAAAAAGAATCAAGAGATCACCCTTTGCCCTTCCTGATGTAGAATCAATAGCGCTTATCCAGTTTGACGTGTATCCCGCTATAAAAATCGGGTCTCTATACGAGGTCTCCTGCAAGCAAATAATGTCGTATATTGAAAGTAATAAAATCTTTCCAGAACGGTGTGTCTAGTTTTCTTTTAAGCCCCGCTATATTCCACGTCATGGTAGTGTATCCTTCAATTCCGTTAGCCAAAGCGGGCTTATTAATTAGGGGCGCTATGTTTGGGCTTTCTCCAGATATATATTCTGACTGATCATCGCTAACTAATGTCTGGATTTCTGATTGTCCTCCTACAGTTATGGCTTGTGTTTTACTAGCTAAATGGGTAGTAGACAACAATCTGATATCTTGAACTACTCTTTGATCTTTAATATCCCTGTTCCTTTTTAATGTAGGGTTCTGCGCTGCTCCTACTTTTAACATAAGTCAATCATTGTCTTCCATTGAACTTAGTGCCTGGTATCTGTTATATAAAGGGATATTCATACTGGGGGGCAGTGGTACTAGTGATGGTACTTGTTTAGTGGGGTTAAAATTTTGAACCGGTCTGCATTGGTTACCTCACATCATTAGGTGTCTATAGAAGTATCCTAATGGCAGGAGGGTCATATAATACTCCAGTTAGGACGGTGGGGGGGCATTTGCAAGAGTATTCCATGCCCAACCAAGAATTTTGAACTTAATGATAATACAGTCTCCCGCAAACTTTTTCTTAAGCGGGCCGATCCATCCCACCCGTTGTGTTAACAGTATCTGGTTTGCCCCCATCATCGGGAAGCCACAATTGTTGGACAGCCAATGTAGTTTTTTTTTTTGAGTGCAGCATGGTTTTCTCATTGGTCTTTTCCTAGTTTAGGTGCCTTTACTAAGACTGCCACATAGGCCCCACAATCTGGCGACAAGTCAATATATTATTATTATTATTATTATAATTGCATTTATTGAGCGCACAGCTACCCGGAGGTTTCCCGGCGCTAAAGCATACAGAAGATGAACCAGTAGAGAAGACTATGGCATGCAAGTTAAGTGTTAAAAAGCCAGGTCTTAATGCCTTTGCGGAATGTCATATAGCAGACTTCCGAGCGCAGGAATTGGGGCATAGAGTTCCATAGGGAAGGAGCCAGTAAGGCGAACGAACGTCCACCCATTTTGGCTCTGATGACCCGCGGAATCTGAAACTTGTTTTGGGTAGAAGATCTTAGCGTGCGGGAGGGAACATATTGCTGAACCAAAGCGGACAGGTATTTCGGAGCTTTATCCATTTTAATACGGTGCATAATGCAGAGGGCTTTAAATTTGATTCGGCTCTCAATTCGCAGCCAATGCAGTTTGCGCAGATGGGTAGTAGCCGAAGACCTGACAGGTAAGTTACAGATCAGGCGAAGAGCCATGTTCTGAACCACCTGAAGTTTCTTTATTACCTCCTTACAGGCGCCCAGAAGTAGAACGTTCCCGTAGTCCATCCGTGAGATGACAAGGGCTTGGACCACGGTTCTCAGGGTATCAGCTGGAAGCATCCATGTGATTTTTCTAAGCCACCTGATGATGGTGGTACAGGTGGCAGAGACCTTTACAACATGTTGCTTCAGTGACAGCTGGTTGTCAAGCAGAACGCCGAGATTACGGGCTGAGTCTGAGGGGGTAGGTAACGGGTCCATCTGCGGAGGCCAATGTTGTGGGCCCCACAGAGATGTATTGGGACCGAATAGGAGCAGCTCTGTTTTGTCCCCATTTAGTTTTAGTTTATGTCTCTGCATCCAGTTGGAGATCTGTTCCAAACCAGACTGCAAGGAAGACGTGGGAGAGTGATTATTGGTGGAAAGTGAGTAGACGATTTGAGTGTCGTTGGCATAAGAATATATTGTGAGGCCCGCTTGCTCTGCCAAGAAAGCAAGAGGTCTCACATAAAGGTTGAAAAAGAGGGGACTGAGAATAGACCCCTGGGGAACACCGTGAGGGGAAGAATAGATAGAAGAAACAGAAGTAGAGGAGAAGACTTGAAAGGTGCGATTAGAAAGAAAACTAGCGATCCAGGCCAGGGCTGTACCGTCAATCCCCACGGATTGCAGGGTGGACAGCAGGATGGAATGGGAGACGGTGTCAAATGCGGCACTCAAGTCAAGCAAGATGAGTGCCACAGTCTCCCCCTTGTCCACCTGTCTTCTGATGGTCTCAGACACACCAAGAAGCGTGGTCTCCGTGGAGAAGCCAGCCCTGAACCCAGATTGAGAACAGTGAAGAAGGTGGAAAGATTCAACGTAAGAGGTAAGAAGAGAATTAACATGTTTTTCAAGAATCTTAGAATAGCAGGAGAGGAGAGAGATAGGACGAAAGTTAGAAGGGTTGTTAGGGTCCGCATTGGCCTTTTTTAGCAGTGGAACCACCATCGTGTGTTTCCATTCATTAGGGACTATAGCCTCACCCAATGAGGCATTCAACATATCTAAAATGATCTGAAGTAGGTCCGGATCCAGAGTGCACAGTATTTGAGGGGGCAAAGGATCAAGGGGGAGCCCGATTTTATTTCATGTAAGTATTTTTGGAGGAGCAGGAGAGATATCGGCTTCCAAGAGTGAAGTGGGGAAAGCGTGTGAATACCATCAGCAGCAGCAACGAAACAGGGGGTTGGAAGTACGGGCTCAGGGATGGTAGAAACATTGGGAGTGGCGCCAAGGATAGCATAAATTTTGTCAATTTTATCCAGAAAGAATTTTGCCAGAGCATTGCATTGTGGAGTATCCAAAGAAGGGTCTTTTGATGCAGAAGACATGCCAGAAAGATCTTTTACTAATTTGAACAGAGCCTTTGGTCTATTTTGGGCCTTGAGTATAGTACTGTTTGCATGATTAGCTCTGGCAGTGTCACAGGCAGAGTGGTATGCCTGGAGGGCAGCCTTGTAGTTTAATTTCTTAAGTGTGCAATAGTCAGAGCGCCATATGCGCTCCAGCTTCTTGCAACAGGATTTTTCCTGGCGAAGTGAATCGTTAAACCAGGGAGCTGGTGGGTGATGCATCTGTGACTTATTCCTCTGGGTTGGCAGTCACGAATCTAGGGCTGTTGTCAGCCAGGAATTGACCACAGATACCTCCTTGGTAGAGATAGTAGGAAACGTTAGTTTGGAATTGTCAAGGCAGAGGTTTAGTTTGTCTATATCTAATCGTTTCCAATTCCTACTAGCTTTATGGGGGAGAGAGCTAGAGGAATTGTTGTGTGCTGATATCTTGATTGAAAAGTTAACGATAAAGTGATCAGACCAAATAACAGGAGAGGAAGAGTGATGAGTAATACAGTTGAGGTTCGAGATAATGGGATCCAATAAATTGCCGGCTTTATGGGTAGGGCCAGAGTTGTGTAGGTGGAGGTCCAGGGCAGCTAAGTCCTGAAGTAAGCGCATGCTAATGGGACAAGATGTGAGATTAAAATGAATGTTTAAGTCTCCCACTATAAGAAAGTTAGTGGATTGTAAAATGAGAGGGGCAATGAGCTCAGGGAGAGAGGAAGCCCATGTGTTGGCCGAACCCGGGGGACGATAGATCAGGGTTCCAGTCAAGGTGAAATGAGGAGTGAGAGAGAGTTTAAAAAGGCCAGCTTCGCAATTTGGAAAATCTAAGTCATCCCATTTGCAAGAAAATTCTCTTTTAAAAATTATCGCTATACCTCCTCCCTCCTTGAGAACGCGATTTCTCCCCAGATAGGTGTAGTTATTAGGGAGAGCCATGGCAATGTCAGGACCGGAGCTATCGTTAAGCCACGTTTCCGTTACAAACATGGCAGCAGGACTTGCTGACTCGAGAAGGTCAAAGATATCTCTTTTGTGTTTAGAGAGAGATCGGCAATTTATGCTGATAAAGTTCATAGTAGGGGCAGATTTAGGCATAGCAGAGGAAGCCAGATGCGTGACATGAGTAGTAGTCCAGAAAGAAGAGGACAAGGAGTCTGTGACCGAGGGGATTGTGTGTCAAGGGTAAGGGCGCAGTCATGACATTTTAATGGAGCGTCTTGGCAATTAAAAATTGGGGCAAAGGTACAGGAAGGGGTCTGTAAAGCCAATAAGTCAGAGCGGGAGCATGTTATGTGGCCAGGGGCAGATGGAGTAGCCCCTGGTCCCGTTCTGGCACGGACGGGCGCAGACGGGCAGGAATTTTGGCACGACTTCGGCGCGAAGTCGGCGCTCCCGCTGCGCTCGTCCGCTGCGCTTCGTCCACTGCGCCACTGCGGCTGACAGTTGGTGCAATTGGCCGCTAAGGCTGTGCGCATGTATTTTAACTAATTTCTTGTGTTTTAATTTATGTGCTGCTCCTTGGCGCTACGCGCTACCTGGTAATTTGGTTGATTTTGAAAACGATTTTACCTGCAATAACGCCGCTCTTCGGCACAACGCTCTTTCCTGGGAAACCTCCGCTCTAGGCACCGATCCGCCACGGCTTGTGCCGTTTGCAGCGGCGGGGCCATTCGAGCGAGACTGTTCCGGCCTCACACACTCACTTCCGCCCTGCAAGCTCATTGGCAGGTTAGCGGGCTAGTGTGCTGAAGTGTGTACCCTCCAATATATAAACGTACTTTATTTGCTTTAGAGGGCCTATGGTCTGGGTTACCTACTTTGTTAGTCTCTAAATCGGGGGCATTGCTAACCCTTACAATTGGTTTCTCTCTTTGGTTCATGCCCTCATTAGGAATAGTGGTATGCTCAACTCTATTCTATGTGTAAATTCCCTTCGATACTTCACCATGGTTTGAATTGCCTGTAGATATACTCTCCATGTGGTGTTTAGTTGGATTAGGGGTCGGTAAATTATTACCGCTATCAGTTACCACTATAAAACTCTCTCTCCTAGCAGTCCCACTTGGGTTGCCCTTCTCAACCCTAGCATAGATTTTTTCAATGCTTCCAGTTAATTTGTGAACTTCCTTAGCTATATTATCAATCCTATCATGGAGTGGCCTAAGCAATACAGTTAATTTATCAAAATGGCTTCTAAGGATGTTACATTCAATGCAGAGTCTTGGACTTGTTTTAATTGTACATTTGCTGTTGTTGTATCCCCCCCTTTTGGATATTTCTTGTCTTTTTTGGCCTTATTGGTACCCTGTCTGATTTTTTTCTTTTTATTTCCATTACCTTTAGATGGCGGGGTAGGGTAAACATTAGGTGAAGCAGCCAATATAGATAAAGTGGGTGTATTAGAAATATGAGAGGGCTTGTCAGCAATATCATTCACACCCCCACCACAACCAGTTACATCCTGTCCGGTAATAGGTGATTCGGAAATAATTAATCTTTCTTCATTAGCCAAGATAGAGCCTTCATTAGACTTATCCCCATGTGTGATACTAGACCCCATGGACAGGCGTCTCTCTGTACGATTAATTTCCTCTGATAAATAACTAACTGCTTTCACTAAAAAAGTATTTATGGTAGAGCATGTTTTGTCCAACAAAGTTTGTTTGCCCGCCTCCTTGCCATTACAAAAGGGTCAATAGTCTCTCCACCGCTAGGGGAAATGCTTCCTGCAAAGACTTCTGCGCTTCCTGATACGAATTTGCATGCATAAATAGGGACAGTACCATTCCGCAGTTCTCTAATTGCCTGGCCCAATGATGCTGGGAACGTTAGAGGGGTGGCCTGGCCCGGCCTAGGATGGCCCGCCCTTGTCCCGGGCTTCTCCCGGCGGCGCCTGCATGCGTTCCGCATTGCGGGAGGCGTTTCGCGGTTTTCTAGCACCTCTGGGCGCATGCGGGAGCGTCACAAGTGCGCCGGTGGTCCCCGGGGCTGCCGGGTAGTGTAGTTGCTAGCCGTTGCCCTCACGGCTAGGAGAAAGGAGCTGCAGAATCCGCCCGTTGCCCTCACGTATTCTGAGTGATGCCGGTAAGTTTTTGCCTTGCCTTGTTGCCACCCGCACCACCCTCGGCGCTCCGCGGTTTTCTAGCGCCTCCGGGTGCAGGCGGGAGTGTCACGAGTGTACCGGTGGTCCCCGGGGCTTCTGGGTAGTGTAGTTGCTGGCCGTTGCCCTCACGGCTAGGAGGAAGGAGCTGCAGTGTCCGGCCATTGCCCTCACGGCTTCCGAGTGCTGCCGGTAAGTTTTTGCCTTGCCTTGTCGCCACATGTTGGACCTGAGTCAACAGGGACCCCTGTAGTTTCCTCACAGCCACAGTTTTAATGGTGGGCTCACTGCCATGTAAACTGTGGCAATTAGGAAAGCCAGAATATGCTTGGCGGTGCTGCAACAGCGTATAGTGGAGTGACGTGAAGTGGAGCAGCGTAGAGTGGAACAGTGAATAGTGGAGTGATAAACAGTAGAATGGCCTAGAGCGAATTTGCGTAGAGTGGAATATCATAGAGTGGAGTGGCACAGAATGAAGTTGCAGACAGTGGAATAGCATAGAGTGGAGTAGCGTAGAGTGGAATGGCATACATTGGAGTGGCATACAGTGGAAGGCGGTTGAGTATGGTGGCGTAGAATAGAGTTGCGTAGAGTGGAGTACTGTACAGTGGAATAGACTACAGTAGAGATTCATACAGTGGAGCGGTTGGCTGTCCAACATATTTAAGTTTCTTGTCTTTTCTAAACGACTTAAAGCTCTAGATAGAGCCACCCTATATTATGTATAATACAATTTAATATTGCACATTTTTTTTATTATTTGTTATGTTACTGGAACAATGGTACTTTCTATACACACACAAACACACACACATATATATACAGACATAAACACACACACAAATATATATATATATATATATGTATATATTACCTACTGGCGATAGCCAGTAGGTATATATAGTTAGGATTTTTTTCCTATGGGATTTTTGAAAATTCTATGTCGAATAACTTTGGCGTTTGAGGACAGAATCGGCTGAAATTTTCAGGAAAATGGAACATTTTGTTTCTGAGCAGCCCCTGAAAATTTGGGGGGGTTTCGTCAAGGGGGGCCGAGAAAAAAGGGGGGTCCCAAAACGTGTTTTTCCCATGCAATTTTCCATAGGGCGGTTGGCCTCACTTTTAGCCCGAACGGCTGAATGGATTTACACCAAACTTGGCAAAATTGTAGGGACTGGTAGCCCGATGTGCCTTTGCTATGTCTCAAGATATAGGCTTCAGTGGTTTTTACAAAAATTAACTTTGAAAAATATATATTGGGCTACATTGGGCTATATATATGTTGGAGCCCAAATGTAGCCCAATGTAGCCCAATGTAGCCCAATGTAGCCCAAAGATGGCCACCAGAGACAAAAAAAACAAATGTAGCCCAAATATCAGCCAGATGTAGCCCAACTATAGCCCAATGACAGAATGTCCCAGAGTGTTCTAAAGAACAACTAGAGTGCTAACAGTCCTACTTATTACAAAGGTATGGCACTCCTGAAGCCATCTTGATTGGAATAAAGTGGTAACTCTTAAAACATTTAATTTAAAAAGGAACAAAATGAGGGGGTTCATTTTGCCATAGAAAGTATGATTAGCGAATATATGACGAAATCCCGCATACCATCAGTCCGCAAAAAAAATCCTGCATGTACTATTAGGCCGCAAATTAAAATAACGAAAACTTTTAGAACGAATATGCCTTTAGCATACACTAAACAACTAAACTACCCTAAACCCTAAAACACTACCCCCAGCATGACCCTACACTACACAAACCGTACAACACTACCCTAAACCCTAAAACACTACCCCCAGCATGACCCTACACTACACAAACACTACAACACTACCCTAAACCCTAAAACACTACCCCCAGCATGACCCTACACTACGCAAACACTACAACACTACCCAAAACCCTAAAACACTACACCCCAGCATGACCCTACACTACGCAAACACTACAACACTACCCTAAACCCTAAAACACTACCCCCAGCATGACCCTACACTACACAAACACTACAAGACAACCCTCAACCCTAAAACACTACCCCCAGCATGACCCTACACTACACAAACACTACAACACTACCCTAAACCCTAAAACACTACCCCCAGCATGACCCTACACTACACAAACACTACAACACAACCCTAAACCCTAAAACACTACACCCCAGCATGACCCTACACTACGCAAACACTACATCACTACCCTAAACCCTAACACACTACCCCCAGCATGACCCTACACTACGCAAACACTACAACACTACGCAAAACCCTAAAACACTACACCCCAGCATGACCCTACACTACGCAAACACTACAACACTACCCTAAGCCCTAAAACACTACCCCCAGCATGACCCTACACTACACAAACACTACAACACTACCCTAAACCCTAAAACACTACCCCCAGCATGACCCTACACTACGCAAACACTACAACACTACCCTAAACCCTAAAACACTACCCCCAGCATGACCCTACACTACGCAAACACTACAACACTACCCAAAACCCTAAAACACTACACCCCAGCATGACCCTACACTACGCAAACACTACAACACTACCCTAAACCCTAAAACACTACCCCCTGCATGACCCTACACTACGCAAACATTACAACACTACCCTAAACCCTAAAACACTACCCCCAGCATGACCCTACACTACGCAAACACTACAACACTACCCAAAACCCTAAAACACTACACCCCAGCATGACCCTACACTATGCAAACACTACAACACTACCCTAAACCCTAAAACACTACCCCCAGCATGATCCTACACTACGCAAACACTACAACACTACCCTAAACCCTAAAACACAACCCCCAGCATGACCCTACACTACGCAAACACTACAACACTACCCTAAACCCTAAAACACAACCCCCAGCATGACCCTACACTACGCAAACACTACAACACTACCCTAAACCCTAAAACACTACCCCCAGCATGACCCTACACTACGCAAACACTACAACACTACCCTAAACCCTAAAACACTACACCCAGCATGACCCTACACTACGCAAACACTACAACACTACCCTAAACCCTAAAACACTACCCCCCAGCATGACCCTACACTACGCAAACACTACAACACTACCCTAAACCCTAAAACACTACCCCCAGCATGACCCTACACTATGCAAACACTACAACACTACCCAAAACCCTAAAACACTACCCCCAGCATGACCCTACACTACGCAAACACTACAACACTACCCTACACCCTAAAACATTACCCCCAGCATGACCCTACACTACGCAAACACTACAACACTACCCTAAACCCTAAAACACTACCCCCAGCATGACCCTACACTACGCAAACACTACAACACTACCCAAAACCCTAAAACACTACACCCCAGCATGACCCTACACTACGCAAACACTACAACACTACCCTAAACCCTAAAACACTACCCCCTGCATGACCCTACACTACGCAAACATTACAACACTACCCTAAACCCTAAAACACTACCCCCAGCATGACCCTACACTACGCAAACACTACAACACTACCCAAAACCCTAAAACACTACACCCCAGCATGACCCTACACTACGCAAACACTACAACACTACCCTAAACCCTAAAACACTACCCCCTGCATGACCCTACACTACGCAAACATTACAACACTACCCTAAACCCTAAAACACTACCCCCAGCATGACCCTACACTACGCAAACACTACAACACTACCCAAAACCCTAAAACACTACACCCCAGCATGACCCTACACTACGCAAACACTACAACACTACCCTAAACCCTAAAACACTACCCCCAGTATGACCCTACACTACGCAAACACTACAACACTACCCAAAACCCTAAAACACTACACCCCAGCATGACCCTACACTATGCAAACACTACAACACTACCCTAAACCCTAAAACACTACCCCCAGCATGATCCTACACTACGCAAACACTACAACACTACCCTAAACCCTAAAACACAACCCCCAGCATGACCCTACACTACGCAAACACTACAACACTACCCTAAACCCTAAAACACAACCCCCAGCATGACCCTACACTACGCAAACACTACAACACTACCCTAAACCCTAAAACACTACCCCCAGCATGACCCTACACTACGCAAACACTACAACACTACCCTAAACCCTAAAACACTACCCCCAGCATGACCCTACACTACGCAAACACTACAACACTACCCTAAACCCTAAAACACTACACCCCAGCATGACCCTACACTACGCAAACACTACAACACTACCCTAAACCCTAAAACACTACACCCCAGCATGACCCTACACTACGCAAACACTACAACACTACCCTAAACCCTAAAACACTACCCCCAGCATGACCCTACACTACGCAAACACTACAACACTACCCAAAACCCTAAAACACTACACCCCAGCATGACCCTACACTATGCAAACACTACAACACTACCCTAAACCCTAAAACACTACCCCCAGCATGATCCTACACTACGCAAACACTACAACACTACCCTAAACCCTAAAACACAACCCCCAGCATGACCCTACACTACGCAAACACTACAACACTACCCTAAACCCTAAAACACAACCCCCAGCATGACCCTACACTACGCAAACACTACAACACTACCCTAAACCCTAAAACACTACCCCCAGCATGACCCTACACTACGCAAACACTACAACACTACCCTAAACCCTAAAACACTACACCCAGCATGACCCTACACTACGCAAACACTACAACACTACCCTAAACCCTAAAACACTACCCCCCAGCATGACCCTACACTACGCAAACACTACAACACTACCCTAAACCCTAAAACACTACCCCCAGCATGACCCTACACTATGCAAACACTACAACACTACCCAAAACCCTAAAACACTACCCCCAGCATGACCCTACACTACGCAAACACTACAACACTACCCTACACCCTAAAACATTACCCCCAGCATGACCCTACACTACGCAAACACTACAACACTACCCTAAACCCTAAAACACTAGCCCCAGCATGACCCTACACTACGCAAACACTACAACACTACCCAAAACCCTAAAACACTACCCCCAGCATGACCCTACACTACGCAAACACTACAACACTACCCAAAACCCTAAAACACTACACCCCAGCATGACCCTACACTACGCAAACACTACAACACTACCCAAAACCCTAAAACACTACACCCCAGCATGACCCTACACTACGCAAACACTACAACACTACCCAAAACCCTAAAACACTACCCCCAGCATGACCCTACACTACGCAAACACTACAACACTTCCCAAAACCCTAAAACACTACCCCCAGCATGACCTTACACTACGCAAACACTACAACACTACCCTAAACCCTAAAATACTACACCCCAGCATGACCCTACACTACGCAAACACTACAACACTACCCAAAACCCTAAAACACTACCCCCAGCATGACCCTACACTACGCAAACACTACAACACTATCCTAAACCCTAAAACACTACGCCCAGCATGACCCTACACTACGCAAACACTACAACACTACCCTAAACCCTAAAACACTAGCCCCAGCATGACCCTACACTACGCAAACACTACAACACAACCCTAAACCCTAAAACACTACCCCCAGCATGACCCTACGCTATGCAAACACTACAACACTACCCTAAACCCTAAAACACTACCCCCAGCATGACCCTACACTACGCAAACACTACAACACAACCCTAAACCCTAAAACACTACTCCCAGCATGACCCTACACTAAACAACCACCACAACTCTACACTACACTAACACAACACTACACTACACAACACTACACTACACTACACAATCACTAACCCACGAAAAAATTAACACAAACCCACTTACCTCTCTCGTCATCGTGGTTTTCACAACGCAAATGCATTTACCATACATGCCTTTAAAACGTAATTCTTTGTAAAGGCATGCGCGATAAATGCACATGCGTTTTGAAAAAATGTGGGATAATGGTATGCGAGGTCAATGACCTTGCGGGATAATGGTATGCGGACTGAAAGTCTGCGGGATAAAAAATGCGGGAAAATGGCTGCAAACCATGATTAGCAGCAGACTTCCCTGGTGAGCACTAGCTTTACTACAGTGATCTAATGAGCAACTAGAGTGCTAATATTCAGAATTTATGGCAAATGTGTGACACATCTGAATGCCTTCTTGACAGAACCAAAGTAAACAAGCATTGAAAATGCAATAGATCTCGCCCTCGTTTAAGTTAACCCCTTCCATGCTCATGACGGAACGGTTCCGTCATCAGCGTCGGTGCTCCGGTGCTGATGACGGAACATTTCCGTCATGAGTCAATATGATTTATTACCCTTCAGCACTGCAGCGAAATTCGCGCAGCACTGAAGGGGTTAAAGCCATTCTGTTTGTAATGAGGTGGCTTTTTAGCTTTGCTTTTATTAGTGTTTTTAAAACTTTCATGTAAATAACATGCATATGTATGCATATATGTATATGTATGCATGCATTTATTACCTACTGGCGGTCGCCAGTAGGTATATATAGTTAGGATTTTTTCTCTATGGGATTTTTGAAAATTCTATGTCTAATAACTTTGGCGTTTGTGGACGGAATTGGCTGAAATTTTCAGGAAAATGGCACATTTTGTTTCTGAGCAGCCCTTGAAAATTTGGGGGGGGGTTTGTCAAGGGGGGGCCGAGAAAAAAGGGGGGTCTCAAAACGTGTTTTTAACATTGAGTTTTCCATAGGGCGGTTGGCCTCACTTTTAGCCCGAACGGCTGAATGGATTTGCACGAAACTTGGCAAAATTGTAGGGACTGGTAGCCCGATGTGCCTTTGCTAGGTCTCAATATATGTGCTTCAGTGGATTTTGAGAAATTAACGTTCAAAAAAAGATATATATCTGTAACAGCGGACCGGGCAGCGCTCCGGTTCGCGGACTTTTCGCGGTACGGAGCTTTGTGAAGCGAAGCTGATTGGTTCTCCGGCGTCTGTGAACATTCCAAACAGTCCGTAGCGGCCGCCATCTTGTCTCTCGGTAGGATCGAGAGACAAGAGGAGGCCAAAGCGAAGGGGCAAATGACCATAAGGGGGCATAGTAGATCCTCGCTGACCCCCTAGGTTTGATGTGGAGGTTTTAAAAGGGCCCCGCGGGGCAAAAAAATAATAATAATAATAATAATCGAACGGCTGAATGGATTTGCACGAAACTTGGTAAAATATTAGGGACTGGTAGCCCGATGTGCCTTTGCTAGGTCTCAATATATGTGCTCCAGTGGATTTTGAGAAATTAACGTTCAAAAAAAGAAATATATCTGTAACAGCGCTCCGCTTCGCGTAACGGAGGTTTGCGAAGCTGATTGGTTCTCCGGCGTCTGTAAACATTGCAAACAGTCCGTAGTGGCCGCCATCTTGTCTCTCGGTAGGATCGAGAGACAAGAGGAGGCCAAAGCGAAGGGGCAAATGACCATAAGGGGGCATAGTAGATCCTCCTTGACCTCTTAGGTTTGATGTGGAGGTTTTAAAAGGGCCCCGCGGGGCAAAAAAAATAATAATAATAATAATCGAACGGCTGAATGGATTTGCACAAAACTTGGCAAAATTGTAGGGACTGGTAGCTCGATGTGCCTTTGCTAGGTCTCAATATATGTGCTTCAGTGGATTTTGAGAAATTAACGTTCAAAAACAAGATATATATCTGTAACAGCGCTCCGCTTCGCGGAGATAAAATTATCTCTGTATTACCTAGCTGTTGCTAACACCAGTTAGCGACGGATAGTAGGAGATAGCGACCATCTTGGGCCCCACTTTGCATGTGAGTGATATTTATCACTAATGACATGCAAAGTGGGCATGCCAAGATGTTAGCGACTGGAAACAGTCGCTAACATCGCTATCTCCTATTACCAACTTTTGGAAATATTCGCGATAAGCGCGAGTATCTCCAAAAGCTACCACCTGCCCTGAGCAGTTCTTAGCCATGTTATCCAATGGGAGGTGGATAACATGGCTAAGAGCATTAGCTCGGTAATGCATGAATATCGCTGAGTTTTCAGCGATATTAATGCATTGCGGTCGTTTTTTATCGTATTTGCGATAAACCTTGATAATAGCAAGGTTTATCTGCGATAATTTCTGAAGATGCTTAGCGGTAAAAAATTCGTTGCTAAGCATCGTTAGGGATAAATATCGCTTAACTTTGGTAATATGCCCCAACGTCTGTTAACGTTCGATTCGAAGGAAATCAGGAAGTGTTGAAAAACATTGTCTGCGCCATCTTGCCTTTTTTCAAATGCCACACTTTTGTCGTGCACGGCAGTCATTTTAGATGCCTTGACCAGACCCACTCTCTGCACGCTGTCGATCCTTAGCATGGCTCCCCACCCTCGCAAGCATCTCCCCCAGGCAGTGGTCACCCCCGCTTTCTGTCTTATGCATGGGTAATAAACCACCCCCCATCTGCGCTGCTCTTCCCTGAGAATCACACCCTGTGCCCGCCCGACACCTCCCTTTCGCCCTATTCACTACCGCACCCTCTGACACTCCTTTTCCTCTGTGTCCGATTGTCTAGGCCGGTCCTAGGGTATCAGCTAGCCCTGCAGATGTAGTTTATGGCCCCAGCTGTAAAGAATCACCCCTCTTCAAAGGAGTTATAGTAGATCAAGGCCCACACTCGATGAGATCCGTCACAGCAGACGCGTTCCTATTATCTGAAAACCATCCTGTATTGTGATTGGGGAGGGGACCGAGCCTGAAGCGGAAGATTCCAGGGATGACTCTTTATACATCAAAGTTTTTACAATTATGTGTCACATTAAAAATAGATAGCACTCCAACAAAGTAGTAAGATTATAAAACTTTAATAACTTATAAATATATACAAGAAAACAAAAACAGTAATAACATATAAACATTTTTATGGAAAAACAACGAAGTAGCGGTCGGCTGTGCGAATAGTCCCAACGCAGCACAACGTCCAGATTTCACTGATTTCGGAATCCGGCGTGGGGCGTCGCGGGGGGTGGGTCATCAGTAGCAAACTGTTGTGCGAATAGTTCCAAGGCAGCAGAACGATGGCACCAAGGTGATGTCCAGTAAGTTGCCGCACTGGTTTTGGTATCCTACAATGCTGCTCCGAATAACGGCGTGGGGCGCCCCGGGGGAGGCGGCGTGAACGGGCCTCTCCAGGTGGAGTCTCGTCTGTTGTAGTGGGGCGCCCCTTTACCGTTTCAGTTGCCATTCCGTCCGCTTTTGGTCCACTGTGTCAAAAGCCACAATTCAGCTGAGTTGCGCCCACTCTTGCGGTGCAGCGATAGGCGGCTGTCACAGGACTCTCAAAATGGCGGCAGGCTCTTTCCTTTTTGGGCCTGGTCCACTGAAATGGCCCTGGGACACCTTGGAAATCGGACGCTTGTCTGCTAGGTCTTGGACCCCATTCTCGAAAGCGTCCCCTCCGCCTTGAGGATTCATCAAAAGTTTTGGGGGCCCCCGACTCCTGCAGGCTTCTGGTGGGGAGCGGCTGCCATGATTGCTCGCGGAATGACTACGACGGAGCCACGAGATGGTGGTGCTTTCATGGTGACGCCAGCTTCAGTCTGAAACATCCAGAAACAAGGTGGGGCTTTCATCGTTTGGGGAAAAAAAAAAGTTTTCATCCAATGAAACGTGTTGTTTTTAGGTCATATGATCAAGCCTTCCATCATTAGGAAACCAAAAGTAAAATGAACCAATGAAAAGTTTTATAAACAAGTCACATGACCTGTTATGCGGCATAGGGTATAAAATGCGGAGAAAATACGTTGGCACGTGAGGCGGCGTCAGTAGCGGACCGATGTGCGAATAGGCCGAAGGCAACACAACGCGCCAAGATCCGGATGGCACCGAGGTGGTGTCCAGCAAGTTGCAGCACTGGTGTGGCCATCCTACAATGCTGAAAGTCGGCGTGGGGCGCCCTGTTGGCCTGTGAGTTCGCGTCAGTAGCGGACCGATGTGCGAATAGGCCGAAGGCAGCACAACGCGCCAAGATCCGGATGGCACCGAGGTGGTGTCTAGCAAGTTGTCGCACTGGTGTGGCCATCCTACAATGTTGAAAGTCGGCGTGGGGCGCCCCGTTGGCCTGTGAGATGGCGTCAGTAGCGGACCAATGTGCGAATGGGGCCAAAGGCAGCGCAACAATATTTTCTGAATAGAAGACACCACAAGGCGCTGAGATGCCAAGATCCGGATGGCACCGAGGTGGTGTCTAGCAAGTTGTGGCACTGGTGTGGCCATCCTACAATGGTAAAAGTCGGCGTGGGGCGCCCTGTTGGCCTGTGAGATGGCGTCAGTAGCGGACCGATGTGCGAATGGGGCCAAAGGCAGCGCAACAATATTTTCTGACTAGAAGACACCACAAGGCGCTGAGATGCCAAGATCCGGATGGCACCGAGGTGGTGTCTAGCAAGTTGCCGCACTGGTGTGGCCATCCTACAATGTTGAAAGTTGGCGTGGGGCGCCCCGTTGGCCTGTGAGATGGCGTCAGTAGCGGACCGATGTGCGAATGGGGCCAAAGGCAGCGCAACAATATTTTCTGAATAGAAGACACCACAAGGCGCTGAGATGCCAAGATCCGGATGGCACCGAGGTGGTGTCTAGCAAGTTGTGGCACTGGTGTGGCCATCCTACAATGGTAAAAGTCGGCGTGGGGCGCCCTGTTGGCCTGTGAGATGGTGTCAGTAGCGGACCGATGTGCGAATGGGGCCAAAGGCAGCGCAACAATATTTTCTGTATGGAAGATACCACTAGGCGTTGAGATGCGAAGATCCGGATGGCACCGAGGTGATGTCTAGCAAGTTGCTGTACTGGTGTGGTCATCCTACAATGCTGAAACTCGGCGTGGGGTGCCCCATTAGCCTGTGAGATGGCGTCAGTAGCGGCCCGATGTGCGAATGGGGCCAAAGGCAGCGCAACAATATTTTCTGAAGAGAAGACACCAAAAGGCGCTGAGATTCGGTTACCACCGAGGTGATGTCTAGCAAGTTGCCGCACTGGTGTGGCCATCCTACAATACTGCTCCGAATAACGGCGTGGGGTGCCCGAAGGGGGGGGAGGGAGGCGGCGTGAACGGGCCTTCCTAGGTGGAGGCTCGTCTGCTGTAGTGGGGCGCCCCTTTACCGTTTCAGTTGCCATTCAGCTGAGTTTCGGCTGCTCTTGATGCTACAGCGACAGGCGGCTGCAACAGGACTCTCAAAATGGCGGCTTGTTCTTTGGATTTGGGCCTGGTCTACTAAAATGGCCCTGGGACACTTTAGAACTCGGACGCTCGATTTTTTTTTCCTTTCCAGTACATGCAAAAAAGGTAAATGCCCGGTACGTTACACGCTTCATCTGCCACGATGTACTCTCCAGAGGAACCGAAAAAAATATAGTTATGGTAACTATACCATGCATCGTCATATGGAGAGGTGGCACCAATTAATTATAGTGCTGCATAAAAGAGAGATTTGGAGGAGAACCCCCGACTTGCCAGTACATTCATCAAAGAAGTGGCACTGACAGCATCAGAGGCAAGGGAAATGGTCCCAAATATTTAGAACTTTGGAAAGATTAAAATGACATGTTTATATTGTGGCAAATTAATTTCATGTGGACAGATGAGTGTTACTCTAATAAATACAGCATATGAACATCATCATAGTCGATGGTTGGTAGAGACATTTTGACTATATCCTGGACCTGCCTGTCCTCGCCCAAAATGGCGCCGGAATAAATGGGACTCGTAACTCCTTGTTGTGTACTGGTTGCAGAACCTTGAAATCACGAGATACGTATGCAGTTTTGAAGCATATGGCGGGCGGGGATGAGAATTGATTGAATATTTCGACATCCCTATTGATATTAAGTTCTGATGTGTTATTGATTACTGTACTATTGAAAGTTCGAATTAACGTCACCCATGGTACTTGCCCGCAAATGTATATCTAGATAATTTTATTGTAACTGGCCCTGTCGTATTTTAATTATAAAATGTACGTCCACCGATTCCGCAACTGTTAGACACCTTAGTTCTTGCAACCTAATGGCCCGCCCGTTACGTTCCTCTACAGTGTAAATGTCTACTCATCATATACGATTACAGTTTGCTCCGTGGCCGGCCCACGTGGTTATAGGCTCGTATTTGTATAATGACATTTTCACAATAAAGGTTTTTAAAAGAAAACATGGTAGTAGTATATACATTGGTAAAGTTTTTAATAATAGTCACTGTTTAGAATCATTAAAAGGCAAGTGAAATAAAGCAGACCAATTACATGAAGGGTAAAAGGTATAATACGCAGGAACGCAGTAAAGATAAATGGTCAAGGGCTGTTGTGTTTTCTACTCCTGCAACATAAAGTGATCGATAAGAATCTCATATTCAGGCGTATCGGCGACTAAGACAGCAGGTTGACCCTCTTTTGCTCAACGGCTCCGTCATGGGACGAAGAAACGCTCTTTTTCTCGAAAAAAGAATATATTTTACTTGCAGGACAGTTGTAAATTTTCCGGGAAAGTACATTAGCCTGGAACATTATAACATATATTTAAGAAAAAATAATGTTCGGAAGTAATAAAAAGCGTAATTTTTAGGTCATATGACCAAGCCTTTCATCATTAGAATAAGAAAAGTAAAATGAACCAATGAAAAGTTTTATTAACAAGTCACATGACTTGTTATGCTTACATTACGCGCTGCGCGTCGCGCCTTGGATGACTTCCGGATGCGCTAACGCGGCGCGTCATATGACGCATTACGCGACAACGCAGGTCCAGAATATAGTCAAAATGTCTCCACCAACCAGCGGTCGGAACACAACCCCTTTCAGTAGGCTAAATAGTTCTGTTAAATGACAACAGAAGGGACAGGCAACAAGAACCATCAGTCAAAGAGGGGAGGGCTAGTTCTTCTCTACCGGGTTACATTGGGGCGCTACCGGAACTGATCGAATTGGTAGTCTACAGTGTTTCTGGATGTTTCAGACTGAAGCTGGGGTTAGCATGAGAGCACCACCATTTCGTAGCTCCGTCGTGGCCATTCCGCAACCAATCATGGCAGCCGCTCTTTATCGTTATTTTGGGCGGGGTGGGTGGTGGAGCCGAGCTGTTTTGCAGCCATCATTGTGTGGAGTTCAGTTCATCTCACTAGTTTTGTATTTGTCATGAGGGGTTGTTCCTAATGTTTCTATTTTAGCGAGGTCAAAAAGAGATCCCATTAGTGGCCTACTGATTTTGCTCGATTCCTTTTCTTTTTTTTTACACGATTTTTCGTTATCTGCAAAGACTAAACAGAGTATTGCGACTCTGTGTCTGTTTGTAAATAGAGAATGAACCAAAGAGAACCAATTCTAAAACAGTAAATGCTTGGATAACAATCAATCAAATGGAGAGAGAAGCAGGCACGACGTATTACAACGGGGGCAAAGGCCTGCGTTAACTACCTTTCACTATCTGCAAAGAGAGAGTACTCCTAATAGAAATGAGGGGGGGGGCACCATTCAAAGCAGATCAGTGTGCATAAACACGAAAATGTTTTCACTTAATACGTACTTGACATTCGACAGCTTATGATATTTGCTATTAAAAAACCATTGAAATTCACTGAAAAAACCATAGGTTATAGACCATATATAGTTAGGAATTAGCATTTACAAAACCTTGAAAATTCACTGAAAAAACCATAGGTTATAGACCATATATAGTTAGGAATTAGCATTTAAAAAACC
Organism: Lissotriton helveticus; assembly: GCF_964261635.1. NCBI lineage: Eukaryota > Metazoa > Chordata > Amphibia > Caudata > Salamandridae > Lissotriton > Lissotriton helveticus. The sequence goes on from NC_136071.1 coordinate 943,347,877, forward strand.
TTATTTTACTCACACAAAACCATTGAAATTCCATATATAGTTAGTTGCACTAACTATATATCGCGCACCCGCAATCCACTGCTGATGATGTCACATATTACATCATTCATGACATGGTCAGTGACATCACTGATGACATCACTGATGACATCTCAAATGACATCACTGATGACATCACTGATGACATCTCATTTGACATCAATGACCACATCACTGATGATATCATTCATGTGACAATACAATGCATCTCCTCACATTTTAATATAACCTCTGTTTCACCCAGTGTTAAATACAGAGTATAATTTTTGAAACCATTGACACACCAATACTAGTTACTACATACGCACTCACTGATTCCTACGTCTACACACACATTCACTCATTCACCCATACAATCATTCATACATACAATCACTCATCTTTACAACACTATCATATGCACTCATACACCTATACAGACACTCACACTCTGCCACTCATCCATGGAGTTACTCACACACCTAGTCAGTCCTGTAAAGAATCAATCACACTCCATTTTCTTGTCTATACAGTTAAACATAGAGCACCTTACATTTTCAAACATATACTAACACATACTTACTTTCTTATACAATCATTGATACAAGTACACATTGATCTGCAGAGAGTCAGACACCTCCCAGCCAGCCACACACACACTCAGTCTCCCATACAAATACTTGGACAATCAATCAATAACCCATATAGTTAATCATATAGCTACTGATCAACACATGCAGCAGTTTACAGAACAACAGACATAATGATGCACAAATTAAGACAGTTTAGTCACTAACCCATGCACTCAGTGAGACACATTTAATCACTCACTCATACATTCAGTCATGCACCTACTAAATCCTTCGTCCAGACACTTATACATCTACTCATTCTTCAATATGTAAAACATATTTAAACTTTACAGAAACACACAGTCACTGGATGATGTCATCAGTGATGTCATCAGTGATGTCATTTGAGATGTCATCAGTGATGTCATCAGTGATGTCACTGACCATGTCATGAATGATGTAATATGTGACATCATCAGCAGTGGATTGCGGGTGCGCGATATATAGTTAGTGCAACTAACTATATATGGAATTTCAATGGTTTTGTGTGAGTAAAATAAGGTTTTTTAAATGCTAATTCCTAACTATATATGGTCTATAACCTATGGTTTTTTCAGTGAATTTTCAAGGTTTTGTAAATGCTAATTCCTAACTATATATGGTCTATAACCTATGGTTTTTTCAGTGAATATATATATATATATATGTGTATACATATATATATATATATTCACTGAAAAAACCATAGGTTATAGACCATATATAGTTAGGAATTAGCATTTACAAAACCTTGAAAATTCACTGAAAAAACCATAGGTTATAGACCATATATAGTTAGGAATTAGCATTTACAAAACCTTGAAAATTCACTGAAAAAACCATGGGTTATAGACCATATATCGTTAGGAATTAGCATTTAAAAAACCTTATTTTACCCACACAAAACCATTGAAATTCCATATATAGTTAGTTGCACTAACTATATATCGCACACCCGCAATCCACTGCTGATGATGTCACATATTACATCATTCATGACATGGTCAGTGACATCACTGATGACATCTCAAATGACATCACTGATGACATGACTGATAACAACATCCAGTGATTTTTTGTTTCTGTAAAGTTTAAATATGTCTTACATATTGAAGAATGAGTGGATGTGTAAGTGTCTGGACAAAGGATTTAGTAGGTGCATGACTGACTGTATGACTGAGTGATTAAATGTGTCTCACTGAGTGCATGGGTTAGTGACTAAACTGTCTTAATTTGTGCATCATTATGTCTGTTGTTCTATAAACTGCTGCATGTGTTGATCAGTAGCTATATGAGTAACTATATGGGTTATTGATTGATTGCCCAAGTATTTGTATGGGAGACTGAGTGTGTGTGTGGCTGGCTGGGAGGTGTATGACTCTGTGCAGATCAATGTGTACTTGTATCAATGATTGTATAAGAAGGTAAGTATGTGTTAGTATATGTTTGAAAATGTAAGGTGCTCTATGTTTAACTGTATAGACAAGAAAATGGAAGTGTCATTGATTCTTTACAGGACTGACTAGGTGTGTGAGTAACTCCATGGATGAGTGGCAGACTGTGAGTGTCTGTATAGGTGTATGAGTGCATATGATAGTGTTGTAAAGATGAGTGATTGTATGTATGAATGATTGTATGGGTGAATGAGTGAAGGTGTGTGTAGACGTAGGAATCAGTGAGTGCGTATGTAGTAACTAGTATTGGTGTGTCAATGGTTTCAAAAATTATACTCTGTATTTAACACTGGGTGAAACAGAGGTTATATTAAAATGTGAGGAGATGCATTGTATTGTCACATGAATGATATCATCAGGGATGTGGTCATTGATGTCAAATGAGATGTCATCAGTGATGTCATCAGTGATGTCATTTGAGATGTCATCAGTGATGTCATCAGTGATGTCACTGACCATGTCATGAATTATGTAATATGTGACATCATCAGCAGTGGATTGCGGGTGCGCGATATATAGTTAGTGCAACTAACTATATATGGAATTTCAATGGTTTTGTGTGGGTAAAATAAGGTTTTTTAAATGCTAATTCCTAACGATATATGGTCTATAACCTATGGTTTTTTCAGTGAATTTTCAAGGTTTTGTAAATGCTAATTCCTAACTATATATGGTCTATAACCTATGGTTTTTTCAGTGAATTTTCAAGGTTTTGTAAATGCTAATTCCTAACTATATATGGTCTATAACCTATGGTTTTTTTCAGTGAATTTCAATGGTTTTTTAATAGCAAATATCATAAGCTGTCGAATGTCAAGTACGTGGTAAGTAAAAACATTTTCGCGTTTATGCACACTGATCTGCTTTGAATGCTGCCCCCCCCCCTCATTTCTATTAGGAGTACTCTCTCTTTGCAGATAGTGAAAGGTAGTTAACGCAGGCCTTTGCCCCCGTTGTAATACGTCGTGCCTGCTTCGCTCTCCATTTGATTGATTGTTATCCAAGCATTTACTGTTTTAGAATTGGTTCTCTTTGGTTCATTCTCTATTTACAAACAAACACAGAGCCCCAATACTCTGTTTAGTCTTTGCAGATAACGAAAAATCGTGTAAAAAAACAAAAGGAATCGAGCAAAATCAGTAGGCCACTAATGGGATCTCTTTTTGACCTCGCTAAAATAGAAACATTAAGAACAACCCCTCATGACAAATACGAAACTAGTGAGATGAACTGAACTCCACACCATGATGGCTGCAATCCAGCTCGGCTCCGCCACCCACCCCGCCCAAAATAACGATAAAGAGCGGCTGCCATGATTGCTCGCGGAATGGCCACGACGGAGCTACGAAATGGTGGTGCTCTCATGCTAACGCCAGCTTCAGTCTGAAACATCCAGAAACACTGTAGACTACCAATTCGATCAGTTCCGGTAGCGCCTCAATGTAACCCGGTAGAGAAGAACTAGCCCTCCCCTCTTTGACTGATGGTTCTTGTTGCCTGTCCCTTCTGTTGTCATTTAACAGAACTATTTAGCCTGCTGAAAGGGGTTGTGTTCCGACCGCTGGTTGGTGGAGACATTTTGACTATATTCTGGACCTGCGTTGTCGCGTAATGCGTCATATGACGCGCCGCGTTAGCGCATCCGGTAGTCATCCGGGGCGCGACGCGCAGCGCGTAAGGTAAGCATAACAGGTCATGTGACTTGTTAATAAAACTTTTCATTGGTTCATTTTACTTTTCTTATTCTAATGATGAAAGGCTTGGTCATATGACCTAAAAATTACGCTTTTTATTACTTCTGAACATTATTTTTTCTTAAATATATGTTATAATGTTCCAGGCTAATGTACTTTCCCGGAAAATTTACAACTGTCCTGCAAGTAAAATATATTCTTTTTTCGAGAAAAAGGGCGTTTCTTCGTCCCATGACGGAGCCGTTGAGCAAAAGAGGGTCGACCTGCTGTCTTAGTCGCCGATACGCCTGAATATGAGATTCTTATCGATCACTTTATGTTGCAGGAGTAGAAAACACAACAGCCCTTGACCATTTATCTTTACTGCGTTCCTGCGTATTATACCTTTTACCCTTCATGTAATTGGTCTGCTTTATTTCACTTGCCTTTTAATGATTCTAAAACAGTGACTATTATTAAAAACTTTACCAATGTATATACTACTACCATGTTTTCTTTTTAAAACCTTTATTGTGAAAATTTCATTATACAAATACGAGCCTATAACCACGTGGGCCGGCCACGGAGCAAACTGTAATCGTATATGATGAGTAGACATTTACACTGTAGAGGAACGTAACGGGCGGGCCATTAGGTTGCAAGAACTAAGGTGTCTAACAGTTGCGGAATCGGTGGACGTACATTTTATAATTAAAATACGACAGGGCCAGTTACAATAAAATTATCTAGATATACATTTGCGGGCAAGTACCATGCGTGATGTTAATTCGAACTTTCAATAGTACAGTAATCAATAACACATCAGAACTTAATATCAATAGGGATGTCGAAATACTCAATCAATTCTCGTCCCCGCCCGCCATGTGCTTCAAAACTGCATACGTATCTCGTGATTTCAAGGTTCTGCAACCAGTACACAACAAGGAGTTACGAGTCCCATTTATTCCGGCGCCATTTTGGGCGAGGACGGGCAGTTCCAGGATATAGTCAAAATGTCTCTACCAACCATCGACTATGATGATGTTCATATGCTGTATTTATAGAGTAACACTCATCTGTCCACATGAAATTAATTTGCCACAATCTAAACATGTCATTTTAATCTTTCCAAAGTTCTTCTAAATATTTGGGACCGTTTCCCTTGCCTCTGATGCTGTCAGTGCCACTTCTTTGATGAATGTACTGGCAGGTCGGGGGTTCTCCTCCAAATCTCTCTTTTATGCAGCACTATAATTAATTGGTGCCACCTCTCCATATGACGATGCATGGTATAGTTACCATAACTATATTTTTTTTCGGTTCCTCTGGAGAGTACATCGTGGCAGATGAAGCGTATAACGTACCGGGCATTTACCTTTTTTTGCATGTAGAGGAAAGGAAAAAAAAATCGAGCGTCCGAGTTCTAAGGTGTCCCAGGGCCATTTTAGTGGACCAGGCCCAAATCCAAAGAACAGGCCGCCATTTTGAGAGTCCTGTTGCAGCCGCCTGTCGCTGTAGCATCAAGAGCGGCCAAAACTCAGCTGAATGGCAACTGAAACGGTAAAGGGGTGCCCCACTACAGCAGACGAGCCTCCACCTAGGAAGGCCCGTTCACGCCGCCTCCCCCCCCCCCCTTCGGGCACCCCACGCCGTTATTCGGAGCAGTATTGTAGGATGGCCACACCAGTGCAGCAACTTGCTAGACACCACCTCGGTGGTAACCGAATCTCAGCGCCTTGTGGTGTCTTCTATTCAGAAAACATTGTTGTGCTGCCTTCGACCTATTCGCCGCAAGTGCGCACGCAACTCAGCTGCATAGCTTGCTAGACACCACCTCGGTGCTAACCGAATCTCAGCGCCTTGTGGTGTCTTCTATTCCAAAAATATTGTTGCGCTGCCTTTGGCCCCATTCGCACATCGGTCCGCTACTGCCGCCATCTCACAGGCCAACGGGGCGCCCCACGCCGACTTTCAGCATTGTAGGATGGCCACACCAGTGCACCTTACTAGACACCACCTCGGTGCCATCCGGATCTTGGCATCTCAGCGCCTTGTGGTGTCTTCTATTCAGAAAATATTGTTGCGCTGCCTTTGGCCCCATTCGCACATCGGTCCGCTACTGACGCCATCTCACAGGCTAATGGGGCGCCCCACGCCGAGTTTCAGCATTGTAGGATGGCCACACCAGTACAGCAAATTGCTAGACATCACCTTGGTGCCATCCGGATCTTGGCATCTCAGCGCCTTGTGGTGTCTTCTAGTCAGAAAATATTGTTGCGCTGCCTTTGGCCCCATTCGCACATCGGTCCGCTACTGACACCATATCACAGGCCAACAGGGCGCCCCACGCCGACTTTTACCATTGTAGGATGGCCACACCAGTGCCACAACTTGCTAGACACCACCTCGGTGCCATCCGGATCTTGGCATCTCAGCGCCTTGTGGTGTCTTCTATTCCGAAAATATTGTTGCGCTGCCTTTGGCCCCATTCGCACATCGGTCCGCTACTGACGCCATCTCACAGGCCAACGGGGCACCCCACGCCGACTTTCAACATTGTAGGATGGCCACACCAGTGCGGCAACTTACTAGACACCACCTCGGTGCCATCCGGATCTTGGCGCGTTGTGCTGCCTTCGGCCTATTCGCACATCGGTCCGCTACTGACGCGAACTCACAGGCCAACGGGGCGCCCCACGCCGACTTTCAGCATTGTAGGATGGCCACACCAGTGCTGCAACTTGCTGGACACCACCTCGGTGCCATCCGGATCTTGGCGCGTTTTGTTGCCTTCGGCCTATTCGCACATCGGTCCGCTACTGACGCCGCCTCACGTGCCAACGGATTTTCTACGCTTTTTATACCCTATGCCGCATAACAGGTCATGTGACTTGTTTATAAAACTTTTCATTGGTTCATTTTACTTTTGGTTTCCTAATGATGGAAGGCTTGATCATATGACCTAAAAATAACACTTTTCATTGGATGAAAACTTTTTTTTTTCCCAAACGATGAAAGCCCCACCTTGTTTCTGGATGTTTCACACTGAAGCTGGCGTCACCATGAAAGCACCACCATCTCGTGGCTCCGTCGTGGTCATTCCGCGAGCAATCATGGCAGCCGCTCCCCACCAGAAGCCTGCAGGAGTCGGGGGCCCCCAAAACTTTTGTTGAATCCTCAAGGCGGAGGGGACGCTTTCGAGAATGGGGTCCAAGACCTAGCAGACAAGCGTCCGATTTCCAAGGTGTCCCAGGGCCATTTCAGTGGACCAGGCCCAAAAAGAAAAGAGCCTGCCGCCATTTTGAGAGTCCTGTGGCAGCCGCCTATCGCTGCACCGCAATAGTGGGCGCAACTCAGCTGAATTGCGGCTTTTGACACAGTGGACCAAAAGCGGACGGAATGGCAACTGAAATGGTAAAGGGGCGCCCCACTACAACAGACGAGACTCCACCTGGAGAGGCCCGTTCATGCCGCCTCCCCCCCTCCCCGGGGCGCCCCACACCGTTATTCGGAGCAGCATTGTAGGATACCAAAACCAGTGCGGCAACTTACTGGACATCACCTTGGTGCCATCGTTCTGCTGCCTTGGAACTATTCGCACAACAGTTTGCTACTGATGACCCACCCCCCGCGACGCCCCACGCCGGATGCCGAAATCAGTGCGGCACCCAGGCAACATCACCTGGGTGCCGTCCAGAAATCTGGACGTTGTGCTGCGTTGGGACTATTCGCACAGCCGACCGCTACTTCGTTGTTTTTCCCTAAAAATGTTTATATGTTTTTACTGTTTTTCTTTTGTTGTATATATTTATAAGTTATTAAAGTTTTATAATCTTACTACTTTGTTGGAGTGCTATATATTTTTAATGTGACACATAATTGTAAAAACTTTGATGTACAAAGAGTCATCCCTGGAATCTTCCGCTTCAGGCTCGGTCCCCTCCCCAATCACAATACAGGATGGTTTTCAGATAGTAGGAACGCGTGTGCTGTGACGGATCTCATCGAGTGTGGGCCTTGATCTACTATAACTCCTTTGAAGAGGGGTGATTCTTTACAGCTGGGGCCATAAACTACATCTGCAGGGCTAGCTGATAGCCTAGGACCGGCCTGGACAATCGGACACAGAGGAAAAGGAGTGTCAGAGGGTGTGGTAGTGAATAGGGCGAAAGGGAGGTGTCGGGCGGGCACAGGGTGTGATTCTCAGGGAAGAGCAGCGCAGATGGGGGGAGGTTTATTACCCATGCATAAGACAGAGAACGAGGGTGACCAGTGCCTGGGGGAGATGCTTGCGAGGGTGGGGAGCCATGCTAAGGATCGACAGCGTGCAGAGAGTGGGTCTGGTCAAGGCATCTAAAATGACTGCCGTGCACGACAAAAGTGTGGCATTTGAAAAAAGGCAAGATGGCGCAGACAATGTTTTTCAACACTTCCTGGTTTCCTTCGAATCGAACGTTAACAGACGTTGGGGCATATTACCAAAGTTAAGCGATATTTATCCCTAATGATGCTTAGCAACAAATTTTTTACCGCTAAGCATCGTCAGAAATTATCGCAGATAAACCTTGCTATTATCAAGGTTTATCGCAAATGCCATAAAAAACGACCGCAATGCATTAATATCGCTGAAAACTCAGCGATATTCATGCATTACCGAGCTAATGCTCTTAGCCATGTTATCCACCTCCCATTGGATAACATGGCTAAGAACTGCTCAGGGCAGGTGGTAGCTTTTGGAGATATTCGCGCTTAGCGCGAATATCTCCAAAAGTTGGTAATAGGAGATAGCGAACATCTTGGCATGCCCACTTTGCATGTCATTAGTGATAAATATCACTGACATGCAAAGTGGGGCCCAAGATGGTCACTATCTCCTACTAGCGGTCGCTAACTGGTGTTAGCAACAGCTAGGTAATACAGAGATAATTTTATCTCCGCGAAGCGGAGCGCTGTTACAGATATATATCTTTTTTTGAACGTTAATTTCTCAAAATCCACTGAAGCACATATATTGAGACCTAGCAAAGGCACATCGAGCTACCAGTCCCTACAATTTTGCCAAGTTTCGTGCAAATCCATTCAGCCGTTCGATTATTATTATTATTATTTTTTTTGCCCCGCGGGGCCCTTTTAAAACCTCCACATCAAACCTAGGGGGTCAGGGAGGATCTACCATGCCCCCTTATGGTCATTTGCCCCTTCGCTTTGGCCTCCTCTTGTCTCTCGATCCTACCGAGAGACAGGATGGCGGCCGCTACGGACTGTTTGGAATGTTTACAGACGCCGGAGAACCAATCAGCTTCGCAAAGCTCCGTTACGTGAAAAGTACGCGAAGCGGAGCGCTGTTACAGATATATATCTTTTTTTGAACGTTAATTTCTCAAAATCCACTGGAGCACATATATTGAGACCTAGCAAAGGCACATCGGGCTACCAGTCCCTACAATTTTGCCAAGTTTCGTGCAAATCCATTCAGCCGTTCGATTATTATTATTATTTTTTTTTTGCCCCGCGGGGCCCTTTTAAAACCTCCACATCAAACCTAGAGGGTCAGGGAGGATCTACTATGCCCCCTTATGGTCATTTGCCCCTTCGCTTTGGCCTCCTCTTGTCTCTCGATCCTACCGAGAGACAAGATGGCGGCCGCTACGGACTGTTTGGAATGTTTACAGACGCCGGAGAACCAATCAGCTTCGCTTCACAAAGCTCCGTAACGCGTAAAGTCCGCGAACCGGAGCGCTGCCTGGTCCGCTGTTACAGATATATATCTTTTTTTGAACGTTAACTTCTCAAAATCCACTGGAGCACATATATTGAGACCTAGCAAAGGCACATCGGGCTACCAGTCCCTACAATTTTGCCAAGTTTCGTGCAAATCCATTCAGCCGTTCGGGCTAAAAGTGAGGCCAACCGCCCTATGGAAAACTCAATGTTAAAAACACGTTTTGGGACCCCCCTTTTTTCTCGGCCCCCCCTTGACGAACCCCCCCCCAAATTTTCAGGGGCTGCTCAAAAACAAAATGTTCCATTTTCCTGAAAATTTCAGCCAATTCCGTCCACAAACGCCAAAGTTATTAGACATAGAATTTTCAAAAATCCCATAGAGAAAAAATCCTAACTATATATACCTACTGGCGACCGCCAGTAGGTAATATATATATATATATATATATATATATATATATATATATATATATATATATATATATATATATATATATATATATATATATATATGTATCCATATATCTGTTGGGTCTGTTTTTTGACTTGCCTATAACTTTGGCTTCTCTTAACAAATCTTCACTAAATTCTCCCAAAAAAGTGTGCCAGTAATTCTAGTTATGCATGGAATTTCTTGGGGTGATTCATCAAGCGGGAACGAGAAAAAGGGGGCTTAAAAAAAGTGTGTTTCTCACGTTAATTTCCATAGAGTCTTTAGACACACCTGCAGCCCAAACCACTGGATGGAATTACACCGAATTCGGCAGAAAGGTTGCTTTTGGTTCACATATCACACTTTCTGTTATTTGGTGTAAATACATTTGGTATTGTGCAAGATATTTATGGAAATCCAAATTTGGATATCTAGCATCGCAACTAATTCGCAATGATTTTCTGACGATTATTGAATGCACGCACCAACAGGAATGCCAAGATTGGCTGGTTGCAACCTGGACAGAAAGTTGCAACTGCCATTTTGATTTATCAGGAATGTTGCCAGGGCTAATAGAAATGGCAGAAACTGGGAATGTTGCGACAAATTTGTGAGCATCACTGGAAAAAAGAATATATATATATATATATATAATATAATGGGCTGAGGATAATACATTGTCATGTGACCAAGGCCGCAGGGACGGTCGAAACGCGTCATGACTAACTGTTTGTTGGGTGAATAAACTGTATGCTGCAACAAGTTGGTCCATGCCTTGTATTTCACCTGAATGGTGGAGCGCTGCGAGGTATTGCATATATATATATATTCACTGAAAAAACCATAGTTATAGACCATATATAGTTAGGAATTAGCATTTAAAAAACCTTATTTTACTCACACAAAACCATTGAAATTCCATATATAGTTAGTTGCACTAACTATATATCGCGCACCCGCAATCCACTGCTGATCATGTCACATATTACATCATTCATGACATGGTCAGTGACATCACTGATGACATCACTGATGACATCTCAAATGACATCACTGATGACATCACTGATGACAACATCCAGTGACTGTATGTTTCTGTAAAGTTAAAATATGTCTTACATATTGAAGAATGAGTGGATGTATAAGTGTCTGGATGAAGGATTTAGTAGGTGCGTGACTGACTGTATGAGTGAGTGATTAAATGTGTCTCACTGAATGCATGGGTTAGTGACTAAACTGTCTTAATTTGTGCATCATTATGTCTGTTGTGATGTAAACTGCTGCATGTGTTGATCATTAGCTATACGAGAGGCTATATGTGTTATTAATTGGTTGCCCAAGTATTTCTATGGGAGATTGAGTTTGTGTGGGGGTGTCTGGAAGGTGTGTGACTCTATGCATAGATGTGTGAGCAGTTTATTCACTAGGTGTATGAGTTCAAGACTGCATGTGGAAACAGCTACATGGGCAGTTGACTGTGTGCATGAGTGTATTGATGAGTGAATGGATATCTCAATGCTACATGTCATAGTAAGTACATATGTTAAACACAGTACATGTGAGAGTTGGCATATATAAATAACTGTGCATGAGAGCCACTGAATGAGTGAGTGGTTGTATCGATCATTGTGAACTTGTATCAGGGATTGTATAAGAGAGTAAATATGTGTTAGTATATGTTTCAATAAGTAAGGTGTGTTTAACTGTATAGTTGAAGAAATGGAGGTGAGATTGTTTCTTTGCATGACTGACTGGGTGTGTGAGTAACTCCATGGATGAGTGGCAGTGTGTGAGTGTCTGTATACACTGAGTGTATCTAAGGTTATATTAGAGTCTGAAGAGGTTTATCGTATTAGCACAAGAATGATGTCAAATGAGATGTCATCAGTGATGTCATCAGTGATGTCATTTGAGATGTCATCAGTGATGTCATCAGTGATGTCACTGACCATGTCATGAATGATGTAATATGTGACATGATCAGCAGTGGATTGCGGGTGCGCGATATATAGTTAGTGCAACTAACTATATATGGAATTTCAATGGTTTTGTGTGAGTAAAATAAGGTTTTTTAAATGCTAATTCCTAACTATATATGGTCTATAACCTATGGTTTTTTCAGTGAATTTCAATGGTTTTTTAATAGCAAATATTATAAGCTGTCGAATGTCAAGTACGTGGTAAGTAAAAACATTTTCGTGTTTATGCACACTGATCTGCTTTGAATGCTGCCCCCCACCCCTCATTTCTATTAGGAGTACTCTCTCTTTGCAGATAGTGAAGGGTAGTTAATGCAGGCCTTTGCCCCCGTTGCCCCCGTTGTAATCCGTCGTGCCTGCTTCTCTCTCCATTTGATTGATTGTTCTCTTTGGTTCATTCTCTATTTACAAACAAGCACAGAGTCGCAATACTCTGTGTAGTCTTTGCAGATAGCGAAAAATCGTGTAAAAAAACAAAAGGAATCGAGCAAAATCAGTAGGCCACTAATGGGATCTCTTTTTGACCTCCCTAAAATAGAAACATTAGGAACAACCTGTTGATAATACCAATGTGTATGTACATAAGCGGCGTTCATTTGTGTTCACAGTACCCCTTGTTGATTGTTTGAATCGAGCATTGAATTGTTCGAAGTTGATTCTCTTAAGAATCTTCTCTGCCTGCAAACGAGGAAGAATAGGAATATTCTCTGTCCCTTAGCAGATAGTGAAGGGTAGGTAACGCAAACCTTTAACACGTCGTGCCTATTTCGTTCCTCATTGATTGATTGTTTCCCCAAACATTGACTGTTTGGGAATTGGTTCTTTTTGGAGGTATTCCCTGTTTGCAAATATACGTAGGAAAATCTTTGCAAATAGTGAAAGGGTACGTAATGCGGACCTTTCTCCCCCGTTGTAATCTGTCATGCCTATCTACTCCCCACTGATTGATGCACCTGTTTCACTCGGACCATTTACTACAGATACGTCATCTGGCCCGACCAGAGAGCACCCCTAGTGAAAAGGACATATGCAATAATAACGAAGTGATCACTGTATCCTGTTAACAGAAACTTTAGCATGAAACAACCTGGAAAGAAAAGAATAGGAAAACGAAAATCAGTAGGCCACTGATGAACATGAACTTTTATTAAACAACGAACAAAGAAACGATAACATAACGTAATGATAAAACCTATTAATGTCCTAGAAACAAGAAAACGTTAAAATATGCCAGTGGTGAGAGACCAGAAAAACAGTAAGAGAAACCAAATCACCCCTCGCTGTCCCACCGCCTGCCACGCCAAAAAAATCGATAGACTAGGGAAAATGCAAGTCAGTAGAACATCCGCCCCCACTCTGGAAACTTCCAAGGTGGGGCAGGGTTGCGGCTACGCCCAGCCGGGAGCAGCCCATATAAGGCGGGTCCTGCTGCCACGCCTCGGCCAGGAGATCCTAACGTAGGGTGTAGCCGGAGGAGAGGCCGAGGCCAGCGGGACCCGGCCAGGGGATTGCCTTTACAACGCTGAAGAGTTGCAGGGGGGGGAATATCTCCTCGACCCTCCCCTCTCTCTCCCAGTCCGGCCGCGGTGGCCCTTGACAGTTTCAGGTAGTCCCGCCACATGCTCTTCCGGTCCGGCCACCAACGGTCGGGGGGCCGAGGCCGACGGGATCCGGCTGCAGCCGATAAACCAAGAAACCCGTTCATGGGGCCAGAGCCAGGGGCGTCCGGCCGACATCTACCGGAAGCCCGGCCCGAAGACGGACGGGACACTTCTTCTTTCTTGAATAATGGCTGCGACAACACTGGGGGGGGATGTCTTGCACATGCCTCCGACCCCCCCCCTCGTCCTCATCGCCTGGTCCGGCCATAACAAATCTCAAGCGAGACGCCGTGGGGTGCACTGGGAGGGAGAGACGGTGCGAACAGGCCTCTCCCGCCTCCCCAGGTGGAGGCTTCCCAGCTGCACCCTCAGCGCTCCAGGCGCCCGGAAAAGGGTTCTTCCACTGTGGCCATGCTGCAACGTCTCGCCCGGCAGGGTGGAGCCCGTCCGCTCATTTGACCCCGCGATCGCCAGTAGCTACCGAACTCTCAAAATGGCGGTCGACCTGGCAAGAGCGGGCCCAGCATAAAGAAATGGCCCGGTCACTGGTTGACTCCACCACCGTAGTCCTCCACGACCTTGAAGATTCTAGAGGAGCCGCGGGAGTCTCCGACCCCCGCAGACACCCCCGATGGGGAATGACTGCCATGATCGCCCGTGGAGTGACGAAACTGTATCCGCGGGACGTCGGCGCTCCCATGCTACCGCCAGCCTCAGTTTGAATGACTAGAATCCTGCAGACCTCAGTTCCGGTGAAAGCACAGTGTGACCCGGTAGGAAAAATTGTTGCACCCCCTCCCCTTTTTGACTAATAGTTCAAACCACCGATCCTTTCCTTTGCCCTTTTAACTGAACTTTGGACTGCCTCCCCCTCTTTTACATTTTCTAGAGAAAACAAAACATTAACCACTACATTAGCATAGCAGTTGACACCAGAACTGTTTTCAAATTGAAAACCAACAACATCTTCAACAGAATCCTTTTTGTTTCTGCTGTGACCCTGCTACAGCACAGGCATTGTCCCCAGCAGTAATTCTGCAATGCCGGTAAGAATAGCTGTGGTGCCTACTGGACTCACTCACCCCCGCGGCGCCCCACGCCGTTATTTGCTGGGCGGCAACTTACTAGACATCACTTTCGTGCCATCTAGATTTCAGCGCGTTCTGCTGCCTTGGAACTATTCGCACAACAGACTGCTACTGACGACCCACCCCCAGGCAACATCTTCTGAATTTTCATAATTTGAAAGAACTAGTAACATGTCCTCATCAGGAATTCAAAAGAAATTGCCACGGTCTCTTCGTTGTTTAAATGTTTTTACTGTTTTTGTTTTGTTGTATATATTTATATGTTATTAAAGTTTTATATTCCTACTACTTTGTTGGAGTGCTATATATTTTTAATGTGACACATAATTGTAAAAACTTTGATGTACAAAGAGTCATTCCTGGAATCTTCCGCTTCAGGCTCGGTCCCCTCCCCAATCACAATACAGGATGGTTTTCAGATAGTAGGAACACGTGTGGTGTGACGGATCTCATCGGGTGTGGGCCTTGATCTACTATAACTCCTTTGAAGAGGGGTGATTCTTTACAGCTGGGGCCATAAACTACATCTGCAGGGCTAGGTGATAGCCTGGACAATCGGACACAGAGGAAGAGGAGTGTCAGAGGGTGCGGTAGTGAATAGGGCGAAAGGGAGGTGTCGGGCGGGCACAGAGTGTGATTTTCAGGGAAGAGCAGCGCAGATGGGGGGAGGTTTATTGCCGATGCATAAGACCGAGAGCGGGGGTGACCAGTGCCTGGGGAAGATGCTTGCGAGGGTGGGGAGCCATGCTACGAATCGACAGCGTGCAGAGAGTGGGTCTGGTCAAGGCATCTAAAATGGCTGCCGTGCACGACAAAAGTGTGGCATTTCAAAAAAGGCAAGATGGCGCAGACAATGTTTTTCAACACTTCCTCATTTCCTTCGAATCGAACGTTAACAGACGTTGGTGCATATTACCAAAGTTAAGCGATATTTATCGCTAACGATGCTTACCAACGAATTTTTTACCGCTAAGCATCGTCAGAAATTATCGAAGATAAACCTTGCTATTATCAAGGTTTATCGCAAATGCGATAATAAACGGCCGCAATGCATGAATATCGCTAAAAAGTCAGCAATATTCATGCATTACCGAGCTAATGCTCTTAGCCATGTTATCCACCTCCCATTGGATAACATGGCTAAGAACTGCTCAGGGCAGGTGTTAGCTTTTGGAGATAATCGCGCTTAGCGCGAATATCTCCAAAAGTTGGTAATAGGAGATAGATATCTTGCATGTTGTAATGCAAATTATTGTGGTATATGGAACTCATACCATAATCTCTCAGGAAAGCAGAAACTGATCCTTTTGGGACCGCCTAAAAAGGCCTAGGGGGTGAGGGGTACTCTACTTTGCCCCCTTTTCACGTTCCGAACTATTTTATTTTACTCTCTTCTGTAATTACACAAAATAGCAGCGATAAGATGCATCGGAGACACACAGTGAGAGAAAGGAGGCCGGAGATGAAGAAGAGATGTCAAATACACATTGGAGATAATATAGTGGCAGAAGGGAAGTAAATATGAGTAAACTTACCATGTAACATAAAAATGTTGCACTCTATACTATAAGTCTCATTTTATACTACAATCACTTCGCTACAACCTCATAAATTAAAAATAAAAATGAATAATGTCTCAAACAATTTTTGATTTCTAAATATACATTTATTCTTCAGAATTTTCTAAATTTGAAAGAACTAGTAACATGTCCTCATCAGCAATTTCCTCATGAAAAGTCTGCAATGATGATTCTTGTAACTCTATGGTCTCCAAACATTCGATAAATTCGCCATCAACAGATTGATCAAAAAAATCATTCAAGTCATCTCCTCCTTGTGACAATATTTCATTATTGGTGCTGTCAATTTCAATCAATGTAGTGGAATCATTCAAGTCATCTCCTCGTGACAATATTTCATTATTGGTGCTCTCAATTTCAATCAATGTAGTGGAATCATTCAAGTCATCTCCTCCTTGTGACAATATTTCATTATTGGTGCTGTCCATTTCAATCAATCTAATGGAATCATACAAGTCATCTCCTCCTTGTGACAATATTTCATTATTGGTGCTCTCAATTTCAATCAATGTAGTGGAATCATTCAAGTCATCTCCTTGTGACAATATTTCATTATTGGTGCTCTCAATTTCAATCAATGTAGTGGACAATTCAAAAGAAATTGCCACGTTCTCTTCATTGTGAGCCATTTTATTTTGAAATTGCTTGCTGTAAATTGCAGAAAAAAATAATCACTTTCATTTATCGTTTTTAGTAATACATAATATAAAACTAACTTTATCAAGTATTTAGTATAACAGAAGGACTGCAAATAAATAACAGAAAACATTTTTCAAATTATCTTCAAGTGTACAACATAGTTCCCCTTACAAATTAACAACTCACCTTTTTAAAAGTAGGAGAAGTGTTAGTACTGTGTAAATCAAACACCAGAAATTCACCACCAAAAATTCCTCACAAATGTACCTCAGACAGTAGTATCACAAAATGGCTGTGGTTTCCTCTCATTTGACATATATACATAACCAATTAACTTTCATCACACACAAATACAAAACCAAAGTAACATTTTAATTGGTTCTAAATTTCAACACTTTCAAATGTGTTTTCCCCATGCAATTTTCCATAGGACATTTACATACGTCTACAGCCTGAATGGCTGAATGGAATTACACCAAACTTGGCAAAATGGTACATCAAACCTAAGAGGTCAGGAAGGATCTACTATGCCCCCTTATGGTCATTTCCCCCTTCGCTTTGGCCTCCTCTTGTCTCTCAATCCTACCGAGAGACAAGATGGCGGCCGCTACGGACTGTTTGGAATGTTGACAGACGCCGGAGAACCAATCAGCTTCGCAAAGCTCCGTAACGCGAAAAGTACGCGAAGCGGAGCGCTGTTACAGATATATATCTTTTTTTGAACGTTAATTTCTCAAAATCCACTGGAGCACATATATTGAGACCTAGCAAAGGCACATCGGGCTACCAGTCCCTAATATTTTGCCAAGTTTCGTGCAAATCCATTCAGCCGTTCGATTATTATTATTATTATTTTTTTTGCCCCGCGGGGCCCTTTTAAAACCTCCACATCAAACCTAGGGGGTCAGCGAGGATCTACTATGCCCCCTTATAGTCATTTGCCCCTTCGCTTTGGCCTCCTCTTGTCTCTCGATCCTACCGAGAGACAAGATGGCGGCCGCTACGGACTGTTTGGAATGTTTACAGACGCCGGAGAACCAATCAGCTTCGCTTCACAAAGCTCCGTTGCGCGAAAAGTACGCGAACTGGAGCGCTGCCCGGTCCGCTGTTACAGATATATATCTTTTTTTGAACGTTAATTTCTCAAAATCCACTGACGCACATATATTGAGACCTACAAAAGGCACATCGGGCTACCAGTCCCTACAATTTTGCCAAGTTTCGTGCAAATCCATTCAGCCGTTCGGGCTAAAAGTGAGGCCAACCGCCCCATGGAAAACTCAATGTTAAAAACACGTTTTGGGACCCCCCTTTTTTCTCGGCCCCCCCTTGACGAACCCCCCCCAAATTTTCAAGGGCTGCTCAGAAACAAAATGTGCCATTTTCCTGAAAATTTCAACCAATTCCGTCCACAAACGCCAAAGTTATTAGACATAGAATTTTCAAAAATCCCATAGGGAAAAAATCCTAACTATATATACCTACTGGCGACCGCCAGTAGGTAATATATATTCACTGAAAAAACCATAGGTTATAGACCATATATAGTTAGGAATAGGCATTTACAAAACCTTGAAAATTCACTGAAAAAACCATAGGTTATAGACCATATATAGTTAGGAATTAGCATTTACAAAACCTTATTTTACTCACACAAAACCATTGAAATTCGCATATATAGTTAGTTGCACTAACTATATGTCGCGCACCCGCAATCCACTGCTGATCATGTCACATATTACATCATTCATGACATGGTCAGTGACATCACTGATGACATCTCAAATGACATCACTGATGACATCACTGATGACATCTCAAATGACATCACTGATGACATCACTGATGACATCACTGATGACATCTCAAATGACATCACTGATGACATCTCATTTGACATTACTGATCACACCACTGATGACATCATTCATGTGATAATACGATGAACCTCTTCAGACTCTAATATAACCTTAGATACACTCAGTGTAAACAGACACTCACAGACTGTCACGCATCCATGGAGTTACTCACACACCTAGTCAGTCATGCAAAGAATCAATCACACCTCCATTTCCTCAACTATACAGTTATACACACCTTACTTATTCAAACATATACTAACACATATTTACTCTCTTATACAATCCCTGATACAAGTTCACAATGATCCATACAGCCACTCAACATTCACTGGCTCTTATGCACAGTTATTTATATATGTCAACTCTCACATGTACTGTGTTTTACATATGTACTTACTTTGACATGTAGCACTGAGATATCCATTCACTCACCAATACACTCATGCACACAGTCAACCGCCTATACAGCTGTTTCCACATGCACTTTTGAACCCATACATCCAGTGAATCAACTGCTCACACATCTATGCACAGAGTCATACACCTCCCAGCCACCCACACACACACTCAGTCACCCATACAAATACTTGGGCAACCAATCAATAACCCATATAGTTACTCATATAGCTACTGATCAACACATGCAGCAGTTTACAGTACAACAGACATAATGATGCACAAATTAAGACAGTTTAGTCACTAACCCATGCACTCAGTGAGACACATTTAATCACTCACTCATACAGTCAGTCATGCACCTACTAAATCCTTCATCCAGACACTTATACATCCACTCATTCTTCAATATGTAAGACATATTTTAACTTTACAGAAACATGTTGTCATCAGTGATGTCATTTGAGATGTCATCAGTGATGTCATCAGTGATGTCACTGACCATGTCATGAATGATGTAATATGTGACATGATCAGCAGTGGATTGCGGGTGCGCGACATATAGTTAGTGCAACTAACTATATATGCGAATTTCAATGGTTTTGTGTGAGTAAAATAAGGTTTTGTAAATGCTAATTCCTAACTATATATGGTCTATAACCTATGGTTTTTTCAGTGAATTTTCAAGGTTTTGTAAATGCCTATTCCTAACTATATATGGTCTATAACCTATGGTTTTTTCAGTGAATTTCAATGGTTTTTTAATAGCAAATATCAAAAGCTGTAAAATGTATTCTTCTTTTAAAGGAAAAATATATTTTATATGTATTTAATATAATTTTTTTATGTATATACATTTTTTGAGGGAACAAATTTATCAACTATCATGCTGAAGAAGAGTGTGGGGGAAAAAACCAAAGAGGAGGACTAAGAGGAAAGAACAATCAGTTCAAAAATACAATTGCTTTAAAGCATGAAGTGCTTTTCCACACATTTACATTTAAATAACCCATATTAGAACATACAAAATATCTACAGAGGAGACGGTGTACATTGAATTTTAGACTCTTCATTGGTACCTACATGTTGGCACTTACATCACCCACACAACACAACAACCGGGACGCTGTCACAGATATATATATTTTTTTGAACGTTAATTTCTCAAAATCCACTGGAGCACATATCTTGAGACCTAGCAAAGGCACATCGGGCAAACAGTCTCTACAATTTTGCCAAGTTTCATAGAAATCCATTCAGCCGTTCGAGCTAAAAGTGAGTCCAACAGCCCTATGGAAAACTCAATGTTAAAAACACGTTTTGGGACCCCCCTTTTTTCTCGGCCCCCGCTTGACGAAACCCCCCCAAACTTTCAGGGGACGCTCAGAAACAAAATGTGCCATTTTCCTGAAAATTTCAGACAGTAAAATGTCCAGCTAACTATAACACCACTAAAACTTATAGTTTTTTGAGTGAATTTCAAAGGTTTGTTGAAAGCTAATTCCTAACTATATAACTCCTGAAACCTATGGTTTTTTCAGTGAATATATATATATATATATATATATATATAAATATATATTACCCAAGACGTCTCCTCCAGCAGAAAGAAACTTAGGCAGCACACGAGGCTCGTGGAACATCCACCTTTATTTTCTGTTCAGACCATGGGCATGACGCGTTTCGGGGTTTTTTCCTTTATCAAATGCCCCCCTGGTCGAGTTGTGTCTCTGTTGCTTACAGTTCCACAAAGTTATTTCAATTGTCCGTCCCACCTTCTGAAGTAGTGTGGGTTGCCTGACAAACACGGCATGGAGTCACCTCTGCCTTGGTAGTAACTGCATTTCCCAGCATGCAGCAGTGTATGCATGCCGGGGGTG
The DNA here is from genome assembly GCF_964261635.1 of Lissotriton helveticus. NCBI lineage: Eukaryota > Metazoa > Chordata > Amphibia > Caudata > Salamandridae > Lissotriton > Lissotriton helveticus. The sequence continues at coordinate 943,368,815 of NC_136071.1, forward strand.
ATACCAATTACCGGCTCAATTTTCTTGCTAGGTCAGCAGCCGGTGTGCCATGTCGTCTGGCGGGAACTGTGGCAGTTGTTCTGGGCTCAGGTGATGACTTCCACATGCCTCTCCCCCTTCCTCGCACTTCAGACTGTCCTGGAAAAGGAAACGCCAATAAAGTAGGGGCGTAGCTCATACAGGTATGGACTGTATTTACAGCATTGTCCAAAACAGGCTTGGTACGGGGTAGTTCGAGGGTCTTCCTTTTTGCGACCCCCATAGAACACTTGCGGGGGGTGCACGCCTTGCGTGCAGTTGAGCACGAATGCTGAACACTGGCAACACGCTGAATTTTACCCAAGACGTCTCCTCCAGCAGAAAGAAACTTAGGCAGCACACGAGTCTCGTGGAACATCCACCTTTATTTTCTGTTCAGACCATGGGCATGACGCGTTTCGGGGGTTTTTCCTTTATCAAATGCCCCCCTGGTCGAGTTGTGTCTCTGTTGCTTACAGTTCCACAAAGTTATTTCAATTGTCCGTCCCACCTTCTGAAGTAGTGTGGGTTGCCTGACAAACACGGCATGGAGTCACCTCTGCCTTGGTAGTAACTGCATTTCCCAGCATGCGGCAGTGTATGCATGCCGCCGGTGATACCAATTACCGGCTCAATTTTCTAGCTAGGTCAGCAGCCGGTGTGCCATGTCATCTGGCGGGAACTGTGGCAGTTGTTCTGGGCTCAGGTGATGACTTCCACATGCCTCTCCCCCTTCCTCGCACTTCAGACTGTCCTGGAAAAGGAAACGCCAATAAAGTAGGGGCGTAGCTCCATACAGGTATGGACTGTATTTACAGCACTGTCCAAAACAGGCTTGGTACGGGGTAGTTCGAGGGTCTTCCTTTTTGCGACCCCCATAGAACACTTACGGGGGGTGCACGCCTTGCGTGCGGTTGAGCACGAATGCTGAACACTGGCAACACGCTGAATTTTACCCAAGACGTCTCCTCCAGCAGAAAGAAACTTAGGCAGCACACGAGGCTCGTGGAACATCCACCTTTATTTTCTGTTCAGACCATGGGCATGACGCGTTTCGGGGGTTTTTCCTTTATCAAATGCCCCCCTGGTCGAGTTGTGTCTCTGTTGCTTACAGTTCCACAAAGTTATTTCAATTGTCCGTCCCACCTTCTGAAGTAGTGTGGGTTGCCTGACAAACACGGCATGGAGTCACCTCTGCCATGGTAGTAACTGCATTTCCCAGCATGCAGCAGTGTATGCATGCCGGCGGTGATACCAATTACCGGCTCAATTTTCTTGCTAGGTCAGCAGCCGGTGTGCCATGTCGTCTGGCGGGAACTGTGGCAGTTGTTCTGGGCTCAGTTGATGACTTCCACAGACTGTCCTGGAAAAGGAAACGCCAATAAAGTAGGGGCGTAGCTCCATACAGGTATGGACTGTATTTACAGCATTGTCCAAATTGCTATATATATAATGCATATTTAAATAACGAAGCAAACCACATTCACTGGATGATGTCATCCGTGATGTCATCAGTGATGTCATTTGAGATGTCATCAGTGATGTCACTGACCATGTCATGAATGATCTAATATGTGACATCATCAGCAGTGGATTGCGGGTGCGCGAAATATAGTTAGTACAACTAACTATATAGGAGCAATTTCAATGGTTTTGTATGAGTAAAATGTCCAGCTAACTATAACACCACTAAAACTTATAGTTTTTTGAGTGAATTTCAAAGGTTTTTTGAAAGCTAATTCCTAACTATATAACTCCTGAAACCTATGGTTTTTTCAGTGAATATATATATATATATATATATATATATATATATATAAATTACCTACTGGCGGTCGCCAGTAGGTATATATAGTTAGGATTTTTTCTCTATGGGTTTTTTGAAAATTCTATGTCTAATAACTTTGGCGTTTGTGGACGGAATTGGCTGAAATTTTCAGGAAAATGGCACATTTTGTTTCTGGGCATCCCTTGAAAATTTGGGGGGGGGTCGTCAAGGGGGGGCCGAGAAAAAAGGGGGGTCCCAAAACGTGTTTTTAACATTGAGTTTTCCATAGGGCGGTTGGCCTCACTTTTAGCCCGAACGGCTGAATGGATTTGCACGAAACTTGGCAAAATTGTAGGGACTGGTAGCCCGATGTGCCTTTTGTAGGTCTCAATATATGTGCTGCAGTGGATTTTGAGAAATTAACGTTTAAAAAAAGATATATATCTGTAACAGCGGACCGGGCAGCGCTCCAGTACGCGTACTTTTCGCGCAACGGAGCTTTGTGAAGCGAAGCTGATTGGTTCTCCGGCGTCTGTCAACATTCCAAACAGTCCGTAGCGGCCGCCATCTTGTCTCTCGGTAGGATCGAGAGACAAGAGGAGGCCAAAGCGAAGGGGCAAATGACCATAAGGGGGCATAGTACATTGTCGCTCACCCCCTAGGTTTGATGTGGAGGTTTTAAAAGGGCCCCGCGGGGCAAAAAAAAATAAAAATAATAATAATCGAACAGCTGAATGGATTTGCACGAAACTTGGCAAAATTGTAGGGACTGGTAGCCCGATGTGCCTTTGCTAGATCTCAATATATGTGCTCCAGTGGATTTTGAGAAATTAACGTTCAAAAAAAGATATATATCTGTAACAGCGCACCGCGTACTTTTCGCGTTACGGAGCTTTGCGAAGCGAAGCTGATTGGCTCTCCGGTGTCTGTAAACATTCCAAACAGTCAGTAGCGGCCGCCATCTTGTCTCTCGGTAGGATCGAACAGCTGAATGGATTTGCACGAAACTTGGCAAAATTGTAGGGACTGGTAGCCCGATGTGCCTTTGCTAGGTCTCAATATATGTGCTTCAGTGCATTTTGAGAAATTAACGTTCAGAAACAAGATAAAATTATATGTGTATTACCTAGCTGTTGCTAACACCAGTTAGCGACGGCTAGTAGAAGATAGCGACCATTTTGGGCCCCACTTTGCATGTGAGTGATATTTATCACTAATGACATGCAAAGTGGGCATGCCAAGATGTTAGCGACTGGAAACAGTCGCTAACATCGCTATCTCCTATTATCAACTTTTGGAAATATTCGAGATAAGCGCGAATATCTCCAAAAGCTACCACCTGCCCTGAGCAGTTCTTAGCCATGTTATCCAATGGGAGGTGGATAACATGGCTAAGAGCATTAGCTCGGTAATGCATGAATATCGCTGAGTTTTCAGCGATATTAATGCATTGCGGTCGTTTTTTATCGTATTTCCGATAAACCTTGATAATAGCAAGGTTTATCTGCGATAATTTCTGACGGTAAAAAAATCGTTGCTAAGCATCGTTAGGGATAAATATCGCTTAACTTTGGTAATATGCCCCAACGTCTGTTAACGTTCGATTCGAAGGAAATCAGGAAGTGTTGAAAAACATTGTCTGCGCCATCTTGTCTTTTTTCAAATGCCACACTTTTGTCGTGCACGGCAGCCATTTTAGATGCCTTGACCAGACCCACTCTGTGCACGCTGTCGATCCTTAGCATGGCTCCCCACCCTCGCAAGCATCTCCCCCAGGCAGTGGTCACCCCCGCTCTCTGTCTTATGCATGGGTAATAAACCTCCCCCATCTGCGCTGCTCTTCCCTGAGAATCACACCCTGTGCCCGCCCGACACCTCCCTTTCGCCCTATTCACTACCGCACCCTCTGATACTCCTTTTCCTCTGTGTCCGATTGTCCAGGCTGGTCCTAGGGTATCAGCTAGCCCTGCAGATGTAGTTTATGGCCACAGCTGTAAAGAATCACCCCTCTTCAAAGGAGTTATAGTAGATCAAGGCCCACACTCGATGAGATCCGTCACAGCAGAAGCGTTGCTATTATCTGAAAACCATCCTGTATTGTGATTGGGGAGGGGACCGAGCCTGAAGCGGAAGATTCCAGGGATGACTCTTTGTACATCAAAGTTTTTACAATTATGTGTCACATTAAAAATATATAGCACTCCGACAAAGTAGTAAGATTATAAAACTTTAATAATTTATAAATATATACAAGAAAACAAAAATAGTAATAACATATAAACATTTTTAGGGAAAAACAACGAAGTAGCGGTCGGCTGTGCGAATAGTCCCAACGCAGCACAACGTCCAGATTTCCGGCGTGGGGCGTCGCGGGGGGTGGGTCATCAGTAGCAAACTGTTGTGCGAATAGTTCCAAGGCAGCAGAACGCGCTGAAATCTAGATGACACTAAAGTGATGTCTAGTAAGTTGCCACCCAGCAAATAACGGCATGGGGCGTCGCGGGGGGTGGGTCATCAGTAGCAAACTGTTGTGCGAATAGTTCCAAGGCAGCAGAACGATGGCACCAAGGTGATGTCCAGTAAGTTGCCGCACTGGTTTTGGTATCCTACAATGCTGCTCCGAATAACGGCGTGGAGCGCCCCGGGGGAGGCGGCGTGAACGGGCCTCTCCAGGTGGAGTGTCATCTGTTGTAGTGGGGCGCCCCTTTACCGTTTCAGTTGCCATTCCGTCCGTTTTTGGTCCACTGTGTCAAAAGCCGCAATTCAGCTGAGTTGCGCCCACTCTTGCGGTGCAGCGATAGGCGGCTGTCACAGGACTCTCAAAATGGCGGCAGGCTGTTTCCTTTTTGGGCCTGGTCCACTGAAATGGCCCTGGGACACCTTGGAAATCGGACGCTTGTCTGCTAGGTCTTGGACCCCATTCTCGAAAGCGTCCCCTCCGCCTTGAGAATTCATCAAAAGTTTTGGGGGCTCCGACTCCTGCAGGCTTCTGGTGGGGAGCGGCTGCCATGATTGCTCGCGGAATGACCACGACTGAGCTACGAGATGGTGGTGCTTTCATGCTGACGCCAGCTTCAGTCTGAAACATCCAGAAACAAGGTGGGGCTTTCATCGTTTGGGGAAAAAAAAAAGTTTTCATCCGATGAAAAGTGTTGTTTTTAGGTCACATGATCATGCCTTCCATCATTAGGAAACCAAAAGTAAAATGAACCAATGAAAAGTTTTATAAACAAGTCACATGACCTGTTATGCGGCATAGGGTGTAAAATGCGGAGAAAATACGTTGGTACGTGAGGCGGCGTCAATGTGGAGGCTTTAAAAGGGCCCCGCGGGGCAAAAAAACAAAAATATTTTTTGTTTTTTTTGCGTGGGTAGCGCCCGGTACGCGTACCGGGAAGCGGTCGGAGGAGCGTACTATGAGGAGAAAAGAAAGACAGGGTATAAACATTTTGGCAATTTTGTTATAAATGGAAGGTAGTTCTGAAAAGAACTGTTTTTTTATTCTTTTTCTTTTTTTTTATTTTTTTTATGAATTTTCTGAACAATTTTTTGATTTTTTTTTGGATTTTTGAAAACTATTTTGTGTTTTTTTTGTGTTTTGTAAGGGGGAAATAACAAAAAAGCAGGGTTAGAACATGTCTCAACAGGAGCAAAAAAAAATAAAAACGGATTCATTGTTTTCTCATCTTGTAGCATTTATGATTTTCTCCAGCTCGGTTAATCAAAGTAATACTCTTCTCTCCATAAGCAATAGTTCCTCCACAATATATACAAACTATTTTGTAGTGTGCAAAAGGAGCTTGAATATTGGGGATTATTTCTCGGCCTTCTGGTCCGGCGAATGAGCTTTGACCCCTGTTGGTGCTGGGGATGACATCTGGGGGGTTGGCAGCAAGATCCCTTACTTGTGCTTGGGAAAGATTATTGGGATGCCATCGCTCCATGTGGCGAATCATTGTATGATTGCCAAAGCTGTATTTCTTGTTGGGGTTGCCACGAGAAAGTATATTTTTGCAAATCAAACAAGACACCTGGGGTGCATTGACCTTCTTTTGTCCAGGTGGAATTTTAAAGAATTGCCATATGTAGTGGTCTTTAATATGGCTCTGCCTTGGTGTTTCTGGCAGGAACTGCCTTACTTGCTCTTCCTCCTCCTCCTCCTCTTCGTCCTCATTATCTTCCTCTCTACCAAAGTCCAGTGTTGGTGGTGGTCCTTTTGGTGGTGGTGGTGGTGGTGGTTGCTGAGAAGCACCAGCTGCAGCTATTACAGAAGCCATTGTGAAAAATAGGTCTTGCTCTCTGGAAATAGAAAGTAAGAATGAGGTAAAAAGAAGGAGGGGTTTTCATCATTTGAGAAAAAAAAATAGTTCTAAACCAATGAAAAGTGTTATTTTTAGGTCACATGACCAAGCCTAACAACATTATGAAACCAAAAGTGAAATGAACCAATGAAAAGTGTTATTAACAAGTCACATGACCTCTCACGCTTATGTTACGCGCTGCGGAACACGCCCCGGATAGCTTCCGGGTCGCTGCGCTTCGCGCCTTGGTCCGCGCCCCGGAGCACTTCCGGGTGCGCTAACGCGGTACGTCATAAGACGCATTACGCGGTAACGCGATACGTCGCGCTTACGCGACGCGCCGTGGATCGCTTCCGGGGAGCTGCGTTTCGCGCATCGGTCCGCGCCCAGGAGCACTTTCGGGTGCGCTAACGCGGCGCGTCATAAGACGCATTACACGACAACGTGATACGTCACGCTTCCGCGACGCGTCACGATAATGATTTCTAACGTGGCAGTTGCGCTAACGGAACGTTTACCGGTTCGCGGACCGGGTCGCGGCATCAAATTGAGCTAACGGGAAGCTTCTTACATCATTAGGAAACCAAAAGTGAAATGAACCAATGAAAAGTGTTATTACCAAGTCACATGACCTGCTGTGTTTACGTTACGCGCTTTGCAGGGCCTCCCGGTTTGCTTCCAGAAACCTGTGCTTTGCGACTCGGTAAGCGTACCAGTTCGCTAACGTAGCACGTCATATGACGTATCACACGACAACGCGAAACGTCATGCGGACGGGAGGCGTGATGATGTTGTTTTCTAACGCGGCAGTTGCGGTAAAGAAACGTTTATATGCTCGCGGTCTATTTCGCGGCATCAGGGTCAGCTAACGGGAAGCTTCCCGATTCGCGAAGCGGGAACGAAGAAAAAAAAAATATTAAAAAAAAAAGTTATTAATAAACATATAAAATATATTTTTGGATTTAAAGAAGAATACATTTTACAGGTATAGATATTAGCTTTTAAAAAACCAATGAAATTCACTGAAAAAACCATAGGTTATAGACCATATATAGTTAGGAATTAGCATTTACAAAACCTTGAAAATTCACTGAAAAAACCATAGGTTATAGACCATATATAGTTAGGAATTAGCATTTACAAAACCTTATTTTACTCACACAAAACCATTGAAATTCCATATATAGTTAGTTGCACTAACTATATATCGCGCACCCGCAATCCACTGCTGATGATGTCACATATTACATCATTCATGACATGGTCAGTGACATCACTGATGACATCTCAAATGACATCACTGATGACAATACTGATGACATCTCATTTGACATCAATGACCACATCACTGATGATATCATTCATGTGACAATACAATGCATCTCCTCACATTTTAATATAACCTCTGTTACACCCAGTGTTAAATACAGAGTATAATTTTTGAAACCATTGACACACCAATACTAGTTACTACATACACACTCACTGATTCCTATGTCTACACACACATTCACTCATTCACCCATACAATCATTCATACATACAATCACTCATCTTTACAACACTATCATATGCACTCATACACCTATACAGACACTCACACTCTGCCACTCATCCATGGAGTTACTCACACACCTAGTCAGTCCTGTAAAGAATCAATCACACTTCCATTTTCTAATCTATACAGTTAAACATAGAGCACCTTACATTTTCAAACATATACTAACACATACTTACTCTCTTATACAATCATTGATACAAGTACACATTGATCTGCACAGAGTCACACACCTTCCAGCCAGCCACACACACACTCAGTCTCCCATACAAATACTTGGACAATCAATCAATAACCCATATAGTTACTCATATAGCTACTGATCAACACATGCAGCAGTTTACAGAACAACAGACATAATGATGCACAAATTAAGACAGTTTAGTCACTAACCCATGCACTCAGTGAGACACATTTAATCACTCACTCATACATTCAGTCATGCACCTACTAAATCCTTCGTCCAGACACTTATACTTCCACTCATTCTTCAATATGTAAGACATATTTTAACTTTACAGAAACATACAGTCACTGGATGTTGTCATCAGTGATGTCATCAGTGATGTCATCAGTGATGTCACTGACCATGTCATGAATGATGTAATATGTGACATCATCAGCAGTGGATTGCGGGTGCGCGATATATAGTTAGTGCAACTAACTATATATGGAATTTCAATGGTTTTGTGTGAGTAAAATAAGGTTTTGTAAATGCTAATTCCTAACTATATATGGTCTATAACCTATGGTTTTTTCAGTGAATTTTCAAGGTTTTGTAAATGCTAATTCCTAACTATATATGGTCTATAACCTATGGTTTTTTCAGTGAATATATATATATATATATAATCTTGACACACCCACTCTTAGGGGTCCATTAGGATGGCGGGCGGTAGCCACCGCCAGCCTGGTGGGGGCAATCCACCCGCCATCCTTTCCTGTATTCCCCCCGCCATATTAGAATGGCGGGGGGGACCACGGCGGAGCAAAACACCACCCGCCACATTTCCGCCCTGGTCGCCTTGCGGCCGGGGCGGGAAATGATTAATATGGTGGCGTTGTCTATGAGACACCGCCAGCCATATTACAATGGCAAGCGTGCAATGCCTTTCCGCGGCGGCAATGCCGCCACGGATAGGCAGGCAGTGTTCACTCAGTGAAGGCCCAAGGTGGGTGGCACACGGGGGGGTACCTGTGGTACCCCCCTGCATTTGCATAATCAAAGCGGCAGGCACCGCGCGGTGCCTGCCGCTTTGATTATGTAAATGATGCAAAGCAATTTTAGTATTGTGGCGGGCGGAGCAGAGAGCTTGGCCCGCCACAATACTATGAATACAGGATGTGCCTGCCACTGTGGCGGGCACATCCTAATGGTGCGTGCGGGACCCCCGCCCTTAGGGTGGGCGGTCCCGATTTCCGCCCTCCTAATGAGCCCCTAAGTCTCAGTCAGACAATCACAGACACACTACGACACTTACATATCCACTTAGAGGCCTTCTCCGACACTCATGCATCCACTCACAGCCCCACTTAGACACTCAAGCACCCATTCACCCTCCGGGATACTGGTGTCCCCACTCACAGACCCACTCTGACATTCATGCACCCTTCTTATAGACTGAGTCAAATACTCATTCATCCATTCACAGATGCACTCAGACACTCACATAGCCAATCACAAACCAAATTGAAAAACAGTTAAAATGGAGGCGTGGTCCTTGTTTTAAAAGATATGTTTGATTTGATGGTGTAATTATGTAGGTAAATAAAATTCCGTAGTATCTTGAAAGGATAAGTAAGTAGGCCTGTGATGGGCTCTGGTAAAAACTAAAAAATGTAATGCAAACTTGGATATGCTTTGTATTGTTTATAGTCAACCACACATGCAGCAGTTGATTTTGTAACTAGTATGGTCCTTCTAGAATGTGCTGTGAACCTGTGGCCTACTGGTTCTAGTGGGTTGCTATGGAGACTCTGCTAATAGACTGTGGGGTCTTAAAGAAAATGTTGTCTGTTTTTTGTTGTTTTTTGAGGTGTGTAGAGTGATTTTTTTAAGAATAAGGTTTTTTTTTTTAATGTAGGTTTTTTTGTAAAGTGTAGTATAGATTTAATATAATATAACAAGCTTGCTAAATATGATTTTGGACTCCTGCAATTATCTGTGAATTCACATTTGCGGTCGTGAATAATTCACAAATATGCACAAATACTCTTACATTTTGGGCTGCTTTGTAAAAGTACATGAAAGGGTTAACACATACTAAACATTCAGAGGTGGAATAACAAATCAAAAATATGAAAGGCATGTTTTTATTTGCCGCCTTCAGCAGTATCAGAGAGTGCAAAGTTGAAAAGGTTGCCAATAATGGTTGCTTTGAATAAGAGTGGTGTGCCATTCTTATGCTTATTATTCACATTTTCTGAATATTGCATCTATCTATTAGGAGCCAAAAAAAAGTATTTGTCCAACAAACTCAATTTCAGGTAGTGAATTATATTGAACTTTTGAAAAAAAATAGTTTGAAAAGGTAGATGTTATATGATACACTTTATGGTAACTGTAAGTAAATTAAAGGGCAGATTTGTATGTGCTCTGCTAACAAGACATGCGGTTCAAAATAATACTGAGTTACTTGTGTAGTTGGAGACTCCTAGCCATAGTTTCATATGAAGTGTTTTAAGTGTACAAGCTTTATCCATATATAGGAAACAATTAGTGCTCATGTAGTCGGTCAGACAGAGTTTGAGATATGTATGTATTCAGTGACATACCTATGGAGAATTTATGTATGTAGCAGTAATTACAAATAACTGATTTCAGGGGACGCCTTGCCTTTGCCGTGCTGTGGGGGACTCCATTGCCCAGAATCTGGTGCTCTCCTAGGAGGGAGGTGTCACGCTGCTGCCTGGTGCTTAAAAAGCGCTTGTGACATCCCCTGTGCAGGAAGCCTTGCCATTGCCGTGCTGTAGGGGACACCATTGCCCAGAATCCTGTGCTCTCCCAGGAGGGAGGAGCCACGCTACTTCCTGGTGTTTAAAAAGCGCTCAGGATACCTGCTTCGCAGGACGCCTTGCGTTTGCCATGCTGTGGGGGGGACTCCATTGCCCAGAATCCTGTGCTCTCCAAGGAGGGAGGAGCCACGCTGCTGCCTGGTGCTTAAAAAGCTCTCGTGACACCCGCTGCGTGGAATGCCTTGTGTTTGCCGTGCTGTGGGGGACTCCATTGCCCTGAATCCTGTGCTCTCCCAGGAGGGAGGAGACACGCTGCTTCCTGGCGCTTAAAAAGCCCTTGTGACACCCACTGCATGGGATGCCTTGCCTTTGCCGTGCTGTGGGGTCTCCATTACCCAGAATCCTGTGCTCTCCCAAGAGGGAGGAGCCACGCTGCTGCCTGGCGCGTAAAAAGCGCTTGTGACACTCGCTGCGCGGAAGGTGGCCGGGCAAAGCCCGGGCCAAGGGCGGGCCCGTCCTTGCCGCCATTGACAGGAAGAGACAGGACAGGGCCATTCCCCTTGAAATTTGTGGACAACATACGGCACGAACTCTATACAGTCACCATATTTTCAGCTTTGATCTTCTGTGATGTTTATCGTAGAAATCCTTGTTTGTTTCACAAATCACGTGCTCATAAACTTTGTTTGAATATAGATTAAAGTTTTTACATTGACTGATAACAGCTAGTCCTTAATGCAGTGAGAAGTTGAGCGGTTGTTCCTCTCTATTGTTAAACGCACCGAGCATGGGGAAAAGGAAACTAATGGAGGGGAGTGAAGGTGGGGGGGGGGCAGGGGTACTGTCGGTAGGGACAACAGGGGAAAAAAGGCTAGAAAGACCAAAAATCAAAGAAACAGATCCATACAGGAAGTAACTGTGTCCTGGACAGAATAGATAGACTCATTAGTGAGTGCGAGGGCATTTTAGAGGGTGATACATATGTACAGGCTATAACTACTGAACTACCTAAAGGCTCCTTATGTACAACAAATCACAGCCCAGGTCGACAGCTAACCATCCCTACAATGTTCCATAAGCCGGCTGGAGGCGGAAGCCCAGCAGCCAGAAAGAGTGAGATTACTGATACAGGGGAGGGTAGTCAGGCTCCAAATAGGAATACAAGCAATAACTTTCAGCTACTGGGAGTCATTTCTACTAACAGGTTTTCCCCCTGGTAGATCCTCTGGCAGATCCTCTGGCGGGAGATGGTCTGGACACCTCGCCGCCTGTTTGTCCCTCCCTCAAGCTTATCTCACAGCTTGGTATCAACTTACCCATGGATCCACAGGGAACGCATTCTGTCATTAACAAATTGAGGTCAGAAATAACATCTATGCACTCAATGATTGTGTAACTAACTTCTATGGTCAAACTGCTGGTACAAAGGGCACCTACCTTCACAGAGGCTATAAAAATCAATGTAACTCAGGATAACCAGCCTAGAAACTTATCTCCTCATAAATCTGGATTTGAAACTAAGGGCTCATCTAGTGAGGTCCCCCCCCAGTTGCGTTGCCGGTCTATGTCAGGAACAGAAACAAACCTGAGGTTTGGGCCAGGCCACCTAAACGTGTCCAACTCAAAACTAGACCTGGCATTAGCAGTCAATAGGCGATGCTCTCCATTAAGTACAGGAAATTCCCCACACGATTGTCAAGAGCGTAGACTTACCATGCCCAATTCCAACTTGTCACAGGCCTCTACAATCTATATGGTAAATGTCCTTAAATATGTTACCATCAATAACACAGAAAACGCAGATTCCCTTACCAATAAAGCAATACACTGGATCACTCACGTGAGGGGCTGTCGCTCAGTTATACGCAAAGATATTATCAGTGCAAGAAGACTCACCTCACAAACCGATCAATTAGATTGCATTGAGTTAAAGCTCAAAGGATAAGTTCTTGCAGAAAACATGTTAGCATTAGAATTTCGTACATCGCCCCCGGATCACTCTTCCTTCCAATTTAGACGCTTCCCACTCACAGACCGCTGTGGACGTTCTTCCGGGCAACAACAACTCCTTCATATAGGGTCTTCCACTTTTGAAGCCAATGATTGACTCCTGCTTTATAACAAACAAGGGAACCCTCTAGGTAATTAAGGACCTAGGGTAACAATTTTTTAAGAGAAAATTGGTCCTTAACAATTCAATTTAAGAAAGCAGATGAATTATAGTCAACAATGTGTACTATCGGCAAAAAGAGTATCCAGCCGGACACTATATTTAACCCCTTTAAAGCTAGTAAACAAACCTCCCCAGTGCTGCGCTGTCCATTATCCAGTGCTGAACTGGACGTCCAGCGGTCGCACGCAGCACTGGGGAGGTAGTGCCCGTGACGACCGTTGGCCGACGGCAGCACTTAAGGGGTTAATCAATCAAAGCGATAAGCCATATTGTAAACACAATTATAAAGAGGGATACACTCCTGTATCCAGTACAACAAGAAAAAGTGAAAAATGAAGAAAGAAAAAGGAAAATACTTTCAGGCAAAAAGGAAAAAAGAACGCATGTATTTCAATAAAGTTTAAAACAAAGCTGTCCTAAATAGTAAACACACGAATGGCAACACAATGGAAAACTTGCGTGTAACTATTATATGTCGACGGCGTTTCGATCCTTAACAACCAAATACAAGGATCATCATCAGGATTGAGCATGGAATGCCTGAAGATGGCTGGAATGCCAGAAACCGGTCCTCGGAAGCTTGTTTCCGGTCCAGGGAAGGCATGGCTTGGCAGTTTCGGGCTGGACTGTTCCCATGCGGCACAGGGTCAACACTGATTTGCATATGGCAATGTCTGAACTGGGGTGGCAGAGTGGGCTAAAGAATGGTGATGGATTAAACCCAGATCTGTTGACTGGGTGTGAGTGCTTGATTGGTTCAGATGCTCCGTCCATCACCACCCCCTTTTGTACCATCATTGTCATAATAGCAGAACTGTACTCACACATCTCAAATTACACATGAATAACAGTTAACAGCAAAAGATAAGTTTGGACACTGGAATGCCAAAAACAAAATAAAAATAGCTTTATTCAGCATGCAGACTTCAAGTATGAAAACAAAGGCCAATGGCCAGTACAGATGACCATGATGTGGGCCAGCACAGTGTGGCTCAACCAAACTTGCTTCATTAATGCTTCTGCTAGATACATCCCCCGGAAGGGGCATCTAGGGGACATGCCAGGTACCAACATAAAATAACTAGGGTGGACTGGGTTGGTCCTTGGGAGGTCTGGGCTCAGGATTAGGGTGTTCGGCTCAGTTAGTGGGAGGGCCGAATGTAGGGGGTGGGCTGGGCTTCATTATTTTGGGTACTTTATGCCATTAAAGGCTGAACAAGTGACTAGGGAGGGGGGGACCTTTTTGCCTTTTAATTTCTTCGCGTCGAGGTACTGGGTATGATGGGGAAGATGATGTTCTGGGTTTAGGAGTGTGTGGGGTGGTGGCGGGAGATTTACTTTCCCAGATTTCTTGCTGTTACCTTTGAGTTTCAGTAGGGGGCAGGCTAGGTGTTTTGGGGTGAATGTTGAAGGGTATAGCAGTGCACACGGGTTTTCTTTTTATGTTTGGGAGGGGGTTTGTAGGTTTGGGAAAAAAAGAGGTCAAGGGCAATGAGGTGGAGTTTCTGGGCCGATTGGGAATGAGGAAGTCGCAAGTAGGGAGTTTGGAGGCAGAGGGTAGTGATGTATGTTGCATGTCTGTGTCTGCCGGTGTGGTGCCTGTCGTGAGTGTGTGACAGTATGCTATCTGCCTGTTTGTCTGTATGTGAGCCATGTGGTGAGATGGGTGTTATGTCTGCCTGAAAGTCAGTGGATGTGGAAGTCAAGGTGTCTTGGGTCTGCTGAGTGCTTGTGTGTCTATCTGTCGCCTTATGCCACCATCAAGATGGAGGAGTCATGGAATAGGCTATTTCACACGGTTCACACTGTTACACATCTGTCCATTAGCAAATGAAGCAGTTCTAAGTGTCACATGTATAACTCATATAGAGGTTACACAAAGAATATAGACAAAAATGCTTGTCCCCAAGTATTGTGTCATGTCAGCACAGTGCAACAAGCAAATGTACTGTAGGCAGATTGCAACACTTTTAACCGTTTACTTTGTAAACACAGTTTATCACACTGCCAATGTCAATGAACTAATATTACTTCGTGGACATGTAGAATCATTGTGTGGCCACAATTTTAGTGCACAACATTTAACTTGACATCTTTTGCCAACACTATTTCTTATCATGTACCTCCTGCTGATGTTCACATCTCACAAGGACAAGTCAGCCTATCTCTCCCTGATAAATATCATCAGTTACATATTGTCCAGCTTAGATGCCGTTGTGTTCTTCACCTGAATATATATGCCTTTCTCAGATGTCGGTGAAGCCCCATTTCCAGATATCTGATTTACAGTGCTAAACCATAGTTTTATTTGCACACAAAAGTTATTGCCCCTTGTAACAACCGTCAAAACCATTGGGAATGTGTAACTTCCACTTCCATGGATGTAACCCTCCCCATACAACCTAACAACTACTTTGTTTGGTACTCACAGACATCTGTTGTCAACTACTCATAGTCCAAAACCTAGAATCTGCTCAAATTGAGATAGGATGTATTCTGTCACTCACTTATGGTAAGGTCCAGTCTGACATGTGACAACAGTACACATAAATCTGCATATTGCCAGCTGCTACATTGGACAAAAGATAGCGCCAGTGCTGTTTGTTAAATGTTTAACACAGCTCAATCTCCACTCACCAAGACCTGCAATTAAACAGTGCCTGCTGCCTGGTTGTATTGCATGGCATGTCACAGTCAAGTTCACAAGCATCAAATAACACAAAAGTTTGCTGTCTCAATACAGAGACCATGGCAAACAATGATATTAAGGATGAACTATGTTGAGCATCACAGAATTAAATAAATGGTCTCTTTCCTGCACATTGTGTTGTCATGTGCCCGTTATACAATTGAATTGCACTACTGGTAATACCCAGCCTCTTTTAGTCTTACATCACCCTGATTCAAGGTACCTAACCAAGCAACAATAGCTATTGTTGCATATGCTACATGTTACAGATTACATGTATCTCGATTGTCACAAAATCTAAAAGTCATGACACTTGCTGCAACGTGTGTTCATGCATGGTATTGTAAAAAGTTCATCGAGGCACATACTCACCCCTTCCTTGCTACTGTCTGGCTCTCAACTGCCCATCGAGGTCAGGATAGGCGACTACCAGGATGCAATGCATTAGGGGGGGTCCGGGTCCGGCACACGCCCCTCCTGCCTTGAGGTGCCAGGCCCAGCTGGACTTCGGCAATCTTCTTCGCCCAGCTTCTCAGGTCCTGCTACATGTTGCGGCAGTGGCTATTGCGCCAAATGTTTGACTCATAGGCAACGCACCTTCCGGGCGATGGTCCTCCACAGGAACACCTTCTGACGGCATTGGCCTCTAAGAATGATATGGTATCGGACACTTAGTGCACATGCAAGATGTTCATATCCATGTACTTTGTCAAATAGGTCTGGAATGGCTAGCACAAACAATATTCAAGATAGCAGACTGCACTACACAACACTGCACCTGTTGTCAACATATTTCATGACACATTTTCATTTTCTTTTAAGACCACACTCTAACCTGACCTTGCCCTAAGGGACCATGCAACACCTCTCACTACCCTGTGGATGGGAGAACAACACAGGTGGCATGAAGCACCATAACTGCTAACCTCAGCACACCTATGTCTTTGGCAAAAGGGAAGTGTAGCTTTTTGGCCCTGGACATAAACCTAACTAGTAGGGTAATTTACTAATGATTACACTGTCAATAACACATTGTTAAACATGATCTATACATGACCTGAATAGACAATATGACCTATACACCTGGTCACCTTCCTACATCTGACATGACCATTTGTAGGGCACTGTGATTTGCCATGTGAGGGCTTGTGATATGACTGATATAATGCTGATACGGCATCATATGTGTGGAGTTGATGTTGTGACTCTATACAGTAACAACTTAACCACATATGCAAAAAACATTTTACATTCACCATTAAAGTTAGTTTAGCATTGGCTTCACAAGCAATCATACTTTGAAATATGACACAAAACAAGGCATCATCATGTCAAACTGATGTGTACATGCCTAGCTATTACACCATACAACATTTGTGGTTGATGATGAGATATTTATATGAGAACAGTGCTATAAGGTCCAGAATAGAACTGTCCATCACATTTGCATACACACTACTAAAAATTGGCTACAGATTCAGATGTGTGTCTCATTGCAACAATCTGCCTTATGTGCATGGTTAGCTGACATTTGAAATATGCATTCTGTATGAATTGTTCTCACCTCCTCCTCTGGTGTGCCATACAGCTGCTTGTACATGGGAAGGACAGTGTCCACCAGCATCTTCAGCTCCTCTCTCGTGAAGGCAGGGGACTTGATCCCTGTACAGCAAGACATTGTAGCTCCCAAAGAATGTGAACAGCAGCAGAGAGATGGGGAGGTCTGTAGAAGTGCAGGTTCTGAAGGCAACTGATCTGTTTAGCAAAACGCAAGGCTTTTATCTAGACTGCATAGGCGTTCTTCTGTGTGGGCAGTCAAAGGGATAGGTCCCTGTCGGATGCATTTTCCAAAGTTGTCGAATGGATTCAATTGCTGATTGACACTCAGCCAACTCAGCGCAGTTGAAAATAGCCAGCACTCCGCGACGAAGATTGCTACATTAGCAGTGGAAGTTTACCGCATCGGTCTTCACTGCAGGTGGATGCAATCAGTGAGCCACAACTGTCACCATAACATGTTACAGCCCATGGCTGTGTCCACCTCGGTTCGGAACCTCCTACCACACTATTGAATGAAGGTCCAGTTGGTGACAAAAAACTTGAAAATGTTGCTGTTGGGTACTACACCATGTCTGGATGCACTATATTGTGTGTTAAAGGAGCATAGAAATCAAATGCCCACATTCACATGAAGATGTCACCTTGACAGGACCCTGACACACTTGTTGGTAGGCTAAACCAACATGAAGGTACACAGTGCAGTTTCTGATTTTCAACTTTCTCTCAGGCAATATGCAGCCCATGTCCATTAACATGTGTAAATACACCATATAACAGTGTTGGAAGCCACTGTTACCCAGTGTGCGATTTGTGTGCTGTCCAGGTGGTAAGGGTGTGTGTCAGATGTACCGTATCCTACCTTCCCAGGCCTATACATCTTAAATTCAAGCACGCTACTCAGGTATTGAAACTAAATGGGACATTGTAAGTGCTCTTTGTGTTCCATACTTAAGTGCACATCTGCATATTAAGAAAGATGTACATTGTCAAGGCGTTGTGTATGTCATTATATGGGCAATGCAGAGATGACAGCATGACCGTATCCACCATGTTACATTTGACTGCATGAAGTGCTACTTGAAACTCAAGATGTATGTGGTGTACATGTTGCGATACACAACATGATACTACTGTGTTTGACAAAACTCGCCCCAGTCATTAGACATACCTAAGTCATGTGTTCTTGGCTTGTGAGATTTTCAATATGTCCTACTTGCTTTGCATCAAAAATGTCTTTCACTAGTGATATGAGTCAAGTATACTTTCCTTCGTGTGTAACTATATATTTGAGAAATAATCAGAAATGTCATGTATGCAGTGTCATGTATACTGCGGTATGTTTAATATATTTCTGTTCTGTGAAATATGGTTTGCACAGTCATGGACTGCCATATGTGGTTACTTGGGATGGATTAAACCCAGATCTTTTGACCGGGTGTGAGTGTTTGATTGATTCAGATGCTCCGTCCATCACCACCCCCTTTTCTACCGCTTTTGGCCGCCATAAGTGTGGCAGGGTATGCTCAGACGTGAGTCCCTTGCTCACTTTGCCACTGGATTCAAGCAAGCCGGGCTGAAGACGGCTGGAATGCCAGAAACCGGTCCTCGGAAGCTTGTTTCCGGTCCAGGGAAGACATGGCTTGGCAGTTCGGGCTGTACTGTTCCCATGAGGCACAGGGTCAGACTGATTTGCATATAGCCATGTCTGAACTGGGGTGGCAGAGTGGGCTAAAGAACGGTGATGGATTAAACCCAGATCTTTTGACTGGGTGTGAGTGTTTCATTGATTCAGATGCTCCATCCATCACCACCCCCTTTTGTACCGCTTTTGGCCGCCATAAGTGTGGCAGGGTATGCTCAGACGTGAGTCCCTTGCTCACTTTGCCATTGGATTCAAGCAAGCCGGGCTGAAGACGGCTGGAATGCCAGAAACCGGTCCTCGGAAGCTTGTTTCCGGTCCAGGGAAGACATGGCTTGGCAGTTCGGGCTGTACTGTTCCCATGAGGCACAGGGTCAGACTGATTTGCATATAGCCATGTCTGAACTGGGGTGGCAGAGTGGGCTAAAGAACGGTGATGGATTAAACCCAGATCTTTTGACTGGGTGTGAGTGTTTGATTGATTCAGATGAAATGAAATGAAATGAAAATGCGTCTTATATAGCGCGAAGTAGCTGCCCGGAGGCGTCCAAGCGCTGGATTGCATAAGAAATTGTGGGTAGTGAGACTCATTAGGCACAGAGAAGGAAAAAACTATTTATTGAATAGAAAAGTTTTCAGGTGTTTTCTGAATGAGGTTAGGTCTGAGTTAGACCTTAGTTGGAGTGGTAAGCTGTTCCACAGCTTGGCAGCGTTCACAGTGAAAGAACGACCGCCTGACCTAGCCCGGTTGACTTTGGGCACCGTTACAAGATAAGCACTGGATGAACGTAGTTGTCTACTGGGAAGGTATGGGGTTATTAAGGAACGGTTAATCAAAGGGCCAGTAGCCCAGAATGACTGGTGGGCAATACAAAGGGATTTGAAAGTAATCCGGTCTCTCACAGGGAGCCAATGTAATTTTGCCAATCCAGGTTTGGCAGAGGACCTACGAGGGATTTGGAGTAGAGTCCGGGCTGCACAGTTCTGGATTACCTGTAACTTCCGCAAAGTGAAGTCAGGAGCTCCCAGATAAAGTGCATTTCCAAAGTCCAACCTGGAGTGGATCAATCCCTGCACTACAGTCTGTCGAGCTTGGAAAGGTAACAGGGGGAGAATCTTCCTCAGCATTCTAATAATGCCAAAGCAAGTGGCAGACAGCTTAACCGCTTGATGGTCCAGCGTTAGGGTTCTGTCCAGCCAAATGCCCAAGCTCTTAATGGCATCCTTTGGTATTGGGGGGGGACCCAGACAGGCCGGCCAGATGGAGTTCAGGGAGCATGGGGCCGAACGTCCTAACATCATAACCTCTGTCTTGTCCCCATTGAGTTTGAGACAAGACAGGGTCATCCAGTTGTTCACTTTGCTCAGACATTCAGCCAGATTGACTATGGCCGTAGGGTCCTCAGCCCGCGTCAATGAGACCACCAACTGGGTGTCGTCCGCATAGGTAACGATCTTAATACCATATGGTCGGACGATACCTGCTAGCGGCCTCATATAGACGTTAAACAACGTCGGGCTGAGTGAGGAGCCCTGTGGGACTCCACAACCCAGGGGTTTACTGGTGGAGATGGTATTACCCTCAAAAACCTGAAATGTTCTGTTGGACAGAAATGACCTGAGCCACTTCAGCGCTCCTCCTTGGATCCCGATATCTTGAAGACGCTGTAGTAAGATCTCATGGTTTACAGTGTCAAAAGCGGCACTTAGATCGAGGAGGATGACTGCCACCGATCCTCCCCGATCTAAGATGCCTCTTGTTTCCTCCAGAACTGATAACAAAGCCGCTTCCGTCCCATGTTTGGGGCGAAAGCCGGTTTGTGAAGGATCAAGTAATTGATGTTTTTCCAGAAAATCAGTTAAGAAGTTATTAATGTGCTTTTCCAATATCTTACTAATCCATGGGAGCAAGGAAATGGGACGGTAATTGTTAAAATTATTCACGTCCATATTAGGTTTTTTGGCGAGAGCCCTCACCATCACCTGTTTCCATGCTGGAGGAACCATATTAGTAGAGATAGAAGCATTTAGGACCTTCAGTATGACCGGACAGATGGTATGGTTGACTTCCATTAAGGCGCTCGGAGGAGCTGGATCGCTGGGGGAGCCCGATTTAACCTGCGCCATTAATGTGGTCAAGGGATCCAGGTGTAACATAGGAAACTCATCCAACACTGGTGATGAATTGTCTATTATACCCTGTTTAGGGTGCTCCGAGATTCCACCTGGGGCATTTGGGAGAGTGATTGGGAAGGCTGAGTAGATAAGATTCACTTTATTGTGAAAGAAGTCAGCTAAGCTGTTACATCGGGCTTGTGGGTCATCACTGTTAATAGGGGCCTGGGGAAGTTGAGTGAGTCCTTTTACTATCTGATAAATCTCCTTCGAGCTGGAGCTGGCTTCAATGATCTTTTGTGAGTAATAGTGAGTCTGTGCCTTCTTTATTGCTATTTTGTAATCCCTGATAGATTTCCTGTACAAAATTTTGTCAGGATTGGTGTAGTCTAGACGCCATTTTCTTTCTAGCCTTTTGCATTTACGTTTGACATCTCTGAGTTCCTCCGAATACCAAGGGGCTGAGGTCCTAGATCTCTTTGCCTGCATTATCTTAGATGGAAGTATAATATTCAATGATGTCGTTATCCATTTATTGAATTCTTCATTAGCTAACAATGGATCTGCACTGATCAATGGGATAGTAGCTTGTAACTCGTCAGTCCATTTGTCTGAGGGAAGTTTGGACCAGTTTCGGGCGAGTCGTGCTCCTGGGTTTAAAGCGGGGGGTTTATGTGTGTGCCAATTTAGAGGGACTAGGCAGTGGTCTGTCCATGAGAGCACGATCGGAGGTTTGACCTCTAAATTTGAACAGTTACTAAATATGGGGTCCAACAGATGACCTTTCTCATGTGTGGATGATCTAACAAGCTGTGAAAGCTGCAGAGCGGACAAGTCTGCAATGAGCTCTTGGGCCACATAGTCGCCTAGGTCCTCAAAATGCATATTTAGATCGCCCAGTAATGTGTAATTGGCAGACACGGAGGCTGTCTCTGCCACAGCAGAGGGTAAGGAGTTTACAAACTGTCTGGGCGAGCCCGGGGGGCGGTAGATCAGTGCTCCCGAAAAATTGGTGTTTGGCGAAAGTTCCAGACTAAAGGCCATACTTTCACAATCTAAAAAGGGGCTAGGAAGACAGCGACAGGAATAACAGTCTTTAAATATTATTGCTAGGCCGCCACCTTTCCCAGTTGAGCGGTCTAATCTTGCTATTTGGTACCCTTGTGGGAGGGCTTGTATTATATCAGGCTCAGAAGACGTGGATAACCAAGTCTCCGTAAGAAATATTATATCTGGGGTAAGTTCGTCCAGTAGCAAAGAAAGTTCTGTTTGATGCTTAGGTAACGATCTACAATTAAGAAGAAACATCCTAAACGTATGCTGGGTTTTTGTAAGAGAAGTGGCTTTGAGAGAGTAATGGCAGTGCGGGCATTGAGTAGGCAATTTCAAAGGGTAAAAAAGATGATTACATACTGTCTTGACAGCTGGTCTTAGCTTGCATAGTTCAGCAGAGCTGTATCGTCCAGGGATTCTTAGTGAAGGGGCAGGGGTTGTGGCCCCTGGACCCGTATGGGCGCGGACGGGCGCAGACGGGCTTGCCTTCGGCGCGCCGCCGGCGCGCCCGCTGCGCCCGTCCGCTGCGCCTCCGGGGTGGGTGCTCCATTTTTATACTGGCGAGGGCGTGAGGGCGGGAGGGGCTTTGCACTAGTGTGCTATCCCTCACCTCGCTCCTCACCCAAGATGGCGGGCCCTAAACAGCGCTAACTCGGCTGTAAGGGGGCGGTCCTGGCAGATCTCCCAAGCAAAGTGGGTGGTTTTGAGACTGCACCCAAGGAGAAAGGCGCGCTATCCTATGGCGATACCAACAAGTAGGATTCAGAATTTTTAAAATCAATTTCGGCGCTAAATGAAAATACAGTTTTAAAAGGTGCAACATAAAATTCAATAATGCAGCGTTCGACTCTCTCGCAGCAAGTCCCGGCTTTTCGCCTCAGGACAATGAAGTTCCCAAACACACACCACACACAATAGCAATCATTGGGGGCATGGGCGGTAGAACTTTTATACTAGCCAGGGCGTGAGGGCGGGAGGGGCTTTGCACTAGTGTGCTATCCCTCACCTCGCTCCTCACCCAAGATGGCGGGCCCTAAACAGCGCTAACTCGGCTGTAAGGGGGCGGTCCTGGCAGATCTCCCAAGCAAAGTGGGTGGTTTTGAGACTGCACCCAAGGAGAAAGGCGCGCTATCCTATGGCGATACCAACAAGTAGGATTCAGAATTTTTAAAATCAATTTCGGCGCTAAATGAAAATACAGTTTTAAAAGGTGCAACATAAAATTCAATAATGCAGCGTTCGACTCTCTCGCAGCAAGTCCCGGCTTTTCGCCTCAGGACAATGAAGTTCCCAAACACACACCACACACAATAGCAAGATGCTCCGTCCATCACCACCCCCTTTTGTACCGCTTTTGGCCGCCATAAGTGTGGCAGGGTATGCTCAGACGTGAGTTCCTTGCTCACTTTGCCACTGGATTCAAGCAAGCCGGGCTGAAGACGGCTGGAATGCCAGAAACCGGTCCTCGGAAGCTTGTTTCCGGTCCAGGGAAGACATGGCTTGGCAGTTCGGGCTGTACTGTTCCCATGAGGCACAGGGTCAGACTGATTTGCATATAGCCATGTCTGAACTGGGGTGGCAGAGTGGGCTAAAGAACGGTGATGGATTAAACCCAGATCTTTTGACTGGGTGTGAGTGTTTGATTGATTCAGATGCTCCGTCCATCACCACCCCCTTTTGTACCGCTTTTGGCCGCCATAAGTGTGGTAGGGTATGCTCAGACGTGAGTCCCTTGCTCAGTTTGCCATTGGATTCAAGCAAGCCGGGCTGAAGACGGCTGGAATGCCAGAAACCGGTCCTCGGAAGCTTGTTTCCGGTCCAGGGAAGACATGGCTTGGCAGTTCGGGCTGTACTGTTCCCATGAGGCACAGGGTCAGACTGATTTGCATATAGCATGTCTGAACTGGGGTGGCAGAGTGGGCTAAAGAACGGTGATGGATTAAACCCAGATCTTTTGACTGGGTGTGAGTGTTTGATTGATTCAGATGCTCCGTCCATCACCACCCCCTTTTGTACCGCTTTTGGCCGCCATAAGTGTGGCAGGGTATGCTCAGACGTGAGTCCCTTGCTCACTTTGCCACTGGATTCAAGCAAGCCGGGCTGAAGACGGCTGGAATGCCAGAAACTGGTCCCCGGAAGCTTGTTTCCGGTCCAGGGAAGACATGGCTTGGCAGTTCGGGCTGTACTGTTCCCATGAGGCACAGGGTCAGACTGATTTGCATATAGCCATGTCTGAACTGGGGTGGCAGAGTGGGCTAAAGAACGGCGATGGATTAAACCCAGATCTTTTGACTGGGTGTGAGTGTTTGATTGATTCAGATGCTCCGTCCATCACCACCCCCTTTTGTACCGCTGGGCACATTGTGATCTAACACCTACTGTGTTAACACTAGACACAAAGGTATCAAGGAAGAGCCGTGAGACAGCCTCCCTTCCACATGCCCTTTACTGACCTACAAACCATGAAAGAGATGGATGTGATCAGAAAATACCATCTCAATAAGGCGACAATAAATGATTTGTGCCAGCAGTTGGCACCTTCATTGGGTGCACATCGCTACTATTCTACATCACTGATGCCCAAAGTTAAGGTGATGGCAGTACTGTATTTTTTGGCCATGGGGTTGTTCCAGTACACTATGGCAACATCTGGCCGAATGTCCCAGCCTATGTTTAGCAATGTACTTTGGGTTGTACTGCAGGCATTGACCAGACACATGAACAGCTACATCAAGTTTCCAAAACCAGGGGAATTGACCAATATCAAAGCTGAATTATATGGGTTTGGGCGAATGCCATATGTCATTGGAGCAATGGATGGGACACATATTGCATTGATTCCACCACATGCCAATGAACAAGTATATCGGAACAGGAAGCACTTCCACTCAATCAACGTACAGGTGGTAAGTTTGGCAGATATGAGTACTTCCCACATCTGTGCCCAATTTCCCAGATCAGCCCACGACTCGTACATTCTATGGAACAGAGTCATACCCCGTTTGATGACTCAACTACTTCCAGAGCAAGCCTGGCTTGTTAGTAAGTACGCTTTTTAATGATGTTTGTTGTGAGTGGTATTGTGTGTCTACTTAGTAAATGTTTTCTTGAAAATTGTACTCATGTCTATCTCCCATTTAGGAGACGCAGGATACCCCAACCAGCATGGTTACTGACGCCATTGTGGAATCCAGTTTCTCCAGTAGAAGTCTGCTTCAATGAGGCCCATCAAAGAACAAGGTGGACAGTGGGGTGGGCCTTTGGGCTCCTGAAGGATAGATTCCACTGTCTTGACAAAACTGGAAGATCCCTACAATATTCTCCTGGCAAGGTGTGCCAGATCACCTTTGCCTGCTGCATGCTTCACAACCTGGCAATTAGGAAATACGTTCCTCAGTTCACCTTGCCATGTCATCAACTGAGGGGAGTTTCTGAGTTGTGCCATCACCAGGCATATGATGAGGTGTCCGATTGCAATCTGGTCATGGAATGATCCGGAGAATGTCTGGCACATAGTTTAAGAATACATAACTCGTATGACACCTGCTTGCAGTAATAGGAATAGAAGTTGCAACAACACCAATGGACTTTCATCGCATTGTGTGTACTTGTTTTTGCAATGAGTATACCTCATGTGCTCAGAAACAATGAGGTTGTGAGGATAGAACACAATAGTTCCCATTCATATCACCTAGATGATAAATTTTTGAAAACGTAATGTAGCTGTAGATAGGTGTCCTCATTGTATGTTACAGTGCAAGTGCAGCCCAACTTGTTGCAATGGGACCTTTTCATACTTGCCTGTAGTACAGTCCTGTGTGCTTCTCTTTTGTCCACTGACTTGTATGGCATTTATGGTGTTTGGGATCTGCTATCAGGTGTTCACAGAAAATAAAATGTGGGTTTGCATTGAAGTTTGCATTGTCTGATGTAGCTCATCCAAATGTTTTGTCTAGTTGTTTGAATATGACACACTAGTTTGGTGGCATAGATTGTCGAGCGGGATGTCAACTTTTGATGATTGGTCATACAAATGACTATCTGTGAATATGTATTGTGGACTAAAGTTTGTGTGATACACCGAATCTGTATGACTGTCTGATGGTGCTATGCTTGATTGACTTTGGGCCACTTAAGTCACAATCTACATGTACTTGTTGACCTAGGATGATTACTCTTTCTTCAGAGTGCTCCCATGACACTCACAACAATTTGAGATAGATATCAAAGACACAACATGAGCTGGTATTGATGTGCAAAGGGTTAATAGGTGATGACACACAATATGGATCAGTGATCAAAAAAATTGAGAAGTTGACAGTGTTGTTGGTTGAAATCCAAGAAGTCATAGCCACAGTTATCAGAGTCCAAAGTCCAACAGTACTTCCATCTGATATGGAACATTTGGGATGAATAGTCAACAAAGTGCACGGTTAGGACAGGATATCAGGTGCGCTGTTTTTTACTTTCTGGCTGGGGGTTGTGCATTGCCATCCGACCCTCCCTTATCTTTCTTTGGGTGACCCACCCCGCGTTATGGGGCAACAACTGCAAGCTCCTGGGGTAATGAGGATTCTCTACCAGACTCAGCGTCACTACCTGTGGCTAGCACAGATGTTGATGGCACAGCTGGAAACCAGCTGTTTGGTGACGAGAATCCACATGTCCGCTCTCACCACCCCTTCCACCCACGGGCTGGCATGGTTTGTGCCTGCACAGTTGAAGAAGATACTCCATCCTCACTGACTAGGTTTGTGTGCATCAACTCCAGACTAGACTGTGTAGCCGTGATAGTGTTGTTGGCCGTGGTTGATGGTGTATCTGATGTGGTGGGGGTCAGCTGTGTGTTGGTAGACTAGATGGGAGATGTCACAGTGGAGACCGCTGGATGTGTTGGTGCCATCTGCTGAGTCAAACCCGATGGACCAGGCTCCTCATCCCCGTCCAAGGGTAAGGGAGAGTCTTCTTTGCTGGGGAGCTCATTCAAGGTTGGAGTTTGAGCCTGGCTCTTTTTTCAGTCTGCATCGAGGTGTTCCCAGATTGCCCTGTTGGTACAGAAATGACACTATGGAAATTATGTGATTATACATTATACCTCAACTGGTACACATTGAGAATATATCTGGATGCAAAAACCATGTTAGATGGATGATTTGGCACCTATCCCCATGATGGTAGCCTTTATTTGGCATAAACAATTCAAATTAATCACCCTTGCTACTTGCTGTTTTGCTCTCAGGATCCACGTCGTGCACCCTGCTCTGGTGTGTCTGCTGGGCGGAGGCGGCTTCCGTGAACAACTCGCCGGACCAGCGCGCCTGAGGCAGAGGAGGCGGTTGGGCACAGGCTGCTGAGAGTGCTGGGAGGAGCGCGAGAGAGGCGTTGGGACCAGCGGGGTTGCGAGTGCCAAGCAGGGACTCCAGTATCCAGGAGCCCCTGCGCGCCCAATCAGTGACACCTGGGCTGCTCTCCCCGCTGGCCACGCCCCCCTGCCTATCAGCCAACCAACAAACAGGCCCTGTGTACTTTGGCCTGCGTAGTAGCCGCTACGCGGGAGCGTGCGGGAGCGCGCCGGGAGAAGCCCGGGACAAGGGCGGGACCGTCTGTGGCCGTCCGGGGCCGTAGGAGGCCGGGCTGGGCCACGTCCCTTGCCCCTCAAAGGCGGTGCATCACACGGCCTGGGTGAGGCCCTGTACCGATCCTCAAACCATGTCTACCCGCTCTGGCAAACTCATCAGGAGTGAAGGCGAGAGAGGATCTACTGCTGGGAGCCCTGTGATTGGAACAATGGACCGCTTCATTACCAGGGTAGCAGCGGTGATAGAAAAGGAGATAGCGATGTCCGAGCGGCGCCTATCTGAGATCTATCTCCCCTCAAGACGATCATCATTGGGGGCTGCTGCCCAGTCGCTCACACCGACTAGTGAGAAGGCTCACTCTGTTCCCCTACCCGGTGCTTCAGGTGTTACTATAGACACTATAGATACGCCCCAGTTGGAGGAAATAGGGCAAAATATAACTAGGTTGGAAAATCTGGCTACGTCCATCCCCTCTGTTTCTGTAGAAGATGGTGACCTTAATTCCCTGTATCCAACTGTAATATTTAAATCCTTTAGTGATGCTATTAGTGTCCCTTCTTCACCAGAATCTCCTACCCCCACACTAGTCTCATTAGACGGGGTCCCAGAAGGTGCTTCTGTCAACATCCAATCTCCCGAAACTAGGCAGGACAATAGTCCTAAAAGTAAAAAGGCAAGAAAACGTAAAAAGGGTAGGCTTGTTAGGCAGGCCGCACTTTACCAAAGAGTAAGAAGGCATACTGGACAAGGTATGAGAATCACAAAGGCTGGGCTGTTAGAGAGTGAGGGCGGCATAGAAGGGCCTGCTGTGGACTCCCCTACGGGGACTTGCACAGATGTCAATATTACTAACGTTCCTGCCCTTGCTGACCCTGTAACGCTTGAAAATATCCTAGAGAAGGTAAATAGTCTCCTGAGGCCTCTTTTAGCCCAGGTTAAGGGCCTGGGGGTGAGGATTGACAAATTAGAGCAATCAACCCTTGACGGACTCCACTCACTCAAAACTACAATTAAGCAAATAGTTAGAGTGGGTGAAAACCGGGACATTGGTGCAAAGGGGAAGGAACCACCTCCTCAGAGAGACCCTAAGCCCCTAAACTGTTCAAAGAAGGTTGATCCTAATAATATAATAACTTCATCTTCTAAAACTTCTCCTCCTCCCAAAGTAGGGCTAAACCGTAAGGACTCTCCAGCATGCTCTGTGCATGTCGCAAGTAAACCCAACCCTATCCCACAAAAGCAGCCACTGACAACCAGAGGCAAAGTGGAAGATCCACAAGTGGCTGGTACATGTAATAAAACTCAAGGCCCAGTGATAGGGAAAACTCCCAGATCTAGGGTTAAGTCTACAGTCCCGGCTCCCACTCCATTGGTCCCCAGAAATCCTGTGCGTCGGATCCCGCCTGTAAACCTCCCGCCAGACTGTCAACCTTTTGTTGCTGTGATGGTAAATGTCCCCCCTCTAAAGGAAGGCCAGATGGAAAATCACCAATCACTTAAGAACAAGTGTATCCACTGGCTGAAGGCATATAAGCCTATTCCCTTGGACGTAGATGGGATTATTTTAAGCGTTCGTAGAGTTGGGTGGGTAGGGCAGGGGAGAAAAACACAGGAAGGGGACTGTATAATTATAAATTTTCAAGACCCTAGAGTAGTGCCCTCCATTTGTTCTCCTATTAAAAACATGGGGGCTCCAGGGATTAAAGTGGTAGACTTATCTTATTTTTACCCTAGGCAAGTTGTAAAACTAACTGGAGAAAGCCAAATCTCCCCTGGGCTGGGACACATTGGGGAGGTTTCCTGGGCAGGGAAAATGGGAGGCACGAGGGCTAATCACGTGTGGGCGCCAAGCTCGAACTGACTGGAACTTGGGAGTAGAGCGTACCCAACAGGAGAATTGCCCTCTCAAATCCTTTTGACTAGCGGGACGCTAGCCACTAAAACTAGCATCCATGGCCCCTGCTCCCCTAAGATATCCATGGCGAGGCCCATAGACGAGAATACTCTTGCACCCAGAGACATTCCAGCTGTGACGGACCTGGCTTTTAAGGTTTTCAGCTGGAATGTCGCAGGGATTGCAAGAAAGTTGGCCCAACCGGATTTTGCTGCTTGGGTTGATGAGCACTCTGTGTGTATTTTTCAAGAGACATGGAGTTTGGCCCCGGCCCATAGGGTGGGATTCTCCTCCCATTCTGTCCCCGCTCAAACCTCGGAAACAGGGAGAGGGCGTCCCTTGGGTGGCCTCCTTATCTGGGTTGCTGCCTCTCTAGATTGTAGAGTAGAGGAGTTCCCCACAGGCTGCCCGGATATTCAAAACATCACCTTAACAGACCAAAGGGGGAGACTGGTCCTAAATATTTATAATGTTTATGCTCGTGGGACCAAGGGTGGACGGAAGTCTCCTGTAATATCTCTTCTTGAGACCATCCTAAAAAATACTCCTCACAAGATGCGTACTTTGGTTGCAGGAGATATGAATTGTACTTTCGAGCCCTTGGGCTCGGACGTAGCCCTTGACCAAGATGAGGAGGATGCTAGAAGGGGGATTCCTGTATTGGAAATTTCTCCGATCAGGAGGTGGTCAGAAGTGGCGCTCCAGCTATATTCCTTGTGTCTCGAATTAAACTTACGGGCAGCAAATGGGAGGACAAATTCGGACAGGGTGGGGGCCCACACTTATAATAGACCAGGGCACACCTCGAGGATCGATTATTTGTTGATAGACGTACACCTATGGCCCCATGTAAGGGACATGCTGGTGGTCCCT
Organism: Lissotriton helveticus; assembly: GCF_964261635.1. Classification (NCBI taxonomy): domain Eukaryota; kingdom Metazoa; phylum Chordata; class Amphibia; order Caudata; family Salamandridae; genus Lissotriton; species Lissotriton helveticus. Next base: position 943,398,990 of record NC_136071.1, read on the forward strand.
GCGACTGAAAGCGATCATAATTCGCTTTCCCTAAAAATGGACCAGTGGTGGCGCCCTAGAGAAAAGGGATATATTACCCCGGTACCTGCTCCTCCCGACGAGTCTGAAGTCTCCCCTTGTGGGAGAAGAATAAAATGGGCGAAATTGGTCCTCTCTGAGGCAAGGGTAGGGGAAATTTCATCTCTCCTAAACCTCGCAGTGGCAACCCTTGGGTCCCCTATTGAAGGAGTGGGCAGAGCGAGTGGGCTGTTTGTCGCCCTGATAGAGGCGTTGACTAATGTGTTTACCCCATACTCTAGTAAGCCGGGCAATAAAAGATCTATAAAGCCCGCTGATGGATGGTATACCCAATCATGTAGGGCGTATAAGTCAAAATTAGTGGAGGCTGTAAAGTTTAAATCCTCCAGTGAGATTCAGGTCGCAAGGAAGACCTATAATAAAGCCCTTAAAAATGCTAGGAGGGAGTGGGAAGATAAGTTCTGGGAAGACCTGCTCTTAGCGAGTAAAAGTAGGGACACAAGGGCTTTCTGGAATCTTATAGCTTCACGGAATAAACCCGCTGAAACTATGAGACCCTGTAATATTCCGCCCCAAAATTGGGTAAATCATTTTGGGGCGTTATACCTCCCTCCAGACGGGGACATGAACATGGGGGTAAACTTCTCACTAGTAATTGAACCTCAGTCCTATGATTTCTTCACCCCTGTAGAAATTGAGGGGGTCATAGGGTGGGTAGCTCCCCGCAAGGCAGCGGGCCCAGATGGCCTCCCGGGGGACTTAATGAAGGCTTATCCCGTAGAATGGGGAAGGGTGATAGCTGCTCTCCTCAATGACATCATGATGGGAGGAGCAGTACCAGAATCTTGGAAAGGGGCAGTGGTGGTCCCAATTTACAAAAAAGGATGTAGGGAAACCCCGGGGAACTACCGCCCAATAAGTTTGATAGACTCCACCCAAAAGATAGCTGGTAAAGCTATTCTCGGAAGGATCCTCCACTGGGTGGAGGAAAATAAAATCCTATCAGACTTCCAGGCAGGCTTCCGGGCAGGAATGGGGACAATAGAGCAGGTGTTTAGGTTGGCACTATTGGGATGGAAGGTGGTGGATCTAGGTAGGGGTAGTCTTTACTTGGCCTTTATAGACCTGAAGACTGCCTTTGACCTGGTCCCCCGGGAAGAACTATGGAGGGTACTTTACAAACTGGGATTGCCCGATTATATCTTGTCCCTCCTCATTAGCCTCCATGCCAATACCTATGCACAGGTTCGTTGGGGTAAAAACGGAGAGGTCACTGAAAAAATACCGGTGTCTAGGGGAGTAAGACAGGGTTGCGTCTTGGCGCCCACCCTATTCTCACTTTATCTAAATGGGGTGGTGGAATATCTCCAACAAGAACCAGCCGACGCCCCCTGTCTTGGAGGAGTCCGGATCCCCACCCTGCTTTTTGCGGATGACACGCTTTTGATCTCGAAGACTCCCCAAGGCCTCCAGAAACTCCTAACGCGCTTCCAGGAGTTTTGTGCTGCAAAAGGGCTAATAATAAACGTGGACAAAACTAAATACTTAGTCCTAAACCCCCCACGGAAATTGGGCCGCCCACCTATGCTTAACTCTGTTGCCCTAGAAAAAGTATCCGAATTCGATTATCTCGGAATTCGGATCACGGATAGAATGTCCTGGGGAAATCACATAGATAAAATGGTCCTTAACCATAAGAGAGTAGGAGGAGCTCTTATGAGGGAGTACCGGGCCTCACCGAGGAGATCGCTTACCCCGGTAATTGAAATTTACAAGACCAAGGTAGTGACATCAGCCTTGTACGGGGCTGAATTGTGGGGCCACTCCCGATTGGACACTCTGGTAACAGCTGAGACCAAGCTTCTGAAATCAATCATTGCCATCCCCCTGAGCACCCCATCTGTACCTGTGCTGTTGGACACAGGCTGCAGAAGCATTAAGGATCAAGCTCTGCTTCGCCCTCTTCTTTTATGGACCCGAATCTGGAGGGGCGAGGAGTTAAAATCCTATGCTGACGGCCTGAGGGAAATTATGAGCCTGGGGGGTTGGGCAAAGATAAGATGGCTAAGGGATACCAAAAACCTGATGGAGAAAATTGGTTTGGGAGACTACTGGTCATCGCGTTCAGCTCCGCCGAAAGATGTTGTAAAGGCCCTTTTCTGGAAATGGGTCGCGGAGCAACTCATTACAAACTCGAACCATTGTAAATCTACTGCCGCCTTTTTACTTGTTAAAGACATCGTGGCATTTGAACCCTATTTGGATTTAATTACTCTTCCCCTTGATCGTGCCCTTTATTTTAAATTTAGAGTTGGTTCTCTACCTCTTGGTGCTCTGGTATCTAACTGGAGCTCCACGGCCCGTAAGTCCCCGAATTGTGCCTGTTGCCCAAGTAAGATAGAGTCCGTTGCGCATGTACTGTTTGAATGCCCGGATTATGCAAGGCCTAGGGGCACTTGGTTGAAGCCCCTTTGCCGAAATATGGGCACACGTAGCCACTTAACAGCTCTACGTATCCTAACCACGGACACATCCCCCCTGATTGTATGTGGAACTGCAAAATTTTTAAAACAGTTTTGGCTTATTCGTTGCAAGAGATTGTCAGTAGCGATTTAATTCTGTTTAGCTAATTTATCAGCGGACAATCTATGTCCTTTTATCCCTTTTAAATGTGCTTTTTATACTGACTTCTTTAAGTGATGCTTTTTGTATAATTGAAAATGTTTGTATTGCATGTGTGCTTATAAGATATCTTGCATATCGAATAAAAGCTTTTTGAATTGAATTAATCATGATGTAGATTATGGTCTTGCTCCACATCTGTGCTGAAAAAAATTGGATTGTAACATGTCTACTGACATTGACTTGTCCCTGAGACTCTGTAGAGGGCTCTTGAGGATTAGTGAGCTCAACATCTACAAAATGTGCAATACATACATACTCATCTATTATTAATGTTCTTTGTTATTCATGTGTGCTGTGCATGGTCTATGTCTCACCAGACACATTGAAGTAACAGCCTAACCCGAACAGTTTGTGCATATTCTTTTTATTTTTTTTTACATTTTCTATTTGTCAAAAAGAGATACATCAAAATATTCTGATCCACAAGAACTAAAAGTGGTAGTGGGAGAACAGTAAAAAAAGAAAAAAACATAATTTACAATACTCAAATTCATAACCGGTGATCGGTATTTTACACATACACATAGAAATGCCAAGTAAAAGAAAAAAAAAGAGGCAACACACACACACACACACACACACACACACATATATATATATATACATATATATATATATATTTATATATATATATATATGTATATATATGTATATATATGTATCTGTATATATATATATATATTTATATATATATATATCAGTTCACCTTGAGCCATGCATCCTCTAAACAGCCCCATATAGAATTACATTTTTGCAGAGCACGTATTCCCCTTACTTTAGCTAGAGCCTTCTCTCTTTCACCAATTTCTCTCACTATTGCCCACCACTCAGCCACTAATGGGGGCTTAGGTGAAATCCAGGCTCTAGCTATTACAAGTCGAGCTGCTACTAACATTATTGCAATTACAAATGTGTAGCTTTGGCTATCCTCTTTATAGCCCTGCATCCTCTCAGCCATCGGAAAGCCATAATAATCCTAATTCAGGACACGTAACAAACATGTGGACCAAATTGGCTGCATATAGCCCACATTTGGGGCACTTACAATGCGCCCCTCCAAGTGTCCCCCCTTGTACGCCCCCGCATCGGGACCATCTAGCTATCTTCTCTAGTGTAAAATAAAGTGCACAGATCATCCGGAACTGTTGCAGTCGTAAAGTAACCGAATGTAACAATCATTCTATAACGTCAAATGCCATCTTGACCCCTTCTAGAGTGACATTTATCCCCAGAGTCTCACTCCATCTTACTGCTAGTTTTTCGCAGCCATCCACTCTAAACTGACAGAGGGATCGGTACATCATGCTGATTGCTACCTGCGCATGCAAATACTCCCATATCACTGTGCTAGATACATTTTGCAGTACAGGGTGTCTTGTAAAATAGTCCCTAAGATGGAGGTATTTAAAAAACATCCGCTGAGGGATAGCAAATTTTAGCTGCAAGTTCTCAAATGATCTAAAACCATTACTATCAAATAGTTGACCCAAATACTGAACGCCTTACTTTGCACACTTCTGACCCGCAGAGTCCTGAAATATCACAAACAACATTGAGTTGCCCCAGAGAGGAAGTTTATCATATATAAGAGAGATAGAGGACCTTACTAGAATGCCCTGCTAGATGTGCACACAGTCCCTGATGACCTTGAACCATACCCGCTTGAAATAGTTGGGGTCATTGATGCTTTATAAAAACATATGCCTCTCAGGGCAAAGAATGAGCCAATGCCAGAAATCCAATTTATCTGGATTCAAGAGACTACACAAACGGCTGACAAACGCTGCCCAATAGTACATTTTAAAATCGGGCAATTCTAAACCCCCCCGACTATATATGAGTTTCATTATTCCAATTGCACGTCTTGATTTTTTTGTACCCCCAAATAAAACTATTCAGGACCTCATCTAACTTGTTCAAAAAAGAATTAGGGATACGCAGTGGAATTGAGCGGAATAGGTACAGAAACTTTGGTAGCATCTTCATCTTAATAATATTGTACCTGCCCAAAATACTAATTGGGAGTTAGGGCCAACTTTTCAATTGCTTGGTGGTACTTGCCAACAAAGGATCAATATTTAATGCATGTATGTATTCAATCTCAGAAGATATACAAATCCCTAAATACATAGCAGTCGGGCAAACCCCTGTAACAGGATGTTCAGGCTGAAAGTTAAGGAGCACTTGTGTTTTATTAGCATTCAGCTTACAGCCCAAAAAAGGCAGAATTTCTTAGCCTCTGCTTCGAATACCATGTATTGCGAATGCTGAATCGGAAGTAAAGATGGCTATGTCGTCTGCATACGCGGTAATTTTCATCTGCCGCTGCCCTATGATCTAGGAAACAGGAAGATGACCAAATAGGTTGTTGGACGATTCTTTTGCAATACCTAGCCAGTAAATCCTAAGCATGCATAATTTATTTTGCATTACTTTTCAATTTCAAAACATTATACATGAAAACATTTCGTTATCACTACCTGCCTGGACCACTATAATTTAGGAAACAGGAAGATGACCAGATAGGTTGTTGGACGATTATTTTGCAATACCTATGATCAGCGGGATTCTCCGTACTTTAGCTTGAAGTGCCTTAACAAATGGTTCAATATAGAGGGCAAAAAGCAGGGGAGAGAGAGGACATCCCTGTCTAGTAGTGCAGCGGATTAAAAATGGAGCCGTAATTTAGCCTGTTTTCTACAATACAGGGCTTGGACCCACTTGAGGAACGTTTCCATTACTCCAAATGCTATAAGTGTTGCCCACAGATAGTCTCAAGCCACCTGGTCAAAAGCTTTATCTGCATTTAATAAGACCATGCCAAGGTTCATCATAAGCTTCCCCACAGCATCGAAAACTGCCACCGCAGTGTTGACATGAGCGGTGATATCTCTCCCCTGTATAAATCTATGCTGCTGGGGAGGGAGAAACCAGACCGGCCTTCATAGGAGCTAACCGAATGGCGAGTATTTTGGCAAATACCCTAGCATCTGCATTTATTAAAGAGATCAGCTGGTAGGAAGTATACTCCTACGGTGCCTTGTCTTTTCTTAAGAAAAAGACGATATTAGTGATGGTCCATGAGTCTGGAACCTGGCTGCATATTCCAATTTGCTGGACTACCTCTCTCAACAGCGGAGACAGCAAACTCTTACAACTCTTATAAAACTCAGCTGAGATAGCATCTTCCCCAGCTGCCTTCCCCGGTAGTAGCCCCCCATTGCCTTCTCAATTTCCTCCTACATAATTTCCTGCTCTAATGAGAGCAAATCTTCCTTCATCAGAGATGGAAGGTTATTCTCTTCCAAATAGTTCCAGCCCCGCCTCTTGGGGATATAGTTTTTGATAAAAGATAGAAAATTGGTCAGCAATATCCTGAGGGTGCCTATATAGTATATCCTTCTCCCCTTTACTAAATGTAACCGCCGTTTTGACACGGTTATCAGTTAACTGATGAGAAAGGGCCTTCCCAATTCGGTCTCCATATTCGTTATTGTAGTGTCTTATGTTATATGTTGTACGCAGCTACTTTCTTCTTGAAAGACCTATTTATTGCTACTCTTTCATCTATCAAAGAGACATGCAATGCATCTTGATCCGCCGCACCATTACGCACAGCTTTGGCATGACAAAGTTCACTGGCTATAAGCCTTTGAAAGGCCACTTTACCTAAAGTTTCTCGTTCCTTGTTCTACTGCCAGACATACTACTGGGTAGTCCCCCTGATATATTCTTTCATTGCATCCCATCCTACACAAGGAGAGGCTGACCCTACATTGTCGTCCAAATAATCCACTAATGTTTAGCCCTATAAGATAATAAAAACGGTTTGTGATCTGATGTTTGTTTTAAATTCATGTGATTACGTCTTATGTGTTGTTGATGCACTGTGATTGTATGATATTGATACACTGCGATTACAACACATACAGAATTATGGATTTTTGATAAATAGGAAAAAAATGATAAAATAATATATAAAACAAATAAAAACATAGTTTTGATAACAATCAACGCACTATGTTGTTTAATCAAGTGTAAGATGTCCTGACATAATTTCATATATTCATGCTTGTTACTAACTTGTTTTTTCTCTTGACGTAATCTGAGGGCACACCTCCATATCAGAGCTAATCAATATGCTGTCTGAGACCCATGCCATATCAATCCTGGAATACTGCCGGTGTGGGGAAGAATAACATGTATATCCTCGTATAGCTGGGAATAGGGAACTCCATGCATCCTGTAATGAGTGCAGCCGCCCTAGTTCCAAAATTGAAGCTCTCACCTTCACCATTCTAGGGACGGACACCCAACTTGTGGAATCAAGAGCATAATCCATTACACAATTGAAATCTCACATAATTACTTGCTCGCCCTGCAATTCCAGTAACTCCAAAACGGATGCAATCAAAGACGGCCGGTTCATCAACATTAGGGCCATATACTGCACAAAACACATATTTTATACTCTTAATTTCAACTTGCGCCAAAGCCCACATCCCCCTTTGGTCTGCTAGACTCTTAAGAACTCTACAATCCAGTGTCTTAGACACCAAGATAGCAGTGCCCCTCATAGACGCATTTTGTGAGGAACAAGGTACTATTTGATAACCATGTTGCTTAAGGAGGCCTTTATAATTATACGCTAAATGTGTCTCCGTAAGAAATGCAATATGAGATTTATATGCTTTAAGCTCTTCCCGTACCAGTTGCCATTCTGATCCTCTATTTAAACCTAACACATTCCAAGCCAAACACCTAATCATTGCCATGTCCTTTGGCGTGTACACCAGCTACCATATCTTTTAAGTATAAACCCATTATCTGATCTCCACCCATGTTTATATACCATTATCCTGCTCCCCGCCATTCTCCACCTCCAGTCACTTGTACTCTTTTTTATTTCTTTTTTTAAAGACCTCCACACCCCTTGCCTCTCCAACCCCTGTGCCCCTTACACAGCCACTCTCACCCCCAGTATCCTAAAGAAGGACTCATCTTCCCCGAAAACTGCTGCTGCAGATGGCAGCTGTCAACTCACTACACCTTGAGAGCGGCCTCCCGTCCAGTCCCTCACCCACCTCAAAACTCCTTGAGAAAGAAAAAAGAGCATAATCATAAGAAGAGAGAAAATATACCAATGTACCTAATAAACATCACTGATCCACAGTTAAACACATATCAGCCTTATTATTCTTAAATTCTAACTCTTATCTGATGCTCTAGCCGCCTGCCACTGAATCAGAGCTTGCTTAGCCTCCCCATCCATCAGAAAGAACTGTGAGTGTCCATCCTTTATGACATACAGTCAAGATGGCTCTTGCAGAAACACCTGGGCACCTTCTGCCTTTAAAGGATCAATATGTTGTCTTATCTTCCATCATTTGTCTATGGTGACTCTGCTTAAATCTGATCTAACAAAGAGGGATAGGGAGTCAGCTAATACCTGGAGCTGGGCCTAGCCTTTAAAAAGATTGCCTGCTTTAACACAAAATTGCGCCAAAAACTTAGGATAGGTCTGGGATACCAAGGATTGGATCTCTGCAGGGTTATAGGCAACCTGTGTGCTCTCTGAACCTGGCAATCCCGATCCCAATCTGCCAATTCCGTGAAGGCCTCTTGAAACAACTGGATGACATAAGTGAGAGGATCAGAGCCCTCCTTGCCGTCGGGTACCCAAATGATCTTAAATTGTTCCGGCGTTGCCGGTTTTCCAAGTCTTCTATTTTAGCTTGGATGGCAAGCAGCTGCTCGTTGTGGGATTGTACTGTTTTTTCAGTTGCCGCAATAGTATCTTCAGTCTCTGCGACCCTTGTCTGTAACTCAACGATATCCCTTGTTAGTACCCCCACCATGCTAGTCATCCCATTCAGTGACTGTTGAATACTGAGATTATCAGCGCTGGCTACGCATAGAGATCCTGCGCCTCCTGTCTCTGCTCCTGTAATGCATGCAGAATTGCAGACAATGATGGCTCTTTGGCTATGTTTGGTGATTGTCTTACAGCCATGTCTGCCCCTTCCCAAGCACATTCAGCATTTGGTAATCAGGCATAGTCTCTTCTTCAGACCGGGTACCTGAATCTATTGAAGCCCTTTCAGGACTGCTTGTCATTTTAGTATTTAGCCCAATTTTTGAACCTGAACCAGACATCTGCGAGATCAGAGATTTTACCTCTTTCTTCGATTGAACCCATTTTAGGAAAGGGCTGCCCTCTAAATTAGCTTTCACACATGTGCCAGACTGTTATGCCAGTTGCTTCCATACATATCTGCAGCTTTCGTACGCAGCCTACCTGCCTTAGGTTGCTCACTCTTACTTCCAGGAGAGAGGCTAGACCCGTGTTATATGCCCCCTTTTTTTCTTGTAGTGATGTCCAGTACAGGTGGGTTCCCTGATTTTACTTCAGTGAGAGAAGGTAAACAGTCCTTAGTCCCTTGTTCCCACTGGTATCTAATACATCCAAGTCCTGATCTGTACTAAGAATAATAGCAGTTAGAGATAGGGCTCTTCTCATTGCCTCTGTTCTGGTTACTGCTCCCTGCAGGCGCAGTAGCGCCAAGTCTATCAGATTCCAAAAGACACCCATCTTCCTCTGGTATGCACTTTTTTTCCACTGCCTCCCCTGTGCCTTGCATTTCATAACTGTCCATGGTTGCCTCATTCACAAATTTATCCCTTTCTACATTCATATCAGCTAGCATCTCCACTAGAAACAATGTATCAGTGACTTGAGCTCCTTTCCCGGCCGGCCAAGTATCCAAAATGAAACTACTACTGGGAGATCCCTCTTGTGTTACATTCTTGCCAGAAATCTCTGCATACAAATAGCAATTGAAATTGCGTCAGCTGTTTGCTCGGTCACCTCCCCTGATGAGAGCAACTCGGATGCTTTTCCCAATTGTAACAACCATTATGTCAGTTTTCTGAGCCGTGATGGGCCGCCTCTTACTACGTTTCTTGTAGCAGTTATGTAAATGTAAATGTAAATGTATGTATACTTGTAAAGCGCACTGCCACCCCATCTCAGGGCATCCTGGCGCTGTATACCGTTTGTGGAACCCATCCTGGTTTTCCCTGTGAGATGCCCCCTCCAGGGCACCCCCCAAGGTGAAGCCAGGCATTCCAGCGCTGTTGGGGCCATTGTGGAGATTAAACAAGCTATTGCCCAGAGTTGGACCCATGATTAGAGTAGGCACCGAGGCGAGAATGATCAAGTCCACGGACATTGAGCCCAAGACCCTGCCGCATCGGGAATTGAACCCTGGTCCCGGGCCTGATCTCTGCTTCAGGGTCTGCCGCTTCTAACCAGTGAGCCACACTTCTCCACAGTTATGACTGTGTCTTCTCAGAAGGAGGTCCTCCTTGTACACCAGAAGTCTTAGTTGTATGGGCTGCCTTTGTGTCTCCTTTTGGTGGAGCCATCTCACTTGCTGGCGAAGGTGCTGAAACTGTTGCGAGACCAGCAAGACCCATCCAATGGAGCCCAGAGAGACAGGGGCCAACCAACCAGCAGGCGAGCCACGATGATAGCTAGAACCGTGGGGCACTCCTTGCTGCCGATCCAAGCATCCGTGCCTGCCGCGGTTATATGTACGTAAGTAAACTTTCTTATTACAATCAGGCTTAAGATCAACTAGCGTTCTCTTTCCCCATTTCTTAAATGGTTCTTAAGCCATGCTCAAGCGGCGGCGAGTAAAGCAAACAGGAGCCGCTCGCGGTGCATGTGAGTCTTGGCAGCTCTAGTCCGCCATCTTCTTTCCTCCCGTTTGTGTATATTTCCATATAATGTAGTCATGTTGTGAGTGATGCTCTCATTCTTTTCTACTCAAGAGACTGGGATACCTAAGCCTAGATAAGGATCCGTGTATGTGCATAACATTGTGTAATCACATCTCAGTGCATTTTACCTTACACTCCGTAGTGAAATGTAAGGTAAATGGTTTTGGAGGTACATCCCAGGTGATTGTTTCTGTGAGCTTGTATTAGAAGCCCTTCTGGGATATATGGTCAGTTCAGTGAGTAGTCCTACCAGCCAGCCCATCTAGGCCCATTGCTTCCTGTCAGTGAGGGTGAGTGCAGTAGCAAGATGGCTGACGGAGGGGGATGTAGTTTGGAGTGGAGAGCATGTTGGGATGTGTGGTCTTTTCTGACACTCCTCCCCCTCCCCCCACTAGACTTATGACTTCCTGACAGTGAAAGTGAGTGGGGTAGCAAGATGGCTGACAGAGGGGGATGTAGTTTGAAGTGGAAGGCCTACTGGGATGTGTTGTCTTTTCTCACACTCCTCCCCCTCTCTTCTACTTAACCAATGAGTTCCTGCCAGTGAGGGTGAGTGCAGTTGCCATATGGATGACAGTGGGGGATGTAGTTTGGAGTAGAAGGCCTGCTGGAATTTGCTGTCAGAGCATTGAGAACTCCTCCCAGCCAGCCCAACCAACCCTCCTATTGCTTCCTGCCAGTGAGGGTGAGTGCAGTAGCAAGATGGATGACTGAAAGGAATGTAGTTTGGAGTGGAAGGCCTGTTGGGATGTGCAGTATTTTCTGACACTCCTCTCCCTTAACACCACTTGACCAATGCCTTCATAACAGTGAGGGTGAGTGTAGTAGTAGGATGGCTGACAGAGGGGGTGTAGTTTGGAGTGGAAGGCCTGCTGGGATGTGTGGTATGTCTTTTCTAACACTTGTTCCTTCCCCAAACTTGACCAATGACTTCCTGCCAGGAAGGTTGAGTGCAGTAGCAAGATGGCTGACAGAGGAGGATTTCGTTTGGAGTGGAATATCTGCTGGGATTTGTGGTCAGTGCAGTGAGTACTCCTCCCAGCCAGCCCACCTGGGCCTATAACGTTCTGCCAGTGAGGGTGAGTGCAGTTAAAAGATGGGTGACAGGGGATCTAGTTTAGAGTGGAAGTCCTGCTGGGATGTGTGGGCTTATCTGGCACTCCTCTCCCTTACCACCACTTGACCAATGACTTCCTGCCAGTGAGGGTGAGTGCAGTAGCAAGATGGCCGACAGAGGGGGATGTAGTTTGGCGTGTAAGACCTGCTGGGATGTGTGGTCTTTTCTAACACTCTTCCCTTCCCCCACTTGGCCAATGACTTCATGCCAGGGAGGGTGAGTGCAGTAGCAAGATGGCTGATATAGGGGGATGTAGTTTGGAGTGGGATGGCTGCTGGGATTTGTGGTTAGTGCAGTGAGTACTCCTCCCAACCAGCCCACCCAGACCACATGTGCCTATTTCTTCCTGCCAGTGAGGGGTAAGTGTATTAGCTAAATGCCAGACAGAAGGGGATATAGTTTGGACTGGAAGGCCTCCTGGGATGTGTGGTTAGTGCAGTTAGTTCTCCTCTCAGCCAGCCCAGCCAGCCCACTTGGGCCTATTGCTTACTACCAGTGAGGGGAAGTTACAAGGAGAGATGGCTTACACGTGAGTCTGTTGTTCTTAGGGGAGTTTGAGAGGCTGATAGTAGATTTGGTTCTTTCCTTTAGGGACATATCATTACATGATGAAGTGGTTTGCATTACATGCCTGGTAACTACTTACTCTAGTTAAGGTTAGGTTTTTGGAAATGTTGGCAGATGTTGTTGGTGTTATGATGGATTATATGGGTATACACTGACAGCCTACATGTAAGCATTTGTATATATGATTGTTTGGATAATTTTGGATGTTCAGTGCAGGTAACCTGGTTGTCTGCATTGGTTACACATCTACAATACGTTGGCTACTGCTTCATTTCCAAAAAGGCATAATTATAAAACTTGGACCATTGCAATTCTGTGTGGTAAGGTGTTATGGTTGGCTTGTGGCTGATGTTTGGTGGTCACATACTAGACTCCATTCCTTCTGGTATGCCAAAAAGCAGTAAAGGGTGTGGGTGGCATGGGAGGGCCACCACCAGTCCGCTGTGCGACCCAGTGGTTTCTGTTGACTATGATCTTGTCCCTCCTCCTCATTGTACCACCTCTTCCTGATATCCTCACTTGTATACAGGGTGCTGGCTACTGCGTTCACCTTGTTGACTATCCTGTTCCACATCAGGTTTTTTCTGGGTGATGGGAGTTTGTTAGACTTGGGTCCCAAATACCTGTGACTCTACTCTGAGGATTTCATGCACAAGCACTGTCAACTTCTCATCTGAGAAATGTGGTTGACTTTTTTTGTCATTGTGAATTTAGTGAGTGTGAGTGTGATAGTGATGAGGAGGGCAGAACAACAAGTAACCAAAAAAAGTCAAATGTGCCGTGAATTATGCAATTGCGGTGCGTGAGGGTGTGAATGGATGGCTGCAGTGTATGTAAGTAGAAACAGCAATGTGCTCTCTCAGACTCTGCAGGATTGTGGAAGCAAAGGATCATGGTCTGGTAATTTATTTTCTTTTATAGGTGGATTGGTAGGTGTGTCTACTCCTTGACTTGAAATCAGCTGTGTAGCTTTGGGCGGGGATACTATGGTTGGTGTTATAGTAGTTAACGTCAGTTTCTGTGATTTACACTTGCCATGTGGCAGACAGGCCGCCATGGAACCGCTACCATGTCCGTACATCCAATGCATTTGTGCATTCAGAATCCCTATAGAAGAGCCTTTCTGACTGACGTGGCCAGATCAGATTAATTTCTGACCGACATGGCCGTGTCGGAGTTAAGTCCGACAGACGCTGTCAGAAATTGGCTTGCTACACATCATAATACGGCAGTCAGAGACCTTGCGGTTGAGTCAGTTGGAATCTCACTGCGGCCATTTCAGTCAGACGGTCATTCCGACCGACATCATAATCAGACCCTTAATGTTTTAGACATCAATCAGCCTATCGGGGTGATGTCTTTAAAAAGTTCTACAAAATTGAAGAGTCATCTTATCTCCCAGAAAGGAGTTAATATAACATCTGGATACTACACTGCCTAATTAAAACTAAAACTGGATGGACACAATTCAATGACAGGAATCTTAAATACCAACCAAAACTGCCTTTCAAACTACAGAATTGTAACCTTTTGTTTCTTCAACTAAACCTCTATGTAATCAATGTGGAAAAGAGAAATGTATGGGATTTTGGGCACATGGATCATCAGTGTTTTACACATCATTTGGCCTACCAGAGATGATGTTTCAAAGTATCTCCAAAATGTAAGTGGGGGTTATATTTATTAGCAGTATTGTACCAGGCATTATATTAAAACAAATATTTTTACGATATGATGTTCAGATTAGCTTATTAACTATAGGCAAAACAACTGATTGACGAATTGTAGTGAGTGCAATGCATAGTATTACTTATTTATAATCATGTGCTGTGCATTTTATTTCTATAATCCGTTCAATGGTTTTTCCCTACTGTTCACGAATGAAGCTTCATGTAGTACATTGTTTATGGAGTAAATGTATGACAACTGAGAACAGTAAAAAAGGGAAAATTAAATGCTTTACTATATTGTGATGTACTGTTACAATATAGTCAATGTGTACTGCTATGTTTATGTAAATGTGAAAATTATATGCTAACATATATTCTTGTTCTTTTTCAACCATATTTGGAGTGCTATGTTTTTGGATGTCTCTAAATAGATGTTGTATCACAGACATATTTGTTAAACATAACCCTTGCAGAGGGCTTTTATGAGTGAAGAGCAACTGTATGCCTTGTCACTAGTTTGTTTTGCCGATGATCTAATTATTACTTCAGTGTAGTTCAGCAAATTTACACTGTAAAACTATAAACCAAGGTGAAGTCTTATATAGTCACAGACACATTCACAGGGACACTGATTACACAACTCATATAACCAGTCACTCATCCATTTAACCACTCACTCACCCATTAACTCACTGACACAGTTAGCAACACACCATCTCACTTAAGAGCATATCTTTTCCTACATGATTTTACTTACCCATACAGATATTCATATACTTAGTTATTTCTTAATACAGCTTATAACACACTCCCTGAATCACCTATGCAGTACCTTATACAAGCAATCAGTAATGCATACAATCTGTAACATAATCAGTCCCTTTTCCATGTAACTACTGACATTACCGATCACTCAATCATACAGCTGGAAAGACATCCACTCGCTTTGGTAAACAGTAACACATACACTAATTTAGTTACTTAAACAGGTGCTAACACAGCCACTTAGTTACTTATACAGGTACTGCCAAACATATTCAATATTATATACGGGCACCGACTATGGGGGTCATTACGATGGCGGTCTATCGGGCGTCCAACTGCCATCATATCAGGATTGAGACCTCCTGACAAGTAGTTGGTGAACCTACCCTTCAGATTATGATGCAACCACAGTGTAGGCGGTTGAAAATATCCCTTTTTCAATTGCAGCATGTACTGTGGCCCAGAAAAGTGGCAATAGACAAAGGGAGGTTTTTAAGCATCCATGTACCATGTACCAGGCACCCTGTGGTGCCTGGCACATGGTGCATGGATGTTTGAGGGGCACTGCATGTGCCTCTCAGGCCACATCATGGAGGCCTACTGGGTGATGAGGGCCCTGTTAGGGGCCCCCAATGTCTGTTTCTGTCAGCCTTTCCATGGCAGTCGGACCACCAAGAAAACAGTAACTGACATCCTAATCTCTACAGTCGTGCTCCAGCAGGCAGCTCCTCCATTGTAGGGATTAGGCTCTGCCCGCTGCCCCAAAAGGCCCCTTTAGCATGTTGGAGGTGGTTGTCTTTCCCCCTTCCCACTATTCTCTGGTAGCTGCTATCATAATCCGGCAGTCAGACCACTGTCCTCGATGCTGGGCAGACCGCCATCGATGGCCTGTCGATGGCAGTCTGCCTGACATTGCAATAGGGCCTTAAGTCACTTACTCACCTTTACTTGAACTCTTACAGTCAATTAGCTATTGATGGAACACCTCTTGCACCTGAGAGCAGAATGTATAAATATACTTTCATGCCCATTTACACACAGATATAGACTCTGACACACCCAGTCACACACAGCTGTGTACATTACCACAGCTAGACACACACTAATACAGACACTAACACACTCAAACACACATTCATGCATAGACTGACACACCCAGGCACAAACTCATTCATACACTATTACATCCACATACACAGTGATACATACAGTATTATAGCCAGACATTCACTGACACCCAAACACACTTTTGTGTATACACTGAAATACCCAGTAACATACTGTTCTATACACTATTACACCCATACACACAATAATACAGCAACTGAGACACCCAGACACACACTGATTTATACGTTGAAATAGACATTGAGTTACTCAAAGAACTACTCACATATACATTCAGGCACCCATATAGCTACTCACACAGTTATGTATTCATACACGCTCTTAAAACCCTATTTAGTCATATATCACCATTTACACATCCAGTGACTAACATATACACACATTTACGCACCCAGTAACTCACCTCTACAGCTAACATACCCAATCACTAACTCATACACACACTAACACACCTAACTCTTAGAGGAACTAACACACCCAATCTCTCACCTATGTAGCTAGTCACACAACCACTCGCTCCCATACCCACTCTCTCACTCACACAGCAACTCATTCACTCATGAAGCCACTCACACAGCAAATCACTCACTCATGGATGTACTCACACAGTGATATTGCCAGTCACACTCCCAGTCACTCACTTACACCGTCATTCACACACCCACCATTCACCGATACAGACACTTATACACCCACTTGCATAACCATATACACACTAACACACTCAGTAACTCACCTATACAGTCAATCATAGAACTACTCACTCAATTACACAAGCACTGACACACCCACTAACATACCCATATGGACACTCAAATACTCAGTCACTGACTGATGCAGGCACTCATTCAACCAGTCACTCACCTATACAGTCACTCACACAGCTAGCCAGGCACTCATACAGCCTCCCACATATCCACTATTTCACTCATACAGCGAGTTGCGCCCCAACTTGTTGACTCAAACAGCTACTTACACAAATAATCATTCACTCATGCACCTACTCACACATTCAGTCACTCACTTTAAGAGCCAGTCATGCCCAGTCACTCACCTCTACAGCCATTAACATACCCAATCACTCATTATATACACTATCCCACCTAATCACTCACTAACACAACCACTCACTCGCACACTCACTCACCCATATGGATATTCAGACACCCACTCACTTACTCATACTTAGTGGTCGATTATGAGGTAATTCAGAAACCATTCAGACGGAATCGGTTTCGGAATGGTTTCCGACAGATTCAGAGTCAGGGAGTCCGTCTGACAGATTACGATGGTTCTCAACACCATTCCATCAGACTCCAATTGAATTCAATGACAGCCTGTGTTCTGACCAAATACATAAGCTCATATTGAAGAAAGGGGTGGTTGCAGAAAATTGTGCACCTGTGACAGGCACCCGAGGTGCCTGCCACACTGTGCGTGGTTGGAAAAGGGGACCCATGGATACCCCCATAGACACGATTCAGAGGCCCCCAGTTCAAGGGAGGCCTGCTATTGGCCACCAAAGTCAGCTTCCAACAGTCCATCTATGTCAGAACAACTGATTCAGAAAGGCTGTCCAAATCTGACATCCTAATCACTCATTCAGAAACACGGTCCGTAGACCTGTACGAGTTAGCTCCGAAAGACTCAGTTACTCCAAATGCTGTTGGGAAACGAGTCGGACAGTACAAACGGTTTCCGAACATCATGAACGGTCATTCAGAAATGTTTCTGAATCGATCGGAAACAAGGCTTCCTAATCAGATTTGAACAAATCGAATGCCGTTTGGAATCTTTCCGAACAACATCTTAAACAACCCATTAGACATACACTCATTTACCTATGAAGTCACTTTCGACCACTCATTCACGCACACAACCACTCATCCACTCACACTGTCACTCATACTGTCAGTAACTCATGGAGCCAATAACACATCCAATCACACACCCATGCAGCCACTAACATACTAAGCCACTCACTTATACAACCACTCCTCTTAATATATACACAGACATGGTGTTTATCTTTTTTGTTTAACCATGACAGGTGGTTCTAACAAAATCCTTTTTTCTTTCTTCTTTTATTTCTGCAACCGTTTTTTTTCTAACCTTTTGTATTTCGTTTGCCTAATATTCACTATAAGTACAATATAAATGTAAGCTCCAGTAGCTGGATTGGGACCTTCACTTGCAGCTGATGTAACTAGATTAAAATGTTTTTAAATGTATGTTGTATTTTGTGCATGTGAGTGTGTGTATTCGTGAGCTTATTTGTCGGTTTGCTGTATGAGCATGTATATGTGTGAGTGAATATGAGTGAGTAGTGAGTATGCATGAGTGAGATTGAATGTCTGTGAGTATGAGTGAGTTAGAATAAATGAGAAAGAGTGAGTGAGTGAAAGAGTGCCTGAAAGTGAGAGCGAGTTTGCAAAATGATTTAATGAGTGTAACAATGAGTACAAGAGAGTTAGAACATGTGAGCAAGAGTTAATGAGTGAGTGACTGTGAATGAATAAGTGAACATGATTGAGTGAGTGAGTCGGAGTTAAAGAGAGTGAATGAAAGTCATATAAATGCATAAGTGTATGAATGTATGAGTGAGTTAGAGTAAAAGTTAATGAGAGTGAGTATGAATGAACTAGAATAAGAGACTAAAAGTGAGTGGAAGAGAGTGACTGAGATTGAATATGGGAGTGCAAGATCATGAGCTTGAATGAGTGGGAATGAGTGTCAGTACATGCACATGTGAGTAAATGTAATTCAGCGTGAGTGAGAATGTAGTGTTATGGCTGTGAGTCTGCTGCTGGCCCTGGCACACTGAATGTGATTTCTGGTTTATATAGTTACCTGTGGAGAAATGCTGACACTGGCATACTGGGAGCAATTCTTAACATGAAGGACACCTGGGAAGCATTCTAGCACTGATGTAATACAGGTAACACTTGGCATAGGAACACTCATGAAACATGTGGCCAAAGGCTGGCACTGGCACATTTGATGCAAATAGTATCCTAAGGGAGGACAACTTTGTCATATGAGAGTGAGGGATCGCGGATATAATAACGAGACAACAAATATCGACTTACAGAATGATTGACACTTTAATATCATTAACAAAAATATTGAGACCCTGTACTTAATTTAAAAAGTCACTAATATCGTACAAATAAACATGACGTCAAAAATATCTAAATAACATATACAAACTAAAATATCAGAAACAAAAATAGCGCGACTTATAACTAACCATAGACTATAACAAAATATTGATATCAACAATATCAACTACATGAATATCATTAAAACAAGTCACAGGTAGCAGTAAAAAATTCAAAATTCACAATATTTAAACAAACAAACAACAAAAAATGTATGCCACAATGATAACTATAATATATAAAAAAAAACACTTTGCTTGACCAAAATAATACATTTAAAATAAATAAACAGAAAACTCCTCTAAATTATACATTACACATATTTACATCATACTTACATATAACACATATTTATATTTACAAATAATATTATTTCTTTACTTAAAAAAATACATATAGTATTAAGTAAAATAAGT
Source organism: Lissotriton helveticus (assembly GCF_964261635.1). Classification (NCBI taxonomy): domain Eukaryota; kingdom Metazoa; phylum Chordata; class Amphibia; order Caudata; family Salamandridae; genus Lissotriton; species Lissotriton helveticus. The sequence goes on from NC_136071.1 coordinate 943,418,302, forward strand.
ATTCTCAAATTTGAGCATAAAAAAACATTAGTAGGCATTTTCCAAATTAGGACATAACTGGAAAAAATAAATGAAATAAAACTAAAACAACCAATAACACACCATACAAAACTGTAACCTATAAAACAAACAATCTAAAAGCCATAGCAATTTAACAAACAAATAGCTGAAAAAAAAAATTTTTTTGAAAAAGAGAAAACTCTGCCAGATTTTCCGTGCAAAAGAGCAGCCCGCAATATATACAAGCAATACTACCATGCATCCCCTTCTCCAAGTAAATAATAATTATATTTAAAATACAAAGTCAAATAATGTTTTCTTTAAAAAACAATTCTTCATCAATAATTACTAATACAGTTTTTAACATTTATCCTTTCTTACTAAATATTCAGTCTTCAACTAAACTCCATCGACAAGTACACATCAAACACCACACAAAAAAGGAAGTATATCTCAAAAACTGCCTTAAACAAACTAACAGAGCAACAGTTAAGGTCCGAATAACCTAAGCATTGTTAAACATCAAAAATATAACATATGAAAAAATAAAACTACTGTTTCTGTTTTAACAGGAATAAACACCTTTTTCAAGAAGCTGGCCAAAAGAAAAGTTTCCAAGAAGAAAAAATTCGCTAAACAACAAAAAAGTCAGTAAAAAAAACAAACTAAATATTATATTTAACTATATATTAATAACCAACATTTAATAAATTTCTATTTTTCTATATTCATATTATTGAAATAAATTATGGGGCTCATTATGATGTCGGCGGGATCACTTCCACCCGACACCGACTCAGTGGTCCCAACCTTCCCATTAGGATATGCTCCGAACACTGTTTGGTCGCATTAATATATTTCACTATGGGAGCATGCATTATGGCCATAAACCAGCCGTAATGCAGTCTCCCATAGTGAAATGGGAGGTGCAGTTCATCCCTGCACCCTGTGGTAGGCACCTCAAGGTCAACAGAGGGGCACCTTAGGTGCCCTATCAGCCTCCAACAGGAGGCCGTACACCAAAGGGAGCCCTGCTTAGGCCTCCTAAAATGCTTTCCGACATGGTTTCCCTGTCAGACAGACTGGCATGGAAAGCATGTCGGAAACCGTGATCATAATCTCAAGGGTGGAAAGAGCCGCCCTTGAGATTACAGGCCGGCTTTTGAATGAGCCCATCGGAACCCAGCAAGAATGACAAGCCAGTTTCCATTCCGACCACCTCCATCACAATAAGGCAGTCGGAAAAGAAACTGACCAGCCCATTACGATGCAGCTCTAAAGGCTCCGACTGAAGGTCAGAGCCTTTAAGGGACGTAATGTATTTGGCCCAAAGACATAATGAAAGTAAATGCAAAATGTATAACATTGCAGAAGGGGAAACTCTTACTGTGTTACATGGGGTACACCTATAGTCAAGAAAATAAATGCTTCTACTGAACATGGTAAACGAATATTGGGCTGGATGATTTATGTATATGCATGGATTCCATATGAAGAATTATATCTCAATAAGAAAGAAGAGAAAAAGAAATAAAGAGGAATATTTATAAAGACTGTCTGAATGATTATTTGGAGAACACTTTTCCAGTGCACCATTCCATTCTAAGGGCCTGATTACAACGTCGTATGGACCGGAGTCCATCTGACATCGTTTGGGAACTGGAACCGAACAACCTCCTGTCGCCGGTTCCAGCCCAGCAAGTAATATTAATAATAAAGACATTTGTAGAGCACACTGCTGCCACGATAGTGGTGTCCTGGCCTGCCACCAGGTGCAGGGATCAACAGGGGGCACCATAGGAACCCCCTAGGCCGCCATCCAGCAGCATTGCACCCATGGGAGCCCTGATGGGGGCCCCCAAAGACAGATTCCAAAAGCCTTTCTGTGTAGGAAAGGCCGGCACAGAAAGACTGTGGGAATCATCAATAATAATGCCTCTGCCGGAAAGAGCCAGCTGAGGGATTACTGAAGGCTTTCCGAATGGCGGACAGGCTCTCCAAGTCCTTCGGAGGACATTTGGAAATCCGATTTGGATTCCCTTCCAACCGACCCAATCAAAATGGATCGGTTGGAAAGAAATCCGACCAGCTGATTACGATGCGGTTTGAAGGGCTCCGATCAACAGTTGGAGACATTTCAGCACACATCATAATCGACCCCTAAGTATGTTAATTAAAAATGTAGCATATATTATTGTAATGCATGTTATAGGAGCTCAATTACCGAAGAAACTGTAGTAATTACTGTAAATGAGCTTAACCACCCTCCCAATGTAACAGAAATAGAATTGAGAGAATTATTAGATAATATAAGAGAAATAAGCACTAGTAGCAAATATCCTACAGCACAGATACTTAAAGATATACTACCCCATATACCAGAACATAAAACAGGTCAGTTTCCACCAATAATCACTTTAAAATGCCTCATAACACAAACTAAAAGGAATGGTAGTGTCACCTAACCTGCTTCTAAAACATACAGAGATATAGACATCCCATGACAGCTTACAATGATCCACAGAGAGGAACAATTCCTATTATATAATAATAAAAGTAACTACAAATGTATACAATATATTTGCTACCCCTACTAACTTACTCAAAGTAGCCCAGTGTCAAACATGGATGATGGATGGCACATTTAGAATGTGACCCAAACCATTCCATCAATTATACATCATACATAGTGTCTTATTACGAGTACAGAGGTCAATAGGACCACCATACTCGCAGAGGCGGACCACCACAGGACCGCAGCATCTGCTGGGGATCCAAGTCATTGCGCAGCAGTCAGAGGGTGGAATATGCATGTGGTGCTGCAGCTGCCCCACCAAGCATATTCCGAGTTGCCTTTCCACTGCCCTTTTCATGGTGGTGAGCCTGCCATCAAAAGGGTGGCGGGGAAGGAATTTACGGAGGTCCTAACAGGTTCCCCTGCCACCTCTGGGCCTGGGGGTGCATGCAGGGGGGGCAGATGCTGTGCTCCTCTGAAATTGCACCCCCTTTCCCACATGAAGTTGTATGCATGACATGATGCATGCAACGTCACGCAGGAATGTGCAGTCGATGCTCTTACAGCAACTGTCTGAATGTTAGGCTCTCCTATGAGCCTAACAGACCACTGGCACTGCCCACCTGACCTGGATTACAATCTTAATTCATCAGGCGGGCGTGCTACAGCTATGGCACTCATCCAGCAGACAGCATAGTGGCAGCACCGCTGGAGGACCACCAAACTTGTAATGAGGCCCATAGATAAATTTCAAAATACTAATGTACCTTTGTGTATGCATTACTTCCAAACAAACAAGGCAATACCTACATGGAGCTGCTAAACCACATTAAGCAACAATTAAGCAACAGACAAACAACTGCTATCCCCTAAAAAGTATTATTGACTTTGAGCAAGCTATTATCCAATCTTTGCTAAAAATATAACCCCACACAGCCATACAGGGATGTTACCATAATTTTAATGAAAGTATATGACGTCACCTACAGAAATCTGCACTAAGGCGCTGAATACGAGTACGGTGTGCCATTGGTCACATCTGCTTCCGCCTCGGCGGTCCGAACACCTGATTAAGAGTTGGGTGGTCGGACCGCCACAATACTGCTGCAACCGCAGGGCAGTAGTCGGGAATGTGGTGGCTATGGAGGTGATGCCGATGCTAGCACCACTGTGTCGATTACGACCCGTCTTTCTGCCGACCATTTAATTGTGGGTACCCCAAAACAGAAAGGCAGGGAAGGTGACCAAAACAGCACCCTGGGTGGTTTGGCTAATGGAGACAGGGAATGGGGCCACATGTTGTGCCCCCCATCTGCTTACACTGTCGTAGGTGCACTGTGTGCCATGTACAACATGGTGCATGGTACACAGTGCACCTGACGTGCAATAGGTGCTGTGTTGCTGCGGCATGCACTTCAGGCATTCCTTAAGAACCAAAGCATGCCACTGTCATTCCGCCTCTACCAACACACCGCCATCCTGGTGGTAGGGGCATAATACGGTGGTTGGGATGCTGCTGGCTTGGCAGCGTTCTCCCTACCGATGCAGCGGGTGGTCTGAGCACTGCCAGACTGGTGATGGCGCAGTGGTGGCTGTCATGCGACTGCCACATCATGGCCCTAGTGGTTGTGCTTGCCTGGAACTACCGACTCTGCTAGGGAGCCGCCATTCCCTGGCATCTGCGTGGCGTTCAAGAGGCATCTATATCCTTGGAAGGACCACCAAGCATATTATGACTTAAATCTCCACCACTGATTTCATGGAGGTCTTTCCTCTAGGAAAAAAGTGGCAGAGATGAAAGGGCCTTGTGCCTGTGGACTTTCGAGTCCATGCTGTTCTCAAACTTCCTTTGATGTTCCCATTGCTGTGCTTATTTTATAGGCACCACCATGGGAACGGCAAAGGAATCGCATGCCAATGCAAAAAAAAAAAATCATTACTTGGCGGGAGGTTCTCACATGGGTTTGGTGGTAATCTGGCCGTAAGTGTGGCATACACCACTAACAGCCAATTTGCCTTTGAAGTCAAAGAAATGATTGCACTAGCCATGTGACAGAAGTTGCCAACCATTGCAACATCCTAATAGAAAGTCCATATTACTAATAGACTACTTCGAGGACACATGGGTAGGCAGACAGCATAGGTCAGGACACAGACCCCAGCCAAAATTCAAGATACCATGGTGGAACGTCTACGACAGCACCTTGGCACAGGATGCAAAAACAAACAAAGCAGTGGAAGGACAGCATAATGCCTTCCAATCCACACTAATCAGAACTCAACCTGCACTATAACAATTACTAAAAGCCTTACTTAAAGAGCAAAGCTACCAAGAACTTAGAATAGAAGAATCTGTTCTAGAAATCTATCAAAAACTAACTAAACAAACAAGAATAATTTATGAAATGCTACAATCCCAAGTAAGAATATCTATAAACAACAAAGGACTAGACTACTTAGACATAATAGACAAATCTATCTCCCAAACCACATATAAAATCTTCAAGGCACCTAGGAAACTACACCATAAAACGCCAAAATAATTTAAACATATTATTTTAATAACTAGTAAACTATTATTATTATATCAGTGAAAAAATAATCCTACATTTTGCATTACTCACTGAGATAATAAAAATATTACTATCATTGAACAAATATCTTAAACAATTTAATATATAAAACAAACTAACAAACTACACATAATTTTACAAATACATCAAATTATTCCAACAAAACAACATAATAAATATATCAACATAACGTAATTGTAAATGTATAATATTTTCCCCCACAGTAAATAAAAAAATTAACTCACAATTTTGTTGCTTCAGATCTCTTTCCAAATCTGCATAGTTCAAAAAAGTAATCCACCAAAGAGTAGTTAAGAACGATAGTAAAAAGAACAAAAAAATATATAGTTTAAAAAAATAATCCCTCAAGGCAATCAACAATCTGTAGATTCCATAAAAAAACTGTTTTTTAAGAACCACTCCAGGAAACGTGAAAAACAAGGAAATCTATAAAAAAAAATAGGTTATAAAAATAGAATTCAGAGTTCCTTTAACAAAAAAAAAATGGGACCTTCAACTTCCCTTAGAAACGTCGAGGAAAAGAAACCTGCAACAAATAGATGAAACACCCTCCTGCACAAAACACCACATTCCTAGCTAAATACCTACATAATATTAATCTACATGAAACTAGTCAGAATTAGATACACAACAGATAATTTACATTAAAAATCACTTTACTTCCTACAACACATAATAAAACACGCAACACTGAATAGCATCCAAAAAAACAATAAAATGTACAATAAACTCACCAATCACACCACACATATCATATACACAATATTCCTACCTCCCCACCTTACAAAACCTTAAAGAATTGGTAATAATTAACTTACCCTTACCCATGAACAGCAGCACCCACCCATTACTTCTTTCTTCCGCAAAGGACCCAAAAATGACACCAATGGAGTACTAAGGGGCCCATTATGATAACAGGCAGATCGCCAAAAACCTCCAACTGCTTCTAATTTCCCCCCCACCACATTGCCATGGCGGGGGGGACCCCGGCAGACAAGAAGACTGTCCGCCGGTTTTCAGCCAGTAGGCAATCCGCCCGAATGCCTACCGGGCGGAAAAACATTTTGTATGGTGGCGGTGTCTGGTAGACATTGCCATCCATATTTGTATGCAGGCACGGGACACCCTGCTGCCGTTTATTTAGTCCCTCGCTGGGGGCCAAGGAAAGAAAGGGGAATCATACTGGGTGCCGGGAGAGCAGAGAACCACACTTCCCTGTGTGCCCGGCGGCTTCCAGCATCGGCGTGCAGCCGCCAACGAGTGTTTCATGCCAGGAGGTGCCTTAATTTCCTGTTGGGGCTCCCGCAGCACCCGTCAGGCAAGGTATGGCTACCCCCCGTAGCAGCCATAAAGAGATCTGTTCCATCCGAAATCGGCTCACCCAACCAGGGTAAGAATTTAATCCATCTATCACCCTCTACTTGCACTAAGGGATATTGGTGATCTGCAGAGTACTGCATCTAGTAACTATCACAGCGGCTGAGCTAAGAACTTTAACAAGGGACCTCTAGAATGGACCTAAGACTATTCATATAAACCCTTTTGGAAGAAACCAGTTTAAAGCTGTCTGAATACAGTTTTTATCGTTTCATTTAGTTTAAACTATGTTTGGCACATTCTCTTAATTGAATATTTTTTTTTATCTGTATTGAAATGTTTGGGAAAGGAAGTTACGCTGCGATACATATGACACGCATACTAGCTGAATAACTAAATCTTTAAATCTTTAAACAAGTACTACATCTGATTGGTGGATAGGCCAGAAGCGTGACAGATTCCCCCTTTACTAGACTGCCACCTGACCCTAAAATCCTGCCGGCAAATTTGAGCGGCTTGCAGATGGGAAATAGAAAGGCAATAGAACCTGTAATGGGTAGAAAAAAAATGGCCAAAACTGTCCGCCACTTGTCTGGTTTTCATATTGTATATTAACTTTTATATGTACCAGTATATATTTCTGAGCCTTACTTTATAAGTGTTTTTACTGAATACATTTTGTATGTATTTCCAGAATTCTTTATATGGGCTTTTATTGTTTTTCTATTTTACCCTTTTTTGTGTATGAATAGAGGTTTGTTGTCTTTAACAACTGTTTATTGTTAGTATTTGTTTATGTAAATTATAACTTTTCACATTACTTGAACCTTTGTTAGGATAAAATATTGATTGCCCCTGGTTCAGGTGTAAAGGGCTGCCCCTGTGGTGGTTAAATGATTTGAGTACAGTTGCTTAACTGTGAGGGCTCCTTTGTTTATGCCTCTGCATTTCTTGCCTAAATTAAATATGGCTGACGCAGATGCACCAACTTATTCTGAGGAGTATATTTCAAGGATTAAGAATGGTCCATCACTGTTAGGATCTACAGCGATGCAACCAGTAGTTAGTGAGGCACAAGCACTGCTTGATGAGCTAGAACAGTGCAAGGAAAAACATGTGCGAACCACTTAGCATGCTCTAATGATGACCGAGTATTTAAAAAAAGATGTAATACCGGTGGGACTGCAAGTACGCAATGTCCCTGTGATCTTTATTAATGATCCTATGTTTAGAAAAGGTTTCAGCCATATAGGAGTAACTTGCTCCTGCCATTGGCTTGTCCATGGCATTTACACAGCCTTGGAGCACAGTAAAAAAGAACTCAAAAGTATTGCTGATCTAGAGAGACGTTTGAGTGAATGTGATGCGGTTAATGATGCCAAAGCCGCTCTTGATAAAGTTAACAAAACTATTGTTGAGGTTGAAAAATTCGAACAAAATAAAATAACTAATAAAATACAAAAAGATATAGTGGAATTTAATCAAGTAAAGGCTCATCCATATTTACAGGATGAATTTTATTCTCAGCCTAAGCCAAAATATACTGAGATTTATCCCACATGGGGCCGATTTAGGAATAACAATGCTAACACCTTTTCGGAATCCTCAGCAAGTTCAGGTGAAGAGTTTGAATCAAGTGCAAACTCTAGATCTGGCCCCCCAACATCAAGCTATAATTCTTCCTCTTTTTTAGAACAGCGTGGGCGTGGAGGGAGGGGACGGGGGAAAGCCTGACCACCTCCCCTCCACCCCAACTATGGCGGAACTTCCAGTCTGGCAAGAGACAGACCCGCCAGAAGTTCTATCAGTGCGGTCCACGTCAGTAGACAATATGGCAGCTGTAGTTAATAATCCTGCAGCTTTAATAAGTTCTTTGAACTCTACTATTGCCAATACTGAAACTATTCCTATTTTTAATTTATTCAATCATTCTCTTCCGGTGACAGAGATCTCCCTTATCACCGAAAAGTCTTGCCTTTTTGACACGCAATTGGAACTTCTGCATTTTTTTCGAAAATTGCGTTTGAAGACCTTTCTACTGGAACACAGGAGCAGTGACAGTTTCGATCCATCTGGACTGAGGACCCCCTCGACTTTCAATCCCCAAACTAATAAAATGCCAGTCGAATTATTAGTCTTTGAATCTATGGTCCTTAGAGAAGTCTCCAAATTGAGCAAAGAATTTGAGTATATACCCTATGACATCTCTCAGATTGAACGCCAAGCTCTAAAAACATTAAAGATAAATCAGGAAGTGATTATAAAATCCGTCGACAAAGGCGGGGTTTTTTTTGTACAATCTATTGATGAATACAAAGTGGAAATTCAACGCCAGTTGAATAATCTTGAGCATTTCCGGATTACCAGGCAAGACCGGCCTTTAATTATCTCCAAATGTTAATTTTTTTTAGTATTGCTAGCTATTTAAGTTCTGCAGTTAGAATAAAGAAGAAAGTATGATATGATCATAATTCGTGTTCACTGATAGTTGATGATGAGATTTCTTTTAATGTGTATATTTATAAATTGGATTGTATTTAATGATACTTCTTGGATATTTTTATTGTATATTCATAGTATGCTTTTATGGTTTTAATTTACTGAATAAAGTGAATTTGACTGACTGACTGAACTGAATTTTTAATTTGGTTAAATATGTGTTCTTCTGACTTGAAGTTCACTTCACATTTTAGTAATGCTCACATTGACTTTCTGGACCTGACCATTTTTCCCCATGAAGGTGGATTTACGACGGACTTATTTACTAAACCGACAGCCAGGGACACATTGCTTCAGTATTCAAGTAACCATCCAAGAGGTCTGAGAGATGGATTGCCCTTTGGGCAGTTTCCATGCATTCGTAGAAACGCTTTTTTTAAAGAGGATTATTTTCAAGAAGCTGCGCAATTAGATGAAAAACGTAGACAACGTGGATACCAAACTTGCACTTTTTTACGGGTGACATGGGCTTTATTTTACATTAATTATCTGTCTATATTTTCACTTTCCCTCTGTTCTATATCAATTGTCGGTAGTCCTTGGTGAGGCCCCTCCCTTTTTCACATTTCCGTTTTTGCAAACATTTAGAAATAGGAACACTGGGCAATTGTTGCCGCTCGCAGCAGTGGGCACTTTGCCGTTCTTTTGCCTGCATACTGAGGAGCATCTACCGGGACTGCGAGGACCAGCAGCCCTCAAATCTGCCACAGCTGGGTCCTCTTCCCGCCCACCTCCTGACGTTTGAAAACTGCTCAAACTCTTCGCGGGTGCCGCTCGCAGCAGTGGGGACTTTGCCGTTCTTTTGCCTGCATACTGAGGAGCATCTACCGGGACTGCGAGGACCAGCAGCCCTAAAATTTGCCACAGCTGGGTCCTCTTCCCGCCCATCTCCTACCAGCATATTTAAATCACCTCGACCTCCCGCACCGCGAGACGCGTGCGGGGGCGTGCCGGGCGAAGCCCGGGCCAAGGGCGGGCCCATTTAAACCCGTTGTAGCCCGGAGGAGACCGGACCGGGCCACCCCTCTTTCATTTGGCGCATCTCACATTTCTACTACCGTGATCAATCGTAAGTACATGCCTGGTTGACGATCTGTATTAGTAACATGTCAGCGCGTGAAAGTAGGATTAAGGCAGCGACCTCGAGTGGATATCTAACTGGGACGTTGGACAACTTGCTAAATGTACCGATAATAGCGATACATCACTTAAGCGCCAGGGCCCGGAGGTTTTGAACCCTACGGACAAAAATGCCTCACCACTACTGAATGTAATCACTTCCGGAGCGGCTAATTCCACCGGCGCAATAGTGGTATCGGAGGATCCCCTTCTTGCAAAACTGGGCGCCTTACCAAGGTATTCTTTTCAACTACTTGAAGATAGACTCACGCAGATCGAGCAGCGGCTGTCCAAGATCGAAAAAGCAACATTGGAAACTGTGGACAGTATAAAGTCAAATGTGTTGTCTCTGGATAGTGCACAATTGAACACCGTCCAGGGGGGATTGCAACACATAAATCTATTCCCCCACTAGTACCACTCACTCTTAATGTACCTATAGCAAAACCATCTGCACCTGTGGCCCTACATGCTAATACTCCAACAGGGGTCAATGTTGCAAAGTCAAAAGAAGGCTGTCGGGACTTACTCAACGAAGGCTCTTCTGGGGAATTCAGAATTGATCTGCCCCCAGAATCGAGCCCGTATCTAGTAGTCTTGACAGGGGTCCCCAAAATAGGTAATCCCAGTAGGGAATCGTTTATGTCCCTAAAAAATAAAGTCTCTGACTGGCTCAACAAAAATAGACCACTCCCCCGCCACATTACCAGCAAAATCTTGATGGTGCGTAGGTTGTCTTGGGTGGGGCACAGGTCAAAAACCATAAATGGTGATTGTGTGCTGGTAAATTATAAGGACCCACGGACTGTGGAGCATATTTTTAATTGGAGGCACCATAGTCATGGGTCAACTATCCAACCCCTCCCATTGTCATATTTTTACCCCCACCCCATTTATCAGACACGGAATGTGATTGGACTCTAGTATAGCACCGAGGTGTGGGCAGGGCTGAGAGGGGGTGGTACGTGCAACCACAAGTATCCAGCCACATATGTACTCAAAATAGGTACGGTGGGTTGGAAATGGTCGACTGACTGCAGCACATCCGGGCTGAAACTAATGGGATCTCTCAAAGTAAGAGCAATGTACACCCTGTGGGAGTTACGGAGCCAACTAGTAGCCAACTGTTTAGCGATTCTCCAGACCCTCATTTGTTGATTCAGGATACTATTATAGGTAATAGTGATGACCCACCCGGGAGAACCGTGACAGGTCGTATATTGGAGCCCTTTCGGGCATGTTCAAGTGAAGGCGTCCTAATGGGTAGTGGTGTCATTGGCTCCAATGCTATCAAACCAAGATTTGTGACAATATTATCTTGGAACGTGGCATGCTTACCCAACAAATTGGCTTGCCCAGAGTGGGGATCCTTTGTGGATAGGAATGACATCTGTCTCTTCCAAGAGACTTGGGCTCGGGATGAACAACTCAGAGTGGGATATGCCGCATTCCATGTACCTGCCCATTGGGGGGGGAAGGGGCGACCGTCAGGAGGTCTTACCACCTGGGTTGGCTTGCACCTGGGCTGTATGGCTGAGACTCTGACCACCCACTCAGATGATGTTCAGTGTGTAGTCCTGAAGTGGCCAAATTCTTTTAAGCTTGCCATCGTGAACGTTTATTCACGACCTGTAAGCATAGCCAGTGAGTCAAGCACCATTGATGAGCTGTCGCATTTTTTGCACACTCTTACAAGTGACACTCATCTCTTGGTAGGGGGCAACTTGAATTGTCATTACGAGCCCCTACTGGGGATGAATGAAGGCACCCTTATGGATGTATGACGTTACAACGCATACTTTTACCACGCCTACCATTACCACGCAATTTTTACAACGCAGGATCCATTACAACGAAGTACCATTACCACGCATGTATTTACAACGCATATACCTTTACAACCCATAAAATTACAACGTAAGTATTGGTAAGTATATAATATTTTTTAAAATGTAATTTAATTAAAATTAATATAATGTAATTTAATTTAATTTAATTTATTAATTAATTTAATTTAATTTAATTTAATCAATTTAATTTGATGTAATTTAAATTTAATTATATTTAATTTTTACCCTGTACCCTTTTACCCAAAAACCCAAAACTAACCCTGAACCCTAAAAATACCCCTTTACCCAAAAACCCCAAAATGACCCTGAACCCTAAAAATACCCCTTTACCCAAAAACCCAAAACTGACCCTGAACCCTAAAAATACCCCTTTACCCAAAAACTGAAAACTGACCCTGAACCCTAAAAATACCCCTTTACCCAAAAACCCCAAACTGACCCTGAACCCTAAAAATACCCCTTTACCCAAAAACTGAAAACTGACCCTGGACCCTAAAAATACCCCTTTACCCAAAAACTGAAAACTGACCCTGAACCCTAAAAATACCCCTTTACCCAAAAACTGAAAACTGACCCTGAACCCTAAAAATACCCCTTTACCCAAACACTGAAAACTGACCCTGAACCCTAAAAATACCCCTTTACCCAAACAACTGAAAACTGACCCTGAACCCTAAAAATACCCCTTTACCCAAAAACTGAAAACTGACCCTAAACCCTAAAAATACCCCTTTACCCAAAAACTGAAAACTGACCCTAAACCCTAAAAATACCCCTTTACCCAAAAACTGAAAACTGACCCTGATCCCTAAAAATACCCCTTTACCCAAAAACCCAAAACTGAGCCTGAACCCTAAAAATACCCCTTTACCAAAATACCCAAAACTGACCCTGAACCCTAAAAATACCCCTTTACCCAAAAACCCAAAACTGACCCTGAACCCTAAAAATACCCCTTTATCCAAAAACACAAACTTATAATATTTTTAATAAAAGAATATACTTACCAATACTTACGTTGTAATGGTATGCGTTGTAAAAGTACCTGCGTTGTAAATACATGCGTGGTAATGGTATGCGTTGTAATGGATCCTGCGTTGTAAAAAATGCGTGGTAATGGTAGGTCGTTGTAAAAGTTGCGTTGTAAAGGTTGTATACCCACCCTTATGGCGGAGGCCGATCACTGGGCCATACCTCCAAGCCAATCTCCATCGCCTAAGACATGGTCCCCTCCAGCAATCCAGATCACGGCCCTAACTCTAAACCATTCCATTAGGTCCTGCAATGGCCGCACTCCTTTGGATACACCAGCAAGGTGCACTTTTAATAAAATGGGACAGGAGTCGCGCCTTGACTACATTATGGTCGAGACACGGCTGTGGTCCAAGGTCATTGATTTCAAGGTAAATACAATGCTCTAAGTCTGGAGATGGCTTTTCCTGGGCCAGGAGAGAATGCTACGGCAGACTTGGAAGCCCCACGGACAGGACAATACTAACAAACGATAGACGTAGGGTTCGGTGGCTAAAAATAGTGGCAACCCCGGACTAACTATGTAATTTATATAATTTAATTCTCTCCCTGTTTGTGGAGGTTGATGTTTTAAATACCCAACCCCTGCCTTCTGATTTTAATGAAAAAATGCAGGCTCTCCATATGGACTTAGTTTCTAATTTAGCTGAGGTCCTTAATCCCCAGGTGCCCAAAGGAGAAAAAGGGCTCCTGCATCCTCCTGGTATAATGCTGCATGCAGAACGGCTAAGTCCGAGTTGGTCCAGGCTCTAAAGCTTGGCAGCAATAAACCCCAAATTTGTGCCAGGAGACTACAGTATAAAGAAGTAATGAAATACACAAAGCAAGAGTGGGATCTAGAAAAGTGGACTAGCCTAACTAGCGCCCTAAATTTAAGGGATGCACAGAGATTTTGGTCAATAGTCACACAGGCTGTGGAGAACCAAAACCGGCTATTGAACCAAATATAGACGCAACCGTTTGGGAAGACCACTTTAAGGCCCTATATTCTGCAGAACAAGGTGTGGAAAGTATTCCGGTACCCCCAGTTTCAACCGACCAGTATGATGAGTTAGAATTTACCACAGAGGACGTATGTAATGCAATAGGCAAACTTGCAGTGGGAAAAGCCCCAGACCTTGTTAAACTTCCGGGAGACCTCTTTAGACATCAACCTAGGATTTGGGGCCCATACCTTCCAATAATTTTTAATGCAGTCCTGAGGGGCATGGCGGTTCATGTACTTGGCTGGGAGCAGAGATTGTCCCAATATTCAAGAAGGGCTCTCCTCTGCTCCCGGTCAACTACAGGCCCATCAGCCTCATTGATGTTCCGCAAACAATTTTTGCGCGGCTCATCTTAGACCGTCTACAGGACTGGATGGAGGAGCGCGCAATCCTCAGCCCGTATCAAGCGGGGTTTAGGAGGAAAACCTCCGCCAAGGACCAAATCCTTCGCCTAATATTACTGTTCTGGAAAACGGTGAAGATAGAGGGTGGCAGCCTCTACATGGTGTTGGTGGACCTCCGCTCTGCTTTTGATTTAGTGCCCCGGGGGAAACTGTGGACTGTTTTCCAAGAATTGGGTGTCCCGCCCCAAGTCCTAACCCTCCTGATGAGGCTACATGAGGGGAACTTCGCGCAGGTTAGATGTGGGAGGAATGGGCGCTGTCATCCAGGTTCTCCGTTGGCAGGGGGGTAAGGCAGGGGTACATATTGACACCTACCCTGTTTTGCCTCTATGTCAACGGCGTAATTGCACATCTAGATGGTGTTCTTTACAATGATGCGCCAAGGCTGGCAGGTAGCAAGGTGCGGGCGATCATGTTCGCAGACGACACCCTGCTACTTTCTAAGTCTCCTATGGGGATACAGCGCATACTGGATGGCTTTGAGGATTTCTGCAGAAGCCGTGATTTGAAGATAAATGCTGATAAAACGAAATTCATGATCTTCAACCCACCAGCAACTACCCGCCTGAATCCTAGTTTAGGCCCAGTCAGATTAGAAAGGGTGATGACTTTTGAATATCTGGGGGTAACCATTAATGAAAACCTGTCATGGGGACCCCAACAAATAAAGTCACAAATGAAACTGGCCCAGCTTGCGGGGGGAATACTCAAGCTTTCCAATTCATCTACATTTAAACTTGTGAGTCCCCCTCTGGATAAAACCCAGGCGAGGGGTGCAATCTTGTATGGTGGGGAGTTGTGGGGACATTTTTGTAGGCCTGAAATTGTCAAAACAGAAAACAAATTTATCAGACAGTTGTTGGCACTCCCACAAAGTACCTCGCTACTTCCTCTAAGGCTTGACTTGGGGTTGAGACCTATCGAAGATGAATTAGCAGTCAAACCCCTCAGGTTCTGGCGTAGGCTCTGGACAACGCCAGAGCTGCTGAACTATAGGCTAGAACTTAAGGAAATATTATCTTGTTATAGTGCAGCAAAAATCCTCTGGCTCATGTTCTTAAAGCAGGAATTTGTAAGACTGGGATTGCCTGCCTTGTGCATGATCCGGAAAGGAGCTGCCAAAGGGTTTCGCGCAAGTCGCTCACCAGGATTTTTGTGGATAAAAAACTCACTGCTGCTTTGTCTGACCCCCATGTTGGCACCTTAATTAATTCCTTTTTAACATTTAAAGTTTCTTATTCTTTTGAGGATTTCAGGGATGACATCTATCCTATTGTAGACAGGAAACTTTATTTACAATGGAGATACGGTACTCTACCCTTAAGAGCCTTTACCAGCAAATGGTCAGCTTCTACAGATAAGAATTGTCCTGGGTGTAGCTGTGACATAGAAGATGAACTTCACGTTCTCTTCTTCTGTCCAGATTACAGTAAATCCAGGAAGCACTGGCTCGTACCTCTATGCAAAAACTTGGGTCTTGTACAGTGTATGTATGCTTTTAGAGTTTTAAAAACTGATACGACTAGGCACATTGTATTTGCAGTTTCTCAGTTCTTGCTAGCCATGTGGTCCAAGCGAAAGCATATGACTGTAATGAATGATATCGTTCATCTATTGATAAGATCTGTTTTACTGAAATCATGTACCACTCTAGCATGAACGAATTTTACTATCTACTGTGTCTGTTTTAATGAATTGCATTATCATCCATGTATATTGCTTTATTTTTGTACTCTTTTATGGCAAATAGCCGAAATAAAGATTTTATGAATTAATGAATGACTGAAATGTTGCTCTTTCCTGAAAGATACTGCAGCTTTCTGATTCATAACATCGGAATCTAAGTGCCTAAACAACAATTTAAAGATGGCGCGTCATCGGGATACCCACTCCAGCTAGTCTCCTTTCAATCTCTTCTAGCCGTCAGTCAACAAGTACTTAAATATGCTGTGGGGCGGCCATTAGCGCTTCATAACTTTTCTGCTTCGTGACGAGAAGACCCCGGTGAGTTCTAATGGGAGATTTAATTGGGCAACAATCGGACGTCTGTAAATTATGCCCCTCGTATAAATATATACTTGACCCTCCCTTTTGTATGTAGCAAGTCGTCGGTACATTAAGGGAATGTTTTCCTTTCCTTTCTGCTCTCTTTTCGCCCGCACGGTAAAGCAATATGCTGAGGAGTATTTGTCTCCCATTCCGTGTCTAATTTCGCAGGATTGATTCTAAAAGGTAACATCCTGGCCTTTTTACTATATTAACAACCATCTTTTATTAATCTGTTGCCGCATTATTTGTCATTTTTGAAAATGGATGGCTTTTGACTTATGGACCTCTCACTTCTCCTACAGCCACGAGGTCAATATATTTATAAGGAGTAGAATAAATTGATTTCCACTACCCCTTGCTGCACTAAGATGTAAGTGATCTGAACTTTAGTGTAATCCTGTTTTTGATTAGTTATTGGTTGTAGCAGTTGATTCATTTCTATTTTTTCATTGTTTTTAGTCTGTTTATTTATATCGGAGACACATTCAAATTATCAACAACTTTTACATTTGTTTCTCTCATTATTGGAAGTAAGTGGAGTTTTAGGATTAGAACCCCTTGGGATAATACCACCTTGGGAAATTAAGAGTCTATATTTTATTAAAAACTCTTCTTTACCTAATTCTCTTTTTCAACAAACTTCTTCTTTCTTTTTCCTTTGATCACCTATGTAGTAAATGGAAACACTTCCTTGTTTTTGTAAATGGGTGTGGTGGTGTTGCTTTTCTTCAAAACAGCACAAGTTCCTTTTTCCTTCCATTTCACTTTGTCTTGCCCTTTTGAAATCTGGAAAATGTACATATATGTTATCTTTGTACTTTATAGATTGTTATGTTGGATGCTCAGTTAAAATGTATGTCCTGATGATGAACTGGAATTTATAATAACGGTCTAAACGCCGTTGACGCAAATGTGGCCGCAACTAATGAATGACACATTGTTTTGTTTGTGGCAATTTCAGTGTTGTTCTGAAACCCCTCCCTCTTTTTATGTAATTCCTTCTGTCCAGCACTTGTCTGGTTTTCGTATTGTATATTAACTTTTATATGTACCAGTATATATGTCTGAGCCTTACTTTATAAGTGTTTTTACTGAATACATTTTGTATGTATTTCCAGATATTCTTTATATGGGCTTTTATTGTTTTTCTATTTATCCCTTTTTTGTGTATGAATAGAGGTTTGTTGTCTTTAACAACTGTGTATTGTTAGTATTTGTTTATGTAAATTATAACTTTTCACATTCTTTGAACCTTTGTTAGGATAAAAGACTGATTGCCCCTGGTTCAGGTGTATATGGCTGCCCCGTTGGTGGTTAAATGAAAACTAGCAAAATGGCCTCTTCTGCAACCGACAACTGTACCTTTACTGCCATTGACAAGCTCATTGAGGAAGTGGAAACTATGCTTGGTCATGGGGAAAAAGCTACACTAAATGATCATAAGAAAATCTCAAGATATTTCAGTAAGCATAACAAGGCATCCCCTACTAAGCAAACTTCAAAACATAAAAGCCCCTTAGTAATTGTGCATCCTGCACCCGAGTCTCACCTAACTACGCAAGTCGGTCCTCCACAAAAAGATTCCTCCAGATCAGCTCCTACTATATAAGAAGAGTTTAACATTCCAACTAGGGATCTTATTAACTTAGAATGCTAAAATAGATATGCAATACTAGGAGTCGATCAAATTGAGGACCAAGTAGAGGATCTCGATCGTACATCAGGGGTTATGGCAGGGTCCAGAGATATAGGGACCCAAACAAATTGGGAGTTATCTACTGAAGCATTGAGGGATCTTTGCTAAAAGCAGGACTCTTCACAAAAGGAGATTGAAGGGCTTAAGAGAATGGTTTAGGATTTGTTAAAGAGTTTGCCCCTAGCTTATAAAGACAACAACAACTTGCCAAAACCCCTCTTGCATTTCGGTGCCAAACTGGACCAGACGTGCAAAGCTAGTGAGGGTTTAATAAACCAATATGGTGCACTTACTGCAAATACACTAAAGTACCCAATATATCAGAATAAACATTCAATTGGGACAGCTCCTCACCAATAAAAATTAAATACTCAAGGGACTCACCAGAATAGTTTAATTTTGCCAAAGGCCATACAAGAGAGAGCCACTACCCCTTACACAATATACCGTTAGCAAACCAAAAAATGACTACACTCAAAGCCAATATGTTCAATTTTTTTTGACAAATGTTCCAAGATTAAACCAGGGAGACAGAGAAAATGAGGATTCTGTAAAAAACAAAGTGATCCATTGGATCAGACATAGGCGCCAATGCCTTTCTGTAATACAATCAGATATTTTCAGAGCAGAAAGGCTTCAACAGATTGAGGGGAGCTTGGATGACATTAAGCTAACATTTCATTCAAGGTATTTTGCAGAAAGCCTAATTGATATGAAACTTCGGTCATATTATATTTTCGACTCACAGATTAACGTCGGGTTAAATACCTCGGTCCCAATTACGAGATTTGATCAACACTGAATGAAGATAATGAATCCTGATCCTGTTGCTACACTGTCTAGCACTGAACATGATACTCCTGACACAGCTAGTAGTACCATCTCACAATAAATAACCGAGAGGACCGTGAATCCAGACTCCATGGTCCCAACAATAAGTGCTGAGCATAACATCACAGAGGTTACTGTTAGTACCACTTGCACCGATTTCCAGCAATTAGTGCAAGAACCATAAAATCTGGACTCTATAGACTGACTGGCTAGGAATGTTTGAATGAACAGTATAGTAAAGGGAGGTTTCCCTAAACAAGGCACAAATCCTGCTGTTCCTAAACCTTTAACTAACCTACAACCAAGTCCTGACCCTATCCTCCACTCTATCCATCGAGACTTAGAAGACAATTGTCTCTCACTGAGCGAACTGCTGAACGCATATAGTATCATGACCACTAAACAGCTAAAAATAATTTCTTGGAATGTAGCTGGGCTAAAACAAAAAGTTAAGGAGCCACACTGGCAGAAATATATGGAGTGCTTTGACCTCTGTCTCTTGCAGGAGACATGGGCCAGGGAACCTGTGCATAAATTAGGGGATAGAACCGTTAGCGCGGATGCAGTACAATTGAAAAAAGGAAGAGCATTGGGGGGGCTAATTATATGGGTAAAAACCAGCCTAAATGTTATTATAGAACCTACAGATACAGGCTCAGTGGATTTCCTTGGGACTGAATCTTAGGGTCTCTAATAACACTCACTTGTCCCTTTTTAATATCTATTTAAGACCCAGGGACTGCTCGAAAGAAGCTCCTTTATTAGAAAAGTTTAACGAGGTGTTAGGATCTCTGGATCCTAACAATGTTATCGTTATAGGTGGTGATTTTAATTGCTGTTGCAAACCCATGGTGGGCCCTGAAGCAGTATCAGAAGAGGAAGACCAACTTAGAAGCATTTCCCTTCTCTAAACAAAAAACACAGTAAGATTTACCACCTCTAGGGCCAGATGTAGGTAATCTCAATTTTTCTATTCTTAAATACCGAATCATACCGATTCGGTATTTAAGAATAGGTAAATGGGATGTAGGTAATTTTTCGTTAAAAATTACTAAATCTGTAAGTTTTGGTAATTACCGAATCGGTAAATAGCGATTCGGTAAAAGGGGGAAAACTTTGAAGGGTGGCAGGGTGTCACTTTGACACCCTGTTGCACCCCTCAATTGTGTACGGGTGCACATGTGGCACACATACATGCCCTAATCCATCAATAAAAAAGAAATCTTTAAAGAAAGGAGTTCAAGCATCTACCCTTGGTATGGCAAGGAATGTAGACTAGCCCAAACTACCTTATTAGTGCCCTCAAAAATAAAAACTCCGCTGAGATCAGAGTATAAATAACGAAATACAAGAAAACACAAAAGAAAGCCCAAAAACAGTGGGAAGATAGTATCTGGGAGGAACTTATAATTGCGGTGAAAAATGGGGACCAAGCCATGTTCTGGAAACTGATAACCCATGGATCGAGATATGATAGGACAGTCTCTGACCATTATTTAGATCCCACCACATGGCAGAGACATTTTACAAACCTTTATAACATCGCGGCTGACCCTGATCTAGCTAACCATCCTTCAATTAATTCTTGGGAGCCCATCTCCATTGACCAAACAACACAACTGCAGTGCAGTATGGAAGAAACTGCTCTTGCCGTAGCAGCAATCAAAGCAGCAATGGTGCCAGGCCCGACAGAATCCCGGGGGACTTATTCAAATATTGCCAGGAAGTATGGGTTCCGTATATAAACAAACTTACAAAAGCAATAGCCTGTGGGGAGCTGGTGCCACCATCCTGGAAGGAGCGGAGCTAGTCCCCATATATAAGAAAGGGTAGTAGGGAAGATCCAGCAAACTACAGGCCTGTAAGCCGGATAGCTGTTTTACAGAAGGTCTTTGCTAAACCAATTTTAATTAGGCTCACTAACTGGATGGCAGAAGGAAATGTCCTCTCACCATGTCAAGCTTGTTTTAGAGAAAAAATCAAAACATTAGACCAAGTTTTTAGATTGATGATCATATACTGGAAATATACAACATTAAGATCAAGCCACCTGTATGTCGCCTTTATTGACCTAAAGGCGGCTTTTGATTCGATTACAAGAGCTCAGTTGTGGGAATCCTTACATCAACTAGGTGTACCTGATGAGATCCTAGTTCAAATTATCAGGTTACACCAAGATAACTACGCCAAAGTGCGATAGGGCAAAGGAGGTGAGCTAACTGATGAGATCCCAGGCAAGAGGGGAGTGCGCCAGGGCTGTGTCCTGGAACCGACTCATTACCTTTTATATGTAAATGACCTGGCTAAACGCCTTCAACGCTGTATGCATGACTCACCAAAGTAGGGAGGTATTTCACATCTGCACCCTAACATTTGCGGGCAATATCATCTTACTGTCCCAAACACCTAGTGGCCTACAGAATCTGCTTCATAGCCTTAATATTGCACAGTGAATGGACTCGAGGTGAATCCCACAAAAACAAAATACATGACTATTAGGCAGCATAGAAGTTTTAAAAACAAATTATACTTGAATGGGACAGAACTAGAACGTGTATCCAATTTCACATGTATGGGAGTGACATTGAACTCTAAACTTTCCTGGGCCCCATAGATACAGAAGTCACAGACTATTTTGACACAAAACTCTATCCCATTCGTAAAAAAAACTATTTGCAACATCCTCCAAAGCTATCACTCCTGCTCTGGAAGTATACAAGGCCAGAACTCAAACTGCAGCTCTATAAGGTGCAGAGATTTGGGGAATAGGTACTCTTAAATCCTTAAATACTGCCGAAAATAAAATTCTGAGAATGTTCGTTGCCCTTCCCCAACATACACCACTGACACCCTTGACCTATGACCTGGGTATTAAACGCATTGAACCCTTACCAACTTGGAGAACCCTGTCGGTCTGGATTAGAATTTGGTCAACACAAGAGCTAGAAGTGTACTGAGAGTCACTTATTGAATTCCTAGCTCTAGACACCCAAGTTTTTTTCCTTGACTGATTCACATTAGATCATGGCTTTCATACTTGGGATTGAAAAGATACTGGGTGAATCCATGCCTACTGGATTCCCATTCAAAACGCGAAATTGCATTTTTATTTTGGCAGTTTGTGGAGAATCTGGTAATATCAACCAGTTCTCACGGGAGACTAACTGTACAATTTCTCCAATTTAAAACTACTCCCCAGTTCGAGACGTTTTTAGACGAGATTGAACCGTTATGAGATTGAACCGTTATTGGCAAAGTGCTTATACCTAACATTTAGATATGGCATATTACAATTAAACAGCTCTGTTGCCAAATGGTCAATGTCTAAGAACAAGGAGGGGGAGTCTCAGTGTACCTTATGTAGAAAGGGGGTTGATGAGGATATAGCCCATGTTTTGCTTTTTTGCCCAGCCTACAAACCAGCCAGAAGCAAATGGATAAAACCAATAGCTAGGTGCCTCAGCGTTAGGAGAATAAACAACATGATGAGAATATTAAAAAACGATAACTCGCGCCTAATAGTCTTTGCCCTCAGCCGATTCCTACTGGCTGTCAACTTTGCAAGGGAACATAGAGGAAAAAAATGATACTTCTGCTAGCCCCAAGCACCCAAAAGGAGGTAACGCAGCTGAATCAGGCAAGAACAATCTTGATTTAAATTATAGAGGTATATATATCTTCACTAAGAACAAACGCTATTGAAATAGCTTCGCTCCCGCGTAAAACTTGAAGTATTTTTACTTTTCTATCCATTCTGCATTGTATTGGCTCATATATTTTTAGTAATGATCCAATGCTCCTAAGATTTGACAGCTCTTTCCCATTATTTGCATTTTGCAGAATGTTTCTTTGAAATGTATAACCTTCCTTGTCTTTTTATTAATTAAGATTTAAAATTCACTCAAGTGTATGATCGAATCTAACGGTAGAGTACAAGATATTGCTCCATCAAACATGTATTGCCTATGAACTTTTTAGCTATTGGATATTAATATAGAACAAGCTGTATTTTTACCTTAACTACATTGCACATGCACTTTAGAAGCAGCTTACCTCCAGATTGTTAAGACCAATTGATGGAAATCATCTAGACTGAAAATGAGTTGTAATGAACCATATGTATATAGACCAGATGTAGTGAATAATGAAGGAATGGTCTTTTACATTTTTTTACTCTGTATGTATTGCATTTTATTGTTTTTTTAAACTTTTATGGCCTTATAGGCCAAAATAAAGTATTTGATGATACGGGTGCATCTTTTGCATTGTGCAGGGTGCTGCAGCCAGCAGCACCCGCCGCAACGCAAAAAACACATGGTGCGGCCGCCTTGCAGGCAGTAGCATCGTTATCCCTATGGTTGACCGCTGATGGCCAGTCGTGCGGTCCCGTTTCTGATAGGGTGGTGGGCAGATGTAAGTCTGCCCACCATCCAAATCTGGCCCAAAGTTCCCAGTGCCAGATCTATTTCCAAAAACTGTACCATAATTGGCACAACTTCGGCTACACTTGTAAGTCTAGCATTTGAGTCCCTTAGACGGTCACCTAGAGCGCTATGTTTTTGTTAAAGTGATTTGCCTTTCCTCAGGCGGAACAGGTTCTATTATGTAAATATGATGTGTATATGGCACATTACCTCTCCTCTTATTCCAACCCTCACTAAACACACATTTACCCTGAACACTTTACTTTTACCTCACCCTGAGCACCATATAAAAATGTATAGACAGCTGTTATGTCTTTCATAATTTATGTTGCTATTTTGAGAATAAACTGCATTTACTGCAGAAGTACTCATATCATCTTGTGAATTCTTTGATTTCTCCATATGGTTATTTTGAAGTTCTATTGCTATTGTGACCAATTTCTTACTGTACTGTAGTTCATACCTGGGTCCGATAGCACTTCGGGTCACACCATTGATACTTAACTCTCACCAAATGTGGTTACACCAGGACCTAACAGAGCCATGCCACACCAGTACTCAGGGTACAGGACCTTATAGCAACCTGCACTGAGACAAACAGTCCCCTATGGACTCCAACTGCCAGGAAGCAAGCACCCGTCGAGCGCTGTTGAGACCATGAGACCCACATCATGAGTGACCCAGCTGTCTGGAAATTACCTCTCCAGCTTGCCGGCTTCTGACCACGAGGACATCTTGATGCACACTGCCCGGCTGACCTCGCTCCTTCTGCCCTGGTCTGACCGGCCTCAGTAAGAGCAATTGAGATGTGCTCCTGTGGTCCTGATACCTTTATGACCTGGTCCTTCTAGCGGGCCCCCTTGGAATTACCTTATAAGTTCCTTTGCGCAGTGTGTTTTCAGGTTGCCCCATCTCCGGTAGCGCACCAGCGTCCAATGACCTCAGCACTCTGCCAAATCTGGGATGCTCCTGAGACTCCACTGGTAGAACATTGGACCTAGCCTTGCTAAATACTGAAATCCAAGAGGTAAACCTTAAAAGTCAACTGCACGATTTTGCATGCATTTTTGTCTTTTTTCCATCAAATTTGCAAATTCCTAACTTTAAAAGTGGTTACTGTAGAATGAAGTTCTTTTTCTGAAAAATTATATATTTATCAATATTATTTTTGCAAATTGGTCTTGTATATAGTCTTGAGTATGTGTCTCATTTATTGCCTCTTTGAGTACAACAAATCCTTGGCACTACCCTCTGATTAGCCTAACTGTCCTCCCCTCACTACCACAAATAGAGCATTAGTATTATCTACTTTTGCTTCTGTAAACCAATAAGGGCTCACAGGACTCTCTGTACAGTGTACTTCGCTTTAGTACACTGTATAGAGAGCCAGCTTCCTACATTGTTGGGAGGGGTGGGATCTACGACTTGGAATTTGCTGCTACAAGTCAATAAGTGACCACACAAATAAATCCAAAAATTGCTTTTAGGCAGTTGTATTTTTCGATTGGTCTATTTTTCTAAATTTTCAAATGAACTGTTAGGTCCTTGGTTACGTCCCTGTATCCAGTTCGAATTTTAAAAATGTTATTATAGTTAAGACGAAGAAAAGTGTTAAGGTTTTTTTTTAACTTTATAAAAAGGAGACAACTGTAGGAAAATAATGGATGATAGCGATAACCAGGTTTAGGAGTTCACCTGACCCCTTACATGGACATTTCCTATGCCAGGTGAAGGGCCCTCTGTAAAGGTTATGATATCAAGCCTGGCTCTCATGCTAACAAAGAAAAGCTTAGAAGGCTTATAACAGAATTTGTGAAAGGCCATCTAGATCTAGTAGCTCAATATGGAGAAGATTAGACTACTAATGAAAATCCTTCTGTGGAGGTGGCTGAGTCCCTCCACTCAGATACAGATGAGGAGCCCTCAGATGAGAAACTCATGCTGCAAAGGTTTGCCAGGAGATTGAACTTAGAAGCTCAACTCCTGGACATAGAAAGACAAACGTAAGAGATGGGCCTGGGACCTATCTCTGGTGGCAGCAATTTTGTAAATAGGGAGAGGAAAGATTCTTTTTATTCAATACTTCCCAAAGGAATCATCTCTAAATTTTCAGATGGTGATGACATCACCAAATGGTTAACAGTTTTCATCACATTCCCTACGGTAGTGCCTGAGCAGGCACCGCTTCTATTGTAGGGTATGCGATTTGACCTATATAACGGCAGGCTTCTTGAGACCGTCGCAAGCATCTGTCCCTCCGACTGATACGGTCCAAACGACTGCATCATAATGCGTTGGTCTGACTGCTCTACTGAATGTCAAGCGGACCTCCACCAAGGGCCTATTGGTGGCGGTCCAACCAATATCTTAATGAGTCCCAGTGTGTTTGAATAAGACATTCATCATAGTGAATCCTTGTAAATGATCATTTATCAAACGTAATTAGCAATAAGGAATACTTTAAGCCAATAACATAGTACATATATTGTCTATATGGTTTTCTTGTGGACATAACTATTTTTAAGTATTTTTTTTCACTCCGTATAGTTTATCAATTCATTTTTCACAGCGGTATACAGTATAGGAACTAATAAATAATACAAACTTGTGGTATACATAATTGAAGTTATGTAGGTTTTCAGTGCCGCCCTGTGTTTTGTAACACAATATCCTCTGCAGACGAGCACATCACTTTTCATATAAAACAAAGAGAAATTGACATTTTTACCTGGCATATTATGTTTGCCTCACAATATACCTTGTTTCTAATATAGACAGTTGTTTGTGTTGTTTTATTTATCATGCAGGTATTGTGGAAGTTCATTTTTATCAGTTATTGAGTTTTCATCGGGCTAAAGTCGCATGAAAAAACTGCTTGTGGAGATTCAGAGTCAATGGTCATAGAATATCACTTTCTATATTGTCATTAAGGTCAAAGGGTGTGTGATGCCACTCTGACTACCTTTGGCATTTTGGTGACTGACTTCGCCAAAAATGTATGGAATTCTTTAAATTCATCTTGAATAACATTTTCAAGAAAAAGTTAAAAATGCAGTCTCGTCACCTTTACAAGAAAATACTCAAAATGATACTGTCTGGCCCAAAGAGTAATCTGGCAGTGCCAGAAGGGCTAGTCTGGCAGGTTGGTGTGAGGGTCGTTTTGTGGCCCTTTGTGGGCCTGTTTTAGGATCCAGAGAGTCACGTTTTACTGTATATGTCTCAGATTCTAAAGTTGACGTCACCCACGTCTATATTGTGTTATTACAAGTTCAACATTTCTCCGATTTATAAATGTCAGCCATATATCTGATTCGCTCAGAAAGGACACTTATTTTGGCGCCCGAGAATGTTTTCTGCCCCGACCAGCCCTGGCGGTCTCACTTTCCTTATACTTATTGAATTCCCCTAAATCGTAATGTACACAGCTCATCATTATTGGGCACTGCTAGACTCGAAAGGCAAGCAATAGTCAATGTAAATGTAAACCATAATCTCACCAAAAACTGTGAAACTTCAAATGTGCCTGTTCTCGCACTCTCTGTATATTCAAGTGTATGTATTGGGGCACACTCTATATATCAAAATGTCTACTTTTTTTTATTCGCTGTAAGTAAAATGTATCTTAAATTGCGCTTTTTTTGTACCCACAAATACTTATTTTTCACTTTAATTAGGTACAAATGCCTCTATTCTTGGACTCAACTGCATCTGTTGTTGCACTCCCCGTTAATCCAAATGAACCTCTTCTTGCATTCTGTGAGACCAAATGCACCTGCTGTAAATATTGTTGCACACCGTTCAGAATTCTCTGACTTTCTTTAGGATTATGTCCGCCCTATGGAAAAAAATGAAATAAAGAAATCTCCTGATTCATAAACATACCTTTACGTCTCTCCGGAGCTTGGACTTACCGGCAACTACTCATCACAGACCTTTGTTCCTCACAACCAAAATGATGACACTGCCCAGAACACAGACCTCAGCGTCCTGCCTACCAGGTCTACAGCCCGAAAAACCTTCAGAGTAACTGATTGAGAATGCACTGCAGTGTGAAGTGTGCCTCTTGAGTGCTGGACACACAACTGGCCTATGTCAAGTTTACAGAAAGTGGCAAAATATAATGTAAATTAAAAAAAGTTTGATTTGATCATTGCCTGCAAATACGGCGTAGCACCTATTTTTGTAGCATGATAATGAATTGTGAACGTCACCACATTCAATTTAAACATTTCAGCCCTGAAGAAAAACATCTGGCCAGTTGCTGTAATTAGATAAAAACCTTTTATCAGGCTAAACATTTCCCCACAGGAGAATATTGCCCAACTACAGCATACTTTCTGTCCTTGATGTGCTTTGTAGGTTGCTACAGTATTGTGTTTTCTCACATTTGTAAAAAATTTACTTTGCACCCTTACGGCAACTTCTAGGCGAATGTTGTGTGTGCTGCATGAATCTCTGTAAGATTCCTGATGTTAAGTTTCTACAAAGGCTTTAGAGAATAATGGCCTTATTACTACACACGATTCTTTACCTCCAGCCCTTCCCTGTGTTCACTTAAAATGGACATAGCTATAATTTACTCGTATGAAAGGATACTTGTGAAAAATTGAATTACTAATTCGACAAATGGAAAAAGGGCAGAAAACCTACATCATTTTCCGTTTTACAATTTCTCTTTTTTTCTAAATGCATGCTTTTCTTTTTTTACAATGTCCCTTTTTGTCTGCATGCCACTTCAAGATAACATTCGATGAGAATACTACCTTCAAGGAAATCAACAAAATGAATGTTGGGAAGGCTCCAATTATTAATTGCACATTTTTTCCTATGTTTTTGCCGCAACTAGAATCACACATTTTGCAATAATTACCACATCCCACAGAATTCTCCCCAGGCATATTTCAGCTGATCAAACCTGCTGAAATTTACCTGTGCAAAATGCCTGGTAAATACTACTTCATGTGGATTTTTCTCTGGAAAATCATGTCTTAAAGGGTTAAACTTGTACTAGACGATCAATCAACCAATCAGGAGAATTGTAAGTGAGCTACTCAGCCATGAGGTTCTCAATGCGTTGAGGAGGGGTGAGAGGGTGTGTGTGTAGCCCGCAGAACTGTTTAACTGAAGAGCCAGGTCTTGAGGGTCTTCCTGAAGGTGTTCACGGAGGGGGTGCCTGATGTCTGCCAGTTCCAGACGATTGTTATTGCATCTGTTAAATTCTGATTGACTGGTTATCAGATGTTAATTGATATTGCATCTGTTAAATTCTGATTGACTGGTTATCAGATGTTAACAAGTGCAATATTTATCACATCCCCGACTAGGCCACTCATAATGAGGACCTACGTCTGCTAAATGATGCTATATTTGTTAGATCATGACCAAACCCATAGGGATTGTACTGATAGTGCAACCCAGCTCATTCTCTCCCTCACCAATGAACCTGACATCACCAGGCACTCTTTCCAGGAAGGAGTGAAGGATGTCGCATCCTGGATGAGCAGCAGCTGCCTGAAGCTCAACTCAGAGAAAATGGAAGTCCTCACCCTCGCTTCCAACCCCGCAGCGTCGGACGACACCTGATGGCCCCCCACCCTCAGAAACCCTCCCATCCCAATGGCCCACGCCTGCAACCTCTGGATCGTGCTTGACTCCTCTGTCACCATGAACCGACAGATCAACGCCTTATCCTCAATATGCTTCAACACCCTCTGCGTACTCCGCAAGACATTCAAATGGATCCCCCTCCGAATCCAGGAAAACCATCACCCACTCACTCATCACCAGCAGACTGGACAATGGAAACCCACTCTAGGCAGGAATCAACAAATCTCTCCTTCACATACTCCAGACCATCCAGAACGCCGCATTCAGGCTCGTCCTCAGCATTCAACAGCACAACCACATCACCCAGCACCTCCGAGACCTCCCCTGGGTCCCTGTCAAAAAAGAGTGACCTTCAAGCTGCTCACACATATTGACAAATCCCTCCACAACACCAGACCCCAATACCTCAATGAAAGAATCTCCTTCCACGCCCCAAAGAGAAATCTCCGCTCCGCTGACCTAGCCCTGGCTGAAATCCCCCCATCCACAGAGCCAGAACGGGAGGTAGATCCTTCTCCTACATCATGGCCAAGACTTTGAATGAATTCCCCCTCAGCATCAGACGAAGCCCTACCCTGCAAACCTTGAGGAAGGACCTCAAGGCCTGGCTCTTCAGATGACCTCAGAGCTGCCTGAAACCCCCACTCCCCAGCGCTTTCAGACCCTTACGGATGAATAGTGCACTCTATAAACCCCTGATTGATTCAACCCACATTTGTAGGTCATTATACAAGTGGCGTAGGTGGAAACATTATCTATGTACAGTGATGCCGGGGGCCATATTATGAAAGGGGTGCACCTGTCCAGATGATTATGTGCAAGTCTTGGTGCACCCATGGAATAGCATGAAGAATTTTATGCCTGTAAGATTTATTAGTTGGGTGAATACAGTGCCTAATTTTTACTGGTGGTTGCCAGTGAGACCCACCTGCTCTCATTTTTAAGGACAAGCGAGAGATGGAAAAACTTACAAAGCAGAGAGAAGCAGAAAGATAAAAAACAGGCAGCCATCAGAAACGGAGAAAGCAGAAACCTGCAAGAGTGAGGTAAAGGGCCAGGGAGTGCTGGTAGTGGATTAAAGAGGCACAAGATGGAATCAAGACTGTACAGCTTTGGTATTCAGCGGTCTACATGACATTTTTTCTTTTTATTTAGAGTTTTATATAGCGCGAACTAGACCCGAAGATATCAGGTATCAGAGCACATGGGGAGAATGAGTGATTTAAGTAATTGCACCGGCCATGGGCTTCTGAGCAGAGCTTTATACACCTTTACTCATTCTTTACCAAATTAGGCACTGGGTGGATATCAGTGCACCATAAGTAATAAAGTCACAAACCTTTTAGGTCCAGGCAAAGGTATCAGTAACTTAAACCTGAACACACCCCCTAGCAGCGATCATACAGATGAGACTGCTTAATTTAGAGAAAATGTGTAAAGGATTTAGAAGTAGGAAATCAGTTTAAAAATGTTGAATAAAGGACACAGTAACAACAAAAAAAATCCAATTTATAAAAACGATGTATTGCTAAATACACAAAATGACATAAAACAAAAAAAATCTAATAAGGCCAAAAGAGCCTAGAAAAAATGTAGCTCCAATGAATAATCACTGATCGCGAGGGCAGGATCCTAGAAGTGATTCCATGCCAGCCCACCGCGATGGCCGGAGTGGACTTTTATTAATAAATAGAAGCATATGTGAGCTTTATGTCACAGCACATATGTCCCTTTTCTGCGATATAAATAGTCTAAATGCCAATAAATCTTTAGAGTGAAAACACTACTTATGGACAACCAGTGGAAGTACATATTTAATAAAAGTAATAGGTGAAAAATACATGATGTAAACAGACATACATTTAAAGCAACCCAGTTGATTACTAGACAACAAGTCCTCAACACTATATACCTTTAATCACACAATCACAATACAGAAAAAAACTAACCACATGTGATGGACCACGCCTAGAAAAACTGTCAAAATGGCTCAGTGAGTTATGTGCCCAGTAAGTTTTTCTCTATTTGAACTCGGAATATACATTCAAATCCCAGAAGGGCCAATTAAGTCTTTCATCCGATTTACTTTGAGAAATTGAGCAGCATTACATTTAGTAATAGGAACATTTATATTTTTCAATGACTAGAAGGAACACAAACTGCGATATTAAGCACATTATGCTGATTATGTAAGCAGAGTTTGCATGTGGACTGCATCAAGCACTGCACACTGTGAATATGCCACAGCATGGACATATGTGATCGGTGCACGGAAATACTACTACACCTGGCTCATCTACTAATCAGTAACGAAGGTGGAAGTCACACCAAAGAAACACATTCAAACAAAGAAAGAAATCTACAAAAAGTCACTTACAGAAAATGAATAATAAAGTACCATCTAGCATAAAAGACCTCACAACGAAACCTCCACAAAAAAGAAATGAGAGCTTGTGTCTTTTGAGATGAAATATTTATGTACACTCAGCTTGCCGCTTCTTCACTCCAGAGTGTTATCAGAGGCATACCTGTCACATCTTGTTGTAAGTCAGAGCGACACATTGTCAAGTTACAAGCAACCTAAAATGGAATACAGCCCGTGCAAAACATTTAAATTAATACATGCTTCGAAAGCATCTGTGCTGTCGGTCCATTCCTCACAAAGGTGATTTTGACTGCGCCCCAAAGGAGACTGTGACCCGCCCAAAGTACATGCGCACTCCAAAATATAGTTGGCAAACAATGCACATCTATTTCTCATTGCATATCCTGATCATTTTGCTATGTTGCTGACATACTGAATACAAATTTAGTAACTAGACGCGTTCAAGCACACACCCACAGTCACTTTGTCCTACTAGGTCAGTGTAATCTCGCACACCTGCGGTCGTAACTGACATGGTGGCTCACATCCAGCAACAGCTGTGCCACCTGATAAGAATACAGAAGAACACAAATTCAAATATTATGCACCATTAACTCATTAACAGCTGGGGCTTTTCCCCACTCTGTGTTGAGACTTTTTTACCTATTTAAGGTAGTTCTCACTTAGGGCTCCATAACGTTTTTTTCCACATAAGGTATCCTTGCTGTTAGAATTGGGGGTCTCTAGTTGGCACAGGTAGGTACTTGTGACAAATAGGGAACCTCTCCTCTAGTCAGGATAAGGGGATTACACTCCTAAAATAACCCCTGCTCACACCCTTGGTAGCTTGGCACGAGCAGCAAGGCTTTATCTCAGAGGCGTTGTAAGTTAAGCATTTGTGACCACACACAGTAACCAAGTGACAACACTACAAATGGACACCACACAAGGCTGTATATCAAAAATAAGTATATTTTATATAGAATTACCACAAGACCCATAAACGACAAAAATAATCCACAGTACTATTAGATTTCAAGAGTTCTGGTTAACAAGGCTTAGATGAAGGTTCTGTGGGAGTCGGTAGCCCTGTCTGGCTACAGTGTTGTTGAAATACCACAGAGTCAAGCAAATCCAGCAGACCGCGTCGGTCCGGGTCCACTCAAATGTTGACAGACTTAGTCACAGTACCTTTTACTTGAGGCGGCTGGCACGGATGTGTGAGCCGGTTCCGGTGTTCCTCTTGGTGCAGAAAAGAAAGAGTTGCAGGGCACGTTGTCCGTCGATGCGGTGCAGGCAGAGGCCCGTTGACAGAGTCGGTGGATCTAAGGCATGCGTTACAGGGCGAGACAGTGTAGCGAGGCATTGCACGTTGCGGTGTCCCCCAGTCGCGGTGCAGGCAACGGCTCGGTGACGACGTCAGGATGGAGTCGGTAAGCTCAGAGCTTGCGTTGTTCGAAGCAGACGTTGCTTGATGCGGTACCTACAGGACACCAGGCCAGTCGTGAGAGTCGGTCACAGCTTCCTGCTTCTGTAGCCACTGAAACAGCGTTTCCAGCAGCAATTCACAAAGGCTGGTGAAGTCCACTGGTCCTGGGACTTCGGTCAGAGGGCAAGCTCTCGTCCAAGCCCTTGGAGATCTTATGCACAAGGTGAAGGTAAAGTCCACAAAGTTCTTTCTCCTCTTTTTGGCAGTCAGGCAACCACTGCAGGCCAATCCCCCAAGCAGTACTACAGCTTGGGAATAGTCTTGTCTCAGTTTCTTCAGGTTCCTCTCCTCAGCAGAGGTTTCGTCTTGTAAATCCAGAAGTGATCTAATTATAATGGGATCAGGGTCCCAATATTTATACCCCTAAATCCTTTGTTCTCAGAGGGTAGAGGGGCCTGTGCCCAGTCAAAACCAGTTCTGCAGCACCCTGTTTACCAGACTTCTCCTTTCCTTTCACAGCACAGGGCAGGCACATCAGACGCCCAACAGGAGGTGGAGCCAGCATTGTGGAAGGGAAGTACAGTCCTGGAGCACTCTGTTGACAGTCTTCCTTCTCTTCTTTCAGTGTGCAGGGCAGAGACATCAGACGCACAACAGAGGGTGGAGCCGGCATTGTAGAGGGAAGGCCCAGCCCTATTCAGATCCCAGGTGCAACTCCTCCCTCCCATCTAGATGCAGATCTCTCTATTCACCACTGGGCTGCCCCAGCCCGTATCCTGGAATTCCCCAGCCCTGTCACTCACAAACATAGAAAAAGGAATACACAACCTAGCAGAGGCAGGCTGAAATGGTTAGGCAAGCAAATACCTACTTTCTAAAAGTGGTATTTGCAAACACAGAATATTAAAATAAACTTCACTAAAAGATGTATTTTATTATTCTGCGTCCAGTCATACAAAACTCGAATTTCTACCATGTTCTCTGAGTCTGTTAGGATTATAAAAATGTAATAATCTAACAGCCCATTCTGGCCTATGGAGTACAGGTAGCCTTCCAATAGTGAAACACGAAAATGGCTGTAATTCACTGTTAGGACATGCCACACACATCAGGGCTTGTCCTACCTTATACTTACAATGCACCCTGCCTTTAGGCCTACCATAGGGGTGACTAATATGAAGAAAACGGAAGGTTTTGGGACTGGCAAGTGGGTGCACTTGCCCAGTCAGCATGACAGTACCAGACTGCACTCAGACTCTGCAATGGCAGACCTTAGGCACGTTTTACAAGGCCGCTTCTGTGGGTGGCACAACCAGTGCTGCAAGCCCACTAGCAGCATTTGGAATTACACGCCCTGGGCACACTCAGTGCACTGTACTAGGGTCGGACAAGTAAACCAAATAGTTAATCATGGAATCACCAATTAATACATACATTTACAGGTGGGAGCACTTGCACTGTGGCACTGGACAGCACTGGCACAGTGCCCAAAGCATTTAACACTAGAAAAAACACATGAGGCAACAGCAAAAATGGAAGGGAGACCCACGCCAATGGTGCCAGGTCTAACACTTGCCAAATGTGGGTCATTATTTTCCAACATTCTGGGTATTCTAAAGGTATACAGGGTTTATGGATTCTCCAGGAGGGGACCGAATACATGGCCAAAATGTTGCTAAATGTTTAGTTTTTTGGTAAAAATAAGAAAATATGGCTCTGCAAAAAAAGTCTAGACTACTTTCCTGAGGGGGACCCCTGGAGCTTCGGCCCGACGGACTGCGGTGGCTTTAGGGCCTTTGTTACGACACTGGTGTGTGGGGGTGACAATTTTGCATGTGTTGGTCAGGAGACATTTGAAGATTTTCCTCAGAATCTTCAGGTTGAGGCTATCACAGTTTGTCTTGGACGGTCAAGCTGTCAATGATGATCTCAAAGTTCTTGGAGTGGAAGTTGGAGTTGGTGGTGGGTCCTAGCCCAAATGGCCACCAGGTGAAGATCATGGTAATGGGTTGTCTCCGAATATCACAACCTCTGTCATGTTGGTGTTGAGTTTGAAGCAGTTGGTCCTCATCAATCAGGGACTTCGGCAATGTAGTCAGTGATTTGTTTCCACGTGTTGTGAGACTTGTCCGGAAAGTAGAGTATGGTATGATTGTCATAGACGTATGAGAGGATGTTGATGATGTGGGAGCAGATAATACTAGTACAAGGGGTCATAACTGTGTTAAAGAGTGTTGAGGATCGTTGCGGTACTCCACAGATGATGTTGCAGGCGTCCGAGGCATGGTGGGCTCAGCAGACTGACTTGAAGGAAAAAAGGTAGGACCGCACTCACATTTTGAGTAACAGTCAGTTTTCATGCTGGATTTAGAAATGTAAAGGAAGTTTTTTGAGGTAGCATGCAAGACTGTAGAAAAAAACCAACATTATTTGCACATGTTTATTATACCTGGCATCTTTTGCCATGTTTCCCAATTTTTTTTCCTTCTGACCTGTTTTTGATGGTGTGCTGGGCTTCGTTTTTGCTGGTTTAGTGTCTCTGCACACTTTTTGAATGGTATTCAGTACTAAAGTGCAAGTGCACCTACTGTAAATAGTGTTATGATTTTTGTCAATAACTGGTATAATTGATTTACCAATAAGGCCCTGGTATAGTTCATTGTGTCTGTCCAGGACCTGTCAATCAAATGCTACAAGTAGGCCTGCAGGTCTTATTGCGCCTCCCACACAGGTAGCCTTTCAAAGGTTTTCACTGAACTCAAAGACCTTCTGCCTAAAACTTCAAAAGGAAAAATAGTATAAATATTGAGGCCTTGACCCCAGAACTTTAGACCTAGTTTGGATTAAGGAACCTGCCAAGAAGAAGAGCTAGAGAAGCTATGAGGAGCGACGACCACTTTGCTGTATGCTTTGCTGTGTTACTTCTGATTAAGGGCAGTGAAAGGACTGGACTGGAATGGACTTTTTGATTTAAATTCGCCCACTGTTCAAAAAGAGTCAGGAACAGCAAGACTTCAAGTTAATCTTCTACCAGCACAGGGAACTGTGTGTTTGGTACTGCAACAGAAGAAAAAGCAACCCGATGCTATCAACATTGCCACAGCCGGGTCAGTGACCTGTGGACACCGCAGAGACCACTGCCCTGCTTTGTACCGCAATCCGGGTCTCACCGGCGATGATACCTGGTGCCGCCACCGAGTTGCTGATTGCACCGTGACCTGAGTGCCCCGCACTTTGCACTGCTTCACTTCACACTGCCGCCCTGGTATCCCTGACGTCGCAGCTCCACGCCAACATTTACGCCACTGCCTTTACTGTGGCCTGGGGGGACCTTTCATAATTTACTCAATGCACTTCCCCATACCACAACGCACCTTGGTCCACTGATGCTTGTGCCATCGACTCCAGATTGTCTACCGATGACAGTGCTTCAGCAGTGATGATGCTACTGCTTTAACAGTGACCTGCCAGCACCGTGACGATCACTGCCCCACCTCGCATCGCAGCCCTGGTCTCACCACTACCACACCGCTGCCTGCACCGTGACCTGAGGGTACCGCACGCTGCACTGCTGCCCTTCACACCACAGCCCCGATGCCTGCGATGCCGGCCCTCCTGACTTAAACCTCACAGAGTATGATATGCATCTTGGGTGACTGCAAGAGCCAACAACTCCTGCACCAAGCTGCGGAGCTGACACCTGCCGACACCACATCTTCAGATGCCATTGCAAGGTCCATGATGCGCTGCATTTCCAAGGTACTGTTTGTGGGTCTTCCTGACACCCTAGCTGGCCCGCGACGCCATGGCCGACCCAAACTCTTGGATTTGTTTGTTCACTACGCCGAGATATCCCCAAATGGAGCTATCAACTTCAAGGAATTGTATTTTCAAACTATTTCTGCAGTATTTTGATTGCAGTATGTTGGATTTTTATTGTTTTGTTCTTGTCTCATTCAGATAAATATTAGCTATTTTTCTACAACTGGTGTGGTGTTCCTTGGTAGTGTTTTCACTGTATTACTGTGTGTTATGTGAAAATGCTTTACACATTGCCTCTGAGGTAAGCCTGACTATTGTTGCCAAGTTACCAGGGGGGTGAGCAGGGGTTAATTTAGAAGTGTAATTCTCCTTACTCTGACTGGAAGGTAGGGTCCCTACTTGGACAGGGTACAAACCTGTCAACCAGAGATCCCTATTTCTAACAGTGCTATATTAGGGACTTTTTAATAGACTCAAGCCCTTGTGTGCACTAACAGGTTCTGCTGCACATCACTCCATGAAACAACTCAATGCTTTCCTTATTCATTCTTTTTTAAGTAGCAAAATGCTTCAGAAGATAGCTTTCAACCATGCACTGTTCTTTCTTAAGGCGAACAGCGTGGCCACTGATAGGCTCCATTAGACCACTGTATCAACAAGGAGGGCTGAGCACCTCAGCAATTAGAAGCATTAAGTAACAGCTGGACATCGCAAAATCTTAAAGCTGTTCTCAAAGGAGGCAGTAACATCAATATAATAGCAATGTGATAAAATAGATGGACAACTATTGCAAAAATCAGGAACTGAGTTTCTGCAAATGCAGGAATGGAAGTCATCTGATTTTCATACTCATGTTTGGCTCACAGTATTAATTAAAAGCAAAGTTGGATCTATTTTGAGATGCCTCTGGTTTGACATTGTACAAAATAGGGGGCATGGAGAGTTTCCTAGGCAGAGAAAGTGTATTACCTGCATTATTGTGGTTTGAGGGTGAATATCCAGACACTGTGGTAAGTGGGAAGGTCTGTGGTAAATAAATAATTAATTACCGGTACTATTTTTGAATACATTAATAAAACAGATAGCTCAATAAATAAGAGGCAAGATCCGATGTATCTGAGTCTAACAGGCTTTAATCAAGCATAAGGGAAGGGACAGGATCGGAACAGCCTGGAATAGAATGGCATGGACTGGCAGCTGCAACGTCTCACTAACAGTACAAGGTATATATAGTAAAACATTAGAATTATATTGCATACAGTAGGCGTAACAAGTGACAAACGTAAGATAAGAACACATGGGCGTGAAAAGAAGGCGTGTACAAAGACATGTGATGAGAACGTCACAGAAGTGTCATAAAAGTGGGTGGATGTATGGAGGGGGCTACCTGGGCAGCTGGAACCTTTTACCTAGTGGTGCGCGCAAACGGGCTATGACGTGTGACTGGAAGAACTGGGGCTCTGACTTCTGCACTCGAAGAGGAGACGAAAGTCTGCGATGTCAGGACGACATGTACCTATAGCATATCTGGTATCTTGTGTTTGGAGTACATGTTGATAGAATCTAAAAGTTATCAGAGCAAAGGCTACTGGACACTAAGACTGGTGCATGCATATATTCTTCATGTATTGCGTGTGCTATGAATCTTCTATGGATATTAATACAGTAATTCACTTGCATGGAGACAGGAAGACTAGACTATAACTGGAGATGTTTATGCGGTTCGTTAGCTTAGGAATGTGAAGACGGAGAGCTGAACTGATAACTAGAGGCATAACATATTCTTGGCAGACAGGCAGGCAGAGCCAGGCCGGGCACCGCGCTGCGTGGCAGGAAGTAAGCGAAGGGTCAGGGATGCGGGAGGGGCTGCATCGCTCCTCGGAGTGGTTTCAGGAGACTGGAGCTTGAATCTGGTGCTCAGGCCCTTTGAGGCCTAGGAACGGGGACAATACGATGAATTAACGTGCATAATGTAAAACGTGGGCAACATAGGCCTAATACTCGTTGCTCTCACAAGAACTGGAAACTGGCATACTAAAGTTGGACACAACTAGAATTGCGTCTTTAATCGATCATAGGGGGATATATGCATATCGATCATGCACATATAACATAGGATGGGGAACACGTAGGCACACATGACAAGGCAAAATTCAATTTTCCTCATTCCCTCCTTGTGCCCTACGTTTCCATCAGGAAACATCAATATTCATGATACCATCTATCTGTTCATATAGCATCATTTGCTTGTCTCGAATTGTCTTGGAACGGGACTTTGGACTAGGACTACAAGAGGTAGCACACAAGCCGCAAATCGCAGGGCCATATTGTAAACAGAGACAGCAACTGAATATGATCATTACTGTTATACCCAGGAATGACAATACTTTCCATCCCCAGGCAGATATTATACTCCAGAGCCAACCGGACCATGTCCAGGTACCTGGATTCTGGTGTAACTGATGGGCAATTTTATGAAGTCTGGTTATAGCTGAATAAACAGACGGTGCGTTATTAGGAATGAAAATGCAGCAACTAGATCCGATGACTCTACAAGCTCCTCCCCTATCGGCCAGTATGACGTCAAGGACGAGACGATTTTGGAGCACGACAAATCTCATAGCGGATTGTTCTTCAGTTAAGTTACCTAGAGCGGAAGTAGTCTCATTCACTACTGCTTCAAGGGTTCTGGTTAACCTACGTATTAGCTTACTATTCTGGACAGGACCTATAAAAAAAAAGAAACCTTTATTAAAATCTTGATACTGTTCTAAAGCAGTTTCAGTCTGATCGATAATTGGGGACTCGATCTCCCTTCTATATCTGACGTGTACTAGATGTGTATTTCTGTGATAATAGGATGGGGCTAGGAAAACTGGTGGCAGTAGGAAGGCAATGTAACATGTTCCATCCCAATCTAGGGGCAGACGTACATATGTGGTCTGACCACATACAAAATACGAATGACGTGAGGCTTTGAAAGTAGATTTCCCACTGTCACTATACTTGACCACAGTATTACAATCACTATGTCCTAGATGTACTGAACCATTCTTTCGGACACATAATTCGCCTTTCACTGGTAGGACTGTAATAGCAGGCGAATCTGGAGTAGTCTCGGACTGAACATTCAAAAAATTCGAGGAATAATTACCTAGATCATATACTTCATTTTCTAGATCTAACCCTGTTCTGTGGGAAAGACCTTCCTTGTCTGGAAAACATGTTCTATTCAGAAGGGATATATCAGCCGAAGATGACGTTAACGTGGACCATGCTCCACACGAACCATTGTGTGAAAACGGGTAGGGAAAAAGTGGCAGAACTCCCTTCGGTGTCTGGAAAGGGGGGAGTCGACCACACACCCAACAATTTGTGGTATTGCTGGTCTGGTGTGAATAGTGTAACATTCGGATAAAAGTATTATTGTGCATGGCAAGACGATAGGATAACTCGTGAGGAGGCAGTTCACTAAATGTGTGCTCTACTGTAACATTAGAGGGAAAATGTACATGAGAAACAATAGGAGGAAAATATATATGTAAAACATAACTTATGCCTGTAATAGTAAGACTCAGAAATAATAAAATTAAAAGAGTAACAATGCATCGACTTCGAAGATTCTTTTGATAACGTATTTTCTTAGAGTTTTGACTAACTCTCTCACTAGGTTGGTCTATCTCATACATGTCAGGAACCTGTCTAACCGTTTCACCCGAGAGGGACTTAGACAATTAAACTGGCTGACTTACTAGACCTTAATTTTTCTTTATACTCCTGCTGCGGAGTTTTCTCTAACAGGGGAAGTTTAGAGTCAGTATCTGGGCAGTCCTTGAGAACGGGGCAGTCTTTGAAAAAAGTTTTTGGAGAGAGTCCATGGAATCGCTTCACGTGACTGGAGTGCAACCACCCCTTCCTGCCTTCCACCTTGACGGCAGTCCTGGTTGTTAGCAAGACGAGTTTTGGCTCTTTCCAGCGGGGCTCCAGCGGACTTGAACGATCAAAATTACTTATCAAAACGAGGTCGCCTGGTATGACCTCGTGCGGTTTCACTTGAGTGTTGTCGGGAAAAGCAGCGGCGACCTGTGAACGACAAGAGAGTAGTGCAGACATCAAGGAAGCCAGGTAATCTGTCAGCATATTACTGTCCACATCTGTAATTGTACGTGGCCTAGGTGTACCCCACATGTTTGGGGGACGACCGAAAACTACCTCTAAAGGTGAGAGACCTGAACGGGAGTGAGCGACCATTCTCATATAAAAAAGAGCGACTGGCAGGGCTACCATCCAATCTACGCCTTTTTCTACGCATACTTTGGCAATGCGGATTTTCAGAGTCTGATTATGTCTCTCTACGAGACCAGCTGCTTCAGGATGTCGTACACAGTGGAACTTCCACTGGTACCCTAACAGAAGGGATACTTGTTTCATAAGTTCGGATGAGAATGGCTGGCCGTTATCTGAATACACGACCCTCGGTAATCCATAGCGGGGGAAATACTCACGAACCAACTGCCTGGCAGTGGTCGCGGCAGTGTAATCTGGGACTGGATATGTTTCTGTCCATCTGGACAAAGCGCATACAACTACGAGGACATACTTGAAACCTCGACATCGATCCATCTGAATATAATCCATCTGGAGGACTTCAAAAGGGTGGTCAGGAGGATGGAATCCACCTTGTTCCACCGGGACACCTTTACCTGGATTGAACTGACAACATATCATACAGGTACGCACTTTCTGCTTGGCTGCTGCTCGTAAATGCTTGTTAAACCAAAGGTTCTGAATACTGTCTATCATGGCTTTTTCTCCCAAGTGTGCTGGACTATGTGCGGTGTTAATAATGACTTGAACCATAGAGTCGGGGAGAAACCATGTGGCTTTTCCCTTCGTCAACCATCCTTGATCTGTCTGGACCCCTCCTTGTTCAGACCATTTCTTGATTTCATCGGGAGTAGCATGTGACTGTATATCTAGTACGTCTTGTGTAGGGTCCTTAACTGTCATACAAGTCGTCTGAACTGGAATGTCTGTCTGTGTCGTGTTAACTGGAATGTCTGGAGTCTGAGCTGTAAGCTTGGCTGTTCGATCTGCCAGGTCGTTACCCTGGGAAATGATATCAGTGACTTTCGTATGTGCTTTGCACTTCATGATAGCGATAGCTGTCGGTAAATGTATTGCATCTAACAGAGCTTGAATGAGGGGGCCATGCTGAATCTTGGTTCCATGAGAAGTCATAAAACCTCTTTCTTGCCAGAGCACTCCAAAGTCGTGTACGACTCCGAATGCATAACGTGAATCTGTGTATATATTTACTTTCAGGTTCTTGGCTCGTATGCAGGCTTGAGTCAGAGCGACGAGCTCTGCTGCTTGAGCAGACAGGGTGTCAATACGGTGTGTTTCTATAACTTCAGCTTCAGTAGTCACTGCATACGCGGCTACTAGTTCTCCTGTACTTGTTCTCATACATGAACCATCCACATAAAGTGTCAGGTCGGGATCAGGTAATGCGATGTCGGTCAAGTCTTGTCTTGGCTTCGTCATGGTGTTAACAACTTCCACACAGTCATGTGTGGCAGGATTTGAAGTAACTGAGGGTAACAATGTAGCTGGATTTAAAATGTTGCAGCGTCTGATTTCTATGTGTGGCTGAAACAATGTCAGTTCATATCCTGTTAAACGTGCAATTGTCAAGTGCTGAGTCTGTGTTCGGTTTAAAAGAACTTCCACGGAGTGTGGAACCTGTACTGTCAGGGAGTGTCCTAACACTATGGAATCACTTTGTCTGATAGCTAGAGCTGTGGCTGCAACTGACTTGAGGCACGCAGGCAGAGCCTGGGCCACCGGATCTAATGTGCTAGAGAAATAAGCACAGGGCTTGTATTGTCCTGCTTGATCTTGTGTGAGAACAGATAATGCAGTACCATCACGTTCAGTAACAAAAAGTGTAAAAGGCTTACTGTAGTTTGGTGTCGCTAGAACAGGTGCATTACATAAAGCTGTCTTTAACTCGTTAAAAACAAGTGTATGTTCTTGGGTCCAAGGGAGGACAGTCAATGTGGCTGCCTCCTGTGTCGTTAACTGTATCAGTGGCTTGGCTAGATATGCGTACTGAGGAATCCATTGTCTGCAGTATGAAGTGAGGCCGATAAAAGCTCGTACCTCCTTCTGAGTCTTGGGCTGTGGAAGATGTGCTATTAACTGGATACGGTCTGGTGTCAACTGCCTACCCCTCTTGGACAGTAAGTGTCCTAGGTAGACCACTTGCTGGACACAGAATTGCAATTTGAAAGGGGACACCTTGTGCCCCATCTCGGCCAGGAAATACAAGACTGTAAGTGACGCACGTTCGCAGTCACGTTCAGAACGGGCTGTGATCAAGAGATCATCGACATACTGGAGCAGGGCAGTGTCAGTTGGTATGTGAATATTGTCTAGTTGTCTTTTAAGTGCTTGACTGTAAATGCTAGGACTTTCTGTGAAACCTTGAGGAGCTCGTGTGAATTTATAGCTTCTTCCATTTAAACAGAATCCGAAAAGAAACTGGCTGTCTGGATGAATGGGGACACTAAAGAATGCGTTCTTGAGATCAATAACAGTAAAGAACGTAGCTTCTGAATCAATGGCAGTTAATAGGGAAGAAATATCTGGAACCACTGGGTACTGGGGTATGATACATTTATTAAGTTCTCGAAGGTCAATCACTAATCGATAAACTGGAGGTGCATTGGGATCTGTACGTTTTAGAATCGGAATGATAGGAGAATTACATACATTGGAGTCAGTTTCTACAACTACTCCTTGAGCAATGAGCTCGTCAATAATTTTCAATAAGGCTGCTACGGCCTCAGGTGGCAATTTGTACTGTCGGATTCGTGGTAATACAACCCCTTGTTTCAGAGTGACACGATAGGGTGTAATGTGCATACAACCTACATCAGTTGGACCTTGCGCCCATAAATACTGTGGTACATTCAATAATCTTGGATCGAAATCACGTAATACATAATGACCTTTAAAATCGCGCAAAAACAATCGTACTCCTTCTGGGGAACAGCATATAACTGCTCCTAATTCTTTCAGAGTCTTAATGCCTAGTAAATTCTCTGGACATGATTTCGTAAGTAACAAGTCTGTAGTTCGGGACAATGGACCAACTTCTAGAGTAACTGGTTTCGATATTTCATTAACAATAGGCTTTCCTGAAAATCCAAGGGAAACATTTCTAGAGCCTGAGAGTGGAGCCCCTGGAACCTCGTCATGACTGATGGTAGTCCTACTTGCCCCTGTATCAATCAGAAACTTTCTATCTTTCCCTAATACTTGACTATGTACATAGGGACCCTCTTGATCTACAGGGATCTCGATGAGAGGCAAGCCAACCTCCCTCTCTAGGCTGTTTCATGAATACTGCTGGTAATCTGGATATTCTGACTGTGCATACTGGTACATCTGCTGTGTAATGTGCTGTGTGGCAGCTATAGGCTGCGGTACTGTAACTGTCTGTTGTGCGTTCTGCGGTAGCTGGGAATTCTGCGGAACCTGTTCTTGTCTAGGCGGGCGTGGTCTCTCTTTCGTTTTACCAGTAGCTATGTTGTGTTTCAGAACTGCACATTCGTTTATATAATGACCTGGCTGTTTACAGTAATTGCAGGTCCCTTTAACGGGAGCTGCAGGATGACTAGTTTGATTCGTACCCCTCTTCGGACTGTCTTGTGGAACAGACTGTGCAACTAGTACTTTCATTTTCGTGTCTTTCATACGTCTCCTTTCATGTTCCTGCTCTTCCCTGATTCTGTTCTGGTGATACTGGAGCATCTGGAGCATTTGTGACGGAGTATTAGCTTGCCAGGTACTTTCGACTTTCAGTACTCGATTTTTAACTTGTGGTAAAGAATTCTCAACTAGTTTGGTAACAAAAAGATGTGGATACGATTCACTACTCATTTTCAGACCACTATTTATAATGAAACATTTCTCAAATCTAGAATAAAAATCACTAGTGTCTTCGTCTTGTTTCTGTTTACAGGCTGAGATGGCATCCCAGTCTTCCTTTTTCGTGGCTAGTAATCTTGGCAGGACTTGTATCAATAACTCGGGCAATACTTTAGCTTTTTCCCCAAGACCGGTACCTGGAACTCGTGTGTTATCCTCAGTCTCTAATGCGGTCCAATCTATCTTTTTCTCTCCCACCTCCCATTCTTTTTCTTTAAGTTTTTCTTATATGCCCGCAGGCAACAGGACCTTTAACATTTTAATGATATCAGGATACGTGTATTCTCCCATACGGAGCATGTCCTTTAGTTCACGGTGGAACCCTGCTGGATCTTTATCGTGACAGGGTATTAACTTTTTCATTTCTAGAAGTTCTATTTCCGTGATAGGGGTGTAAACAAATACTCGTTCTAGATCACCCCCCTCTTCCTTAACTGGATGTACCTCTCTCAACGGATTCTGT
This sequence comes from Lissotriton helveticus, assembly GCF_964261635.1. NCBI lineage: Eukaryota > Metazoa > Chordata > Amphibia > Caudata > Salamandridae > Lissotriton > Lissotriton helveticus. Next base: position 943,463,242 of record NC_136071.1, read on the forward strand.
CTATCTATGTAGAATGATTTCCTTACTGGGGGTGGAACAGGAACAAAATGTGGATTCAGGAACGTTCTGTATTTGTGGCGCTGTTCTAAAATGACACTAATTAAATCGGTACCTAGACCCTTCCATCTGTTTAGGAGTAACTCGTTTAGTACATCATGTAAAGGACCTGGATCAGAATGCTGATCCTCATACAGGGTAATGAGGTGCTGGATCATATACATACCCACCAGACGCTGCTCGGCTGGGGGCAGTTTCAGAAACGTTTGGGCCACTATTTCATCTGGAAACGTGGTAGAATCACTAGTCCAACGGACTGCTGATCGGGCTAGTTCTTGTTCATGCATTGTACTAAGCTCACTATAACCTATTCGTGGTTTCAGAATTTTATCGGTAGCCTGGAATACTTGTTCAAGAGAACACTGTTCTGGTACGGGAGGAGATAAAACTTTCTTGTAATCTAGACGTGAATGTCGGTCGGGAAGTCTAGTTCTACCTACATACGCTATTCTGGAGGGATTCTCGCTATCTACCTCTTCACTTGAAGAGTCATTCTCTTTCTCGGTTGCTCTTTTTGCTTCCTCCTTTTGGTGTATACTTATAATTTCCTTACGAATTTTCCTGTACATACTTTCTATACTACCTTGTGACTTGTGTTTTCCCTCGGCTATATTGTCACTCCACCTAGTCAGGCCTTTTATCTCGTCTTGGTCTTTATCAGGATAATCTTGCTCTCTTATTAAACAGTTAATCAAGAACTGTAAAATCATATTTTGAATCTCGGCTTTCCTGTGTGCCATAGCTTCGTGAATGCTTCCTGGATTCTCCCCTGTACGGACAAAATGATATATTCTGTCTAGATGTTCTTTCATGTCGGGCAGGGTGGCCAAAAAGTTGGCAACCCGTCTTAAACGTACCGAATATAATATCATGTGATCTTCGCCTGGAACTGGATCATATATGCAGTCAGTAAGAAGTCGCTTGAGGTCTGCATATGTAGCCACTTTTGGCGTGCGCTCTAACGCTGCTTCTCGCGGCGTCAGTCGTTTTACTTGAGGCGGGGTGATAGGAGCACCTCCCCCCGCACCTCCTGAACTGGAATCGTCAGTTAATACTGTACGTGCTGGTAGAGTGGCTGGCAAAACGGGCACACTTAATGTGGGCTGGTCCGGGGGTACTGGCACATTAACGTGGTCCCCGGGACCAGTGGCTGGAGGAACAGGAATTACATTATTAACAGGGTGCTGCGGGTGAGCAGGCGGAATAGGATTTGCATATTCTGGGACTGTATCGTCCAAGTAGGACGAAAGAAAAATTTCAGCTGCAGTCGGTTTATGACGTAGCTTAATCGGGACCAATGGTGGCGGTAAATTACAGGGTGCTTCCGGGGTTGCCTTCGGCAAGCCCTCGGCAAGAAGAGGATACATACCTTTAATAAGGGCATTTCTCTGTCTGTCTGACTGTTCTGCTCTAACTCGTTCACCTTCTTCTAGGAGTTCCCTTTCTTGGGCTTTTTCTGAGGATTCCCTACTCAACTCTGCTTTTCTGAATTCTTTTTCGGTTCTTTTATGAGATTCTTTGCGCCATAACTCGATGGCATCTTTCTGAGACTGTCTAGCTTTCTTTTTCCATAATGCTTCTTCTACTCGCATGATTCACTCGGCATCCCATGTACCTGATACAGGCCATCTATATTTCTCTTCAAGATGTTTGGTGTAATCCACCCATAAGTCTAGATATAATATGGCATCTAAGCCATGCTTGTGATACATAAAATGTCCCGGACTGTCCCTAAGAGGGACGGGAACTGATTCTTCGAGTAACCCTTTTCTGGTTTTGATCTGACGTAATTTCGAAAACAGAGGCATGATCGGGTCGTACCTAAACTAAACACAATACACAATAATCACAGTAATGAAATGGCAAACAAAACACTCATACCACGACATAAAAATACATTAATAACAGTTCGAACAGAATACTACCTGATACATTGAAAACATAATACTTGAATTTCTCGAGAACGGACTTACTAGAATTACTGGATGCACTGCTAAAACAGTACAGAACATACCAGTCTCATAAAGAGACACGTCATACCGTATCCACCTAGATGGACACGTCGGACTGGATCTGTGTACCCAAACCCATGGGACCAGGAACAAACTAATGAACCTGTCTAGATACTTCCCCCGCAACGGTACTCACCGGGAAGCAGAAACTGAAGGCCTCGGACTGGACTGGACTGCTACGACGTCTGGTTACTACGCATGCGCTTCGAACCTCGGGCTTCGGTTACAGGTGGGCCTCCGGATACCTCGGACCTTGCTCTCTCGGCTTGGGCTCTGGTCGGGACGAACCGCATTCCTCACCGCCTCGTCTGGATGCCGGACCGCAGTCTCCGTCTCCTCCGTGGGCCTGAGGGAGACTTGATGAAGCAGAAATATCTGCACGTGCACGGTAGAGTTCCGTCACGGCTGTAGAAGGGTCAGGGGGCCTGCGTTACATCGCCGGCGCGTGGGGAAGGGGCAAGTCCCTGTTCGGGCGCCATTTTGTGGTAAATAAATAATTAATTACCGGTACTATTTTTGAATACATTAATAAAACAGATAGCTCAATAAATAAGAGGCAAGATCCGATGTATCTGAGTCTAACAGGCTTTAATCAAGCATAAGGGAAGGGACAGGATCGGAACAGCCTGGAATAGAATGGCATGGACTGGCAGCTGCAACGTCTCACTAACAGTACAAGGTATATATAGTAAAACATTAGAATTATATTGCATACAGTAGGCGTAACAAGTGACAAACGTAAGATAAGAACACATGGGCGTGAAAAGAAGGCGTGTACAAAGACATGTGATGAGAACGTCACAGAAGTGTCATAAAAGTGGGTGGATGTATGGAGGGGGCTACCTGGGCAGCTGGAACCTTTTACCTAGTGGTGCGCGCAAACGGGCTATGACGTGTGACTGGAAGAACTGGGGCTCTGACTTCTGCACTCGAATAGGAGACGAAAGTCTGCGATGTCAGGACGACATGTACCTATAGCATATCTGGTATCTTGTGTTTGGAGTACATGTTGATAAAATCTAAAAGTTATCAGAGCAAAGGCTACTGGACACTAAGACTGGTGCATGCATATATTCTTCATGTATTGCGTGTGCTATGAATCTTCTATGGATATTAATACAGTAATTCACTTGCATGGAGACAGGAAGACTAGACTATAACTGGAGATGTTTATGCGGTTCGTTAGCTTAGGAATGTGAAGACGGAGAGCTGAACTGATAACTAGAGGCATAACATTTTCTTGGCAGACAGGCAGGCAGAGCCAGGCCGGGCACCGCGCTGCGTGGCAGGAAGTAAGCGAAGGGTCAGGGATGCGGGAGGGGCTGCATCGCTCCTCGGAGTGGTTTCAGGAGACTGGAGCTTGAATCTGGTGCTCAGGCCCTTTGAGGCCTAGGAACGGGGACAATACGATGAATTAACGTGCATAATGTAAAACGTGGGCAACATAGGCCTAATACTCGTTGCTCTCACAAGAACTGGAAACTGGCATACTAAAGTTGGACACAACTAGAATTGCGTCTTTAATCGATCATAGGGGGATATATGCATATCGATCATGCACATATAACATAGGATGGGGAACACGTAGGCACACATGACAAGGCAAAATTCAATTTTCCTCAGGTCAACAGGCTTCCTCTAGAAATTCAATGACTTTGTTACCATGGGGCTACTGGTTAGATTTCCTGAAAGTAGGAAATGTTCCAGTTATCATGTGGGTCCCTCCAAATTTTTTCCCCATCTGTTTTGCTGACATTAGAATCCTGTGCACCTTACCCCTCATACACAGGAGTAAACTGACTGTGCTTCCCCTTTAAACATGTTGAAATGACATGACACTGATTGCCACAATGAACTGTCCTTAAAGGCCATAGTGTATGGAGCAGAAATAGATCCCTGGCATGGAAAGTAAAATGGCATTCATGAACTGCAGCACGTATTTTGCTATCCATTACAGTGCCAACTGCAACAATGATACCGTGATGGAGGAAATGATTTCTTTAATCCGAACACAACACATGTGCTTGAAGTGATTGTGGGCATCATATGCAATTAAAAATATAGGTAGCATGGTGTGTCAATGACGCTTGTGCAAATGATGTTCAGCTGGTGAAGTGGTCAGCTCTGTTTGCAGATGTTAAGTTGTGAAGTATTCAGCTCTGTTTGCAAGCTCAAAGGTATGAATGGTGAAGTGGTCACTCTCTTCAACGGTGAACATGCTCTTTGCTGCTGCTCATGGGCATCAAGAGAAACTGTCAGATCTGAGGCATTTCAGAAACCTTATGTGATGGCCAGGGTTTGTAAATTAACCTACATTAAACACCACTAAGAGATAAAGCCAGTTCTGCAACATCACGTGATTGTTCTCCAAAATGTTTTTTTCAGTTTTACTTTTTGGTTTTTGGTACTCTGGCATAAGATTCTCAGTTCCACCGTGATTCATTTTGTACAGTTAGAAAACACAATAACTAGAAATACTTTCAAGCTACAGCTGAACAGAGACGAGTCTTTCTGTGTAACAGACAAACAAACACCCGACCATGGACACAGCTGGGGCCCGTCGTGCCACCTACTCAGGAGCAGGATTGAGACACTTCTCTGACAGGAGTTGTGCCAACCCACCTGCAGCCAAAGACATGGGTCACGGAAAAATGAGATAGAGAGAAAAGGGGGGGGGGAGAGAGAGAAAGGGGGGTCAGGGATAGGGAAAAGGGGAGAGGGAGAGGGAGATAGTGAAATGGGGGACATAGAGAGAATGGGGGAAGAGAGGCAGGAAGGGTGAAAATGAAAGGGAGAGAGGGCGATAGTGAGCGGTACAGGAAGGGGAAGGAGGCTGGCAGGCAACATATAGTTTAAAAAGCAGGTCTTTGGCAGGAGGTAATGACTGCTGGCAAAGACCAACACCCGGAAAGGAGTTTTAACCTCTGAGCCCCCACAAATATAATTTGAAACTATCAAGCAACTACAATATAACAGGCACAAAAGGTGGAAGCTTTCCAAAGACACATGACCCGCCTGATGTACACAAAGCAAAATCCTAATAAGTGGCAAGAACATTTTTGTTACAATAGGATTTTTAGGTGCCCATCAGTATTTAAAATAAAAACACATTAATCTGGCGCTTTAGAAAAAAGTAATCCTTTTCAAGTAGCGTTTGGTATCAAATATTCTCCATTTCTACGCACTGTTAGCAGATACAACTACTACCGAATTGATGGTATTAAATCGATCCACCTAGGAAGAATGAAGGCTGAGCCAGACTTGCCAGGACTGAAACCTCTGCCCCTTACAAGTGTAAGTCTCACTGAGCCCTTCTACCGGTATTGTATTAGACACGTGGATATGGTTCAATCAGTTGAGACCCTTTTGTTTAGCCTTTAAACAGAAATACAGCAGAGCATGCTTTTGTAGATGCCAGATAACTAGGAAAACAGGCAATACACGAGGCAGGAGCGGCAACCGTAGTCATAGAGGTAAAGAGAGCAGCCTTAACTCTGCCCGTTATGAATTGACTTAATCTCCACGTGCCTAACAAACATGAATCTGTCCTTCTATACCGTATTAGGTGTGCATGTAAAACACTCCAATGCCTAGGGACTGAGTATGCGCTAAAAAACAAAAATACAAAGAAATGACAGGTCTTTTCCAGGTTCGGTGTCAGAGTCATAGTTCGCCCGACCCTTGTGAAGACAGAGCAGCCGCCCTTGAAAAATCAGCAGGGTGGGGGCGACAGGCAACAAACGAGCAGGCGCGGCAACCTGAGTCACAGAGGTAACAAGAGCAACACTGAAGCTGGATGGGCACAGGAGGAGGGCAAGCTCTTCTGGCGATGCTTTGGCAGCAGCCGATCGCGGGCTTGTAAGTCCGTCCGGGGAGTCGTTGGCGCCGAGGTCCCTAAGGCGCCGCCATTTTGGGGTCAGGCAAGCAAGCCGCGGGGCAGAGCAGACTGGAGCGCATCTCTGAGGAGAGCAGCGAGGGCGCACCCGTTCGTCGCGGTGGGGCCCGGCTCATCGCTGGTGCTGATATAAAATGGGAGGCCAAGGTCTTCAGGTGGCATCCTCTGCTGGCACCAAAGGATCCGGTGGTCAAGGCCGCCCGGCAGCCGCCATTTCGCCTCACGGGTATGAGATCCTTCCGAGGTCGCACCAGAGACGATCCCACGTCTAATGGAGCAGGTAGGCGCTCTCCAGCAGTGCGCCACACCTTCCGCTGCCGAAAGGTGCTGGATTCAGCCCCCGGGACTTTGGGGGACCGCCAAATTAAGCTCCCGCACAGCGCAGTGCTCCAATACCTATGGATCGAGTTCACGCTATATAAAAAACCCCATAAATAAATGCAAAAAATTGACAGGTCTTTTCTCAGTTGGCAGCAGGTTCATAGAGTAGAATTCCCCTGGCCCCTGTAATGACAGAGCATGGGCCCCTGGTAACCAGCTACAAAAAAACACAATGCCTGACCTGCAATAGCCAGACGGGAGGAGGGAAGAGAGGCCATCACATTCTGTGCTGTGTGATGGCCAACATAAATGTTCTCTAAGTGAAATCACCGGAAATAGAGCTAAACACACAAAGGAGGGACTTTTACAGAAATGCACCAATAAGAAGCTAGCATTTCTGAATGCCAGAGATAGTAACCAATGGCAATTGGTTGGTTTTCAAACCCCACAAAAGAGATATAACAGGTCCATCGGAGCTCGGCCTAATTAAAAAGAGCTACTAAGGGGTCAATTCCGAACCGGTAAAAGCGCTCCGAATTGCCGTTTGGAGCGTTTTTCCCCGTACGATTCGTACCCGTAAGCGTCCCCATATGAATCAGCAAGTACGATCCCAAACAAAAGCGTCACTCCGTACACCTCGTAAAAATGCCGTACAAATCGAAAGTCCATACGATTTGCAGCCAGCTGACGCTCCACGCTACGTCTGCACGTAAATAGACCGCGTCTTCCGAACCAGGAAGTACGATCCGTGTTGAACACACTCCATACGGCTCTTTTGCTACGAGACCTCAAAACTACCGTAAAACCAGAGTCCGGCACGAATCGCACCCTGGTATGCGACAAACAAGACATGAACGCCATCGTCCGTGTCATCCCAATCCTGTAGGGTCACCACCTCGTACAAAGAAACCGACGACGGCGCAGACGGTGAGTACAACGCAGTCCAACATACCTGTACATGGTGCCACACGCGCACATCTCCATTGCACGACTGTAATGTCTGGGTACGTTGCACCACACACTACCGCATATCACCAGTGTAATACAGAGATGTGCCGCACCTACGTCATCGACCTCGGGGTACGGTACGCTACCGCACAGCACCAGTGTAATACAGAGACGTGCCGCACCTACGTCATCGACCTCGGGGTACGGTACGCTACCGCACAGCACGAGTGTAATACAGAGATGTGCCGCACCTACATCATCGACCTCGGCGTACGGTACGCTACCGCACAGCACCAGTGTAATACAGAGACGTGCAGCACCTATGTCATCGACCTCGGGGTACGGTACGCTACCGCACAGCACCAGTGTAATACAGTGACGTGCCGCACCTACGTCATCGACCTCGGGTACGGTACGCTACCGCACAGCACCAGTGTAATACAGAGACGTGCCGCACCTACGTCATCGACCTCCGGGTACGTACGCTACCGCACATCACCATTGTAATACAGAGACGTGCCGCACCTACGTCATTGACCTCGGGGTACGGTACGCTACCGCACAGCACCAGTGTAATACAGAGACGTGCCGCACCTACGTCATCGACCTCGGGGTACGGTACGCTACCGCACATCACCATTGTAATACAGAGACGTGCCGCACCTACGTCATCGACCTCGGGGTACGGTACGCTACCGCACAGCACCAGTGTAATACAGAGACATGCCGCACATACGTCATCGACCTCGGGGTACGGTATGCTACCGCATATCACCTGTGTAACAGTGAGACGTGCGGGACATACGTCTGCTATGTCAATGTAAGTGTAAGAGGTGTGTAGAAAACACACCCAGCAGTGCCCAGCAATAGAGGATGTGTGTGGCTAAGACCCCCAGCAGTGCCCAGCAGTGCCCAGCATTACAGTGTGTGTGTGGCTAAGACCCCCAGCAGTGCCCAGCATAAGAGTGTGTGTGTGGCTAAGACCCCCACCAGTGCCCAGCAGTGCCCAGCATTAGAGTGTTTGTGTGGCTAAGACCCCCACCAGTGCCCAGCAGTGCCCAGCAGCATACGGTGTGTGTGGCTAAGACCCCCAGCAGTGCCCAGCATTAGAGTGTGTGTGTGGCTAAGACCCCCAGCAGTGCCCAGCAGTGCCCAGCAGCATACGGTGTGTGTGGCTAAGACCCCCAGCAGTGCCCAGCATTAGAGTGTGTGTGTGGCTAAGACCCCCAGCAGTGCCCAGCAGTGCCCAGCATTAGAGTGTGTGTGTGGCTAAGACCCCCAGCAGTGCCCAGCATTAGAGTGTGTGTGTGTGGCTAAGACCCCCACCAGTGCCCAGCAGTGCCCAGCAGCATAGGGTGTGTGTGGCTAAGACCCCCAGCAGTGCCCAGCATTAGAGTGTGTGTGTGGCTAAGACCCCCTGCAGTGCCCAGCAGTGCCCAGCATTAGAGTGTGTGTGTGGCTATGATCCCCAGCAGTGCCCAGCATACAACTGTGTGTGTGGCTAAGACCCCCACCAGTGCCCAGCAGTGCCCAGCATTAGAGTGTGTGTGTGGCTAAGACACCCAGCTGTGCCCAGCATTAGAGTGTGTGTGTGGCTAAGACCCCCAGCAGTGCCCAGCAGCATAGGGTGTGTGTGGCTAAGACCCCCAGCAGTGCCCAGCATAAGAGTGTGTATATGGCAAAGACCCCCACCAGTGCCCAGCAGTGCCTAGCAGCATAGGGTGTGTGTGTCTAAGACCCCCACCAGTGCCCAGCAGTGCCCAGCAGCATAGGGTGTGTGTGGCTAAGACCCCCAGCAGTGCCCAGCGTTAGAGTGTGTGTGTGGCTAAGACCCCCTGCAGTGCCCAGCATAAGAGTGTGTGTGTGGCTAAGACCCCCACCAGTGTCCAGCAGTGCCCAGCATTAGAGTGTGTGTGTGGCTAAGACCCCCAGCAGTGCCCAGCAGTGCCCAGCAGCATAGGGTGTGTGTGGCTAAGACCCCCAGCAGTGCCCAGCATAAGAGTGTGTGTGTGGCTAAGACCCCCACCAGTGCCCAGCAGTGCCCAGCAGTGCCCAGCAGCATAGGGTGTGTGTGGCTAAGACCCCCAGAGGTGCCCAGCATTAGAGTGTGTGTGTGGCTAAGACCCCCAGCCATGCCCAGCAGTTAAAGCAAAAACATACCATTGTTAACCTCATTACCATCAGGAAATAGACACATGTTACTATACCCAAATTTGAACATCACACCAGCTCTCAGGCACACAGCAGTCAGAGACATTATCAGACAAACTAAAGTACAGAAACTGAAATAAATAGCTTTATTCAGCTGGTTCAAAATTTAAAATGCAAATAAGAGTCCTTGCTCACAGAAGGCCAATGGCCAGTCCAAACAAGTCAGAAAAACAGTTTGTGCCTTCATGGATGTTGTCACACCCAAACTCGCCTGCACATGGAGTTCAATCCGCAGTGGAAACTTTGGGGGCATCATCTGTGGAATCCTCAGGCACCGCATGGACAGGAGAGGGAAGGACAGGTGTAGTGGGTGCAGGTGTTGTGGATTCATCCACACTGGCCGGTGCATCGCAGAAAGTTGCAAGATAAACTTGGCTGCACACTTCAGCCAGTTCGGAAAAACTACCACCTGAATCTGGGGACACATTGGGGGTGGAGGTAGAGGGCTGTGAGTCTGTTGTCCTGGGTTTGTGGATGCGTGTGTGAGGTGTGTCCCCTCTCCCTGTGGGTGTGCCTACATCCCCTAAGATTGGGTGCGTGGAGATTTGAGCTTTTTCTGCCGTGTGGGTGTGCTGGGTGTGTCTGTTGTTGTGTCTGACCTGTGGCATCTGCGTGTATGTTGGGTAGGTATGGGAGAGGCTGAGGTGGATGGGTCTGAAGGATGGGCGGGGGACAGATGCTGCTGGGTGTACAGAGCTGCCGTCTGTGTTGACTCTATGGCAGCCACACTCCAACATAGATCAGACATGGCAGATGACATGCCCTCCATGAACGACACCAACTGTGTAATGAGTCGTGTATGTCCATGGAGGACAGTCAACATGGATGTCTGACCTACTACAATCTGCCGGAGTAGGTCCACAGACTCAGCACTGAGGGCAGCAGGGGACACAGGGGCAGGTGCTGCGGTGCCGGGAACAAAGGAGACACGGGGACTAGCACGGACCCTAGGGAGCCTGACAACTGGGAGGGTGGAGATGGTACTGGAGGAGGAGAGGCCAGCCAAAGATGAAGAAGAGACCATTGCTGCATATTCCCTCTCCTCCTGAGAGTCTGATTCCGAGCCGTCCGCATGGTAGGATGTGTCGGTCACATGGGGTCTGGCCTGCAGACTCTCCTCACCCTCCATGCAACTGCCTCCCTCTGACTCCTCAAAGCAGGTGGCACTGTCGCTGGGTCCCTCTGCCTGGTCCGGCCCTGTGTCTCCTCCAGATTGTGGTGATGATGCTGTTGGCAAGGAGAATAAGAAAAACATATCAGTCACGTGTACACAACTGACATATCAGCTAGAAATCATTTGGCCACATCTATAAACATGGCATGCATCATGAGTCACAAGCCACTGAATTCTGTACAATGCTAAGCCTAGTCTTCGGCAATTTGAAGAGAAACTATAGTAGGATAGAAGTAACAGGCAAGGCAACAACTAGTATGAGACACACATTGATGAGGCACTGGCGACAACCGGATAGCTGATGATGAATCACTGTTCATTTGCCCACCCTGCCACACACAACCAGACCTGGTCATGTTTGAATTGCTGTGACCCTGTGCCACATGGGAAAACTCCTTCATGAACTGGCATGTGATGCCATCCTGGGACCTGGACCAAGTGTACCATGACCTCACACTGGCATTACAGCTGACTACACCCAAAGTCACATTGTGTGGCTGACCCTCAATAAGAATTTTCTAACAACATGCTACTTATTTTGAGTATATGCACACACACACACTGCATAGTGTGAGAATGCACATGCCAAAATTAGATTACATGTACAGTGTGCACCTGTAGCAAACACATGACAATTAGAAAGTACACCATGGACAAAGGCCATTGAGGCTGACTCGTGCAGAAAACACATGTTGACACTCCTGATCAGTGCCAAAATATGAAGAAGGGCACACGTAGTGCACATGAGGTGCTACATGTAAGGTACCAACAGGTGTCACAGACCTCCCTCCAACATGATGATGTGCTACCGGATATGCATACTAACACATTGCACCTTAGGAGTACCTGTGAAAGAAAATGTGTTGTCAAAGCGCTGGGCAAATCTTGAGTAGGGCAAGGCATGTAAACAAGCATCTGAAGAAACTTGGCCATTTTCATGCCACTGCATTAATTGCCTGTCTGACAACACCACTCCAACTGTGGGAGTGCTAGCATGCCTCTGAGGCATGCCCGTAGCATGTGACACACATGACAACAAACAGACATGTGCCTACCCCCTTCTTGCTGCTGTCTCCCCTGCAACTGCCTATGGAGGTCTGGCAACACCACTTCCAGGACCCAGAGCATGTGGGGGTGAGGTGGCGGGTGCCGCCATGCCGGCGTGGAGCTTCCAGCTTCAGCTGTACCCTGGCGATGCAGCGGGTCCAGCACTGGATGTCCTGCCACCTCTTCTTGATGTTACTGAGCCTCCTGCGAGGCCCCCCTCATTCCTGACAGCCCTGGCGATGGCCAGCCAGATTTCACCCTTCTCATAGGCAGATACCTGTCATGAATGTAAAGTTAAAGAACATCAGTACACCTGGACCATGTTCCAAAGACACACATATGTGCACAAAATACTTGAGGACAACAGGGCATCGGATGCTCCACACACTTGCATCATTGTCCAGGAGTATGTGGCCTGTGAGCAAACAGAACTGCACTACATGCCATTTAAAGGCTACAGAATACATAAGGGGTGCAAACCACTCTTTGAGCATGGCACTCACTGAGCAATATATGCTACATCAGGGTGCACTGCAGCACGTGACATGCTGTCACACACCCCACTACAACAAATAACCCACTTCACACAACACTGTACACACTGGAACTCACTCCCAACAACATAGCATCTTTCCACTATACATACACAGTGGCTATAGTGTCACAAACACAAAAGGTGCACACTCCAAGGTAGTGCACACATCACTCACCTGCTCCTATGGTCTCCCATACAGCTTGCTGTAGTTAGGCAGGAGGGCATCCAGCAGGGCCTTGTTCTCACCATCACTGAATGCAGGTGCCCTCTCCATGCTCAGCTAATCAGGGTTCAGAGGACACAGAGACAGCAGCTGTGTCTTCCACTCCAATGTTGTGCAGGCAAGTGCCCTCCCACAGCCACATGCTGCCTTATATCTGTGCTGCAGAGGGTATGTGAGTCCAAGGAGTAGTGTGTGATAGGCCACCATAGTTTGCATCCTATATTTCATCCAATACCATCACACATAAGGCAATGACACACATATGCATGGTTTGAAAATTGAGCCAGAGCTGAACAACAACTTTTGCAACATTGTATACTTTTGCCGAACTGAATTTTCCAGAACACCTGTAGGAGGCTCAAACCTCTCTGTATCCATGACAACCTGGCTGCATTCTAATCATTCCACTGTTCCCCTAGATGTCCCCTATGTATTTATTTGAATACCCACACAAGTACGGTGCGATTGCCGTCGCAAATGCAACTCATTCAATGGTGAAACGAGGCGTACACACGCACGTACCATTGGGGTACCCTGTGCTCGCGTATGGCTACAATGCAATAGGGAAACGAGGCGTACACACGCACGTACCATTGGGGTACGCTGTGCTCGCGTATGGCTACAATGCAATAGGGAAACAAGGCGTACACACGCACGTACCATTGGGGTACGCTGTGCTCGCGTATGGCTATAATCCAATAGGGAAATGAGGCGTACACACGCACGTACCATTGGGGTACGCTGTGCTCGCGTATGGCTACAATGCAATAGGGAAACAAGGCGTACACACGCATGTACCATTGGGGTACAGTGCGTCAGACATGCTCAAGTGAACGCTTGTGTAGGCTGCGTTCTTGACCTCCTTCATGTCACCATTGGGAGAGTGACCCCAGGAAATCAAATGGCAGGGATGTAGTCCAGACTCATGTTGACGATGTGGATGCATACATCAACATGGCATCCTTACATCAGCAGGCCCCAGGTGTGGCAGACATTGAAGAAGCACAGGGACTGTGACCTTGTGGCTCAGTTGATGTGTGAAGAGCTGTTGAGACATGTCATTAATCATTGTGCACATTTTTTTCCCATACATTCAACACTTCGCACCTGAGTAACGTCTCCCCGTGCTGATGTCAGGTCCTCTTTTTCCACGCCAGCAACGCAGTTCCCGTATAAGTGTAACCTTACTCATTTTGTTTCAAATATTACTACGATCACTTCTGATCATTTAACTTGGATTTGCTGACTCAGGACGGTGCAATAGGGATGGCCGTTTTCAAGGCTGTGAGGATTGCGACCGACTGATGTCGGTGACTGACCCTCACCGTCGGTGTCTCCACTGTCTCGAAGTCAAGCACGACAACAAGAGCTGCTCCGACTGCCGGGCCCAGACTTTTGAAGCTAGGTGGGAGTGGTCCCGCAAGCGGCTCGGACTCCAGCAGCTCCGCATTAGCTCATGGTCTGGACGTAGGTCGAGTGACCGGGCGTGGGGTTTGAGCCATCAGAGCACCGGGATTTGACATCACTCCTCCAGGGCAAAGTCGTCAGGTAACTACAAGAAGTCAAAGAGACGTCATCGCACTTCAAACTCCCCACAATGCACGTGCAATGCTGCACGGGATTTGGGTGACACCGCCCACGCGGCTCCGTCAGATTTGCGGGTGTCGTAGCCTGCACCACGACCTCCGGTCCCTGGCCAGCATGCGATGCAGGAGGAGTTAGTGCGCTTCCTCATGGCCATGATGTCCCTCACTCCACCGATGGGCTACGCCGCGGCTTTGGGCCCAGCGGACCCGTCTGGGGGCACTAGTGGGTCTGGTGCTTTGGCCCCGACGCCGTCTCTTGCTTTGTCTCAGACGCCGGCGGCGCCTTTGTCCCGGCACCGCTGGGCCACACTGGATCCGATTGGTGATCCTGGTCCTCGCTGGTTCACCTCACAACCTCACCGGCATCAATCCCCCAGGTGTCACCCTTGGCTCCGTCCTCGGGTGGTGCCGTCCCCGATACCACACTCTATACAGCTCCGGCGTGGGAACGGCGCGGCTGAACGCCGCTTTTGATGCTGCATGGGGAGTTTAACTTCAACGAGCCGGGCACATCTTTTGACAACCCTGATTATAAGGGAATGGGTGATAAGGAGTATTGGGAGTGTTCTGAAGACCCACTGACACATGAATGTCAGTCCCAAGATGACTGGACAGGTGGACTGGGGGATGCGAGTGGTCTGGACACCTCGCCAGACACTGGTAATGTCTCAAATCCAACCGTGTCTTTGGAGGAGGGGGCAACGTACAGTGTTGTGTTTACGTGGGTGGCCAAAGCCTTGCCCCTTCTTCTCCCCGTAGCGCCCGTGAGGACCAACCTCCTCACTGAGGTCCTTAAACTGCAGTCAAGCTCGGCTGAGCTTCTGCAGCCGTTCCATGAGGCATTGACTGACGCTATTTTGGCCACTATGTCCAGGCCCGCTGCAGGTTTGGCTGTAGATAGGCACGTTGCCAGACACCCACACCCGTCCCCGGACGACCTATGTTTCCTGTCCTCCCACCCCACCCCAGAGAGCCTGGGCATCCAGGCCTCCAAATCACACACCGCATTCCCGTTTGCTCCGCTGGACAGGGTATCCAAGAGGTATGAGCAGTATGGAAAGATGGTATCATCCTCCCTGAGTCTGGGACTGCGGTCTTCCAACATCACATGCCTCTTTGTCTGCTACACACACTCTCTGTGAGACACGGTTGCGGAACTGCTGCCAGAGTGCACGTTGTAGGTACGGGCAATACTTGGCCAAGCCCTTGTAGAATGTCGATCTGCGGAACGGTATTCAATCCGGTGTGGGCTGGATAGCACCGACTCACGGGGCAGAGGGATGGCATCCACGGAAGCGATTTGTTGCAATGCCTGGTTGAAGTACACCCAATTTTTTGGCGATGAGCAGAATGCACTCATGGACATGCCCGTTGATGTCCGTTGGCTTTCTGGCAACAAGGCACACCATGCGTTTGAGCACATCAAGGACTCCAGGGCTACGGCCAGGTCCATGGGCCTGTCGGCCACACAACAGCAAAGTGTTACCTTTAGCTCATTTAGCGGCCAAGGAAGTGGCACACACACACGTGCTGCCAGCCATGCAACGCTGACTCACATCCAACGCCGTGGCGGCGGTCGGTGACAACGGCGAGGTCAGTCCACATCTTCCCCGCAACATCTGCCTACAAACCCTCCTAGTCTGTGCCTACAGGGCCATGTGACGCCAGTGGGGGCAGGGTTCGCCATCACCTCCACCACTGGGGCACTGTCACATCGGACAGGTGGGTGCTGCAAATCGTCCCAAGGGGCTATTCCCTCACCCTTGATGCGACCCCTCAAGCCATGCCACCTCAATACCAACGCGTATCGGGGGATCATTTGCAACTTCAGCATGCAGAAGTTACAGCCCTCTGGGCCAAGGGGGCCATTGTGCCCGTTCCTGGGCCAGCAATAGGGTGTGGTTGCTACTCTCACTACCTGCTGCTACCCAAGAAGTACAATGGGGGCCTACGCCCTATCTTGGACACAAGGAACGTCAATGGCTTCCTCCGTAAGGAGAAGCTCAAAATGCCGACAGTGGCTCTGGTCCTACCTGCCCTGGACCAAGGACACTGGATGGTAGCGTTGGACTTGCAGGATGGTAATTTCAACATCCCCGTCCTGCCGGCCCACCGGCGCTACCTGTGGTTCACGTTAGGCCACAAGCACATTCACTTTACCCTGCTCCACTTTGGACTTACCACGGATGTTCACGTTGGTACTGGTATCCCGAGTTCATCATTATGTCAGTTGATCCCCCGGTTTGTCTGCCTCTTCTGGAGGACCTTATGTCGCAGCAGCAGGGGATGGTCCTCCCCCCGTACCTGTACACTGTCCATCTCCATGCTTGGAGAGTGAGCGGCAACAATAGAGGCCATTTGCCTTTCATCCTGAAGTCTGTAATATCATCCATGCTGCCAGGCGTCCCTCCACAAAGTCGTCATACGCCTGGAGGTGGACCCGATTTGTGGCATGGTGCACACGGAAGGCTGTGTACCCTCTTCCTGCACCTCTTCATGGATTTCATCTCTTACTTCTTTCTCATGCCCAGCAGGGCTCTGCTCAGGGCACTATCAAGGGCTACGTACCTGTCCTTTCAGCCTTACTAAGGCTGCCTGATCAACCTTGTATGTTCTAGTCCCCTATTGTGACTCGTTTTCTGAAAGGCATCAGACACACGTTTCCACATGTTCCGTATGTGATGCCCCAGGCTCTTTCTCCATTAACTCCTGACCTTTCAGTCCATCCGGACAAGTTTGCGTTGCGGACAATACCCTATTTCCGGCACAAGTTTGACACGGAGTTACACATCGGGCAATCTCTCACCTTGTCCACATTATTTCCGCCTACGCATCCCTCAAAGGAGATAGAGCCGCTACACCATCTGTACCCAAAACGTGCGCTCTCATACTATCTGGATCACACACGCCAGTTCCGGGTGGATGAACAACTTTTAGTTGGTTACGTGGGCGCTGAAAAGGGAAGGCCGGTACACAAGCAGACCATCTCTCTGTGGGTGTCTTGTGTATGAATGCTTGGTAACCCTTGCCAAAGAAGGAGCCTCCTGTTGGCCTGAGGGCCCATTCGACTTGGGCCACGGTGGCTACTACTGCCCTGGGTTGGGAGTCCCCTTGCAGGACATTTGTCAGGCAGCTACGTGTGCCTCGATGCACACGTTTGCAAGACACTACTGCCTGGACAGCTAAGTCCAGAGGGATGTCTTCTTTGGCCGTTCGGTCCTCCAGGACTTAATGGTGTGATTGTTGGTTTGAAGTCCCACCACAGGGCTTGGTCTTGCTGGGGTATGTATTCCAAGGAAGGAATATGGTACTAACTACTGTTTCTTACAGATATTAGTTACTAAAGGTAAGTAAATTGTTCATACTGTTCAGTATATCTGCTGTAGGAGCATCTATGATGGGTCCTTGCCGTGAACACAGGGTTTCACATGTACGCACACCATGCCACTTGTGCAAATAAACCGCTCATATGTGTGATGGCATCATAGACCATTTGTCACAAATCAAACATTTCTGCTGTCTGATGATGTCCATGTATTAGTTTTGGAAATATCACACCGCAATAGGAATATGTCAGATCTGTGCAAATGATGGCACATGTGATGTGGATGTGTGTATTGCTGTCAGCTGTCTGGATGTGCAGACAACCTCCTAATGCAATTCACGTGACGTGTGTCACTGACGTGATACATTGTCATGCTCACTCAGACCTTCCCATCAGATCATTTGTATGCATGTCATATCCATTCCACAGACCACAGGTTTTTTACTTTTCACGGAGGAGTGGCTGGCAGCTGGCACATGTTTCCTCAGTGTTTATCCCACGCCACACTCAAAATTGTCTAGATTTGTTGAAGCAGTGTTGCTTGTGCCATGTACATTGTTATTGTCTTTGTCTGACAGTTGTACACATTTTCTACTAAATATGGTTTGCAGGGCACCCCCTCTGGAAAGGCCGTTGCCAGACTTGGATGCCATGAGGGAACGTAATTGCATACGGCGTTACCGCTTCTCCAGACAGTTGATCAAGGACCTGACGGACCGGCTGGAACAACATCTGCAACCACGACACAGGTATCCAACTGCGCTGACACCCAAGGTAAAGGCGATGGCAGCCCTACATTTCTTTGCCACAGGTACGTTCC